>NC_090405.1:47024301-47657634 GCF_036365525.1 Heterodontus francisci | reverse complement strand
ACATTGAAGGATGTTGGGATGGTGTGCACATGGAGGGGAACGTGGAGGTGGTGATGTTGCCATGCATCTGCCACCCTTGTCCTTCTAGAAATTAAATAATCTGTGAGCTGCTCTTTTCTCAGTAATCCAGCTCAAAGATACAAATATTAAACGTTGACCTAAAGTCTCAGGATTAATTTAAGGCAGGGGTGGGCAAACTATGGCCCACAGGCCACATACAGCCCACAACCCACAGCTGTGCCAAGGGATCCAACAGCCACAGGAAGTGTTTTCATGTAGGTTAGCCTATGATCAGTGACTGGAGGCAGGTGGTTCTTGAGCAGTAGAAGCGCTCAACCTTGGGATTGTATCTTTGTTCAACATCTCCAGTAAATCCTCACAGTTCAGAGCTTCTCTGGTGAGTGCAGTCTTATTTATTTCAATCATTGCAATCATCACAACAGTTTCCGATTCCAGCTCTACTTTGGTTACAGGAACTGTTAGATTCAAATGTAAATTTGCTTTGGGCTGCAATTGTTTCTTGAGATCATTTACAGAATATGTTGATTGGCAATCTTTGTTCTTCAGGTTGAAGAGTTAATTAAAGTCTGATGTGGGCCGCACAGTAATGTGCACTGAGCTTCCCGGTTTGGCTTTGTTTACAATGGCTCTCAGTCCTCCCTGTCCAGTCTTCGTCAAACACAAAGAAACACAAGCAACTCTCTTGCATCTTACCTCATTGGAATTGTAAACAAATCAGCTTGTTACTATTCGATGTTGTCATTGCAGTGTATGCCCTTGCCCAATGGGTGAAGGTGGCTTTGATTATAAGAAAAGACTTGCATTTATAAAGCACCGTTCATGAACCTCGGGACATCCCAACACACTTTACAGCCAATTAAATACTTTTTGAAACGCAGTTGTAATATAGGAAAAGCAGCAGCCAATTTACACATAGCGAGGTCCGACAAACAGCAAAGTTTGAGGGATAAATACTGGCCAGAATTTCCCTGCTCTTCAACCGTTAGTGCCATGAGATCTTTTGTGTCCTCCTGTGAGGACAGGTGGGTTCTTGGTTATATTTCTAACAAGTCGAATGTTGTAGTTTAAGACTGCGACGAGGAGAACCTTCTTCACTCAAAGGGTTGTCTTTAGAATTTAGAATTCTCCATCATTGTGCATGCTCCATCATTGAATATGTTTAAGGCTGAGATTTTTGGTCTCTCAGAGAACCAGGGATATGGGGAGTGGGTGGGAAAGTGGGATTGAGGTCACGGATCTGCCATGATCATGTTGAATGGCGGAGCAGACTCGGGGGACCATATGGTTTCCTCCTGCTTCCTATTTCTTATGTTACTCTGCGGATGTAGTATAATCTGAGTGGGAGTGGGGGAACGGGGTGGGAGACAAATCAGGCGCTCCTCGAGAAGAGGGGAGCACATGTGGAGAAGCAGTGAGAACAGCATCATGTAAGTAAATCCCTTGATTTCTGCTGACTTGGTGCAGTTTGTAGAGGACATTGGCCCAATGTTGACCTGGAGGTGATTGAGAGCTGGGCTGGATATAGTGGGCTGCATTATAAGATAATTTAGTCTGATCTCGTTAGGAATTACTTGGGGAGGGCAAGGGTTTACTTGCAGACATCCCATTTTTAAGCCTCAAAGATCAAAGCCTGGCTCTACTCGATGATAATGTATAAATGGGCTTAATTGTAACGCAATGTGATTTTTTTTTTCAAACTTCAATGTGATGTGCACTAATTTTATAACATGTTGTAAATATAATGAATAAGTCAAAAAATCCAATTGGCATATAAAATAATGCTTAAATTGACATTGTTGGAGGTCTATTGATAAATACTGTAGTGCAACAGTATGAAATCTTTGCCAGTATTTCCCAAAATTCAAATGATTGAAAACCCTTCTCAGCAAATAGCTTTTGAGAACCGATAGATTCAAATACATGATTAGATCACAACATCAGATGTTGTTTTGGCTGTCATGTGATTAAGTGATGCTCTGGGATCCCTCAAAGATATATGTAACATTTTGAGAAGGGCATCTCAGTGATTAATTAACTGAGCAGCATCTCAGCTCCTTATTGCGAGAATGACACCAGACTTTGATACCATTGTAGAGAGGGATGACCAACTGCATTGTTGACGTGAAGGCATGAGGGTGTGAAATAAGGGGTATGTTTGGTTACATTATTGTAATGCATCATCATAATGGTCTAATTATCATAATAATAAAGGTTTTATGTTTATTTGTACCAAAACTGATCTTTAATTATTTGTTTCTTGTGCTTTTATGCCCCCCATACAATTTCCATACCTAGATGTGGCCCTCTAGCCGAAAAATTTGTCCACCCTTGATTTAAGGCCATATGGACTGAGCGATTCAAGAAGAAGGCTCATCACCGATGATGGGCAATAAGTGCCAGCCTTGGTTGTGACACCCATATCATAAGGTTGAATTAAAAACAAAATTGTGATGGGAAGAGGCAGAATCACATTTACAAACACAATGAGTTGAAATGTAATTACCAGAATATACAGGATCACATAGAGGTGGTGAGTCACCCAGAAGGCTCGGAAACTCATGCGACGGAACTGGCGGGAGGCAAAGACGTACATAATTGCCATGACGACAAGAAGCAGAACTCCGCTCATTCCTAGAATTGAAAAAATTTACCACAATATTACCTTTTCTTCCCCCCTCTCACCTTCAGTTCTTACACAAAGCCCTACAATAATTACTTTCATTATCGACGCGCATTCTCTGGGTCATATCCCCTAAATGTGATTTAATAAGAAGCTGGCATATAGTGACACCACAAGTCCCAACAGAATGGAGATGACTGGGTAACTATCCCGCAATCGCTGCTGTAAGTGAGGCAATTCATGTACTGTATTGAAAGAAAGTGATCTGTAGTGCACTTTAGGTAATGTCAAATTTGAATTGTTATGTAATGTATTTTTTTCACAAATTTTATGAATAAAGTATATTTTTGGGGGGAAAATGCCCTGCTGTAAGTGACTGGGATTGATTCTACGCACACAATTTGTGTTACATAACTACCCTTTACTCAATGCATTTTGCTGTAGTTAGGAGACTGTTTTCTGTAGTTTCTGTCACGAGTTTGGAGACACTGTAAATTAAAACCACAAGTTCTGCCCCTGCCTCCTCCACCATGGCTGACAGTGGTGTCGATATTCAGTCCGTAGAAAGAAAGGTCCCGAAATTATACAGTGGGATATTAGCATCCTAATGCTTAATATGTTTCCCTGAGACTCCACTCCCCATTATTTTAGTTGAAACATTAACCCATTTACGTTAAAAGAGTTAAACACCTCTAAGATAATGGACAGGAGTTCCAGCTGAACATAATGAGGGTAACTTTTAACAAATTGCATTTATATAGCACCTTTAATGCCGTAAAGCAACCCAAGGAACTTCACAGGTGCGTTATAAAGCAAAATTTGACACGAAGCTACATAAGGAGATATCAGGATGGATGTCCAACTGCTTGAACAAAGAGATTTTAAGGAATATCTTAAAGGAGTTAGCGAGGCAGAGAGGCTTAGAGAGGGAATTTCAGAACCTATGGACTTGGCATCTGAAGGTATAAGCCACCTTTAATGGTTAGAGAATTAGAGAGTGTTAGTGAGATTGCAAACTCTAAATTAATTGCGCAGTTCAAATGGTTCAAAACCATATTAGGTCTCATGAGGTAATCAACGAAATACTCTCTCTTTGTGTTGCTATTCTAATCACCCAGAATAAGCAATGATAACAGTTACCTGGAATGGTTTCAAAGAACCACCAGTAATATTTCCGAGGAAGCTCTGATCTGCAAGACAAAAAGAGGAAGAAACGTAAATTTCTGGGACCTCTGTATCCAATTTGAGACATCAGAGGTACTAATTGCTAGGAATGTCCCTCTTGTATAATGCATCATTGCAGAAGCTTTGGACTAACAAGATGGGCTCTTTTACATCATTCTGAGAGGGCAGACAGGGCCTTGGTTTAAAGTTTCCTTCAAAAGACAACCTCCATCAGTGCAGTGTCCCTTCAGTACTGGATCGAAGCATCAGTCTAGAAATTATAACATGCAAACTGTCCATTTGGTCTAAATAATCCTTGTTGGTGTTTATCCTCCACATGAGCAGTAGCTCTAATCCCATTATTTTGTGTAATTTCTGCACCTTTGTATTATCTTGATTATTAGCTTGATCACAAAATTGGGGTGTGGCTTCCATTATAGGCAGATTGAACCCATTCCAAAGGTCATAACTTCAAAATCAGCTTTCTGTATTATTTTGAAACAGAGCTGTTCCTTTTTTTTTAAAAAAAGAGATTAAAACTGGGAGGCACAGTGGCGCAGTGGTTAGCACCGCAGCCTCACAGCTCCAGCGACCCGGGTTCAGTTCTGGGTACTGCCTGTGTGGAGTTTGCAAAGTTCTCCCTGTATCTGCATGGGTTTTCGCCGGGTGCTCCGGTTTCCTCCCACAGATAGACTTGCAGGTTAATAGGTAAATTGGCCATTGTAAATTGCCCCTAGTGTAGGTAGGTGGTAGGAGAATGGTGGGGATGTGGTAAAGAATATGGGATTAATGTAGGATTAGTATAAATGGGTGGTTGTTGGTCGGCACAGACTCGGTGGGCCGTAGGGCCTGTTTCAGTGCTGTATCTCTAAATAAATAAAAGTTGAGACCTATTTCTATCCTAACTCTGAGAAGTAAATGAGTTTCTGTTAGCCGTGAAACAGTTTGTGCCAAAAGGTTGATGATAATCTTATTCTAGAGCTGGCACCACTTTAGCTACCACCTCACAATCTATTAATAGTTATTAAGGCTGGAGTATAACTCCTACACTCGATGCAGGCTCAATCCAGTTCAGGATGGCCTCATTAAGAGGAAAGGAGTCTCATAATTCAGGGTAAGGGGTAGTTTGCCGAGGTAGACTGGCACCTTTTGCATTAAGGTGCGTGCAGGGCCATGTTGCATCGATGCAGAAGTGGTACTATAACTGTGCCCTCAGAACAAGCAAGGACCTGTCTGCCAGCACTGGCACAGTTTTGTCTAATAAGGGTTTAGATAGCATCAGTGACTGATACGAATTGTAACCCAGACTGGGTCGCTCTGCTGAAATGCAATTTTTAGCAGTGAGATATTCAATTGTCATATGCAGCTCATGCAGATCAAGTGCATTAATGTCCATGAAAAAGAAAACCAAGAATAATTTCATGGCTAATTACAAAGACCTAGATTGAAAATGCCCCAGATTTAAGTGATGTGTATAGGCTAGTAACACTGAACTGTTAGATACAGCTAACAACTGCCAATAGTGGCCCAGTCAAGGGAAGCCATGGGCTATAAGGCTTTCTTTGATCTCTAATCCAGCTTTCTACAATAGCAGCTTTGTCCCATGTATCCACACACTGGTGGTGCCCCATACTGTGAGTGTCATATCTCTCTTTTATCTGCTTCTTTTCCTCACTTGATTGACTAGTTATAAACACTCGGCTATTCACTGAAACCCAAGTCAGCTGATTGAATGCCTTCTGAGGGTCAAGGTGCACGTCTGCCTGGCAACAGAGAGGCACAGCTTAGAACTTACCCATCATCGATGAACACATTGGGGAATAGGCAGGCAAGGCTGCTGAGGGAACTGACACAGAATGAGTAGACATTCACACCATGTCCAGCACTGTGAAAAACTGGGGAAATCAAGAGAAATGTCATTGCAGTTACTGATCATTTTATTTACAGCATTCTCACAATATAATAAATAATATAACATCAATGCAATGCTATATCCCTATAATATACTGTAATATTTTCAGCATGGATGAGCTCAATGGAGTGTCTTCACCTTAAGTATCAGCCAAGACGCAAACAGCTTAAATGAATATTGCGATGGAGTTAAATAAAGTCAGCTGGGAGGTGGCTTGAGTGGAGCATTAACACCAGCATAGACCTGTTCCTGTGCCGTGCAGGGGGAGGCAGTGGTGTAATGGTAATGTCACTGGACTAGCAATCCAGAGGCCCAGGCTAGCGCTGGTCTAGCCAGCAACGCCCTGATCCCACAAATGAATAAAAAAATAGTAGGGTGGTAGCAGCAAAATTGCCATTAATAAATTTATCAGATCTCTTTTTAATTCTCACCATTTAAATGAAAAGCACTCAACTTTCTCTAGTCTTGCCTAAGTTTCTCATTACTGAATAAATCATTCTAAACCCTCTCCATTGCTTTGATCTCCTCTAAATTAAATGGATCTGATTAGGAAATCTGCACTAAAGGCAAAATTTAACCCTGCTCCATTGAGTTTCTGATCTCAGCTACATTGCTGAGGGGAATTCACATTTGTTGCTTTCTTCTGAAATGGTGTTATGGATTAACAAGCATTTACTGATCTAGAACCTTCCCTCAGTGCCTCTCAAAAACAGAGCTCCCCAGTGTGTTGGCACTAAGCAAACAGAGGTAGCTTTGGCAGATCGGACACATCTGCAGGATGGAAGATGGTTGCATACGCAAGGACCTTCTGTATGGTGAGGTAGCCAGGACCAGACGACCAGTTGGGGTTCCCAAAGCTCCGCTTCAAGGGTGCTTGCAAGCGTGACATGAAGGCCCTAAATGTCGACTATCGCACCTGGGAGTCACTAGTTGGCGAAAGAAGGAAATGGCGACACATCCTGTGGACTGGTGTGCACTACCATGATGACCAGTCGCTACAGCAGCTTGGCAACAGGCGCCAACGTCAAAAACAACAACAACTCACAGCGTCACTTGGCAGCTTCATGTGTGGCACTTGTGGCAGAACCTGCCTCTCAAGGATTGGCCTTCACAGCCATCAGCAAAGGTGAACCAAGAGAAGACAACCCACCGAAATGGATTGTTTGCTACGTGTCCATCATCTTTCATAGATGGAAGGATGCTAACCCAATCCTCCCTCAGTAACAACAATTAGTCTGTAATTGGCAATGGGTTTCTACAACACTTAGATATCGCAGCCTTAAAGGAACAGGCCAACTATATAAAATTATATAGAATGTGCAGCACAGAGACAGACCATTCAGCCCATCTAGTCTATGCTAATATTGATGCTTCCCATGAGGCTCTTCCCACCTTTCTTCATCTCACACGATCAGCATATCCTTTTCTCTTTCATGTGCTTATCCAGCTTCCCCTTAAATGCAAATGGCTGCAACTGCTCCTTTCAAGCCCCCCTTCAATCCATGAATTACAGGAATCTAACGTTCTTGTATATATCACGCCCTGACACACTCTTGGTACAAAGGCAGGATGATTCTAGCAATACCACAATGAAAGTAAACTAACTTGCGAGTGCAGCCGCTGACATCGCCACCCAGCGATGGAAATCCACAGCAGCATCGAAGGGAATGTAACGGTTGAGGAAGGTTTCACGCAGGAACGTGATGAGGTTACGGCACATCGTAAGGAGGATGTAGGCGTACATGAAGGAGACACTGGCAGCTGATCCACGCGATATGATAATGCCAACATACGTAGTTTGTGGGATCCCGGTTGTCTCTGCACCAATCGCATAGTCTGGACAAAAGAAAAAAAACAAATCTTAAGAAAGATGATTAAGGGTACAGACTGCATTCATGTAGATAGCTGGTTTCAACTACGTAGGCTACGAAGGACCAGGCCTCACAATTTCCAATTCTACTGCACCAAAAGTTATATTTGCTAATCTTACAAAGATATATCCAATAATATTGAAGTACAAGGTTTAACACATACATATACTTTGTGTCCGTCACACTTTAGACATCAAGAGTTTCGAAGAATGAGAGGTGATCTCATTGAAACTTACAAAATTCTTACGGGGTGCCACAGGGTGTGGATAGGATGTTCCCTCTGGCTGGTGAGTCTAGAACAAGGGCACACAGTCTCAGAATAATGGGCAGGCCATTTAAGACTGAGATGAGGAGGAATTCCTTTACTCAGAGGGTGGTGAATCTGTGGAAATCCCTACCCCAGAGGACTGTGGAAGCTCAATCATTAAGCATATTCAAGACAGAAATCAATAGATTTCTGAATAGTAACAACATCAAGGGATATGGGGATAGTGAGGGAAAATGGCGCAGAAGTAGATGATCAGCCATGATCTGTATGAATGCAGGCTCGATGGGCCAAATGGTCTACTCCTGCTCCTATTTCCTATGATCCTATGATCACACACTGCCTACTTCAAATTTCTACAGCACTTAAATAAAAACATCAAGGAACAACAACAGCAGCCATTAGCAATCTACAGAAAAAGCCAAGAACAGAAAGGAAACTGGAGCCACAACATTTGCAAGCTCTACACCGACTTTTATTTACTTAACATCAGTAAGACATTGCAGTTCTGAGGGATTACACACCAATATTTTAGCTAGAAAATCATAACTTCGGATTCACACGATTACACTGTTTCTAGCCTTATAAGGCAGGGCTTAGACTGAACCATAAGCGTTATTAATAGTGCATCTGTCACATTCTGATATCACGCTTCACAATGTCAAAAACATAAGAAAGACCATCATTTTCCGCTGTTTTTTCAATCTTAGACAGCCCGGCCTCATTGAAGGGTAGAATCCAGAAATGTGCAAGATGCTGCCAAAACTACAGAAACCTCCCTCAGCAATTAGCTTCTGGTTGACCGTAAGTTACACAAGTCCTTAGACCACCTTCCTACCCCCCCACCACCGCCCCCCACCTTGTGTTAGTAACTTTAAAGGAGCAGGACATGTTAAACAGAACTTAATCTCAGCATCTGAACATCACAACTGTGCTACAGACTCCCCAAACAATCCATGGACAACATAATAGGAGATCAACTGACACTAAATACAAGAACAGGACAGAGAATATGAGGAAACTGTGATCAAGAGTCAAATATTACACAGAATTTTACAGCACCACAATAGGACATTCAGCCCAACTGGTCCATGCCAGTATTTATGCTTCACACGAGCCCCCTCCCACCTTATCTAATCCCAACAACACACCCTTCTATTCCTTTCTTCCTCAAGTTCTTATCTGGCTTCCCATTCAACGTCTTTACCATTCACCTCAACCACTGCATGCAGTACCTAACTCCAAGCCATCCTAACAAGACATTGGAAGGAGCTTTCACAGTACTTACGATAGGCTCGTTCCACAAACACGCCGGCTGCAATACCATAAAAGATTAGAACACAAACTATGTGCCGCCGATAGTTCTCAATGAAGCGTTTAAACTGTTGAACTTTCTGGTGTACTTTGCTCCGGTTGTACCTTTCCCGTTTTGCCTCTGTGTAGGGTTTAGGGCGATGGTGAGGAGATCTACAATTAGATGCAAAATACCATTTTACTATTAACGCTCGTTCTATGGATTCGTGTTGTTTGTTTCCTCCTTACACTCCCCTCCCCCGCCTTATTTTATACCCCTCCTCTTCTCAAGGCACTGGCTCATAGATGGATATAGTTATCTGAGTGATGGCTGCCCTTCACCAGATGGACATTCCCCATGAGTAAGCCCAGGCAGTGAATGTCATTGGACTATTTAACTCTGGGACAAAGAGTTCACAACTGTGCCCGATCTTTTCTTACTGGCATCACCACCCCTGCAGAGATTACTGGATAGCAATCGGGATCGGGAACTTTGTCTGATTTTCCCTCGCTACAGCACAGGGGCGGACTGAGTCTAATGTAATTCCTTACTACTGCACTCCAGATCAAGTAAGACAGGGAATATTTAGCGACTGAAATTCAGGGAGTCCTTCTTGGCCACTTCAAGGACTTTAAGGCGCATCAGAGATGCTCACCTTGAGACACCAGTGGATGTCGGAGCAGATTGGAGGTTCAGGATGAGCCAAAGAGGAGTAGCAATAATATAAGAGAGCTCAGTGTCACTATTGAGACTTTTCTGAAGGCTCTCAGCTGGCAACAGTTCCATTGAAACCTCAGAAGAGATTAATGGGTGGAATTAGCAGTGTAACCAAAGAACTCCCGCAGACACATTTCCTTGACACAGTTTGCAGGCAGAGGACCAGCATGCTTCTCCCAGTCAGAATTTAAAGCAGAAATGGGTTGGTGACCCAGATTCCAGTCCCCTGGTAGGTAATGTGTCCACTCTCCATTCTGCATGGTCCCAGAACTTTCAGATACTTAACAGTTATGTGCAACTCCAATCTGTAAATTCCTTAAAACATCTATTTTACATTTATATCCCACAATAGGTAGGTGGTAGGGAAATATAGGGACAGGTGGGGATGTGGTAGGAATATGGGATTAGTGTAGGATTAGTATAGATGGGTGGTTGATGGTCGGCACAAACTCGGTGGGCCGAAGGGCCTGTTTCAGTGCTGTATCTCTAAAAAAAAATGTCCATTTCTGTTGCTGCAGTTTTTGGACATGGTTCTGTCTGAACATTGCTGACTGCTATGTGAACATATCCCCCCTTTCAATTTCAATGTGTCAACTGTCACAATCTATTTGCAGGCTCTCACCGCTATGTGACCCTGGAGAGTGAGTTTCTGTCTCCGTCACCGTTTTGTATGTTAAAAAGAAACTCATTTTCATCAACTGACCATGGGCAACAGTCTGGACATTTAAGAAGCACCCTCAAGCAAATATCTAATTCCCTTTTTAGGAGGTCATGTCATAAGAATCATCTTTCCCATCTCTTTACCCTGAGCTATTGAGGGGAGAAGTTTGGCAATCCTGTGTTGTTTAGCCCAGCAAGCACATAGTTTGGGCCTTGAGGAGAATTCCATTCTGATGGCCGTGGGCAGGAAAATGGTGATGACACATGACTCCCAAAAATAGAAACAAGAAAGCTACGACTTTCACAACACTAACGACATTTCAAGAGCTATTGTCATCTTCCTTGGGGAGTTTCACTATCAGACTGAACATGTGGAAGAGCAGAACCAGCCAGAGAGATGAGATGGTTGAAATGTTGGAGGCTGTAGATTTGCAGAAACCCAGACTTCCACAAAACCATCCTATGAGCAGAGAAAACAGAGGATACCACCAATTGCAAGCTTATGTCTTTTTAAAAAATCTACCAACACAACACTAGAGCCTTGTGATCTTGGTGCACAGACAAATAATGCCTCCGCCCAGCCGTGAATCATATCTCCTGTATGAATCCATCCAGGAATTAGCTTGTGCCCCAATACTTTACACGTAGATGGTCATCTAGGGAAAGTCTTGAATGTGTAGGTGTGTTGTTCAAGTATGACAAGCTAAATAGAAGAGTCAATCTTACAGTCACTGGATTTACATTAAATCCTCTCACAGATGCATTGCAAAAGCACATGATTTCACTGAGGCACCAACGTCCAGTTAAGATACAATTTTTTCCATAGTTGCTCTCATGATGAGAATGATGTTACCTAGGCTGGCTGTTTTCCTCTCCCCATCCCCCATTATTTTGGTTTGCATAACCGAATGCTTTGCAAGGCCACTTCAGAGAGCATTGTAAACCAATGCTACTGTGCCTACCCACTGTTTTTTTTCATGTTTGTGCTTGGGGCCAGGCTGTTCATTTTTCTGTCAATTGAACACCCTCTCTGCATGAACGCTTTGTTTTTCACCACACCATTAACATACCATTTGCCTTTGCTCCATGACCTTCTGGTCAGTTATTCTCTGTGACCTTGTCCTATCAACACCTTCTCTTTTGTTATCTCTGGCCCTACCCCTGCTTTACTTGCTTAAAATCTTTTACATTTCGATTATTTGCCAGTTCTGATGAAGAGTCACTGACCTGAAACATTAACTCTGCTTCTCTCTCCACAGATGCTGGCAGACCTGCTGAGTATTTCCAGCATTTCTTGTTTTACTGCAGATTTTTGCTTTTATATTATTGTAAACCAATCACTGGACTCACATGTAAACCAGAACAGGAAGGAGTGATAGGTTCCCTTCCCCAAGAGACACTCGTGAACCCGTTAGGCATTCACAAACTGACAACGGTCATTTTCTGATGCCTGTCCACAAATGATGAGATTCATTGAATTCAATTATCACAAATAGCCTCCACGCTATCATAACCAAATCAGCTCGCACAGGAGACAAAAGGTTAAACCTCAGTAGCATTTTACATTGAGTTGGACTTCTGGTGCCAGAAGCAGTGCTTTGAACTTACATTGCTGAAAACACTTAACTTTTTTATACATGTTGCAAAAACACATGCATGTAGTCGGTCGGATCACACACAATTAAACAGCACAGAATTTGAGGCCTTACTTCTTATTCAGTCTGTCTCGGTTTCGGAACTCTGTTCCGACATGTTCCACAGCAGATTCCTGGATGTTCCTTTCAGAATGGGGAGAACAAGAACATTATTTATGAGGCTAAAGGGAGTCTGTTTCATTCACAAATGAAATGCCAGGTACCATTATCATCCAGACATGAAGGCAAATGCACAAAGTTCGAGGCTGAGCTCGGAAGACTAGGTGAACCACAAGCTCATTTATGGATTAGTTGGATCAATTGTCTGAGTTTAGAGAAAAGCTCTCCTAACATAATGCTCCTGATGCTTCTGCTCATTAAACATAATCACCGAAAAAGAAAAATTGGGCACAATAACTATAACTGATCTCCATGCCCAACTCAGATTGCATAAGACAATACACCAGGATTGCAGCTTAATATTTACCTGAATGTACATTATATAACCCAGAGAATATAAAATGGAATCCTGCCATGTGCAAAGGAAATCTGACCTGAATCAAAATGTTGGATTGACAATACTAGTCAGCAATAAGGATATGAGGTGGAGGGAAAAGCCATGTCTATTTATATGTATTTTTTTTTATTTATTCATTTGGGGGATGTGGGTATCGCCAGCTAGGCCAGCATTTATTGCTCATCCCTAATTGCCCTTGAGAAGGCGGTGGTGAGCTGCCTTCTTGAACTGCTGCAGTCCTTGGGATGTAGGAACACCCACAGTGCTGTTAGGAAGGGAGTTCCAGGATTTTGACCCAGCGACAGTGAAGGAACGGCGTTATAGTTCCAAGTCAGGATGGTGTGTGGCTTGGAAGGGAACTTGGAGGTGGTTGTGTTCCCATGCATCTGCTGCCCTTGTCCTTCTAGATGGTAGAGGTCACGGATTTGGAAGGTGCTGTCGAAGAAGCCTTGGTGAGTTGCTGCAGTGTATCTTGCAGATGCTGCACACTGCTGCCACTGTGCACTGGTGGTGGATGGGATGCCAATCAAGCGGACTAATGCTGGGACTGGGTAATGGACATCTTTCCACTTCTGGCATTCAGTCTCAGACTGATACAATGTAAAGTCAATATTCTGGAATTCCTGACCTAATCCCATTGATAGATCTTAGTTTAGGTAAAGATATTGAGTTACAGAGCCAAGGTGGGTAGATGGAGTTAAGATACAGATCAGCTGTGATCTAACTAAATAGAGGAACAGGCTATTGGGGCTGAATGGCTGACTCCTATTCTTATGTTCCATTGTGGGAGCACCATCAACACACAGACTGCAGCAGTTCAAGGAGCTCACCACAATCTTCTCCAGGGCAATTAGGGATGGGCAATAAATGCTGGCCTAGCCAGCGACGCCCATATTCCCTGAACAAATAAAAAAAAGTCCTCATAAAGATCTCAAAAATGTTACCCCTTCCAGTAATCTATTATTTGGTGCTTGAGGGATGAATTTTCCAATGTGTTTTTCCCCAATGGGCCCTGGGATTCTTTTCTCTGTTTTTTGCCTCTCCCAGAAGGTTACAAGGCTGTTGGGAATGAAGTGACAGTACTGTAAACTTGAAGTATTTACTCACTTGTATGGGTTTGCTTTGAGGAAAGAGATTCTGTGGTACTTGTTCGATTTTTCTCGGATATCCATACCTGAAAGAGCAGAAGACAACATCAGATAGGACTTTGGGTATAAGGAGCCAGTTACAAGTAAAGTAGGCAACTACAAGGAGACGGGAATATTGCTTCAAATTAATTAGTGATGTAAGGACATGGGTTACAAATTAGAAGAGGATAATTTTGGATTGATATCAGGCAGTTCCTCGTCACACTATGAGTGACCAACATGTAGTCAGAAATATAAAGATAGTCACTAATAAATCCCATGGGGGATATCGAAGAAACTCCCTTAAACTAGAGAGTGGTCAGAATGTGAAACTTTCTCTCTTGGGGTTGAGGTCAATTGCATTTAAGCAGAGGCTACTTAAGTAATGAAAGAGAAAAGAATAGAAGGATATGATGATAATGTCAGATGAAAAGGGGTGGGAGTAGGTTGGTGTGGAGCATAGATGCTAACATAGACCAGTTGGGCTGAATGGCCTGTTTCTGTGCTATCCAACTCTATGTAATTCTCTGTAGCAAGCAAACGTATCCTTTCATTTCTTTTGGTAGTCCGCGGCTGATCGTTTAAGTGAACGGGCCCCTTTTAAATTATTTTGTGTGGCCATGCACATGCAGTAACTTAAAGGGGCCAATATGCATGGCCTGCGCAGGAATCTCTGGGTGACCATGCAGCTTAGAGGGAACATTGGCAACAAGGTCAGTATTTTTGTCCTTCATTATCTAAGGTCATACAACAGCAACTTGCATTTATATAGCACCTTTAACATAGTAAAATGTCCCAAGGCTCTTCACTGGAGTGTATTGGACAAAATTTGACACAGAGCCACAAAAGGAGCTATTAGGACAGGTGGCTGAAAGTTTAGTCAAAGAGGTGGGTTTTAAGGAGCATCTTAAAGGAAGAGAGGGGGTAGAGGCAGAGAGGTGTAGAGAAGCAATTCCAAAGCTTAGGGCTTAAGCAGCCGAAGGCACGGCCGCCAATGAAGGGGCGAAGGAAATCGGGGATGCTCAAGAATGATAACTTTTACTGGTCTTGTCTTGCTGCCTCACATACCAACTGTGACTGAGAAGGGAGGTGATTTGTTCCAGAGTCTGCACCAGAACAGTTGAGCTAGGAAACATTCATCCATCTACGGCAAGGCATGAAGCATATGCACCGTCACCATCCCGTGCAGCAAGACTGAGATCAAGAACTCATAAGCTATCTGAGCTGGCTGGTTAGATTGCTTATTTATCTGCTTCTTCTTTCAAACAGGGGTACTGACCTTTCACATTGAGCTGAGCAAACTGCAACTCATCGCCATGATCCCGGAACAAGTAATGAAAATCCTCCCAGGTTAAATCTTCTTTGTCCTGGAAACCTGCTTCCTTGAAAAGTGACTCCATGACCTCCTCCGCTTGCGTTTTTGATAAGCAGTTATTTGAGATCTCAATGAAGGACCTACAGGAACAAAGTGCCAATGATACCTGTGTCCACTAGAGTAAAATCAAGATGCCCGTTAGCAGAAATAAAATGTTAAGGTTAAAATATTCTGGGATAATTTTGCAGCAGAAAATACTTGTTAACTGTATATCTTCTTCTTTGGCCTCCTTGTCTCGAGAGACAATGGGTAAGCGCCTGGAGGTGGTCAGTGGTTTGTGGAGCAGCGCCTGGAGTGGCTATAAAGGCCAATTCTAGAGTGACAGGCTCTTCCACAGGTGCTGCAGAAAAAATTGGTTGTCGGGGCTGTTACACAGTTGGCTCTTCCCTTGCGCTTCTGTCTTTTTTCCTGCCAACTGCTAAGTCTCTTCGACTGTATATCACTTGGGGGTTAATTGTATTCAGGTGGTGGGCATTAATTGAGGACACACATGCTCATATATATAGCAGACTGAAACTGTGTTGGTTGGAGATGTACAATACACAATGTGTGTCTCTGCAACTATAAGTTTGGAATTTTACATCTAGGTTCTATCCTTCACTCATGGATATCTGCGTTCTAGCAATACTTTTTTTTTTAAAAGGGAAGAATTATATTACCATTGCGCGATTGTTTTCTGCAATATATGTGGTCCGTGAGGGAATATTTTGGTAAAAACCATCCTGCAAATATAGTGCTAGCTGAAGGTTGAAATAAAAAGTCCAATTCATGTTCCTCACCACGAGATGCACCATTTCAGGAATTTCTGAACTTTATTGATGTTGCTCATTTGAACTTTCCTCTCTCATTCCTCACATGTTCCTAATAAATGCAGGTTACCTCCGTCCTCATTTTGTTGTGATCAAGTTGCATTATATTATCTTCTAACCCAACTTTTCCTGAATCTCGGAACCATAGTACTCTTTGCTCCCTGACTATTTCATAGGAACATAGGAAGATAGGAACAGGAGTAGGCCATTCAGCCCTTCGAGCCTGTCCCACCATTCAATGAGATCATGGCTGATCCGCGGCCTAACTCCATATACCTGCCTTTGGCCCATATCCCTTAATATCTTTGCTTAACAAAAATCTATCTATTTCAGATTTAAAATTAACAACTGTTCTAGCTTCAACTGCTGTTTGTGGGAGAGAGTTCCAAACCTCTATCACCCTTTGCATGAAGAAGTGCTTCCTAACATCTCTCCTGAACGGTCTGGTCCTAATTTTTAGACGATGCTCCCTAGTTTTAGAATCTTCAACCAGTGGAAATAGTTTATCTTTATCTAGCCTGTCTTTTCCTATTAATATCTTTATCTTTCTACAACCCAAAGGCTTTTAAAAGTCAAACTTGGTATCACCCAACATTACCCTATTTTGCATCTGCACTTTTTCCAACTTTAGGGTGTCCTGATCATTTGGCCTTCAGCATTTATCAGAGGAAGATTTTTTTTGATGCTGGAATTCATATCCATGCGTGAATGAGAAGCGTTTAAAAAGGGAAAAAGTTGCAAGTGTCGGCCCTCATGAACTTTAGCCCCACAATAGGTTTCACAATAGGAAAATAAAATCCCAAAGTAGTGCAACTAAATATAGAAGGAACATAACTAGAACATTAACTGAAAAGGAGGTTGAATGTTCCATTGGCTGACATTGAAGGGCAACACTTGTAAGCCTCCCTTTTCTTGTGGCTTAAAAATAATATTCATTTTTATAACATTGTTTGGGTAGGTTTCAGAACAATCCACTTCACCAAACTAAGATGATTGTCAGATTGTCTGAAAAATGCCCATTTACCTTAACAATATAGAGAATTCCTCTTTCGACAGAAATCCGTTTCCATCCACATCGTACATCTGGAACATGAGCTTGGATTTCTCTTCAGGAGACCCTTCAAACAACATGTGTAAAATAATTTTAGTTATTTATTTTTATGAAAGATTAGTAAAGAAACAACACAACAACTTGGTTTTATCGAGCGCTCATAATGCATAAAATGTCACAGGAGTGTTATCAAAGAAAATTTGACACGGAGAAGAAAGGGGTTGTTTGGTCACAATCCAAATAGTCTAAATCACAGAACTTAGATATTCACAAGCTAATCTTTAGTTAAGCGAAGTAAAGGGGATTGTGTTAGGTACCAATTTCCTGCTGGAGATGGGAGTAGGTTGTATTTTAACAGCTCGGAGTAATTTTATGAGGCTGTAACATGGGGATACTTAAACCTTCTCTTCCATTAGAGCTGAATTTCCAATCTCTTCTCTTTATACTCAATTTTTTTTCAGCCAACCTAGTCATGTATTGGTAACCCCGTGATAGGACACAAGAACATAAGAGAGCTTGGAACAAGAACAGGCCACTTAGTCCATCAAGTCCACATCTTACACAGTTCTCAATCATGGACTCTCCCCAATCCAACATCTCAGTACTCCCTTCCTAACTTCATACGAATCAAACTGATTAATAACTAGAACCCTCAATCCACTTTATCAACAGGTATTGATCTAGCTCTTTTTTAAAGCTATCAACTAAGCCTGAATGAATTACTTTATCTGGTAGCCTGTTCAACATTTGATGCAATGTATAGTGTGCTAAAACAGCAATTATGCAACAATCCATGCAAATTAATTTTGGAAAAGTAATTTTAGAACATAACGTAATACACATTGATTAGGAAGCAACGGTTTGTTAAAGCATGTTTGTCAATTTCATTGTGGCAAATCTCCAAATTAACAAAGTAAGATTTCCCTTTTACCTTTCATAAATATGATTAAAATATCAAGGAACTCTCGGAAGGACAGGTAACCGTTCCCATCTTTGTCTGCCAGCGAAAACATCTGCTCCACAAACATGGAATCGTCCTTTAACCCCAGCGCATCGGCCAACTCCACACGAGTCAGCTCACAGTTCAGAGACTCCTTTGTCTTCCGTGAGATCTCAGTGTTGAAATCCCCAGCATCTGACCTATCAATCTCCAGAACCTAGGAGTAGATTCAAAAAGACGACTTGCATTCAAATAGCTCCTTTCCTGACCCCAGGACGCCCCAAAATGCTTTACAGACAAAGACGTACTTTTTGAAGTGTAGCCACTGTTGTAATGTAGGAGTCAATTTGCACTCAGCAAGCTCCCACAAACAGCAATTTGATAATGACCAGATAACCAGTTTTTTGCGATGCTGGTTGCGGGATAAATATTGGCATGGACACGGAGAGAACTCCCCTGCTCTTCTTCAAAATAGTGCTGTTGGATCTTTGATGTCCACCTGAGAGGGCAAACAGGGCCTTGGGTTTAACCTCTGAAAGAAGTCACCTCCAACAGTGCAGCACTCCCTCTGTACCGCAACGGGTGCCAGTCTAGATTCTGGGCTCAGGACTCTGGAATTGGACTTAAGAGATGAGGTAGCACAGTTTGATCTCAGGGAGTTTGCACTAAGAAGAGGTGGTGGGTTGGGGGGGGGGAGGTGTTGATGGGTTGAGGTGGGGGGGGGGGAGGTTTGGTGACAGGAGGGTTGTGGTGAGGGGAGGCAGTGGCTGGGATGAATCAGTCAGAGCCTCACTACTGGTCCTGATCCACTGACCCCCCTCCTTTGAAGCTCATGTCTGTGGATATCAAGTGAAGATAAGCTGAACCTCACTTATGATGCCCCTCACAGTCAAATTGCTTATTGATCCTTGCTGTCTAGTTCCACAGTGAAGAATGGATATTTGGGCGTAGGGACGACAAAGCTCCTGCTGAAACATACTGCAGTATGGGTTCTGTCTCCACAACAGCAAAGGGAGAAAAAAGATAAATAAAAAGTAAAATAAAAGGAGTATTTCATATTCTGTGATTTCCTTCACACCTGTGCAAACACCCGCCGGAAAAACGTATCCAAAATCTTGCTCCGTTGCTGTTTAGTAACTGCTTCATTTAAGATTGCTTTCTGACTCATTTCCATCAGACGCAGGCGCATCCCATTGCCCGCGAGGTGACCTCTCAGCTGTTCAATGAGATCATGACGATCCTCTTCTGTATCAAAGAACAATACCTAAAGGAAGGCAAAGTATAAATTATACAGCTATGATAATATTACTTTGCTGGATGTTGACTATCTTGTATCATTCGCCTGTAGTGAGATGGATTTTCGTAAATGCATGAGACATTGGGCGTGTGCCTCCCTAATTATAGTGGAGTGGGGGGGGGGGGGACGGAAGAGATGTGTTTAGTCATAAGCTCCAGCCATTGTAAACATGGGGTAGGATTTTATGTATTGAATATAAAAGCAAGGAAGCAATATTATGCTTGCCCTACACACTGGTTAGGCAATATTTGTGGAGTATTGTATGCAGTTCTGGGTATCTGTTTTAGGTGCAAGAGAGCCATTGAAAGAACGCAGTGAAGATTTTTGAGCATGATATCAAGAATGAGAGGCTGCGGTTACGAAGAAAGCGTCGAAAAGTTGTCTTTGTGTCCTCCACTGGAACAGGTTATTTAATAGAGGCTTTCAAAATTCTGCAAAGTTTTGAGTAAATAGTGGAAGACTGTTTGCACTAGTTGAATTACATAGAATTTGCAGCACAGAGACGGGCCATTTGGCCCAATAAGGCTCTGTGGAATATAATTGACAGTCAGTAACAAGGGATCATAGACTTAGGATCACTGGAAGAATCAAATCCTACACAGTATGTCGTTAGAAGATGGAGTTCTTCACCATGGGTAATACATCATCATTTAAAAAGGAACTCGGTAAGAACAACAACAACTCATATTTATATAGCGCCTTTAACATAGTAAAACATCCCAAGGTGCTTCACAGGAGAATTATAGAACAACATTTGACTCCGAGCCACATAAGGAAATATTAGGGCAGGTGACCAAAAGCTTGTCAAAGAAGTAGGTTTTAAGGAGTGACTTAAAGAAGCAAAGAAAGTTCAAGAGGTTAAACAGTTTAAGGAGGGAATTCCAGAACTTAGGACTTTGACAGCTGAAGGCACAGTCGCCAATGGTGGAGCGATTAAAATTGGGGATGCTGAAGAGGCCACAATTGGAGGAGGAGCGCAGGTATCTGGGAGGGTTGTGGGGCTGGACGAGATTACAGAGATAGGGAGGGATGAGGGATGAGAGATTTGATAATAAAGGATGAGAATTTTAAAATTGAGCTGTTGCCAGACAAGGAACCAATGTACGTCAGTGAGCACAGGGTGAATGGGATTTGGTGCGAGTTAGGATCTGGACAGCAATGTTTCGGATGATGTCAAACTAAGAATTTGAACAGGAAGAATATAAAAGGATCTGGAGAAAGGGAAGGAAAGCAGGATTCAAACAGACAGCTCCAGCTGAGGAGCTAGCACTGGCAATGGGCCAAATGGCCTCCTGGTGTGCTGTAAATTTTATAAAGACAATTCACTGTAGAAGTTACTTGCTGAAGACAACCGAAGACACTGAAAACAAACTGAAAACATCTCCAGTAACAAAACATGGAAAAGAAAAGGGTGATCTAATAGAGGTCCTTAAATTATGAAGGGGTTTGATAGGCTAGATGTAGAGAAGATGTTTCCACTTGTATGGAGTCCAAAATAAATATAAGATGGTCAGCAATAAATCCAATAAACAATTCAGGAGAAACTTCTTTACCTAGAGAGTGGTTAAAATGTGGAACTCACTACCCACAAGGGGTAGTTCAGATGAATAGCATAGAACTTTAAGGAGAAGTTAGGTAACATGAGGGAGAAAGGAGTAGAAGGATATGCTGGTAGGGTTGGATGAAGTAGGGTGGGAAGAGGCTCCTGTGGAGTGTGAACACTGGGTAAAGGCCAGTTGGGCTGAAAGCGCCTACAGCACATAAACAAGCCAATGTAAAGAAATTTTGGACAATACATGTTGAATTGCAGCAACTCCAAAGCATGGAGTGGCAGTGCATCTACTTACCAGGTCATACTCCTTGGGAACCTTAAGCAGCAGGACCCGCGGATCATTGTTTGACTTGACAACGTCCATGTCCTTAGTAAGATTAATGATGCGGATAGGGGACCGTTTGCTATCCAGAACTTTGATACATGTTTTGGCATCGAGGTAAAGATCCACTGGTCGGAACGGCTCATTAGGTCCTTGCCATTCAGATACTGAGGATAGAAATGAAAGATAGGATAAGCTGGCAGTGCCTGCGTGCGACTTCAGTTTGGAACTCAACTTTAAGAAAGTGGTGTTTGAAACACGATATCACATCTGAAGGGTTAGTGGAGCACCCTTACCTCCATTTTATTATGGGAGGTGACACTGCCTACTTGATTATAAAATCAGTTTGTTTCGTGCTCAATGTGGATATAAATGGAACAGAATAAAAGCCACAAAACCTATGCAGAATAAGAGAAAAGAGCATCATCCTGTCGAGGCCATCTTAGATTACAGCATAAGAAATAGGAGCAGGACTAGGCCATTTGGCCCCTCAAGACTGCTATGCCATTCAATAAGATCATGGCTGATCATTTACCTCAACTCCACCTTCCTGCACAATCTCCACATCCCTTAATTGCCTTAGTGTAGTGTTTTGAGAATTGCATTGTGCATATTGTACACTCAAGGCTACCATGCACAGGAGCCAGCAGAGGGAGCCGAAAGTGAAAGTAAAACAGAATGAAGACGACTCCATTACGTTCAACATCACGCTGTCTTAGCCTTTACCTCATATTTCTTACTAAACTCGGCTAAACCTCACTCCAGTCCTGAGAACATCACACCTAGTACCCAAAAATCTATCCATTTCTGTCTTGAATATATTCAACAATTGAGCATCCACAGCCTCTGGGGTAGAGAATTCCTAAGTTCCACAGCCCTTTGAGTGAAGGAATTTCAACTCATCTCAGTCTAAATGGTTCACCTCTTATTCTGAGAATGTGACCCCCTAGTTCTAGATTTCCCCAGCCAGGGGAAACATTTTCTCAGCATCTACCCTGTCAAACCCCTAAAGAATTTTATATGTTTCAATGAGATGATCTCTCATTCTTCTAAACTGCAGGGAATATTGGCCTAGTCGACTCAATTTCTCCGCATAAGACAATCCCGTCATCCTAGGAACCAGTCTAATGAACCTTCATTGAACTCTCTCTAGGCAAGTTGAAAATGTCCTTCCTTAGGTTAGGAGATCAAAACTGCACACAGAACCCAGAGTTAAGAGGTGAAAAGAGAATAGGGTAACTTCACTGCCCCTGTACACCTAGCAGATACTTACTCTTAAAGGTAGCACAGTTTGGACATAGGATTACATCACTTTACATCCCTATTCTCTAACCCATATCCTCTTCAAATACAGCTTCCCATTGCAACCAGTTGTGCCATAAGCTCTGAAAACAATGAAGCTTAGTTCCAATACCTCAGTCGGCACAATGCGGAATAACACACATATTGTTCAACACTCCCCAATTTCCTGATTCTCTAATTGAGCCTAAAGACCAATTACCTTACTATACTTACTGCCAACTTGATTAGCTCCCGTATCTCCTTTTTCAAAGGTTTGTGCTGGATGTGTAATGAAATGGGTAATGTCATAATAGGCACAATAGACCAAATGGAATTTTTGCAATTATTTCAATGGGCTCTTTATGTTATTTTCCTGTCAGAGATTTAAAAGTTGTTGCAGTCTGCTATTCATGAACAGCTCTACTTCCAAATGTGCTCAGAGAGGTCATAGGACTGGTTAAACCGCAATTGATTTTGTGTAACTTTAATTTGACAAGCAGATCATGAGAGTAAAAGGATACACCTCCCTTATTCTAAGCATTTAGAAATCAAAGCAGATTTTGTGTTCCACAATAAAAACATAAGTATAAGCCTCGTATTACCTTTAATTCCTGCTCCAAGTTCAGTCTTCCTTATTACAGACTCTCGCCTATTCCTTCTTTGTAGTTTCTTAAATTGTGTTTTACGGTAAAGAGCTACAGCGTATGCAGGAATCAGGCAAACTGTGGAAAAAAAGATCATTATCTTCACAAATCAATCAGTCAATTCTTCTTTAGTAAGTGAACAGTCTGACCCAGAATCCTTTTTGACTGAGCAGGAATTCAGAGTGAAGGATTGTTACATACGAGCATACGAATTAGGAGCAGGAGTAGGCCACTCGGCCCCTTGAACCTGCTCCACCATTCAATTAGTTCATGGCTGAACTGATTACTCCACATTTCCACCTACTCCAGATAACCTTCCACCCCCTTGATTATCAAGAATCTATCTACCTCTGCCTTAAAAATATTCAAAGACTCTGCTTCCATCGCCTTTTGAGGAAGAGAATTCCAAAGACTCACGACCTTCTGAGAGGGAGAATTTCTCCTCATCTCTGTCTTAAATGGGCGACCCCTTATTTTTAGACAGCAACCCCTAGTTCCAGATTCTCCCTCAAGGGGAAACATGCCTCCAATACATTTACATCCTTCCTTAAATAGGGAGACCAGTACTGTACACAGTATTCCAGATGTGGTCTCACCAATGCCCTGTATAGCTGAAGCATAACCTCCCTACTTCTGTATTCAATTCCCTTCACGATAAACAATAACATTCTATTAGCTTCCCTAATTACATGCTGTACCTGCATAGTAACCTTTTGCGATTCATGCACTAGGACACCCAGATCCCTTTGTAACGCAGAGCTCTGCAATCTCTCACCATTTAGATAATATGCTTGTTTTTTATTCTTCCTGCCAAAGTGGACAATTTCACATTTTCCCACATTATACTCCATTTGCCAGGTCTTAGCCCACTCACTTAAACTATCGATATCCCTTTGTAATTTCCTTATGTCCTCTTCACAAGTTACTTTCCTACCTATCTTTGTGTCATCCGCAAATTTAGCAACCATGCCTTCGGTCCCTTCATCTAAGTCATTGATATAAATAGTAATAAGTTCAGACCCCAGCACAGATCCCTGTGGCACACCACTCGTTACATCTTTTGTTGTTAAATATGTCAAGTCATTTACTAAGAAAAGACAGAGAGATCTTGCATTTATATAGCGCCTGTCATAGCCTCTAAGCATATTGCACTGTTGAACTACAAGAAAGCCCCCAACGAGTTAACATCCGTAGCACTTAAAGTAGCCAGAAGCGCTGCACAAAGAACAGCCAGGCGCTGTACAAATGACTACAGGCAACATTTATGCAGTTGTATTCAGTTGGCCTCTGACACCAGAAACATCAGAGGAATGTATGACGGCATTAAGAGAGCTTTTGGGCCAATCATCAAGAACATTGCCACCGCACCCACCCACCCCCCCCCCCCCCACCAAGTCTAAATCAGGGGACACAATCACTGACTAACGCAAGCAAATGGACCACTGGGTGGAGCACTACCTAGAACTGTACTCCTGGGAAAATGTCACTGAAACGGCCCTCAATGCAACCCAGTCTCTGCCAGTCATGGATGAGCTGGATGAACAACCAACAAAATCGGAACTCAGTGATGCCATTGATTCTCTAGCCAGCGGAAAAGCCCCTGGGAAGGATGGCATTACCCCTGAAATAATCAAGAGTGCCAAGCCTGCTATACTCTCAGCACTCCATGAACTGCTTTGCCTGTGCTGGGATGAGGGAGCAGTACCACAGGACATGCATAATGCCAATATCATCACCCTCTATAAGAACAAGGGTGACCGCAGTGACTGCAACAACTACCGTGGAATCTCCCTGCTCAGCATAGTGGGGAAAGTCTTCACTCGAGTTGTTTTAAACAGACTCCAGAAGCTGGCTGAGCATGTCTACCCTGAGGCACAGTGCGGCTTTCGAGCAAAGAGATCCACCATTGACATGCTGTTCTCCCTTCGCCAGCTACAGGAGAAATGCCGCGAACAACAGATGCCCCTCTACATTTTTTTCATAGATCTCACCAAAGCCTTTGACCTCGTCAGCAGATGTGGTCTCTTCAGACTACTAGCAAAGATCGGATGTCCACCAAAGCTACTAAGTATCATCACCTCATTCCATGACAATATGAAAGGCACAATTCAGCATAGCGGTGCCTCATCAGACCCCTTTCCTATTCTGAGTGGCGTGAAACGGGGCTGTGTTCCCGCACCTACACTGTTTGGGATCTTCTTCTCCCTACTGCTCTCACATGCGTTCAAGCCTTCAGAAGATGGAATTTTCCTCCACACAAGATCAGATGGCAGGTTATTCAACCTTGCCCGTTTAAGAGCGAAGACCAAAGTATGGAAGGTTCTCATCAGGGAACTCCTCTTTGCTGACGATGCTGCATTAACATCCCACACAGAAGAGTATCTGCAGGGACGCATCGACAGGATTGCGGCTGCCTGCAACAAATTTGGCCGAACCATCAGCCTCAAGAAAACGAACATCATGGGACAGGATGCCAGAAATGCTCCATCCATCAATATCGGCGACCACGCTCTGCAAGTGGTTCAAGAGTTCACCTACCGAGGCACAACTACCACCAGTAACCTGTCTCTTGATGCAGAAATCAACAAGCGCATGGGAAAGGCGTCCGCTGCTCTGTCCAGACTGGCCAAGAGAGTGTGGGAAAATGGCGAACTGACATGGAACACAAAAGTCCGAGTGTATCAAGCCTGTGTCCTCAGTACCTTGCTCTACGGCAGCGAGGCCTGGACAACGTATGTCAGCCAAGAGCAACGTCTCAATTCATTCCATCTTCGCTGGCTCCGGAGAATCCTTGGCATCAGGTGGCTGGACCGTATCTCCAACGCAGAAGTCCTCGAGGCGGCCAACATCCCCAGGTTATACACCCTACTGAGCCAGCGGCACTTGAGATGGCTTGGCCATGTGAGCCGCATGGAAGATGGCAGGATCCCCAAAGACACATTTTACAGCGAGCTCGTCACTGGCATCAGACCCACCGGCCGTCCATGTCTCCGCTTCAAAGACGTCTGCAAACACGACATGAAGTCCTGTGACATTGATCACAAGTCGTGGGAGTCAGTTGCCAGTGATCGCCAGAGCTGGCGGGCAGCCATAAAGGCGGGGCTAAAGTGTGGCGAGTCGAAGAGACTTAGCAGTTGTCAGGAAAAAAGACAGAAGCGCAAGGGGAGAGCCAACTGTGTAATAGCCTCGACAACCAATTTTATCTGCAGCGCCTGTGGAAGAGTCTGTCACTCTAGAATTGGCCTTTATAGCCACTCCAGGCGCTGCTCCACAACCACTGACCACCTCCAGGTGCTTACCCATTGTCTCTCGAGAAGATAGCGCCTTATGTATCCTGTAGAAATATTGAGCTGAATTTTACCAGCCCCTCGATGCTGTGGGTCGCGGCAGGAGGGCCGGTAAAATTCTGTGGGGAGAAGCCCGCCTTGACCCGTGACGTCGGGAAGGGCCCACTGCATATCACCCCGGCGCGGTCCCCCCACCACAGGTCGGGAGGCCCTTCATCTGCAGATTAAAATGAACATAAATGATATTTAAATTAACTTACCAGCAGGCAGCAGCCATCCCCGCTGAGTTTATGGTTGCCGTTCGTCCTTCGCGTGCCTTCGGAACTCCGTATGGAGTTCCGAGGTGAGAACCTGGTGAGGAGGGTGGGGGGAGGAATTTAATTTTCAGGGCGGGAGGGGTGGGGGAGCAGGGAAATCACATTTTATTGGATGTGGGGATGTTGGGAAGGGGCTGAAGGCCAAAAGTTAGAAAGTTGGGGGGAAAGTTCGGGTATGGAAAAAGGCAAGTGTTGGTCGCATTGGGCATTGAAATGGCCATTGGGAGTGTTGGGGAAGGGCCATCTACATCTTTATTATCTGTTAATTAAAAATTCCAGAATAATGTACCTTTAAAAATTAAAAGTAATTATAAGGGCTTAAAGCTCTTTAAAAATGGCGCCTGCGCGGTGGTGCCAGACGCTGTTGCCGGGGATGCGGGGGCTCAGGGACTGCGTTTTCGAGCGGACTGCACGCCGCATCAGTGTGCGCCGCCGTGAACTCGTAAAATTCAGCCCATTGTCACTACAGCCAGTGAATTCCTTTTGAAGTCAGAGTCATGTACGACACAGAAGGAGGCCATTCGGCCCATCGAGTCCATACTGGCTCTCCATGGAGCTATCCAGTTAGTCCCACTCCCTAGCCCATAAAATCATAGATCATTTATGTGAAGTCACTGTTGCAATGTGGGCAAACATGATAGCTGAGCCATACACAGCAAGATCCCACACAGAGCAGTGGCCAAATAATCTGTCCTAGTAGTGTTGTTTGAGGGAGAAATGCTGACCAATACAAATCCCTGCTCCTTTCTGAATAATCTTTCACAAAGATATCAGCTCCTGGTTTTACACCTCATCCAAAAGATGGGAGTTCCGACAGTGCAACACTTCCTCAGTTAATGATATTGCCTATCCTAATTCTTCCTTCCAAAATGCATCACTTCACACTTATGCAAATGCATTATTGCATTTGGTTGTTCTGCCTCATTATGTAAGAACAGGGTTGCCCAACATATGGCCCACGAGCCAGGATCAGCCCATCAAAGGTTTCCATCCAGCTTTAAACTGTATCCGGGGCCATTCCTTATCCTCACTGAGTGTCCATGACTGGAGATGAGAAATTCCACATAGTCAGACTGGCTTTTAAAAAAGATCGTAAGTCAGTTTCACAGCTGACAGATCCTAACGTTGGGAACAGCAGTTTCTGAACTTCAGACAGATTCGGAGTTTTTTTTAAATCCCGCTGGAAAATCCCGAATCTGTCTGAAGTTCAGAAACTGCTGTTCCTGATGTCAGGATCTGTCAGCTGTGAAACTGACTTGCGATTTAAACAAAACTGACCAGCCATCTGCTGAGCAGTCCCGCTCTCTGCAATTGTCAGAGAAAGAAAGAGAGAGAAAGAGGGACAGGGAGAAAGGGGGGCAGAGAGAGAGAGAGGGGACAGAGAGAGATGGGGGGACAGAGAGTGAGAGGGGGACAGAGAGAGAGAGGGTGCGACAGAGAGAGACTGAACATGATCACTCCTGGCAGGATGACATCTATCCAGAATATTTTGCATTGCTACAAGAAGTGTGCGGGCAAACATTGACTACTTGAGTAAGCAAAAAAATGCCAGGTATCTCACTAAATCAGTGTCCAACATAGTGACCAGAAAGTAAGTCAATAAATTAGTCTTCTCATTTAAATATTCTTCACAAAAATGGACCTTTGCTGTTGTTTTGATTCATTGTAAGATCCATTTTAATGCCTTTATCTTTTCGAAATTGTCTCACCGGCCCCCCATGTAAGATCAAAATTGTAATGTGGCCCCCACGCAAAAAGGTTGGACAACCCTGTGCAAGAATGTGTACGCAGCAATGATTAAGTAACATTGTCATTGGAAAGCTCTGAAGTGCTAGTTTAACTTTGTGTTTGTCTTTCTGATAACCCGATTCTGCTCAGGTTAAATACCTGAGGGCCTCTCTGTTTACGCTATTCATGACGCTTTGCAAGCCGAGGAGGGTGAGGAGAGCCATGCATCACTGGTGTAATGAGAACAGTGTCTGCAAGTGACATAATGATGCATTTCTACATCATTCATTCACGGTAATGCATTGTCGACTGACAAACAAAATTGCCCACGATGCTTCAGGAAGTGCTTTGATCATCTCTAGGCAAAAGATCAAGATACTTAAATCTCTGAATAGACATCATTTATGAGCATTAAGAATTGACCCACCCAGTATTAAAAGCAAACATCATACCTAATGCAACCTTCTTCCTTTGATGGTTATCACAGAGGCACTTGCTCCACGGATCATCGATTAATGACGATTGTATAAACCAAGCTCTGTTTTTAATTACAATTGATTCTGGGGAGTTCACCAGTTCTCTGAGGATTGCATTCCACAATTTTATCCATTGTTCTACTGTACAAGACCAGAAAACCAATGGCCTTGGCTATTTATTAATAATACCAGGGCTCCCAACCCGGAAGGTTTTAATAGAAAATTACAAAGTGTGGGATTGGAGTTACGTGTAGGCCAGACAGCAGTGGAGCTCCACAACAATCTGATCACTTTTTTGGGGTGCCTGCAAAGATCACCAATTTGCACTGGTTGGATTTGAACCCACAATCTCTGGGTTTCTAGCCCAGCCCCAAATCCTCTACACACCCACAACTGAATTAAATACCAAACTTCCCAACTAAATGTTCTTTAATGGGTTCAGAATTATTTTTATACAGAATTGATGAAGTTAATTAACTTTGAGGTGTTAAAAATCATAAGGGATCTAGACCGGGTAGATAGAGAGAAACTGTTCTCATTGGTGGAAGGGTAAAGAACCAGAGGACACAAATTTAAGGCAATTGGCAAAAAAAAAAACAAAGGCAGCTTGAAGAAAACTTTTTCTATGCAGTGCATGGTTAGGATCTGGAACAAACTACCTGAGAGCGTGGTGGAGACAAATTCAATCATGGCTTCCAAAAGGGAATTGGAGAATTACCTGAAGGGATGTTTAATAATTATATTAAAAAATCTGGAATTAAAAAAAAAAGCTAATCTCTGTAATAGTGTCATGAAACTATCATCGATTGTTGTAAAAACCCATCTGGTTCACTAATGTCCTTTAGGGAAGGAAATCCGCTGTCATTACCTGGTCTGGCCTACATGTGACTGCAGACCCATAGCAATTTGGTTGACTGTTAACTGCCCTCTGAAATGGCCTAGCAAGCCACTCAGTTGTCGAGGGCAACTAGGGATGGGCAACAAATGCTGGCCTTGCCAGCGATGCCCACATCGCATGAAAGAATAAAAAAAAAGAAACATTTTTTGCAGGGCTACAGGGAACGTCAAGGGAGTGGGACTCTCTTGCAGAGAGCTCGCATAGGCTTGACAGGCCGAATGGACTCCTTCTTTGCTGTAACTATTCTATAATTCGATGATTAATCAATCTATAATTAAGAGTGAATCACAAAACATGTTTTCTGTGGAGCAGATTGATTTTCACCAACCTAGTGGTAAACAGCAGAGTATCACGATGATGATCCCAAAGGGAGCTCCACTGCCCTCAAAATAATTCAAACTGATCGCACCAGTGCAAGGCTCCAGGTCATCGGTGGTCAACTGTTTAGGCTGGGGACAAGGATCACCTATCACAGAACAATAAACAAGCAAACAATTAAAATTATGGATGGAGAAGATTTTTATAAACCTAATGATAAGGAATGATCTGCAGGGGGAAGTTTTGAGCGATTCCACAAACCCACCAAGAGATCGCAATATCACACGGGGTATTGTACCCCTTCCCCCACTGTTTCATCACCCACCACCCCTCCCCCCCCCCGCCAATTTTCTGCCTATTAAAATCAAAATGACTTGCATTTCTATAGTGCCTTTCACAGCCCCAGGATGTTCCAAAGCATTTCACAGCCAATGAAGTACTTTTGTAAGTGCAGTCACTAAGAGCCAATTTGCACACAGTAAGCGCCCACAATTAGTAATGAGACAAATGACCACATTTTTTTTTAAGTGATGTTGATTGAGGGATAAATATTGACCAAGACACTGGGGAGAATTCCCCTGCTCTTCTTTGAAAGAGTGCCAAGGGATTCTTTTATGCCAACCTGAGAGGGCAGACGGGGCCTCGGTTTAATGTCTCATCCGAAAGACGGCACCTTCGACAATGCAGCGCTCCCTCGGTTCTGCACTGGAGCGTCAGCCTAGATTTTGTGCTCAAGTCACTGGAGTTCGGAGTGTAGTCACTGTTGCAGTGTAAGGAAATCAATGGATGGAAAGGGACGAGTATGTGTGTCAGTCGTTTTGTAACCCAAGAGGTTTACGTGTGAGGTCCCGTCAATGATGTGAGGTATTCCAAACTTTACCATACACTGACAAGGCAGACTCAAAGTCCTTCCCAGGGATGTATCACTCTGGTTGAAATTGGGCTATTATTGCTATCCAAACTACTGATTGCAGATTAAAATATTAGATTAAATTACTTATTTTTAATTTGATTGTGTTAAATGCCTTTGTGCATTCTTGTAACAGAAGCACTAAACTGTTTACTTTATGGGTTAACACCACCATTGAGATAACAGTCAAAGAAATTCATATGAACAACTGGATTAATAGCCCACAGCATGGTTTCAACAACAACTTGCATTTATGTTGCAACTTTAACATCTCAAAGTGCTTCCTAGGACTGTGTCAGACAAAATTTGGCACCGAGCCACATAGTAGGACAGGTAACTAAAAGTTTGGCCAAAGAGGTAGGCTTTAAGGAGTGTCTTAAAGGTGGAGAGAGAGAGACAGTGAAGTTTTGGTAGGGAATTCCAGAGCTTAGTGCCTAGACAGCTGAAGGCATGGCCACCAATGGTGGGATGAAGGAAACTGGGGGGATGCACCAAGTTGGAGGACATAGAGTTATAGGCCTGGAAGAAGTTACAGAGCTAAGGAGCGATGAGGCCATGGAAGGATTTCAACATGGAGGATGAATATTTTAATATCAAGGCCAATGTCAACGAGCACAGGGGATGATGGGCGAGTGAGTCACTAATAGAGGTAACTCCTCGGGAGGGGTAAAAAGGAAACAGAGATGAAAAGCTGTCGGTAATTTCAGGAAAAGCTCTGAGAAATTCCTCTTCTGTTCCCTAAGACAATTGGGGAAATCCAGCATATAACGGTGCATCGCCAGACAAACTTCAATTAATCCCTTTCCCCCTTTTCTGTCCCAATTTCTTCCACTTTTATCAAACGAGCTTACCAGCTTTCCAGACAAACACATCCTTCTGAATTTCATCTTCTGAAGTGTTTAAGGCTTTCACTAAGACATCAAAAAAAGTAATGTTTCGAATTTTATTGATTTCCTCAGCTGTGAATAATCTAAATCAAAAACAAAGATAAAAAAGATTTCCGGTGCGTTTATCACTGTCATTCCTTTATAAACTCGGAAATATCCCATGACAACACGAATTAAAATCTTTGCCAACTTGAAGTTTTATAAGATACAGTAGCATAGCGGTTACTGGCCTAGTAATCCAGATGCCTGGGCTGGACACAATAGTGACTATGTAACTACTGGATTGATGTAAAGAGCCATCTGGTTCCCAAATGCCATTTAGGGAAGGAAATCTGCCATCCTTACCTGGTCTGGCCTACAGGTGACTCCAGACCCACAGCAATGTGGTTGACTGTGAAATGGCCGAGCAAGCCACACAGTTTATTCAAGAAGATGGCTTATCACCACATTCTCAAGGGTAGTTAGGAATGGACAATAAATGCTTGCTTTGTCTGTGATGGCCACATCCCAAAAATAAATTTTTAAAAACTTCAAAGTAGATCCAGTGAAGCCACATCAAATGCAAAAAAATGTGCTTTAACATCTCAACTGAAAGACTCAGAGTGCAACACTCCCTCAGTCCTGGACTGGAATCAGGCTGGATTTTGTGCTCACGTCTCTGAGGTGGGGCTTGAACCCACAAACTGCTAACTGAGTATATGAGAGCACCACCATTGAGCCATGGCTAAGATCAGCTGTGATTCTAACACACAATCAGCAGTGTGACGGATGAGCAGTTGAGTAATTTTTACTGCTGTTGATTGAGGGAGATCAGGATACCAACCCTGCTGTTATCCTAATAGTGATAAGGGACCTTTTAGCATTGACTGGAACAGGCGGATGATGCTTTGGTTTCTGTATCTCATACAACGATGGTCACCTCCCCAGTACGACACTAGCTTCCAGCTTTCAACATATGTCACATTACGTCTCATAATTAATTCATGTTATGAAGATCCTTAGCAATGATGTAAAAATTTTAAGCCTAAAGCAAAATAGGAAAAAAAGAAAAAGACCTGCATTTATATAGCACCTTTCTCCAGTAAAGTGCTTTAAAGCCAATGAAGTACATTTATAGTGTAGTCGCTGTTGTAATATAGGAAGTACTTGTTAGCAGAAAAAAACTCATTGTGGATCGAGTCAGGTACATTCACGTTGTGACTCCTGTTAATCCTCCATTGCAACTAATGATGGGAGAGATCATGGGCTGAAATTGGGCATGGGCAGAGCTGCAAAACAGGGGAAAGCACATTTTCTGCCAATTAGTGGCATGTACGACAGTCAGCTGTACTGACGTTAATGGAACTGAACGTCATGTGTGGCAGGTGATAAATGCAGTACTGCCAGTTATGCGTCAGTTTCACCTGCATCAGACAAAACGTAATAAGACCACAATCGAAGATTGAATGGGAACATAAGGCTGTGGTTTTGGAGCGACAGACAATGACTGAACAAATTGCAAACAGAGTGATTGAGAAGACCATCAGTCTAAGTATGGGTTAACAGGACAAAACTGCTCAAGAATCAACTGCAGCTCCTTGCAGAGTTAAGGATACCAATCATTACCTTCTTTCCAGATCCTCCTCTCTCGTCTCCCTCAAGTAGCCCTTACAAAGTCTGTCAAGTTGCCAAAAAGCATTTTAAAGTATTCAGGCTGATCTTTAATGTACTTTCGGCGGTCACTGTGCAAAGATGTCTATCTAACCTCCACACTTTGTTTGCCTTTCCTTCAAGATTTAGAAAGACTTCACCGTTTGCTCTGTAGTTTTTTCGAGCTGAAACAGAGGTGTCCCGCTTGATTTTCAGAATCAGCAGACAAGTGAAACAGACTTTGGTCCTTTTAAACGTCAGGGATTTTTTTTTTTTCCCTTGCATAAGCTCTGAATGATGTTGCGTTACGTAATTTCAGGCCACGCGCTGTGTTTTACAGCTAGTAAACAAAATGCTTGTGTCTAAAAGAAAGTCCTAAAGAGAAACTCATACCCGTTCTCCTGATTTTCAAACCAGTATCTGTCGCCATCTCGTATCCGTTGGAATTGCTCAATCATGATTTGAGTAAAGAGCTCCCCCGGTGTACCATCGCTCTCCAAGAGACCGCCAGGCCACAGCTCTAATTTGGATATGTCGCCATATTGCTCAGCCAACTTATCGACGAGCTGTGATGCAATGAAAATTGAAATTATTCAAATCATCAACAATGTAAGCATTTCAGTAATTTGCATAACAATCCCTTTCGCAACGAAAATATCGCAGAGCATAAATTCCATTTGCATAATTGGTTCATAAACTATTCTCATCTGTGTGTTAAAATGAGCCCTGCACACAACTACTTATATTTATATAGCGCCTTTAATATAGTAATACATTTCTAGGTGCTTCAGAGGAGAGTAATCAAACAGAATTCGCCACCGAGCCACGTAAGGAGATATTAAGACAGGTGACCAAAAGCTTGGACAAAGAGGTAGAGGTGGAGTCGCACAGTTAAAAGTCTACAGTTAGTTTGAGGATATTGCTGCAAGTGTAACTAACCTCCTGTTTCTCATTTGTGAGGTTGGGTTTAATTTCACTCCACTGGCTAATCGGTTGAAGTTGAAAGGCACGCCTTGCAGTATTAAATGTTGGGAGACCACTATCCCGGCCACGATGGATGGTGAGAGCCATCAGGTCAGATCGAGAGAATGTCAGGGGTCCATACATGTAGTCTGAATGTAGTTGCACAATTTGTCAGTAAATTACTTAACACCGAATTTTTAAGTGTGCACTTTAGCACTCATCAAGCGAGGGATGAGAAATGGAATACCTTCCCATCTTAGGCCCTCATTATCAGCATCAGGATTTCCTGATTAGGTGTACCGTGGGGATTTGATGCATGGTAAAGCTCCCATGACTGTACCTCAGCCTAGATTGATTGTGCTTAAATATCTGGAGAGGGGTCTGAACCCACAAACTTCTGGCTCAGAGGCAAAAGTCCTACCAATTGAGCCACTGCTGACACATAGCACTATTACAGCCAAGAGACTCTTATTCCCTTAACCCAGGTTGCACACTATCCCAACAGTGAAAGGTCAGTTGCCCACTGAACCTCCCAGTCTCAGAGCTGCATTTCATCATGGCGACGGGGTCCCGGCAGCGGGCCGGGACGGTGGGAGGGGGAGACCCCGCCTCAGCCCTCTGTCAGACCCCAGAAGCCATTAAAGGGATGAACTCCTGCTCCCAGAGCTGCCAGCCAATCGGAAGGCCAGCAACTCTGCAGTACTGGCAGCACCACTGGGCAGCCACGCAGTACGAAGATGTCTGGAGACCCCGGGAAAGGTGAATGGGGTCGGGGTCTCTGGGGCTATTCAGGCAAAATTCTGCCCTTACTTTCTCTTCGTTTTTCTCATTTCATGAAAAAATATACTGAGAGGGAAACCCAAAAGTAACTGAGAATAAACTTGTTCAATGAGTCGAATCCCCAGGAAAGTGTTACAAAGGAGCTCTTACGCACAACATGTTATCTTGACCTATTTCTGCTCCTCTTTACCTTTCACCACCTTCTGAAGTCCCCATTGTATGAAAATGTGGAAAATCCAGCACATACATTGAATGCCATTGCCCTTTTGAATCTTGGTACTGAGAGTAAAACCAGGCAATCTCTCGGATCAATACTGCTCCATGAGCAGTCACTAGTGGGCAATCTTATATGATTGAATTTTATTTTTTATTTAGAGATACAGCACTGAAACAGGCCCTTCGGCCCACTGAGTCTGTGCTGACCAACAGCCACCCATTTATACTAATCCTACATTAACTCCATTTTCTCTACTACATCCCCACCATTCTTCTACCTACACTAGGGGCAATTTATAATGGCCAATTTACCTATCAACCTGCAAGTCTTTTGGCTGTGGGAGGAAACTGGAGCACCCGGAGAAAACCCACGCAGACACAGGGAGAACTTGCAAACTCCACACAGGCAGTACCCAGAACTGAACCCAGGTCGCTGGAGCTGTGAGGCTGTGGTGCTAACCGCTGCGCCACTGTGCCGCCCGTTTCTTATTACTCCCTCTCTGCCAGGTGTCCACGTTAAGCCTGGAAAGTTGGGATGCAATTAAGTTGGCAACTTGACGTGCACATTGAAGCAACAGTGGCAGTACGCCCAAGGACGTCGTTCCCAACCTGACTCTGGAATGTGTCTTACTTCCTGGGTGTGTCACTATCTGAGCTCTAATTCCAGTACAGCGTAAGTATAGAAAGTACTCAGGTCATCCTGGGCACTTCATAAATCTTTTCAACATGTTGATAGCGGGAGAAAGTTGGTGCTCGCACTGGCTCCCCTCCAATGTTACAAAATAGTCATGGAGGGAGGGCTGGGGCACAGAGAGCTGTGCGTCTGTCAAGCACACAGAGAGAGATCTATTTACTGGCGCACAGCTAGGTATAGCCTGCAAATAACACAGGCATTTGCAACTTTGCTTCCCACTCCAGAGTAATCACTGTTAATATAACTGCAGCTTTACCGTATGGAGCAGGGCACAATTGAACCAGCATCGGACTGCTTTGTAAGAACAGAGTCTCAATAATTAGAACAGATTACCTCTCAGATCTTCCACAATAATGTTGTCTTCTTTCTCAGCGATTTGAGATGCCATCCCAAAAATAAGCTCCTCGACATCAAGTCCAGTCTGAAGATTCAGCTTCTGAAAATAAAAGTCAATGAACTCTTCTGATAATCGATCTTCTGCTTTCTTTACAACTTTGACAAAACTGATTCCTGTCAATAAGTTATGCACAGTCTTCCAGGATTGAAACTTGTATTATTGAATTATTTTTTAACAAAATGTTTTCACATCGGACTAGTTTATTTTGCAATTTTCCTGTTTAAATAAAGTTGTTGCAAATTATGTGAAACAGTTGGAGAGGGTGTTCCTGACAATTTTTAGAAGGATGAATGACTCTTTTGTTTAAGGCTTGGGCCTGGATCCAACAATAAACAAGGCACTGGCAACAGTTCACAAGAGTCCTTATTGTTTCTATTTGAAAATATTGCACTGGAAAAGACCCAAAGAACTTCCTGCAATCCAAGGAACACAACAAAAAACCATCAAGGCAATCACAATGCAGACAAGGTGCAACCATCTGAAGCATTGAGCTACATACTAGCAACACAATCTCTTGATGAAGTTGGAACTGTAGATATCAGCAAGGAGAACATTGGAATAATGGTTCATCATTAACTACATTGGGCATCTCTTGTCAACAAAGAGAAATGGAAGGGGCATGGAGATGCTGCCGGAAATTGCATCTCACCGCACCATCCCTTGCCTATCACTGGAAATAATTTTAGGAGTTGGGCCATTTGAGTTCTTTACCTGTCTGCGCCAGAAGTTGTTACACACCCGAAGAGCTGGAGACTCCTTGTTGTTGATGGTGTTGAAGTTTCGAAATGTGCATGTCCTGTTTCTGGAGTGAACCAAAAGAAAACCAAATTCAGATGTTAGCAAAACAGTGACTTATTCTGTGCTGAAATCATGAGGTAATTTTAACCAAACTTGCCCGGTGGGAATCTGACACAATCAGATCAAAAGAGGAATTAGTGATGGCAGAACATGCCAAATATATCTTGCCATTTGACTGGTTAAGCCTTTATGATAAACCTAAAGCATAGCATCCTCAACAGATATTGAAGAGTTGACTAAATAAGACGCTAAGCATTTCTGGAGAAAGTGTTATGACCGAGGCGGGAGTAATGCACTGTCAATTCAGTCCCACTACTCCACTGGTCACAGCATATGATTGAAGTTTCCCACCTACTGGAAATTAGCCAAATTAATCACTTTATTAACCCCCAGAATAAAACACATCAAAACCAGGTATCTTTAAACAACAAATTAACTATTTACCGATAAACGAGAATCTTAAACAATATTGAGATAAATCTATGTCTGAAAAGACTTTATAACTTCTTATTCCTCCTAACCCTCATGCACACATGCACAGATTCAAAAACCAATGGTTAACCTTTTTTTTTAAATGATGTTTTAAATGAGAGCTGTTTCTTAGGAATAATTTTTTAAAAACTGGGTTGTAAGTCCTGGTGTTATTTTTCTGCAGCAGTGAGGTGTTCCAGAGTCAAATAGTCACATGCCACTCGAAGTCTCCAGGCGAGTTTGATGAACACTGCACCATCCCTTAGACACCACCTCCCCCAACTTAGACTTTAAACAGAGATAAAAACACTCCCATGACAAAAGAAAGCACTTACTTTTATATAGCACCTTTCATGACCTCGGGATGTCCAAAAGTGCTTTAAAGCCTATTACATACATTTGAAGTGTGGTTACTGTTTTAATGGAGGAAATGTGGCAGCCAAAATTGTGCACAGCAAGGTCCGCAAATACTAATGTGATAAATGGCCAGATAATCTGTTCTCATAATACTGGTTGAGAGATTAATGTTGTCCAGTACAGTTGGGAGAACCCCCTGCAATTCTTTGAAATAATGGAATGAATCATTTGCATCCACCTGAACAAATAGATAGACCCGCAGTTTAATGCCTCATCTACAAGACGGAGCCTCCAGTAGCGCAGCACTCCCTCAGTACTGCCCTGGAGTGTCAGCCTAGAAGACATGCTCAAGTCTCTGCCATGGAACTTTAATCCACAGCCTTCAAAGGCAAGAGAGCTACTCTTCAGCCAAGATTGGCTCCTTTCTGAAAGGGAGGAATGGCAGTGTGCCAAATATGTGCGAGGCATATTGTTAACCTTTCAGATAACAATTCAGTCAGGAGTTTAAGAAATTGGAGTAAATTAACATCACATTTTAAGATAAAGGAAACAAATAATGTTTGGCCAATAGCATATAGTTTCCTTGTTACCTCATATAAACTCCTGGTGGTACCATGCTAGCACTAAATCTTACGGCAGCTGCTTGAAACTCGGGTGAAATGCCAGGATCAACAAACTTCTTGTACCCTGTGAAATAATTTACAGAACTGATAAGAGAAATTAAAACAGCAGCGAAGGTTTATTTAAAATAAATTTTGCTATTGCATCTTACCAGTATAGTCAGGTAGGTTTGTTCCCAAGTATTTAGGTAACCACTCGTAAAGCACAACGTTCTGCAGAGGCAAAGGTAACAGTTAATGGAGAGGCAAAGGCTTGCTTGACGCTGGGGATGGAAGTGATTTCACAGCAGCTATGAACAACAACAACCTGCATTTATATAACGCCTTTAAGGTGGTAAAACAACCTAAGGTGCTTCACCGGAACATTATCGAACAAATTATGGCACTAAGCCACGTAAGGAGATATTGGGACAAGTGACTTTGGTCAAAGAGGTAGATCTTAAGAAGTGTCTTAAAAGGTGGAGAGAGGCGGAGAGGTTTAGGGACGGAGTTCCAGAGCCTAGGGCCTAGGCAGTTGAAGGCACGACTGCCGATGCTGGAGCGAATAAAATCAGGAATGCACAAGAGGCCAGAACGGGAGGAGCACAGACATCTCGGAGGGTTGTGGGGCTGGAGGAGGTAATGGAGCTAGGCAGGGGCAAGACAATAATGGAATTTGAAAACAAGGATGTGAATTTTAAAATAGAGCTTTGGGAGTCAATGAAGTCAGTGAGCACACGGGTGATGGATGAATGACAATAGGTCAACTTAGCTCCCCTATTAGATCAATAGTTGATGCCATGGTGTGTCAGGCAGAGCAAGTACAAGTTTTGATCCTTGCTCTATGGTAAGTTGCTTAGGGTGTTGGTGAAGTGCTCCAGTTAGCCTCTGGGCTAGGGAGGGTGGGGGACAGGGCACAGAGATTAAAAATAAACAGCGCTGTCAGAGTGCATGGACAATTTTCACCGTTACAATGAAAATGATGCTATTCTGTTGAGTCAACATCCAGAACAGTTCAGGCATGTGTCAGATATAGTTTTGAAACATGGTGTAAAGTCTCATTTGGATGTAATGGAGTTGTGTACAACTGGAATAGCGATACACTAAAGGAGCTGAAAGATTGGCAAAATGCGCCTACCACAAGGACTTGCTTATATTAGGTTTCTCCGTTAATAGGCTCTGGCCATATCGAATAAAATATTTTATAGTTCCTGTAAGAACAGGGACACCTGGAAGTACTTGTGCACAAATCTGTGAATGCAGCAGAACAGGGTTAATAAAGCAGTTACTGAAGCACATGGGATCCTGGGCTTTATAAATAGAGGCAGGTGTAGAGTACAAAAGCAGGAAGTTATTCTAAACCTGAATAAAAGACTAGTTCAGCCCCAGTTAGAGAATTGTCCATATACTGGGCGTCACACTTTGCGAAGGACGTGAAGGTTTTGGAGAGGATACATAAGAGACTTAATAGAATGGTTCCAGGGATGAGGGATTACTGTTATGTGGAGAGTCCGGAGAAGCTGGGATTGTTCTTGGAGCAGAGAAAGCTGAGGAGATTTGATGGGAGTGTTTAAAATCATGAAGGGTTTATATAAAGTAAGGAAAAACTGTTTGCAATAGTTGAAGGGTCGATAACCAGAGGGCACAGGTATAAGGTGATCTACAAATGAAGCAGAGGTGACGTGAGGGAAATCTTTCTTATGCAACGAGTGGTTAGGATTTGGAATGCGCTGCCTGATAGGGCGGTGGATGTGGATTCAATAGTAGCTTTCAAAAGACAATTGGATAAATTCTTGAAGGAGAAAAAGTTTCAGAGTTATGGGGAGAAGTGTGTGGGGAGTGGGACAAACTGGATTGCTCTTCAAAAAGACCTGGCACTCGATGGGCTGAATGGCCTTTTTCTGTGCTGTACTATTCCATGATTCTATGAAAATGGAGATGCTGATGCAAAGATGGCGGGGAAAGAGTTCAAGTGGAGTAGATTTCACCAGAAACATTCCTTCTCGGAATCCATCAGTGTGGTGTTTGAGGCACAGGAGATTCCAGGAATCAGTTCCATCAGGAAGACAGCCCAACAATTCAACAGTGCACTTCTAATACATATGTCTACACCAATCATCTTGTGGTCTCTTTTTCTACAAGAGAATCTCCATTTTCAAACACCAAAGCAAATTATTAAACAAAGAGCTCTTTTGAAATTGAAGCAATATTTGAGCGAGTAGCTTTAATACACATTAATGAGTGCTCTTCAGCCAATCAGATTATTTAATTCTATCTGTCAGTTAGTTACTATTAATGCAACAGCTTGTTTTATCCCCACACCAGTTATTACACTAATATTACTGTCAGGAGCAATTCGATCCTGACCGCAACACTCCAGGGAAAGCCCAACATACTGTAAAGTGTGAAATTAATTCTTTTCCTAAACTGAGTGTACAATGACAGTTATGTAATTGATCTTCCTTCTTTACATGGAGAGAAAAATATACCTCAACATCAGTGAAGGCTACACGTACAAACAAATACCTGTTATGAAATTGCAATTTTCCTTTTGGCAAATTACCTGGAACGAGGCAATCACCCACTTTCTGGTGTGCTGGAATATATCTTCATCTGACCATGAGGAGTTTTGAGCTCCAAACTGAGCAGCCAGGTGATTGTGATATCGGAACCAGATGACACCCTCCGCCATGATGAACGGGCTTTCATTGGCTCCTGCATTTCCAAAATCTAGAACAGAATTTTATCTTTGTTAAACAACCGGTCCTTACCAGAGGCTGTTGGAGTGGGCTGCCTTGCAGAGAATGTGTACCAGAATAGCATCTTACCCTCATCAATTGCTCTTTTGCAATAGAGCTGGTCAACTAAAGCCAACCAATTCCCTGTTCTCTCTTCTTTCCCCTCTTCTTCCCCCAGAATACAAAATCTGTACATGTTTATTGAGCAGTTAGAGTCCACTTAGAGTATTGTGGGACTGACTGCGGTGGAAACAGACACAAATCTGGAAGTGCCACAGAAAATTGACAGTACTCTTTGATTTTACGGCCATACCCTGAGTCTTAACTAAAGACTGTGGATTTTGCTACACTTAGAACTAGATAAAGATTGTTGACTGTGTTTTGTCTTGCATTTTGTTGAAGCTACTACTAAATAGTTATTTCGGTTGCCTAAGGAAGTCACAAGAGCTATTGGGCTCCACTGGTACAAGTATCTAACCAGCTGTGTGGGTGCAGAAAGTTGCTCTTATTCTCCTCCTGGTAATGATCTTCCAAGGCTATGAAACAACTGTGGGTAAGATGGCAATTGAGTATGTTGTTCCTAAGCCTCCACCAATGCTCCTATAAATTTGTTTCATGGAAATAGGCACAAACACAATGGAAACGACTCTCCTGTTAATTTTACCTCCCTATGGAGTCAAGCACTTGATGTCTCAGTTTTGCCTTGTCCGACAATGGGCTGAAATCAACAGCTCAGTAGAAAGCAAAACTGTACCCATGTCTTATTCCAAAACAATGCCTACTGATGCCTCAACTTGCCATTCCATTGAGCGACCACATTTTCCAGTTTACTTAACAGATGTTTCTCAGTCAAAATCTAATGCTGTGAGAAGTCTGTCATTGTTAAATTGACACAAGCTCAAAATGTTGCATATTCACCATAAAGTCCTTGGAGCCCAGTCTGACCAGTGGATGGATCAGGGTGATTCCACATAGGCAGCTTTCCAGTACTTGGTTTTGGAAGCAGTGGGTCAGAACCAGAAGCAAGTCGGCCTCCCGAGAAACTACGCAATTCATCACACCAAGAATGAGAAGATCCATAAATAGAGCTTCCATCAATCCATGCAGTAACTTCATTGATCTGTTGGAAATCAATAGGAATAAATTAAAATGATTCATTAAGAAAGTCCCAAGGAGAAAGAAACTGGTGCAAGGTCCACCCCATCTAGTTATTTCTCTCTGAGGTGTTCATCTCTTCACTCATCTGCCTATCCCTCATATATAATTCTCCCTTCCTTCTTGGTCTTCCTATCATGGTCTGTATTTGCTAGTTATCCTCTCACTTTGTTTCTCCATTCTAGTCTCTATATGTCACTAGTGGTGACAATGGGTTATGTAGTCACTGATTAAGATGCCAATGTTCTACAAAATTTGAATTAAATTCTCAGCTCTTCAACCGCGATACAAAAAATGGATGTCACACAAACAAACCAACACTTCCATAACTAAAAACTGAAGAGGGCTTAATGTGTAACGTGAAATAAAATAAATATTGGGCTAGTAATGAAGTCATGGAAATAAATCATTTGTAACAAGGCTTACATATCAAACCCAACATCACAAGAGGGGGCCTTGCATTTCCATAGCACCTTTTTACGCCTCTCAATAATATCTCAAAGCACTCTATAGAGAATTATTTACTTTCATGTGCAGTAACTGTTGTTATGTAGGCAAATGTGCAGCAAAAAATAAATAATTTAATGCATCAATGCTTAGTAAACATATATTTTCAATGCCCTTTCTATATCGAAAGTCTTCATTCATATAGAACCATAGAACCACAGAACAATTACGGCACAGAAGCAGGCCATTAAGCCCATTGTGTCCATGCCGACCGAAAAAACTAGCTGCCCAATCTATTCCCACCTTCCAGCACCTGGTCCATAGTCTTGCCAGTTACAGCACTTCAGGTGCATGTCCAGGTACGTTTTAAAAGAATTGAGGGTTTCTGCCTCCACCACCATTCCTGGAAGTGAATTCCAGACACCCACCACCCTCTGGGTGAAAAAGTTTTTCCTCATGTCCCCTCTAATCCTTCTACCAAACACCTTAAATCTGTGTCCCCTGGTAACTGACATCCCGGCCAGGAGAAACAGGTCCTTCCTGTCAACTCTATCTAGACCCCTCATAATTTTGTACACCTCAATTAAGGCATCCCTCAGCCTCCTCAATTCTAGGGAAAACAACACTAGCCTATCTAATCTTTCCTCATAGCTGCAACTTTCAAGCCCTGGCAACATTCTTGTAAATCTCCTCTGTACTCTCTCCAGAGCAATTATGTCCTTCCTGTAATGTGGTGACCAGAACTGTACACAATACTCCAGCTGTGGCCTAACCAGCGTTTTATACAGTTCCAGCATTATATCCCTGCTTTTGTATTCTATACCTCGGCCAATAAAGGAAAGCATTCCATATGTCTTCCTCACCACTTTATCTACCTGTCCTGCCACCTTCAGGGACGTGTGGACATGCACTCCAAGGTCTCTCACTTCTACCCCTCTCAATATCTGCCCGTTTATTGTGTATTCCCTCACTTTATTTGCCCTCCCCAAACGCATTACCTCACACTTCTCTGGATTGAATTCCATTTGCCACTATCCCGCCCACTCAACCAAACCACTGATATCATTCTGGAGTCTACAACTATCCTCTTCACTATCAACTACATGGCCAATTTTTGTGTCATCAGCAAATTTCCCAATCATGCCTCCCACATTTAAGTCCAAATCATTAATATATACCACAAACAGCAAGAGATCCAACAATGAGCCCTGTGGAGCGCCACTGGAAACAGCTTTCCATTCGCAAAAACATCCATCAACTACTACCCTTTGTTTCCTATCCCTGAGCCAATTCTGGGTCCAACCTGCCACATTCCCCTGTATCCCATGGGCTTTCATTTCCTGCCATGCGGGACCTTGTCAAATGCCTTACTAAAATCCATGTAGACCACATCCAATGCACTACCCTCATCAATCCTCCCTGTTACTTGCTCAAAAAACTCAATTAAGTTAGTAAGACATGACCTTCTCCTAACAAATCCATGCTGACTATCCCTGAATAATCCGTGCCTTTCTAAGTGGCAGTTTATCCTGTCCCTCAGAATTGATTCTAACAATTTACCCACCACCGAGGTCAGACTGACCAGCCTATAATTATTTGGCCTATCCCTTGCATCCTTTTTAAACAATGGTACGATATTCGCAGACCTCCAATCATATGGTAGCTCGCCTGTATCTAGTGAGGATTTGAAGATGATCCTCAGCGCATCCGTTATTTCCTCCCTGACTTCCTTTAACAACCTGGGATGCAATCCATCCAGTCCTGGTGATTTATCCACTTTCAAGGCAGACTCTCTAGTACTTCTTCTCTCATTAAGCTTATCATATCTAATATTTCACACTCCTCCTCTTTAACTACAATGTCTACATCAACCCTCTCCTTTGTGAAGACAGAGACAAAAAACTCATTAAGAACCATGCCCACATCTTCTGCATCCATGCACAAGTTCCCTTGTATATCTCTGATGGGCCCTACCCTTTCCTTAGTTATCCTCGTGCTCTTAATGTACTGATAAAACATCTTTGGGTTTTCCTTGATTTTACCTGCCAATAATTTTTCATGTCCTCTCTTTGCTTTTCTAATTTCCTTTTTTTACTTCACCCCTGCACTTTCTATACTCCTCTAGGCTTTCTAAAGCATTAAGATTTTTGTGATCATCATAAGCTTTCTTTTTCTGCTTTAACGTACCCTGTAAGCCTCTAGATAACCATGGGGCTCTAGACTTGGCAGTACAACCCTTAATCTTTGTGGGGACATGCCTACACCGTGCCTATAGTATCTCGCTTTTGAATGCCTCCCACTGGTTTGCCACTGATTTTCCTTCAAATAGCTGTAGCCAGTCCACTTTTGCCAGGTCACCTCTCAGTTTCGTAAAATTTGCCTTCGCCCAATTTAGAACCTTTGTTCCTATTTTATCTTTGTCCATTTCCATGATTATGCTAAAACTAACTGTGTTATGGTCACTATCTCCAAAATGGTCACCCACTGTTACTTCATCCACTTGCCCAGTTTCATTACCGAAGTCTAAATGCAGAATTGCGCCCCCTCTCATCGGGCTTTTTATGTGCTGGCTAAAAAAGTTCTCTTGAACGCAGTTCAAGAATTTTGTCTCCTCTGTGCCCTTCACACTGTTTGTATCCCAGTTGATATTGGGGTAGTTGAAATCCCCAACTATTATTGCCCTATAGTTTTTGCACTCAGAAATTTGCCTACATATTTGTTCTTTTCTCTCCCTCTCACTATTTGGGGGTCTATAATACACTCCTAGTAATGTGGCTGCCCCCTTTTTTATTTCTGAGCTCCATCATATGGCCATGTTTGATGATTCATTTAGCATATCATCCCTCCTCAAATCTGTTATTGATTCGTTAACTAATAATGCTACATTCCCTCCTTTTTTATCTCCCTCTCTATCCTGCCTGAAAACTCTATATCCAGGGATGTTGAGCTGTCATTCTTGCCCCTCTTTAAGCCAAGTTTCCGTTATAACAACGATATTTTGTTGCCATGTGTCTATCTGTGCCCTCAACTCATCGGCTTTATTTACTATACTCCTTACATTCAAATAAATACCCTTTAACACTGCCAAATTCCTGTGCTGCACACTCTTTAACCTTTGCTTCTTCTGTCTTTCAGAGTCACTCGCTAATTTTCTGCCTCCTGTTCCCTGCCCTGAAATTGTCCTATCTAAGACAGCGCTCAGGTTCCCATCCCCCTGCCAAACTAGCTTAAACCCCATCCCCAACAGCACTAGCAAACCTTCCTGCAAGAATATTTGTCCCAGTCCTGTTCAGGTGCAGACCGCCCCGCTTGTACGGTCCCATCTTCCCCAGAACTGGTCCCCAATGCCCCAGAAATCTGAAGCCCTCCCTCCTGCACCATCTCTCCAGCCACGCATTCATCTGGTATATTTTTCTATTTCTATACTCACCAGCACATGGCCTTGGGGGTAATCCAGAGATTACTATCTTTGAGGTCCTACTTGCTAATCTCATTCCTAACTCCCTAAACTCAGCCTGCAGGACCTCGTCCCTTTTACTTCCCATATTGTTGGTACCAATGTGGACCACGACCGTCGGCTGTTCACCCTCGCCCTCCAGAATGCTCTGTAGCCGCTCAGTGATATCCCTGACCCTTGCACCAGGGAGGCAACATACCATCCTGGAATTGCATATATAGTGTGTATTTGTAAAAGGTTCTGATTGGGTTTCTTGGCCTTCTTCTCTACACATTCCCTATTACCTGTATCCTTGGGTTGTTGGGGCTCTGCCCCGAGTGGCTGTCCCACTCACTTCGTTGAAACAGTAGCCTCACATTTTCTGTCCCATTGGGGTCAAATACTGAGTCGCCACGTGGAATTGGAATATCGAAGAATTCAGGGGGACAGGCAGGGTACCTTGTATCCAGAATCTCAAACATTACATGATATCCTGTAGAAGTTTGGAAGAGGGGAATAAAATGGTTACTTATTGTATAATCTCTCATTTAAAACAAACTGTAAACTGGTAAGGCTTGTTTAAGGAACTTCTCTCCAAACTGAGGGTCAGGTCTCAAGATTTCTGTTATGTCTGATATAGCAGTTAAGAGCTGCAAAGTTCATCTTGGTATTAATCCTAATTTATGTGGGTTGAAAATTTTCCCCCACTCATTAGCCCGAAACTGGTCATTTTCCAGCTCTATTAAGCTGATAAATAAACAACTTGTCAGTTTGCAAGTGATATTAGGGTCCCAATTATCCTCCTGCTCCGATCCTTCCTTTCTTCTGCCCAGTTCTCATATCTGATAATTTGTAGTATCTCCCTCATTGACTTAGCTCCTTATCTATAGCCAGAATTAATTTCCTCTGGTTAACATTCAAACAATATTTCTTTTGCAACAAAAAAGTTAATTTAATTCTAGTTAGTAGACAGATGAACTACAGACATAGCCTGGATAGTCAGAAAATCTAAAGAACAGATAGATAGTGACATAGAGGAAACACATACGGAGCTAAACAAGGCAGATCACTATTATAAAGGAATGAATTTCTCAATTCACTGAACATAGCAATATCTTATCAATGCTCTTCTTGAATGCATTTACAATGTCACTGAATACAGAAACCAGGGCATTCCTTCTCCTATATATGTCTTGAAAAAAGAGGAGTTCCCAAAACATAAACTTTCTAATCATCCAACCTTGCTTCCACCACACATCTCTTTCACACCATCACTCAAATGGAAAATGGGTTGTTAAGACAGACAAGCAGACAGACCAGGAAAACAGATAAGAAGGATTGAATTCAGGATATGAGGAAAGGTTTCCTCTGGTCACCATGCGTAAAAACATAATAATTGTGTTTGTGATGATATTGTAGCTAGATCGTAACTACAAAGACACTTGATATATAGGTACATGCAGCAACCAGAGGCAATCTTCTTCCCTTTCCTGAAATGATGGAGTTGTGAGTATTCACACAGCCCAGTAACCTTACCAAAGAAAACACTTAGCACGGTGCTATTATTGATGGACTGCAGTCCTGATGACCCATTTGATATTATATTACTGATGATTCGTGCGTTTGGTACTTCTGGCTCCTTTAAAACCTGATAAACCCCATCAGCATATCTAGCTGGCAACAGGCGCATAAAAGGAGATCCTGCAAATAAAACAAGCATCTTCAGATAGTTATTACAGGAAAGGCAGTAGGTTATTTTGGCTGACTAGCTACGCGCTATAATAATTACACCTGTGCGCAACCTGTTTCCCTAAAAATAGCTAGATACAGGAGAGCATGCTCCAGTGAATAAGTCCATTTGCCAACAAAATCCATCACAATTGGGATGTTGAGCTACAGACGGTGGGAGTTGGCTGAAATATCACAGTGGTTCAATCTCAGATATATGCAGCTGATTTCCAGCGCGGGCGGTAGATCATGTATTGGGCTGGAGTGAGACAGATGTCACTGAGAGACACTGCCATCAATTGCTGTCAGTGTTACCACACTCTTCTGAATGCAGTTTACCTTCAATTCTCCACTCTGTCTCACCCAACCTGAAGTGCAATACATGATCCTTTCACTTCTTTGAGGGCATTAACATTTGTCAATCGTTTAGCTGGCACTGACAGAGACTGAGAGCAAAGCAGCAGCTCTGATTTCCCATTTGCCAAAAACATTATTACATTAGCAAGTTTGTAGATGGTTTAAGAGAAGCAGTTTTATCGATAGAAAATTGTTTGATCCTGTGGCCCTTTGTCCTCCTCTAGCAGTTTAACTCAAAGCAATATTCTGAATTTGACCTTTCTTTCTGTATTGACCATCTTATATACCTCACTGAGGTTCTCTGATACTTCTGCTCCTCAAAGCATTTAGCCATTAATATAAGGGAATCATGTTGACATAATTTGTTGGGCAGGAAATGCACAGGATCTGGTGAAACACTAGCTTTACAGTCTGCCCAATATAACTCTCCATGGACTTCAGCTGACTAAAATCGAGTGGGGTGTAGAACCAGCATTCCACCCAATCCCATCAGGTTCCCAATGAGGGGAATTAGGTGAAAATTGTCCCATAGTCGCAACTCAAAGTAACAGTAGAGGGAATGGGAAACAGATTCTCAAATAACTGATGTAACTTCATGAATTGAATTCTTAGAATGCAGTATGAGGGCATGCTTAGGAATGAGAGATGGTAACATGTCCTGTTCAAGATCAAATTCAACCTCTGCTGATTTCATATTGAATGTCACTGATATTAATGTCCTATCTAAATGGTTTGCAATATCTTAAGCACAACTGTAATTTTTTGCTGGTGAATTTAAAATGAGAAAATAGTTCAAGGAATTGTTTCTTACCAGCTGCCCCTCGGTTATGATAGGCAAGATTGTTATACCATCCATCATATCTCTGCACCTCCCAGTTGATATTATTCTGAGCAGCTTGGGGAGAAAAGGCATTCAATTAATCAAGGGAAAGGTCTGTAAATTAATCATTTAAATAAAGGACATGCCACATGAAAAGAATAAATGTTGACAAGTGATGTCTATTCACGGAGAATGATCTGAGTGTGAAGGAAATCAAAATATGCATGTGAAAAGAGAAAAAAATTGTTTTATAATTCATCAACGAATGACTGCCAATGTGATAGAAGGCATGAGGACATTTTAAAAAGTTGAAGATATTTGCAATACAATTAATGATTGAAGGGGAAAAGGGGCTAGGCAGAAAGAGCAGAGGGAGTGGGGCTAATTGGATAGTTCCGCCAAAGAGTCAGTACAGGCACTTTGGACCGAATGGCCGCCTGCTACGCTCACTCATTCTATAATACTGCGACTAAGTCTACAATCTCCGTCTCGAAAGAGGGGGGATGTTACTTACAGATGAGTGTCAGGTGGGAGAGGTGAATCCAGCCAGTGATCAGCAGTTTCCAGAGATTGACTTGTGCCATTGTGTTTGGGAGAGCTCCACTTTTGACCGGGCACTTGGGCTCCAAATCTTCTTCTGAAAGGCTCAGCTCCGATTATAAAATCAATTCAAACACTCTATGCTCCGAAAGTAACCTGAGAAGGAAACGCCTTAGAGACAGTTTTAAAAAGGCAGGCAGAGGAACTTAGGAACCTCCTTGTCACTACCTTACTATTCGAAACAGTGCATTTCCACCCAGTCCTTGCTCCTGAACAGTCTCATTTGGGAATTGCTTGCTGAATGTATCGATTTTAAAGTCAGTTTTCAATTGGAAATTGACGAGTTTCTCTCTCGTGAGCGGCAGTGATGTTCTCCCAGGTATTTCAGAAACCAGTGGAAATAAAATTAACTATTGCTACAAAATTAAACTTTGGAATGAAATGCTTAATACATTAAGTTAAAGGCGTTATTTTTTTAAATTGCATATTTCCGCGTAGATGAAAAGTGGATTTTAGAAGTTGAAAGAATGGGAACACACTTTTACTGGAAATAGAGGGTAAAATTGCCACCATAAGGAGGAACATTTAACACAGTACTCTATCCCTAGATTGCCAAAGCACTGAATTGTTCGGTTCTACGCTGCATTCACACTGAAAACAGAATCACAATCAAAATCCCCCTGGTTCAGCTTATATAAATATTATAGAAAACTAATTCACCCCTTTGTTGAAACAGATATCTTCAGGCTAATTCCATATTGAGCGTCCACCTCTCGGTCCGGTTGCGGTATTTAACCACAGCAAATTCTGCAGAAAAGATTTCTTTTGCGCAAATCCTGACTTTGTTTTTAAATTCATGGAACGCTGGAGGGAGCTACAGCGGGGATTAGATGCTAGAATCTCGGGTAACCAGTTAAGCGCAAACCATATATTCTCAGCAAAATGAAGTGTCCAGCACCAAGACCAAAGAACAAAGAACAGTACAGCACAGGAACAGGCCATTCGGCCCTCCAAGCCTGCGCCGATCATGATGCCTGTCTAAACTAACACCTTCTGCACTTCCGGGGCCCGTATCCCTCTATTCCCATCCTATTCATGTATTTGTCAAGATGTCTCTTAAACGTCGCTATCGTATCTGCTTCCACCACCTCCCCCGGCAGCAAGTTCCAGGCACTCACCACCCTCTGTGTAAAGAACTTGCCTCGCACATCCCCTCTAAAGGAGGAGAAACTCTTCAAAAAACTCCAGCAAGTTAGTTAAACATGATTTTCCCTTAAAGACTCTGTGTTGGCTTTCCTTAGTTTACCCACTTATGGGTTAATAGTCCTTGTGACTATTAATTTGGTCCCGAATTATTGTTTCTAGAAGTTCTGTAGTTACAGAATTAAGGAGGAATTTGAAAGTATCACCAGTTTAAGAAAAGCAGAAAAAAGTTCATTTTCTTCTCCAAGATAATTAACTCAACTATTAACTGGGGTAATTCGATTTATTTACAATAACTTCACTTGACGGGTCTGCGGATTTTAAATTGATGGGTGACTTCAACCGCGATATTAAACTTTCAAATCACCAACTTACATTTCCTTCTCGCTCTTTCTCACACCTTCTCAAAAGATAGAGCTGCCAACGCGTCTTGGAAAATTTCCCTTTTTGTGTTTTAAGTGGGAAAATAAATACGGGCTGGTAAATGGTTTAGTATTGCCCCAAGTAATATTTACCAGTCTGCCCTGCCCCAATTGGTTCCCTATTACTTGATGGTGAGAAGCGTGCCCAGGGTTACAGTACACAGTGAGCAAGCATACAGTACTGTCCTTAACTGGTCCCGAGATATTCCACAGTTATTCCTGAGTACAAGCCCGCCCCTTCCTTCATCTGCTGTGGGATTAGTTGAGATCTGGTTGAAAGCGGGCGCGTTTGAATGAGTGGTACCCCCGTCGCTTAGAAGTTGAAATGCTCATTAGGAGAGCGGGTGCAGACACGATGGGCCGAAAGGCCTCCTTCTGCGCTGTCACAATTCTGTGGATATGTGATTCTGTGAGTTTGCGCAGAGATTTTCCTCCCTTACGCTCGCCCTGCCAACTCGCACAGGGCACAGCCAAACAAAAACGTGCGCTTGAAAGTTGAAAACCAACAGCCCAAGGCGCTCCGCAGAGGCGTAATTTATAAAGAAAAAGGCTGACTGACTAATCGACTCTTTACCGGGCATCAAGGGGGACGCAAATAATAAAGACCCGATTCACAAATAAAAAGCAAAACATGTTGAGTTAACGTTTCAGGTCGGTGACCTTTCATCAGAACTGTTGGAATGGAGATGGATTTGACCTTTTTGTGTGAACCGAAGAAAAGCTGAAAGGATAGAGCCGTGAGGAGCGGAATCTGGATTCTGGCCAAACACTGAGCTCTGTTATAATCTGGAACTGAGACCCTCAGTGGATTTTGGAACTGATATCCACTAGTCATTGTCATCCACTAAAACAATTAACCCCCTGTCTTAATCTCATATATTGTGTGCACTGAAGACGTTTTGACTGGGATACTCTCTGGGTACCTCGGTTCACAGCTGCCTGCCCTGAACTGGAAAACTCCCGAGGCACTGGAGAAATCTCTTGAGAGATTTAGTCACAGCTCACCTGCGAGTGCGGAGGATCCGCCGTGCTCACGCCTGGACACCCTCTGCTGCAATCAATTAACCGGGATGGGTGAGAGCCAAACGGGACTATTCAAACAGGGTGGGGAGGGTCGCTGTTACGTTGAGAAAGGGTGTGGGTGAATTTGCATCGGTACCAGGAAGAAGGTGATGGTCAAAAATTCCCATCTTTTGTTGTTTTCCGATTACCTGACGCAAACAGCTGGATCCAAGCCGACATGAGATAAAACGGTGAGTATAAATAGGATGGGACTGGGGAGAGAGATTTGAACAAGGCACAGTTTGGTTTCAGATTTACTGTCACCGCAGGAAAGCGGGAATCAAAACCTCCAATCTCTCCAAACTAAATCCGCCTTACAGTGAGTAGACTATCACAACTTTTAATATATATCTGCTTTCTTGACTTTTGACTTGTCGAAAGCAAACTCTTGGATTAAAACAAGAGATATAGAGTTTGGTCCAAATTTTAAATGCTAGGGGCAGGGAGAACGAGCAAGATGAGTTAACTCAAGAATCTATTCGTTTTTCTTAAATCGAAATTCGTCAAATAATTCTTCATTTTTTTTAAAAAAAGAAAGAAAATCGGTGAAGATCAAAGATATTTTGTCTGTGGAAATAGGACTGCTGAGAACATGATAGAAAACAAAAAGAAGTAGTTTTTTTTTTAACTTTGAAGGACAGGAAATTGGCAGGATTGTGGGGAAACAGCAGGGCAGTGGGCTTCGTTACATAGAGCTTCAAAGAGCTAGCACAGGCACGATGGGCCGAATGCCCCCTTTTAGCGCTGTAAGCCTATTATTTTAATGTCATTTTCAGTCAAAACTCTAGAACATGATGGTGCCAATCGAATTTGGATGGTTGTAACATGAAATGCCATGTGCTTTTGTTCTGATTTTCTCTTTTAGTTGCCAAAGTATGTTTGTTTCCAAAAGCTTTGCACCTGCACAAATCTTGTCGCTTGTGCATCGCCCAGTAACATTTTTCTTTCTATCTCTCTGCAGTTGTCACAGCATCGCGAGCACTCACCAATCATGACTCTCTTCGACGGAATCAAACCATTTTATCCCCATCACAGAACCCCGTACATTTTCGCCATTTCGCTGCTTGTAGTGATCCTGGTGGTTCTAGTCTTCGCCTTAACATTTCTCATTATTCTCCCGGGTATCAGAGGGAAAGGGGTAAGTAAAGGAAGGGGCATTTCCCCCCCCCCCCTTTTTTTTTGCCGCTCTCAACACAAGCCCGCATCACATCAGCTGTAGATAGAAGTTTCAGATAACTTCGGGCCATTCTCATTTGAAACAACCCGAGACTTATTGTGTGCCATTTTACACCTGAGTTACGCCGCCGTGTCCGATGTTTACACCCGTGAGCCACAGAATATGCTGATTAGGTTGGGATGAAGACGGGTAGGAGGAGGCTTTTGTGGAGCATAAACAGCAGCACCGAGCAAATGGGCCCGAAATGGGTGAAATTCTATGTAACCGTTACGCCGACATTCCGCTCTGATTACCCGAGTTTTAATTTATAACTGCACGGTGCTGATCATTGCTATTTTAAAATTCACTCGTTTATCTGTTAACCATTGCCAAATTGGCGAAATTCAGGTTACCATTCAGCAAAACAAAATTCGCAATGTTTAAAGATCTATTAGTTCGACCAATGGAACTTTGTCAACAAAATGTTTTTCGTTTTAAAGTGAAATGTTGCTTGTCTTATTTTTGCAGAGGGTTTATGCGTTCTGTCGAGTAATTTTAAGTCTCTTCGTTGGAGTCGTCATTGTAGGTCTGTGTAACTTTTCTTCAAATAAAATAATACTGCATCGGTTGTGATGCAGAGTTCGCAAAAGAACTGGGGACACTATAGAAGTTGCTGTCGTATTTCTTTGTTAGGCGGTTTTTCAAGGGGTCTGCAGAGGTATAAACTTAATTCCCTATCCTAAGGGAGACGGTCCTCTGGAATGTGCTTCCCTAGAACCCTGGAGTGAGGATCGGGCAGGAGCAGATTAACGTGTCTCACACTCCACTTTCACCCCGTGCCCATCAGTGATTGCAGTCCCGGATTTGGACTGGAGTGGGACTTGTGTGTGTTACCGAGCTGCGCTGTCTTTCCACTGTGTGTTTTCTACAAACGCTTGACTGACATTGTAGTTTTTAAAAAAACCCCTCTGGTTTGTCAATTTCCAAAAAACTGCCATGGCATCTTGAAATTGAGCTGATGGCGGGTCCACGAGGATTTCCTTTGGTCACTTTGTAACTCGATTTAAAAATCCTCATCCTTGTGTTCAAATCCCTTCATGGCCCTTTGTCCTCCCTATAGCTGTAACCTGCTCCAGCTCGACAACCCTCCGAGATCTCTATGCTCCTCCATCTTTAACCTCTTGCTGCATTCCTGATTTTCTTCACTTCACCATTGGTGGGCCTGCCATTCAGGCCCTAAGCTCTGGAACTCACCCCCCCCCCCCCCCCCACCACCCCCACAAGCCTCACTGCCCCTGTCTTTCTCCTTTTAAAATGCGCCTTATAACCCAGCTCTTTGGCCAAGCAATTGGTCACCTGTCCAAACTTCTTCTTTGACTTGTGTCAATATTTGTCTAACTTCTATTGTGAATGTTTTTATCATGTTGAAGGCAGTAGATAAATGTATTGTTGTTGTACTAGCGGCACACTAAATGCAGTGGTAGGTTTTCCATGATTCACCAATATCCCAAACATAGGACAAAGGTTTCCTACATTCACTAAACCTAGTAAAGTGGTACACCCCAGGTTTATAAAATTACTATGGTAGAGCAACATGAAGATCTGCCCTCCCCAAACATCTCTTTTCAATACATCTATACCATACAGACAGCCAGCATGAACCTGATGGGTCAAATGGCATCTTTCTGTACTGTCACTGTTCTATGATTTTCACTTTAAAGAACTACACAGATACACCTGGGCCATACCAATTTCTGAGCAGTTGTGAAGGTAAAGGGTTTAATAGGTGCATTGGTTGTGTCCACGATCCAGTGACTTGAAGGTCCAATGCACATGTAATGCAAATAATGTGTTTTGTGAGTGCCTGAGTTGGGTTTTAATCTCACTCTACTTGACTAGGCATCTCCTCTGCACTATGTTTACATCGCTGAAGCATGGATTATACAGGATTGTAAATACACTAATATAGCCAATCAATATGACAGAGTGGCATGGGGTAGCTAGCATAGAGAATGGGAAGGCTTCATGAGAGTCAACATCCTGTAAAAGAAGCACCGATGGCAGGACTGCTGCTGGTCTTCGATGCTGTTGGTGTCACTTAATGAAAACCATGAAGGAATCGAGTCAGCTCCAAAAGAAAACACAGGCCAATAACATTCGCTCAGGGTGAATTGGAAACTTTAGCTTTCTGCAGAGAGACAGTTACTCATTTTAACGACCCAAATTGCCATGAATTTCTGAAACATTACATTTGAGAGCTAATTCTTGCTTCTAAATTCGAGGTTTTTAATTGTATGGATTAATTCCGATAGTCGAGAAATTAGTTGCCCAGGCACAGGTTTAATCCAATGTGATTTGTTGCGCTTCAAAAACAAGAGAAGACTTTTAATGTTTAGTTAAGGAAATCAGACACTTGTCAATGGAAGCACTAGAGATAACTAAGAATCATTATTCATTCTGTAGTGGTCAACTTTACTGGTGACTGGGAAGATGGATATGCCACAGTGAACACAACCTACAAGGCTTTCAGCAATGAAATAATCACTGCGAGAGTGGGGCTCCACATTGGACTGGCAGGAATCAATGTAACTCTGAAAGGTAAATTGCTGCTTTAATAGTTATTTTTTGGTTGTAAATTGGCAATAAATCTTGACTGCAGAAGTGGACTAGAATGGCATGTGGTGTATAGTTATTCCCTATTAAGTACACTGCATTATCAGAAAGGAGCAGGCACATTTCTGAAAGCTCAATTGGTGCAAAGTTTAAGACACTACCAATTTGCTATTGGACAGGGAAGTTATCATAGAGTCATATAACATTTACAGCACTGAACTAGGCCATTCAGCCCATTCAGTCCATGCTAGCTCACTGCAAGAACAATTTAGCTAGTCCCACTCTCCGTGGATTAAACAGTCCATAATTTTGAATTAAGACTAAATTGTTACTATAAACCGGTGGATAAATATCAATTGATGGCACAATATAATTTTCCATGGGGAATACACTGGTAAATAACAAAGTCAAGTCAATTAGAAAATCATTCATGTTGATTTCGGGTTCCATTATTCATCACTCATTGACAATGGTGCGGGTATTTCTGTAGTGAAAATTTCCTCCGATACCAATCTGGATGACCAGTCCCATTTGACAGGAGCAGCAATGCTCCAGTGACATGACAAATGCTTTCTGAAAGAACGTGCTTAGAATTTCACAGGAGATCGTCACAAATACATTTAAATTCTGTTGGCACAGTGGCGCAGTGGTTAGCACCGCAGCCTCACAGCTCCAGCGACCCGGGTTCAATTCTGGGAACTGCCTGTGTGGAGTTTGCAAGTTCTCCCTGTGTCTGCGTGGGTTTTCTCCGAGTGCTCTGGTTTCCTCCCACAAGCCAAAAGACTTGCATGTTGGTAGGTAAATTGGCCATTATAAATTGCCCCTAGTATGGGTAGGTGGTAGGGAAATATAGGGTCAGGTGGGGATGTGGTAAGAATATGGGATTAGTGTAGGGTTAGTATAAATGGGTGGTTGATGGTCGGCACAGACTCGGTGGGCTGAAGGGCCTGTTTCAGTGCTGTATCTCTCCAAACTATACCCTACTGAAGCTGACAAAACAAAAGAATGGGTGGTTCAACACAGATATAGCTAATACATTGACAATGATTTGCCAGTATCCTTTATGTAAAGAGTTTGGATTTTCATCTATTACAATGCCTGGGGATTTCTTTGTAACTATTGCTTTTGCCGTCTGCTATCTGTAACCTGGATTAACATGTGATGATACTTCATATTGTGTGCTTGCAGGGCTCCCTGTGAACCAGCTGAATGAAACCATAGACTACAATGAGAACTTTCTGTGGAGATTTAAGTTGAATTACAATGAGCAATATTACAAGGGACTTGACCGAGGCCTTCCACATCCAATTTTGTATATTGCAGAAAAGTTTATTAGAGAGAGCCCTTGTCTCGTTCAGGAACAGTACATGTTGTCCGGGCACTATGCAACAGCCATGATGTGGTAAGTAAGATGCATTAATGCATTTTAAATATCATTTGTAATGTATTTGAAGATGAGGGGGTTTTGTTAATTCAAGATCAACCATCCAGAACTTCCTATCCACCTGAACTCAGAATCAAGGCCAGCGGCCACTTATAAGCAAACAAATAGATTAAGGGTACAGTTGTGCAGTGACTATGGAGCCAAACTAGGAACTAAGGGTGTGAGTTCAAATCCAACCATAACAAAAATGTGAAACTGAATCTATACATCAAGTCATTAGTAGACTAACACCAGAAACTATCTGTGCAAGAAGCCAGATTGTCTTTAAAACCCAACTATTTCATCAATGTCCTTCAGGGAAGGGGAGCCATCACCTCTACCCAGTCCAGTATACATGATTGCCTCCTAATGCCCTGCCGAGTGGCCTCATTGTACAAGGGACAGTTAGTAGATGTGATGTGATACCCACGTCTCGACAGGAAATATTTACAAAAAAAAACATTGGAATGGAAAGCAGTGGGACAATATTTGTTCAGTTGACATTATGTAGTGACATTAAAATGAGTTTGTGGAGATTTCGGCTTTTGCTCTTTCTTGTGAAAACATCGAGCTGTTTACAATTCCATTAGATACTGAGCAAAGAAAATCTTCCAGATATATTACGCTGTCGCTACACATAGTAACCTGAGCAAATCTTTCCCCCTCCTTCCCAACCAATCGGGTACAGTAATGGATTACTGGACTAGCAGAGGCTTGGACTCATAATCCAGTGTTCATATCCCACTGTGGTAGTTTGAGAAGTTGAATCCAATTTTAAAAAAAAACAATTATCTGAAAATAAAAAGCTGTGTGGTCATGAAACTATTGGACTGTTCACAAATATCCTTTCGGGAAAATAAACTGCCAGCCTTTCCCATTTGACTCCATCCCACCGCCAATATGGATGACTTAAGTGCCCAATTGAAAGCCACTTAGTTGTGTCAAAGTGCTTTGCTTCAAGTCTCACTGACACCTTTTCAGGGCAATTAGGGATGGGGAATAAATGCCAGCAACAGCCGCATCCCAGACAGCAATTCAAACATATAAACTACAGAATCCTAGAGAGGTCTTTTCAAGTCATTAAGTTAACATTGAGGTATTGCAGTTTCCAAACAGGCAGTATCGTGGATGTTTGTGATCACTGTACTGTAACATGATAAAGAGCTGTATAAAGAATTCAGAATAAGGGCACAAAACCATTGAGTTATGAAGCAAGGCTAAGATTTAACATTTATTGTCATCATACAAAAGTGTGAGAGGTATGTGATATCAGCTTTCAAAACAAGAAAGGACATAATTACGGTAGATGTAGAAAGGCATTTGGCTCCAATCCAAAATGAAAGAAAACCAGAACAGGATTGTAAATTGAAAACTCAGCCAAAACTCTAGGGCTCAACTTATTGGAGCTGAAAAGGCTAAGGGGACCTCAAGCATGACCCTTTAAAAGTTTTTGAGAGTCTGAATAGTGAGAGATTATTTCCACTGGCCAATGGAGACATGAATTTAAGGTGAGTACCAGACACACAAGGGAGAGGTTTGAAGAAGGTTTTTTCCATACAAAGGGTTATTAGGCTATGGAATGCACTAATGTAAGTGGGCAATGAAGCTGAATCAATTGCAGCATTGAAGAGGGAGTCATTCAAATACTTCAGTATAACATATTAGTAGGTACAAGGAAAAAGCAGCAAAATGGGATTAAATAGTTAAAATCCAAAGCTGGAACTGACACAGGAACAATGAACAAAATAGCTCTATTCTGTGTTAAAATTTCTACCATCTTATTATCCTAATTAGGAGCTAAACTTAAGGAGAGTCTTTATACCGAAACTATTTGAGTTGTGGAATAGACAATCACTAGACCAGATGATTTTTTATTGCTCAGATCCACTCAGAAAAATGTATGTGCAATTTATGCTAAATTGAAGTGCTTGGGCAACAATACAGAGCCAATGTAAAAAATTGTGGCTATGTCCAAGATGCTTCATTATGAAAAATCATTTGCCTTAACTGTCTGCATGCAGAGTGGACAATTGGCTCAGCTGAAGCATGTAAAAGAAAGTCTGCTAGATATCCAAAATGTGGAGAAACTGATTTCAGGATAGGAGTGGGACAGTTTGAGGAAGGAGATCTAGGTTCTGGAAGAGCTGAATGCTAGTTGGCTACATTCCTATCTTATTAAACAAAGGAAAGTAACATTAACTGAAGTGGAATGAACATTAGAGGTACAGAAGACGTCCGTTCTTCAAAATTTGTGAATTGTTCTTTCTGTTTTAGGGTGGCGTTATGTGTCTGGCTCGTCGCTAATATTCTCTTCTCCATGTCAACAATTGTGTACGGAGGTTACATGGCTTTGGTGACAGCTCTGTTCATGATCTTTGGAGTCATCGCATTTGCCACTACACGGAATGTCTCTCAATGCATTATTCAGTTTGGTCCAACGACACTAAAGACTAGTCTGAGTGCTTCTTTCTGGCTGACATTAGCAACAGGTAAGTATAGGGACACTGTGTTGTAGAATATAGAAGGCACGCAATGAACTGGTCTGAAGAAACAAGACCTGCACTTATATCAGGATAAATTTTCTGCTTTCGAGCTTCCAGTGTGAAAGCTGGCCTGCTGGGGTTGTGTATCAGGAAATGACACCAACAAAGCCCCTGAGTGTTTGTCCTGTAAAACGAATGGATGGAAAATCAGGGGCTCCTCACCTACAATTTTCTGATTGGCAATAAGGATACAGCATCAAATCAGATTGATTAGTCTGCAGTATAACTTCAGTCTACTGACTATAGCATAGATCTCAGGTTGGTAACTGCAGCCTAAATATGACAATATCAGTGAAAATAGCAGAGTTTTTGCAACGCTTTGATGTTAATTGACCCAAAGCAAGAAAAAGTTAAGGACGGAGAAAAATGGTTCAGCCCTTGAAACCCATCCCTCTTGCACTTTGACTCTTTCAGACTAGCATCCAGCTCTGTTTTGAACTCTCCTCAAGTTGGCTCCCCTGCACGGAAGATTCACCAACCCCCAAATCAGCAGATTTATCAAATTCATAAATTTGGTGTTTCTGAACCAACACTGGGAAAAAAAATGACCATGAAAACTGCAAATTTTTCGCAAAAAGCCAACTGGTTCACTAATCATCTTCAAAGATGTGAATCAGCCAGCCCAACTGGTCTGGGCCTACACATGCTCTAGTTCCACACAATGTAGTTAACACTTAATGCCCTCAGGGCACAGAAAGTCTTTCAGGTCTTTCGTATTGGCAACACAAGTCTGAATTTCACTTTGCTGAAACAGATGGAGGTGCGGCCAGAGTGTTAAATAAATTTTTAGTTTTAATTTTGAATGAATGAAAAATCCAAATCCCAATTACAAATGAGTAGAATCAGATTAAGGAAAGTTAGAACCACAGTCACTCCAAGACAATTCTATTCCCTATTTTACGGCAGTTTTGGGTATTTTATATTGTCATGCTAGGCCCCCACCTGCCAAGAATGAGGCACATTAATTTTGTCATGAACATTGATTTTAAACTGTTACTGGAGTGAAGAAAGGACTTGTTAAACAGATCAGCTGTGGCTGGAAATACATTTGCATATTAACAGACGGTGTTTGAAAGGACAAAGCAGCCATTTCCTGACACATTCAATCCACAATGGACTTTTGATCACCAGACGTTGAAGGTGGGGGAGCTCGCATTCCAGGTTGACTGTTAAGATGGCCAAATACACAAACGGATATGGTCAAACCATCTAATCACATGACTAACCTGCTGGGCAACCTGAGTGTTTTTGAATTTGTACAAACAGTTTGGACAGAAAGCAGAATGCTCCTAGACTGAGAAGATCTGTCCTGGCTGGCTTACCACAGCATCGCCAGTCTGTCTGCTCCCATCTCTTTCTCAAAAGCCTCTGAATCCAACGAAGACACATGAACCTCAAGAGAGAAAAGACTCCTAAAGCGAACAAAGTTTAAGAAGAATAATGGGCCCCAATGAAAAGCAAGATCTACCTACAATCAAGGACCCTACAGTGAGCTCAAAGAACCGTTACAAAAACTCTTCGGATATTGCCTCAAACTTTTCCACTTTATTTTTCTTCTGCTCTTTTCTGTCTCTATTTGCATGTGTGTATCGAGTATGCATGCTAGTGTGGGCGCGTTGTGTATCCATAGGCATTAACCAAATTAGAGTTTAAGTTTAATAAATTTCAACTTTTCTTCTTTAAACCTAAGAAAGCCTGTTAGTGCTGGTTTCTTTGCCTTATAATTGGAAAGCAGTGAACAAGGACTCACCAAGGGGGAGCTAAAACACAGTATGTTTAAAATTAAACCCTGTTATGATAAGACCAGGTGAAGGCTGAAAGGGAAACCTAGACCTCTTTCTCACCTGGTCAGAACAGAAATTTGGGTGCTAGCATTCGGAATTGACCCACAGGCAAATGAGAGAAATTGGAAGTGGGAAGCCAAATTGTTCCCGATCAAAAAAAGAGCAAGACTTCAATACAGGTTTTCTTGTGGTCAGTCTGCAACTGAAGCTAGCAGCTTTCCAAGCCAGGGTGAAGTAACTTGAGATAAGTTAAAAGCAGTGTCTATGGAGGAGTTGATGAAAATGGCTGAGCAGTGTGGGATCACTGAACGTGGCAAGGCTAGGAAGTCTGAACTCCTAAGGCTAGTGGCCAACCATTTTTCCCTTGAATCTGAAGAAGCAGAAACAGGGTTCGAAGCAGACTCCCTCAGGGGATTGTTAGCAAAGGTACAATTGGAACAGAGTAAACTTGAATTTGAGGGGAGAGAGAGAGAAAGACAGGAGAGGGAGAGAGAAAGAATATTCCGGAAGGAATGCGAAGAAAAAGAACTGAAGTGGCTAGAGTTAATTAGGAGGTGACAGAGTAACCCTAGTGAAAGCATGGCCAATATGGAGGAGCATAATTCAGGGCTGGGTACAACATTGTTAAAACTAACTCAACTAATTCCAAAATTCAATGAGGAGGTTATGGAGGCATTTGTTGTGTCCTTTGAGAAACTGGAAAGGCAGCTAAAATGACCAGCTGAGGCCTGGCCTCTTTTACTACAAAGCTAGTTAACTGGAAAAACCCATGAGGTTTATTCCCTGTTGCCAGATGAGTGTTCGGCAAATTATGAACCGACCAAAAATGTTATCCTCGGGGCATATGAGTTGGTACCCAAAGTCTATCGCCAAAAGTTTAGAACCCTCAAGAAGTAAGCTAATCAAACTGATCTGGAGTTGGAAAGAAGCAAGCAACTGACTTTTGACCAGTGGCCGAGGGCTCTTAAAGTACAGCTCAGCTATGAGAATCTCAGAATCTTCAAATTCTGTTGGAGGAATTTAAAAACTCTCTTCCATTCTCCATAAAGACCCATGTAGAGGAGCAGCGGGTCCAGAGAGCCCGGCAAGTGGTGGTTCTGGCTGATGAGTTTGCTTTAATTTCTAAGTCGGTTTCCCAGGGAGAACCATTCCTAGTCGCCCCCTCAAATCTGAAAGAGACGAAGGATAGGAAGGTGATAGGAGCCACAGCAGTCCTGGGAGAGAAAGGAAAGCAGGAGACACAAGGAGCCCTCTCCTAGCCAAAAGAGAAGGTGCTGTGAGCAAGAGTGAGACCCGGAGACCTATGTGCTTCTTTTGTAATAAAGCAGGGCATTTAAGAGCAGACTGCTGGAAACTGAAGGGAAAACCTGTAGAGTTATTCAGGGCATACCCACTCAGTGATAACGGGGACCTGATGGAAATCACAGCAGAACAAGCTGTGGCTTTAACTGCAGTAAGAGTGAGACCCAGGAAGTCTACCGCAGCAAGTGCAGGAAAATTTAATGGGATTCCTGAAGGTTATCAGGGTTTTGTGTCTGAAGGGAGAGTAACCCCATACCCCTCGAGTGGGGCAAGCAAGCCTATAGTAATCCTCAGGGACACAGGGGCCACTAGATCCCTTTTGCTGGGAATAGGCCTGACCTTTCCCCCAGAGAGTGCAGTGAACACCAGAATGATGGTGAATAGTATTGGAGGGCAGTGTATGCCTGTACCTGTACACCGGGTGCACCTGGAGTGTGACCTAGTTTTGGGACCAGTGACCGTAGGAATTGTCCCTAGTTTGCATATGAATGGGGTTGACCTGCTCCTAGGTAATGATCTGGTAGGGGCGAAGGTAGTAGCCCTCCCAATAGTGAAAGAAAGACCGCAGGATGTCAGAGAGACAGGGCAGTGGTGGGAGATGGACCCCTGCAGTTCCTCTGAATGTGTAGTGGATCAGGCCATGATCAAACCAGCTCCCCCAGGGGAGACTGAATTGGCACTACAGGCAGAAGACCAGGTCTGTCTGTCCGAGACTTTCTTTGGAAAGTTAGGAGACCCAGGGAATGAATTAAATGGATTTTCCTAGCTGAGGCTCAGCAAACCGACCCAGTATTGCAAGAGTTAGCACAGGCTGCCCAGTCTGGAAGTGAAGCAGAGGGAGTCCCTGATTGCTACTTGTTACGACCAGGTGAGAAAGGTGTCTTGGGGTCTTTTGCTGTCTTCACCTGGTCTTATTGTAACAGGGTTTGATCTTAAATCCACTGTGTTTTGAGCTCCCACTTTGTGGATCCTTTTTCACAACTTTCCAATTATAAGGCAAAGAAATGAGCACAAACAGGCTCTCTTTGGTTTAAAGACGATGAAATTTATTAAACCTTAAACTTAAACTCTAATATGGTTCACACCTACAGCACGTTAGCATGCACACGCAATGTAACATGCAGATAGGGACAAAAAGATAAGTAGAACAGTTTGAGGCAATATCTTGCTACTGTTTCTCGAGCTCGCTGTAGTCCTTGATTGAAGATATGGTCTTACATTTCGTTGGGGCCCAATAGTCTTCTTAAAACCTTGTTCACGTAGGAAGCCTTTCTCTCTTTGAGTTTAAATGTCTTCACAAGATTCAGTTCCGTGGGAAAGAGATGGAGGCAGGCAGATAGGAGAGGAGATGTTCTCAGTCCGTGAGCACACGACGTTCTGTTCTAATCCTTTGATGAGAGTTCAAATTTTTTTTTTAACTCCCAGATTGCTCAGCAGAGTAGTCATGTGACTAGCTCCTTATATGAACAGTCTCTTCAAAATCCTTTGGAAGTTCAAATTCTCTGCAACAGCCAGTTAATCATGTGAGTAAAACTGGTCTCACCACTTCTGTGTATTGGGGAAGTAACTACTGGGTCCCTTTCGTTCCAACGCTGCTAGTTCTATGCAAATATCCTTCCAGTCAGGGTCGTGCAATTTTAAGTTTTTGTTCATGTGGCGAAATAATTTGTGCCTCAGTCTCGGCAGGTGGCACCTCCACATCCAGGGGAAATGCGACTTGAATAAAATGGTGCATTTCATTACAGAGTTTGAGAGAAATATAAGATACAGAAATAAACCATGCATTTCTCTCATTCATTTCCAGTCATTCACCAATCTTGAAGCTCATTAAAAATGGTCTGTTCTGGGTGCCAGGGATGCTTTAATTTCTCCCTTTTTTTCCTCAGGAGAGTTAGTAGGGGGTGCAGGTCTGTCCTGAACTCCCTGATTCATGCAAAGACCTTTGGCTTCAGATTTTATTGCAACATATAAACCAGACTGATTTCCTCTGACTGTGGGGTAGGAGTCTCTGTTACTCTCCCCTTTGTTCTTTGGGACGCTCCTACTGCAGGTATTTGTGCAGACTTAACTGCATTCTCCTGTGACACTTCGACTAGGTGAGGCATTACCCTCACGGTTTCTCTGACCCCTAGAGGTCTCGCTTTTTCTCTGCATGTTCCTGTAAATGCTGTTAGCAACTCTGGTGGGGTGCTTCTAGAGTGTGCATTCACATAGGAGGATGTGAGGTCTAACTTTTCACATTTTTCAGGGTTGGTCGATCTAACAGTAAGGGTTTTCATTCAGGATTCTTCCCAGACTTCCTTTAACCTGCCATCTTGGTCACTTTTGCCCCTTCTCTTTCTAAACATTTGCCAGCCACGTGCCTGCCTGTCCCCTTTTGTTCTCAGCGGGGATCCCTTGCAGTTCACTAGCCCTGTGCTGGACGATCCTCCTAAACCTACAGGACTTAGGCAGGAGTGTCCTTTGGGACAAAGGGGAGATTAGCAAAGAATCCTCCCCCACAGTCAGAGAAAAGAAAACCACCCAGCCCCTAAAGTCAAAAGCCTTTGCATGGCTCAGCAAAGCACTGAAAGAGAGTTCAGGATAGCCCTACCCACTACTACTCTCTGAAAAAAAAATTACCTCAGCAGGAACAAAGACCCTAGGCAGCCATGGAAATGGGCAAATGGAAGAGTAACTTCCCCCAAAAAAGAACTACAGGTTTATTGGGATGCCAAAAAAGGGGCGATTTTAATAAGTTTCAGGATTTGTGAATGAATGAGAGAAATGCATGTTTTTATCTGTATCTTGTATTTTTCTCTTGACCATTTTAATGAAATGCACCTTTTCTCAAATCGCATTTTATTCCGTTGGGTGTGGAGGTGTCAAGCTAGGCCCCTACCTGCCGAGAATGAGGCACATTAATTTATTTTTTAAAGAGATACAGCACTGAAACAGGCCCGTTGCAGTGATAGAGCAAGATGATCATGGTGACCTAACCTACTGTGTTACTGAGCACCAGGTTGTGTGTTGAGACTCGGGATTCCTTGAACATTGGCTTTAACGTTGACAGCAGTGGGGGCAAGGGACGAGGGAGCCCAATAGTGGGAGAAGAATGTGGCAAGACCAGGAGCACGAAGGCCAGATTGACTGACTGCCTGGTAGGTGGGAGTACAAATTTAACTGCAAAAGGCCTCAGCTGGGGACCCATGTGGGTGCTCTCCAGCAGTGGGCTAAGAGGTTGGGAAGATGGCGGGTTGGAGCCGGGAGGGTAGAATTCTTTAAATTTTAACCGCTCCCATGCGTCATTCCCATTGGGCAGGAGAGAGTTAAAATTGGGGCTATTACATTCCCAATTTCTACTAACTGCAGGTTTGGAAAGTGCACCAAATAACAGATTCCTTTCCTCTTTAATCTAGCATTGCTGTGCTTTGTTATTGGAGTAATTGTAATCATTATGGATCACTTTGTCCCCGAGAAACTGAGAACATTCTTCTTGCTGAACGGAGAGGGTGACGATGATGATGAAATGCATGGTGGATTAATTAACCATAGCTTTACTGATGATTATGGAGATGCTCTATATTTAAAGGTACGTTTAAAAATAGAGAGTACGGCAGATACACGACTTATTTTAATTACACGTTTTCTTTCTTTCTCTTAAATGCTGCTTTCTAAGAACGTCACTCCATCCTACGTAAGCTTCAAGCATGGCTGCTAGTGTGAGCAGAAGGTCAGGACATTTTCCCTAGATAAGGATGGATAAAATATTATTATACAGGTAATAATGTGTTCTATAAAGGTAATAAAATATCATGAAGAGATCACTGGCTAGTATGATTTAAAAACTGCGGAGGACCAAATTTTTTTATCTGTCACGAAATAACACCTTCACGAGAATTGAATTTTATAATTTCCTTGCATCAAGTGTCATGCAGGCCCCCACCTGCCAAGAAAGAGGCATATTAATTTCACCACATGGACATTAAACTTCAAATTGTTGCTGGGGGAAAAAAGAGGGCCTAGTACAAGGAATTGCCAGGCCCTTAGCCGGAAAGACATTTTTGCATACTAGCAGACAGTGTTGGAAAAAGGAACCAGTCCCTGCTCCCAATATGCAGAACGAACGTGGTCAGACCAGTTTAGTCACCTGACTAACGGCTGTTGCAGGAATTTGAACTTGCCACAGAGTTTTGAACTGGACAGAAAAGACCTCTCCTGGCTGGCTCACCACAGCCTCTCCTGTCTGCTCTCATCTCTTTCTCACCAGCTTTGGAATCCATTGAAGACACATGAACCCCAAGAGAGAAAAGTCTCCTTCAGTGAACAAGGTTTAAGAAGAATACTGGGCCCCAATGAAAAGCAAGAATTACTTACAAGCAAGAACTTCCTATAAAAGGACTCTGCAGTGAGCTTTAAGCACAGTAACAAGAAACTCTTCAGATATTGCCTCAAACCTCTCCACTTTGTTTTTCTTCTGCTCTTTTCTGTCTCTATTTGCATGTGCATATCGCGTATCTATGCTAGTGTGGGGCGCTGCGTTTATTCGTAGGCGCTAACCGAATTAGAGTTTAGGTTTTAATAAATTTCACTTTTCTTCTTTAAACCTAAGAAAGCCTGTTTGTGCTCATTTCTTTGGCTCAATATTGGAAAGTGGTGAACAAGGATTCACCAAAGGGGGAGCTCAAAACACAGTGTGTTTAAAAATAAAACCCTGTTACAGTAAGACCAGGTGAAGGCTGAAAGGGACATCTAGACACCTTTCTCACCTGGTCATAACACAAGAAATCCTCACTGTGTTGAGGAGTAATGGATTCTTTAGAGGAAGGGTTACGAACCTTTGGAATTCTCTACCCCAGAGGGCTGAGAATCTTCATTCATTGATCATATTCAAGACTGAGATCGATTTAGATTTTGAGCCCTAAGGGAATGAAGGGATATGGGAAAAGGGTGGGAAAGTGGAGTTGAGCGGTGATCTTACTAAATGGCAGATCAGGCTCAAGGGGCTATATGGCCTATTCCTGCTCTTCTTTCTGATGTTTTTATATAATATCCAGGTTATTCCGCAAGGAAAGGAGTATTGAAAGCCTTTGGCAATAGAAACTCAAATTTTTAACAGATATTAGTGCTCCCTATGATGTAATCTAGTCACAATGTGGCCATCTATCATCCAAAAATGTCATTAAGTAAGTCAACCGATGATAAAACACAAAAGGAATTTTGCATGAACCCATTGAACAATGAGCTATTGTCTTTGATTTGGGGTAGGGGAGAATCCAAAGTTACTTCTGAATATGACCTAGGCTGATATTTAAAAAATACTTCCTCTTCCCTTTGCCCCACCATTGGCAGCCTTGCCTTCATCTATCTAGGTCCAACTCAAAATCCATACATCTCCAAACCTCTCGCCCTGCCTCTAAGACATTCCTTAAAACGCACATCTTTGACCAAGCTTTTGATTGCTTCTCCTAATAGCCACTTCTTCAGCTCCATGGCTCTATGAAGCACCTCGGGCAATTTTCTACATTTAATGGGGCTAGAAAAATGCAGGTAGCTGTTATTATTTCTGACCTCCATCAACTGCTGTGTAATATCATTGTAAAAGAGATTTATTTCATTAAACATGCTATAACCTGTGTCACTATAGGTTGATTCACCGATAATGAATTCCAGTCTTCTATCGGCCCTTCTAATGTTGCTTTGATAAGTATTAATTATTTTCAAACCTTTTTATTCCAGGAAAGGAAAAATAGTTTTAACAACAAGGACTTTGTTGTTGATACCTAAAGATGAGGATGCCATTGAAACTGAAAGGTAAATTATACATCTAGTTGAAATGTAATCATTTCAAGCCAATTTTATAGGTTGCCATAGTTTTTAGTTAACACGGTGATAAGAGTTACTGTTCCAGAATGAAAGGATCCAGATTTGCATCTGTAATTTTACATTGACGACCAAGTCTCAATCTCAGACAAGTTTGAGGGGGAAAAAAGACTTACATTTATATAGCTCCTTTCACTACCTCAGGGCACCCTAAAGTACTTTACAACTAATGAAGTGCTTATGAAGTGTTGCAAGGTAGGAAATGTGGCAACCAATTTGTGCACAGCAAGCTCCCACAAACAGCAATATGATAATGACCAGCTAATCTGCTTTAGTGATGTTGGTTGAGGGATAAATATTGGCCAGGACACCAGGGAGAACTCCCCTACTCTTCTTAGAAATAGAGCCATGGGATTTCTTGGGTCCTCCTGAGAGAGCAGACGGGGCCTTAGGTTAAGGTCTCATCTGAAAATTGGCACCTCTGACAGTGCAGCACTCCCGCAGCACTAGATTTTGTGTACTCTGGAGTCTCTGCAGTGGGACGAGGGCCTACAATCATCTGACTCGGAGGCAACTTCGCTATCTACCATGCCATGACTAGGATATCGGTGGGAAAGAGGCACAGATTCCATCCACCTATTTGGCTATATAACCAATGAGGTAAAAAAAAAATCCTCTCTTGCCACATGTGACAATCTCTTAAATGTTTGACACTTTCCCATTTCAGTCTTCCCACATAAATTACAACATTCGTTTGGAGCAAAAGAAAATTTTCAGAAACGTGCTCATGAGATCACAACCCATATCGATCAGAGGAATTCCTACCTCACTGATATCTGTGCTTATTCAGGATGGAAAGGGAGTAAGAGAGAGATAAAGCATTTGAGTATCGTAAAATGGTGCTAAGGAGATGCAAATCATTTAGCAGAAATGTTCCATTGTTTGTGAATGAATGCTTCCTTCTGTTGATTTTGTAGGATTTACGTTCAACACTCGGCTCATTCAATAATGCAACTGCTCCATTGGGCAATTACTGAAGGATGTCAACATTCAACCCTGTATGTGATTTACTTTTAAAGAAGGACTGTTTTTTTAGATTCTTCTGTGAATTGGCAGCCTAGCGCCAGGGGCCAACACTACACCATTGAATGTGAGCACAGGCTTGCATTCCTTGTGGAAGATTTGATGATGCAGTAGCCTTTCACTGCACCTTGTGCTAAAGTTCTGAAGTTGAAAGACTTGGAGCAACAGGAGAATCCTGACTGCCAAGAGGGACTAATCATTCATAATCAGACTTCAGTCATTATTCTGCAGCTAAACAATGGCAATGTGTTCATGTGTGAAATCAGGCAAAGGGCGCGCTGAACTGTGGGATACAAGACCAATGCACTTTAATAGGTTAGTGTTAGGATTCCTAATGAACACCTAGCAGTGGGAGTTTTCAATTCAGGAGCAAACAGACAATAAGACTTTTTCTTTCTTTTGATTTTAGAACTAAGCTGTAGTTATGTGTATAGATGTGTTTTTATGTATTTAAATTATTAACACCGCCGCTATTATCAACCTGGAAATGCTGTTTGTGATTTGGCAGATGATGTTTTAACACGTCTAAGACATTCCTCTATCCGCCATTTAGGACAGTGATTAGCCCATCATCAACATAACTTCTAGGTTCATATCTGTGATATGGAATATTGGGGATTGTGTCTCAATTGGGGCTTCCCAGGCAAGGGAATTGCACTCAGGGACTGTTGTTCTGGAAATCAAGGGCCCACAGTCCTTGATTTTCCCTCCATGGCAGAAACTCAGACTATGGTCCCATTTTCTGATTTCATTGGGAAAACCCGATGATTAAATCGGCCCTAACATTCATTGGTGGATCAAAACACGTATCATGATTGCCATATGTTGTTGCGAAGACTGGATGTACAGTACAAGACTGTTAGATATTTTAAAGAAATAAATATGATGGGGAAGGTGCATTCCTCTCCTCACTATGTGTGTACACACGTTCGTGGAAATGTCTTCAGCCAATATTCCTAGCAAAATGCTAAACATGGGAAGTTGTCTATCTATCATGTCAGTACACATAGGGAGTAAAGATGTGTCCCACTCAATATAAATATAGTACCAAGTGATACATGATTGGCAGCAAAGTTCCATTTACATTCTTTGCAAAATGCTCTCAATTTCATATTTATTAATTGAAAATAAATGAGATGACTTGGATGGGTTCATTTGTTTCTTCCAATGTTTATGCAGGAGGAAACAAGGAAAATTGAATTTAGGGAACACTTAAGTCATGAACAACAACTTGCATTTATATAGCACCTTTCACGTAAAATGCCCCAGCTGTGCTTCACAGGAGTGTCATCAAATAAAGATTGACGTGAGCTAAATATTAAGACAGGTGATCAAACATTTGGTTGAAGAGATAGGTTTTAAAGTAAAAGCAAGAAATGTTGGAACCACTCAGCAGGTCTGGCAGCATCTGTGGAAAGAGAAGCAGAGTTAACGTTTCGGGTCAGTGACCCTTCTTCGGAACTAGCAAATATTAGAAATGTCAAAGGTTATAAGCAAGTGAGCCGGGGGTGGGGCAACAGATAACAAAGGAGAAGGTGTAGATTGGACAAGGCCACATAGCTGACCAAAAGGTCGTGGAGCAAAGGCAAACAATATGTTAATGGTGTGTTGAAAGACAAAGCATTAGTACAGATAGGGTGTTAACGAACTGAAGATTGAACAGCAGCAAGTACAAACATGAAAAAAACACAGTGTATAAGCAAACTGAACAAACTACAATGAAATGAAATAAACAAAAGAAAGAAAAAAATTGTAAAAAAAATGTAAAAAATAAAAAATAAAAAATAACTAAAAATAAAAGTAAAATAGGGGGCCCGTCATGCTCTGAAATTATTGAACTCAATGTTCAGTCCGGCAGGCTGTAGTGAGCCTAATCGGAAAATGAGATGCTGTTCCTCGAGCTTGCGTTGATGTTCACTGGACCACTGCGGCAAGCCCAGGATAGAGATGTGAGCATGAGGGCAGGGGGGAATGTTGAAATGGCAAGCAACCGGAAGCTCGGGGTCCTGCTTGCGGACTGAGCGGAGGTGTTCCGCAAAGCGGTCACCCAGTCTGCATTTGGTCTCCCCAATGTAGAGGAGACCACATTGTGAGCAGCGAATACAGTATACTACATTGAAAGAAGTACAAGTAAATCGCTGCTTCACCTGAAAGGAGTGTTTGGGGCCTGGAATAGTGAGGAGAGAGGAGGTTTTAAAGTGATCAGGTTGGCAGGATTGATTTGTAAAAGGCAGCTCATGTTTGACCAATTTAATTAATCTTTTTTCTTTTCAATGCTCAGTGTTTATAGATGGAAGGAATGCAGTGGATGCTGTATACACAAATTTTGAGAAAATATTGAATAGACAATTTGTAATGAAAAATCACGATTAAAAAGAATGAAGCCACAGAAATACAGGGATGACTAGGAGACATAAAGCAAAGAGTAGGAGTAAATGGATGATTTTCTGATTGGTGAGCTGTGAGTAGGGATGTGTTCCAAGTCCCATAATCCCTGTGCTTGCTGACCTACATTGGATCCCAGTCCGGCTACGCCTCGATTTTAAAACTCTCATCCTCCTTTTCAAATCCCTCCATGGCCACGTCCGCTCCCTATCTCTAACTTCCTCCAGCCCTACAACCTTCAGGTCTCTGTGCTCCTCCAATTGTGACTTCTTGCACATCCCCAATTTGCTTCACTCCACCATTGGCAACATGCCTTTCGCTGCCTAGACTCTAAGCTCCAGAATTCCCTCCTAAACTTCTCCACCTCGCCTTCTTTTAAGACCCTCCTTATAACCTACCTCCTTGACCAAGCTTCTAGTCACCTGTCTTATATTTCCTTACGTGACTCCATGTCAAAGTTTGAAACAAAAACAGAAAGTGCCCAGCAGGTCGAGCAGAATTGTGGGGAGAGAAACAGGGCTGGATTTTGTAGAGCCCTCGACGTCGGGAATGGTGACGGGGGCAGGCATGAAGATTGCCCCGGAAGAGGCCTGCCACCGACCTCGACGCCGGCAGGGCCCGTCCTGATCTTGGCGGCGGTGGCGTGGCCTTGTGTCAGCATCCCCCCCCGCCACTCGTCAACAGGACCCGCATTACACTATGCAGATGGGCACTTACCATTCATTAATATGCAGTGATTCAGACTGAAGGTTAAGATCTTCATCCGGACGTGTGGCACTCACGTGCCATCACTTTCAAGCGCCAGTCCTCGGGGAAGATGGAGGTGGGTGCAGGGCTGCAATGACCGGGTTACAACTCTGCATGAAAGAAAGGGAGGAACCCCGGGCCTTTCTACCATCAAGGGTCACTCTGCGCCCACTGACGTTTGGCGGGGTGGTGAAGGGAGCTGACCCTGCAATCAGCCAATGCTGTTTGGGGGAGGGGGGAGCAATAGTACTCCATGACCCCTTTGTGTGGGGTAGGGGCCAAAAATGGTCTGGGGTCAAAGGTCATGTGGCCAATGGTTGCATCCACGCAATGTCAGTAACATGTCCGTGTTCATGCTGCCTCGCTTTTATGCAAAGCTAAGACGGGCAATGTCATGCCATGCCATATAGATGATGACAGAACGCAGCTGAAGCACCAATTTATATCACTGTCTGCCCTGATAGGTACCATTAATCTACAGAAGGCACTGAGTTCACCTGCAGTTCAGATGGGGCTGGTCCATCCTGTCTCTTTTGATCCAAGTGCCGTGAGGAGCCATATCCACCAGAGGCCAAACCAACCGGCCGGCACCGCCCACGTGGAAGCTCATGGAAGCGAGCAGCAGCAGCCACCAGGGTGCATTCGCTGCCAGAGAAGACAGCAGCTCTACAGGCCCCACATGACATGCCTGCAGATGTCGGATCGCTAGTGTCAGAGGTGACTGCGGATGTCCAGAGAGGAGGTGACGCATCTCTGTGCCCTGCTGAATGATGCGCTGCAGCCAATGGGCTTTAGTGGGCACCCTATGCCTGCGGCCCTCAAAGTCACCGCGGCTCGCTCTTTCTACGCCTCCGCATCATTCCAGGGAGGCACCGGCCAGCGACCTGTGTGGTGTTTCACAGTCACCAGTGCACCGCTGTATCAGGGAGGTCACCGATGCCTTGTACAAGCTGGATATGTGTGCTTCGTGACAGACCATGAGAGTCATTCCTAAAGGGCCACTGGATTTGGGGCCATCGCGGGACTCCCACGGGTGCAAGGGGTCATCGACTGCATGCCTGTGGCCATCAAGGCTCCAGTCGGACAACCATCCACATTCCTGAATAGAAAGGGCTTCTACTCACTCAACGTGCAGCTAGTCTGTGACCACAGGAAACGCTTCATGCAAGTGCGTGCCCGCTTTCCAGGCAGCTGCCATGACTCATTCATCCTGCGCCAGTCCCTGGTGCCAATGCTCTTCACTGCACCAGCTCAGATCCAGGGGTGGATTCTTGGGGGCAAGGGCTACCCCTTGCAGACATAGCTCCTGACGCCGGCGAGAAACCCCACCAAAGATTCAGAGGAGAGATACAACGCCTGCCAGGGCTCGACACGAGCTACAATCGAGCGGGCCATTGGCAATGCTCAAGATACGCTACGCATGTCAGGTGGGGCTCTACAGTACTCACCAGAAAGGGTAGCATGCATCGTTGCTGTATGCTGTGCTCTGCACAACTTTGCAATATAGAGTGGGGGGAGGCCATGCAGGATGCTGAGATCCAGGAGCAGGAGACATCCTTGGACGATAAGGACACAGAGGAGGTGCAGCAGCCCATGCCCATGGGAGGATGAGGATCATCGAGGCATTGCAGACAGAGTGAGCAAAGAGCAAGGGATGCTCGGCAAAGCCTTATTGCTGAGCGGTTCCACTATCCTTGAGGAGCAGAATATGCTCCCCATGTCACACATCACCGTGCTTCATCTGATAGGTTGGCTCCTGCATCTGTGACATCTGTGTCACCACTATTACTGGCAGCACATGACTGAGACATTGCCCATGTGACTGCACCCGTGCAGTGCCACATCATGCATACTGGCATGGCGATGATGTTTTTCTATACATTGGCATTGTTCCAGGGAAATAATGCCACGGGAGGAGACATAGTTGGCACATGCTGGAATGCATCATTCACACAGTAAAAAGAAGACACCTGTTACATAAACACATTTACTGAGAAATTATCAGTACGTATACGTGTCACCCGTGATAACCCATATGTGTCATGGTGTCTTTTTTAGCCGTTTGCGGGTGCTCTTTCTCTGTGCAACCTGTGCACTAGGCGGTGGCGTAGTGGTATTATCACTGGACTAGTAATCCAGAGACCCAGGGTATTCCTCTGGGGACATGGGTTCGAATCCCACCACAGCAGAAGGTGGAATTTGAATTTAATTAATAAACCTGGAATTAAAAGCTAGTCTAATGATGGCCATGAAACCATTGTCGATTGTTGTAAAAACCCATCTGGTTCACTAATGTCCTTCAGGGAAGGAAATCTGCTGTCCTTACCTGGTCTGGCCTACATGTGACTCCAGACGCACAGCAATGTGGTTAACTCTTACATGCCCTCTGAAATGGCCTAGCAAGCCACTCAGTTGTACCTAACCGCTACAAAGTCTATAAAAAGGAATGAAACCAGACAGACAACCCGGCATCGACCTAGGCACCGGAAACGACAACGGCAAACCCAGCCCTGTCGACCCTGCAAAGTCCTCCTTACTAACATCTGGGGGCTTGTGCCAAAGTTGGGAGATCTGTCCCACAGACTAGTCAAGCAACAGCCTGACATAGTCATACTCACGGAATCATACCTAACAGACAATGTCCCAGACACTGCCATCACCATCCCCGGGTATGTCCTGTCCCACCGGCAGGACAGACCCACCAGAGATGGTGGCACAGTGGTATACAGTAGGGAGGGAGTTGCCCTGGGAGTCCTCAACATCGACTCCGGACCCCATGAAGTCTCATGGCATCAGGTCAAACATGGGCAAGGTAACCTCCTACTGATTACCACCTACCGCCCTCCCTCAGCTGATGACTCAGTACTCCTCCATGTTGAACACCACTTGGAGGAAGCACTGAGGGTGGCAAGGGCACAAAATGTACTCTGGGTGGGGGACTTCAATGTCCATCACCATGAGTGGCTCGGCAGCACCACTACTGACCGTGCTGGCCGAGTCCTAAAGGACATGGCTGCTAGACTGGGTCTGCGGCAGGTGGTGGGGGAACCAACACGAGGGAAGAACATACTCGACCTCGTCCTCACCAATCTGCCTGCCGCAGATGCATCTGTCCATGACAGTATTGGTAGGAGTGACCACCGCACAGTCTTTGTGGAGACGAAGTCCCGCCTTCACATTGAGGATACCGTCCATCGTGTTGTGTGGCACTATCACCGTGCTGGTTGGGATAGATTTTGAACAGATCTAGCAATGCAAAACTGGGCATCCATGAGACGCTGTGGGCCATCAGCAACATCAGAACTGTACTCAACCACAATCTGTAACCTCATGGCCCGGCATATCCCCCGCTCTACCATTACCATCAAGCCAGGAGACCAACCCTGGTTCAATGAAGAGTGCAGGAGGGCATGCCAGGAGCAGCACCAGGCATACCTCAAAATGAGGTGTCAACCTGGTGAAGCTACAGCCCAGGACTATCTGCATGCCAAACTGTGTAAGCAGTATGTGATAGACAGAGCTAAGCGATCCCATAATCAACGGATCAGATCTAAGCTCTGCAGTCCTGCCACATCCAGCCGAGAATGGTGATGGATAATTAAACAACTAACTGGAGGAGGTGGCTCCACAAATATCCCCATCCTCAATGATGGGGGAGCCCAGCACATCAGTGCGAAAGATAAGGCTGAAGCATTTGCAACAATCTTCAGCCAGAAGTGCCGAGTTGATGATCCATCTCGGCCTCCTCCTGAAGTCCCCAGCATCACAGATGCCAGACTTCAGCCAATTCGATTCACTCCACGTGATATCAAGAAACGACTGAAGACACTGGATACTGCAAAAGCTATGGGCCCTGACAATATTCCGGCAATAGTACTGAAAACCAGTGCTCCAGAACTTGCCGCGCCCCTAGCCAAGCTGTTCCAGTACAGCTACAACACTGGCATCTACCCTGCAATGTGGAAAATTGCTCAGGTATGTCCTGTACACAAAAAGCAGGACAAATCCAACCCGGTCAGCTACCGCCCCATTCGCCTACTCTCAATCATCAGTAAAGTGATGGAAGGTGTCATCAACAGTGCCATCAAGCGGCACGTGCTTATCAACAACCTGCTCAGTGACGCTCAGTTTGGGTTCCGCCAGGGCCACTCAGCTCCTGACCTCATTACAGCCTTGGTTCAAACATGGGCAAAAGAGCTGAACTCAAGAGGTGAGGTGAGAGTGACTGCCCTTGACATCAAGGCAGCATTTGACCGAGTATGGCATCAAGGAGCCCGAGCTAAACTGAGGTCAATGGGAATCAGGAGAAAACCCTCCGCTGGCTGGAGTCATACCTAGCACAAAGGAAGATGGTTGTGGTTGTTGGAGGTCAATCATCTTAGCTCCAGGACATCACTGCAGGAGTTCCTCAGGGTAGTGTCCTAGGTCCAACCATCTTCAGCTGCTTCATCAATGACCTTCCTTCAATCATAAGGTCAGAAGTGGGGATGTTCGCTGATGATTGCACAAAGTTCAGAACCATTCGTGACTCCTCAGATACTGAAGCAGTCCATGTAGCAATGCAGCAAGACCTGGACAATATCCAGGCTTGGGCTGATAAGTGGCAAGTAACATTCACGCCACACAAGTGCCAGGCAATAACCATCTCCAACAATGGAGAATCTAACCATTTCCCCTTGACATTCAACGGCATTACCATCGCTGAATCCCCCACTATCAACATCCTAGGGGCTACGATTGACCAGAAACTGAACTGGAGTAGCCATATAAATACCGTGGCTACAAGAGCAGGTCAGAGGATAGGAATCCTGAGGCGAGTAACACACCTCCTGACTCCCCAAAGCCTGTCCACCATCTACAAGGCACAAGTCAGGAGTGTGATGGAATACTCTTCACTTGCCTGGATGGGTGCAGCTCCAACAACACTCAAGAAGCTCGACACCATCCAGGACAAAGCAGCCCGCTTGATTGGCACCCTATCTACAAACAGTCAGCAGTGTCTACCATCTACAAGACGCACTGCAGCAATGCACCAAGGCTCCTTAGACAACACCTTCCAAACCCGCGACCTCTTCCAACTAGAAGGACAAGGGCAGCACATACATGGGAACACCACCACCTGCAAGTTCCCCTCCAAGTCACACACCATCCTGACTTGGAACTATATCGCCGTTCCTTCACTGTCGCTGGGTCAAAATCCTGGAACTCCCTTCCTAACAGCACTGTGGGTGTACCTACCCCACATGGACTGCAGCGGTTCAAGAAGGCAGCTCACCACCACCTTCTCAAGGGCAATTAGGGATGGGCAATAAATGCTGGCCGAGCCAGCGATGCCCACATCCCATGAATGAATAAAAAAAAACTAGCAGCTTGACTGGAGGCAGGCTGCTGATTAGGATGCCCTTTGGCTTTGGTTGACTTGGGTGGTCGTCCTCTGGGCACACGAGGCGTGGAGAGCCTCGGCTGCCTGAGGTCCTCCTGCACCGGTGCAGGGTTCTCCTCAGACGTCTTGGCTGCTAGAGCTGGACTCACGGCGGAGGGACTGAGGAGCCGGTGTCCACATGGGAAGCACCCTGAGGGGAGACCCCACATATGAACCACTGGCTCGCCTCCTCCCTCTCAAGGCTCATGGGAACCTCGCTGCTCTCCTGAGAAGGACCAGGAGCAGAGACACTCTCCAGGCCCCTGGTCCCTCTCTCGCCGAGCCACTGCTACATCCAACTCATAGCCAAGACGAGAGTTTGCTGGTCGCACGCATCTGTGGAATGTGGCTCTCCATGAGGGTCCCCATCCTCTCCATTTGCCTGGGACGTGGCAGTTGTCATGGCCTGGATGTGCTCCCCCATCATCCACTCATGGCTACGCATGACCTGTGGTATCTCTGCCAGATATTGCCTTACCTCTCCCTGCAACTCCAGCATGCCCCGTGCTGTCAACACCAGAGGGGTCATCATCAACCTGGGGATCAGCATAGGCCTGGCCACCCACAGTCCTCCAACTGTCAGAGGCCTCGACTGTCTCAGCCTCAGCCAGCTGCTCTGGAACGTGTATGGTGCTCTCACCAGCCAGTGACCCAGACTCTAAAGCTGAACGCATTCCCACCGAGGTGAGTGTCTCTGCGCTGGTGGAAGATGCGGGTGTGTCATGGGACACTGTGTCCTCTGAGGTTGTCTCCTCCTCAGAGGTGCCGGCACTCTCTGGAGCCTCTGATGCCACCTCAGAGCATCGCCCTGCAAGATACAATGTGAAGTGCACAGTTTTTGGTTCACTCATGTACATATCACTAATATGACAGCATTGTGTCCTCAAAGGAGGTGTTTCTAATAATCATTGCGTTTGTCAAAGAGATGTACGTTCACCTGGCAACCCAAGCTCCACTTCTGAAATGGAACGTCCTCCCTGACTGCCACGTTGTTCGAGGGCCTCCTCCTCAGCCTGGGACTGTGGTTGTCCAGCACCCCTCCTCCAGTCCTGGAGGACTCCCTCGCATTGTGGGCCCTCTTTGCCTGGAAGAGCAAGGATGCAGATGTATAACATTGCCAAACAACTACATGATGCTTTGCACAACAGGGGCGTGACAACAAAAGGTGGGGGACTGTCATTTTGCAAGACGGACTCAGCCTGGCATGCAGGTGCCATGCTCTGGGGGTGCAAATGAGGGATTGACTCTTTCACACATGTAGCCACCCATTTGGCATCAATCCTCCCCACCCAGCCTCCCTGTCTTTGAAATGGCAGTGGCACCTATGTGCCACTCTGTGTGGGCAAACCCAGGTCAGATGGGGCCCCAAAAAAATAGTGCCACTCACTTATGCCGTGCGAATGAGATCATTCATCCTCTTGCGGCACTGGACCCAGTCTCGGCGGGTGACCCCACGGCAGCGTATCTCCTCTGCAATCTCCATCCAGGCTTGCTTGGTCAGGCGGGAGGGCCTCTTCTTACCATCACTGGGGAAAAGGACCTCCCGCCTTGCCTGTGCAGCCTGGAGGCGAGCGAGCAGGGAGGCATCGCTGAACCAGTGGGGGCCACCCTTCCTCGCTCCCCTGCCATCTCCTGTGCCTTGCTGGGGTCCTGGTTGCAGAATGGCGCTCAACAGCTCCTGTGCTGGCTTCTCAGCTCCAGCACCAAGGTTTTGAAGTGGAATCTGTCTGTCTGTGGTGCTGGCTGCCGTTTAAATATGGCGGCAGCACCTGCTGACTGGGCAGCTGGTGCCGTTTACAGCGTCGCTCGGATTTCACCAAGCCCATGATGTCGGGCTCCACGGTTGAGGCTGGAAGATAGTTGCGGCAGAGGCCCGCCACGGAGTTCGATGCTGGGAGGGCACGGCCCAATCCTCCTGGTGACGGCGAGGCTCCGTGGAAGGGGTTTTAGAATTTAATTTCATAGATTTTGCGGGGGTGGGGGGGGATGGGGGTATATCTTTAAAAATTTAAATTTGGCGGCAGGGCAGGCTGCCCTTTAAAAATGGCACCAGTGCCTGCGCACAGGCAGCTGACGCCCATTGCTGGCGTTGGACAGCCTGCCCACTCCAAGTGATGGGGGTGGGGGAGTTGGTGGGCCGCCCCAGCTATTTAAATAAGCCGCAGCGTGGGAGATCGCAGTGGCTTTTCGCTTTGCGGCTTGCGTGTGCAGGCTCTTAAAATGCAGCCCATTGTTTCAGGTCTGCAACCTGTCATCGGAACTCAATTTTATTTCATTCTATTATTCAACTTATATTATTCTATGTCAAAGTTTGTTTGGTAACGCTTCTGTGAAATGCCTTAGCTCATTTTTACTGTGTGAAAGATGCTATGTAAATGCAAGTTATTGTTGTTCCAAAAATTTGTGCTGGGACCTCTTTTATATCTATGTAAATAAAAATGATTTGGATTTCGTGACAAGAATATTGGCATTGAAGTTAGGCAGCATGACAAACTGAGGAGGAAGTTAAGAGATTAAAGGAGGACATAGCAAGGTTAGTAGAGTATCTTAAATAGAGTATAAGGAAACTTATAAGCAAGGAAGTGATGTTAATTTTTAACAATATATTAATTGGGCCACTGTTGGGAATGTTGTATGCAGGGAGGATTGAGAGCCATGGGAAGAATACTGTAAAGGTTCACTGGAATTGCATATGGGATGAGGTTCTAGCTATGAAGTAAGGCTGAAAAGATTGGAGATTTTTTCACTGTAACAGAAAGGATTAAGGAAAATTTAATGGAGATTTTCAAAGTTGAGAAAGGGTTTAAGGGGATAAATAATGAAAGATTGTTTCCGCTAGATGCCAATTTGGTAATGAGGATTCATAGACTCAATTATTACAAGAAAAGTGAAATGGAAAGTCAGAGGGAAAATACTTTGACACAGAGGGTTATTACAACATGGACTGCTGCAGCACATTGGGCTTTTGAGATAGAGATTTGATTGTTCAGGAAGGGATCATTTTTCTCTCTGCAACTACTCTCTGTTTGCATTACTCTTAATGTGAGGTCAAGAACAAAGCTGCTTTTACACTATCTCAGCAATGGCATTCAACCCAGCTTCAAACAAGCTTCCCCTTTGCCTATACATTACGAATATGCAAGCATACAAATTAGGAGCAAGAGGAGGCCACTCGGCCCCTCGAGCCTGCTACACCATTCAACAAGATCATGGCTGATCTGATTGTAACCTCAACTCCACATTCCTGCCTATCCCCGATAACCTTTCACCCCCTTGCTTATCAAGAATCTATCTACCTCTGCCTTAAAAATATTCAAAGACTTTGCTTTCACTGCTTTTTGAGGAAGAGAGTTCCAAAGACTCACAACCCTCTGAGAGAAAAAATTTCTCCTCATCTCTGTCTTAAATGGTCGACCCTTTATTTTTAAACAGCGACCCCTAATTTTAGATTCTCCCGTGAGAGGGAACATCCTTTCCAATTCCACCCTGTCAAGACCCCTCAGGATCTTATATGTTTCAATTAAGTCACCGCTTTCTCTTCCAAACTCCAGCAGATACAAGCCTAGCCAGTCCAACCTTTCCTAAAATGATAACCCACCCATTCCAGGTATAAGTCTAGTAAACCTTCTCTGTACTGCTTCCAATGCATTTACATCCTTCCTTAAATAAGGAGACCAGTATTGTACACAGTATTCCAGATGTGGTCTCACCAATGCCCTGTATAACTGAAGCATAACCTCCCTACTTTTATATTCAATTTCCCTCGCAATAAACGATAACATTCTATTAGCTTTCCTAATTACTTGCTGTATCTGCATACTAACTATTTGCAATTCATGCACTAGGACACCCAGATCCCTCTGCACCTCAGAGCTCTAAAATCTCTCACCATTTAGATAATATGCTTCCTGCTAAAATAGACAATTTCACATTTTCCCACATTATACTCTATTTGCCCGCTTGCTTAACCTATCTATAAACAGCACGACCAAAAAAGGAAAGAAGGTACAAGCCCTTCGTTTTGCAAGCTGGAACATCAGAACCGTGTGTCCTGGCCTGTCGGAAGACTTTACACAAATCAACGATTCTCGGAAGACCGCCATCATCAACAACGAGCTCAGTAGACTCAATGTGGACATTGCGGCACTTCAGGAGACTCGCCTCCCTGCAAGCGGATCTCTAAGAGAGCAAGACTACACCTTCTTCTGGCAGGGTAGGGATCCTGAAGAACCAAGACAGCACGGAGTGGGCTTCGCCATCAGAAACTCTTTGCTCAGAATGATAGAGCCACCCTCAAATGGCTCGGAACGCATACTGTCCATCCGACTGTTCACCGCCTCTGGTCTAGTATACCTACTCAGCATCTATGCTCCAACACTCTGCTCCTCACCTGAAGCTAAAGACCAATTCTATGAGGAACTCCATAATATCATTAGTAGCATCCCCAACACCGAACACCTGTTCCTGCTGGGGTACTTTAATGCCAGGGTTGGGGCCGACCATGACTCATGGCCCTCCTGCCTTGGGCGCTATGGCATTGGAAGGATGAATGAGAATGGACAGAGACTGCTTGAGTTGTGTACCTATCATAACCTCTGCATCACCAACTCATTCTTTCACAATAAACCCTGTCACCAGGTTTCTTGGAGGCACCCAAGATCACGTCGTTGGCACCAACTGGGCCTCATCGTCACAAGGCGAGCCTCTCTAAACAGCGTTCAAATCACACGCAGCTTCCACAGTGCGGACTGCAACACCGACCACTCCCTGGTGTGCTGCAAGGTTAGCCTCAAACCAAAGAAGCTGCATCACTCCAAGCAGAAGGGCCGCCCGCACATCAACACTAACAGAATTTCTCATCCACAGCTGTCACGCAAGTTTCTAAATTCACTTGAAAAAGCCCTCCAAAACACTCCCACAGGGGATGCAGAGACCAAGTGGGCCCACATCAGAGACGCCATCTATGACTCAGCAATGACCACCTACGGCAAACGTGTGAAGCAGAATGCAGACTGGTTTCAATCTCACATTGAAGAGCTGGAAACTGTCATAGCCGCTAAGCGCTTTGCACTGCTGAACTACAAGAAAGCCCCCAGCGAGTTAACATCCGTAGCACTTAAAGCTGCCAGAAGCACTGCACAAAGAACAGCCAGGCGCTTTGCAAATGACTACTGGCAACACCTATGTAGTCATATTCAGCTGGCCTCTGACACAGGAAATATCAGAGGGATGTATGATGGCATTAAGAGAGCTTTTGGGCCAACCGTCAAGAAGATTGCCCCCCTCAAATCTAAATCAGGGGACACAATCACTGACCAACGCAAGCAAATGGACCTCTGGGTGGAACACTACCTAGAACTGTACTCCAGGGAAAATGTTGTCACTGAGACCGCCCTCAATGCAACCCAGTCTCTGCCAGTCATGGATGAGCTGGACGTACAGCCAACAAAATCGGAACTTAGTGATGCCATTAATTCTATAGGCAGCAGAAAAGCCCCTGAGAAGGACAGCATTACCCCTGAAATAATCAAGAGTGCCAAGCCTGCTATACTTTCAGCTCTGCATGAACTGCTTTGCCTGTGCTGGGACGAGGGAGCAGTACCTCAGGACATGCGCGATGCCAATATCATCACCCTCTATAAGAACAAGGGTGACCGCGGTGACTGCAACAACTACCGTGGAATCTCCCTGCTCAGCATAGTGGGGAAAGTCTTCGCTCGTGTCGCTTTAAACAGACTCCAGAAGCTGGCCGAGTGCGTCTACCCTGAGGCACAGTGTGGCTTTCAAGCAGAGAGATCCACCATTGACATGCTGGTCTCCCTTTGCCAGCTACAGGAGAAATGCTGTGAACAACAGATGCCCCTCTACGTTGCTTTCATTGATCTCACCAAAGACTTTCACCTCGTCAGCAGAAGCGGTCTCTTCAGACTACTAGAAAAGATTGGATGTCCACCAAAGCTACTAAGTATCATCACTTCATTCCATGACAATATGAAAGGCACAATTCAGCATAGCGGCGCCTCATCAGAACCCTTTCCAATCCTGAGTGGCGTGAAACAGGGCTGTGTTCTTGCACCCACACTGTTTGGGATCTTCTTCTCCCTGCTGCTCTCACATGCATTTAAGTCCTCTGAAGAAGGAATTTTCCTCCACACAAGATCAGGTGGCAGGTTGTTCAACCTTGCCCATCTAAAAGCGAAGACCAAAGTACAGAAAGTCCTCATCAGGGAACTCCTCTTTGCTGAGGATGCTGCATTAACATCTCACACTGAAGAGTGCCTGCAGAGTCTCATCGACAGGTTTGCAGCTGCCTGCAATGAATTTGGCCTAATCATCAGCCTCAAGAAAACGAACATCATGGGACAGGACGTCAGAAATGCCCCATCTATCAATATCGGCAACCACACTCTGGAAGTGGTTCAAGAGTTCACCTACCTAGGCTCAACTATCACCAGTAACCTGTCTCTCGATGCAGAACTAAACAAGTGCATGGGGAAGGCTTCCTCTGCTATGTCCAGACTGGCCAAGAGAGTGTGGGAAAATGGCGCACTGACACAGAACACAAAAGTCCAAATGTATCAAGCCTGTGTCCTCAGTACCTTGCTCTATGGCAGCGAGGCCTGGACAACGTATGTCAGCCAAGAGCAACGTCTCAATTCATTCCATCTTCGCTGCCTCCGGAGAATCCTTGGCATCAGGTGGCAGGACCGTATCTCCAACACAGAAGTCCTCGAGGCGGCCAACATCCCCAGCATATACACCTTACTAAGCCAGCGCCGCCTGAGATGGCTTGGCCATGTGAGCCGCATGGAAGATGGCAGGATCCCCAAGGACACATTGTACAGCAAGCTCATCACTGGTACCAGACCCACCGACCGTCCATGACTCCGCTTTAAAGATGTCTGCAAACGCCACATGAAGTCCTGTGACATTGATCACAAGTTGTGGGAGTCAGTTGCCAGCGATCGCCAGAGTTGGCGGGCAGCCATAAAGGTGGGGCTAAAGTGTGGCGAGTCGAAGAGACTTAGCAGTTGGCAGGAAAAAAGACAGAAGCGCAAGGAGAGAACCAACTGTGTAAAAGCCCTGACAACCAATTTTATTTGCAGCACCTGTGGAAGAGTCTGTCACTCTAGAATTGGCCTTTATAGCCACTCCAGGCGCTGCTGCACAAACCACTGACCACCTCCAGGCGCTTACCCATTGTCTCTCGAGACAAGGAGGCCAAAGAGATAACCTATCTATAAACCTATCTATGAACCTTTGTAGCCTCGTTATGTCCTCTTCATTATTTACTTTCCTTTCTATCTGTGTGTCATCAGTAAATTTAGAAACCATACCTTCAGTCCCTTCATCCAAGTCATTTTATAAAAAGTTGGGGCCCAAGCACTGATCCCTGCGGCACACCACTCATTACATCTTGCCAACCAGAAAATGACCCATTTATGCCTACTCTCTGTTTCCTGTTAGCTAGCCAATCTTCTATCCATGCCAATATGTTACCCCCGACACCATAAGTTTTTATTTTCCGCAATAACCTTTGATGTGTTACCTTATTAAATGTCTTCTGGAAATCGAAGTACAGTACATCCACCAGTTCCCCTTTATCCACAGCACGTTACTTCTTCAAAGAACTCCAATAAATTGGTCGAACATGATTTCCCTTTCACAAAACCACGCTGACTCTGCCTGATTACCTTGAATTTTTCTAAGTGCCCTGCTATAATGGGCTGCATTTTACATTTCCGCCACCAATTTTAGACAATGGTGGTCCACCCACGCGGACCACCCATTGTGGAGTCGCTGCGATATTAAATGTGGCAGTCCATTTAAATGGCCGGGGCGGACCGTGCCCCCTCCCGATGACGTGGAGGGGGCAGGCACTCCGATCCTGGCAATGGCATCAGCAGCCTCTGCCCAGGGGCTGACGCCATTTTTAAAGGTCTTCGAGCCCTTCCATTTAACTTACATTTTTAAAGAGAGATATTGCAAAAAATTTTAAAAACATTTAAACTGCCCCCCTCCCACCTCCCCAATAACCATTCAATGCATTTCTTGCCCTCTCCCCAAAACGCTTCCCCTGCCTACCTGACCTTCCCCACTCCCCCACCAGAGTTCATAAACTATAAACTTTACCCCTTCCCACCATCCCCTACAACAATGAAATTACTTTGATGCCGCTGCTCCCCCACCCACACTGAAATACATACCTGCTCCCCCCTGCCCATCAGTGTTCGGCCTCGGATCCCCGGAAGGGGACCTGAAGGCCCGGGAGTGTCGGCCACTGGCACCAATATCGCAGTGGGATGGAAGGTGGAGCCTTTATTTAAATTTATTTAAAAAGTAAATTTTGCTCCTGTCGTTGAGCGGGGGGTGGGGGGGGGGGGTGGTGTGGGGAATGGGGGGGGGGCGCCATGAGGCCTTGCCGCCACCGGCAAGAGCAGGCAGGGCCTACCCGGCATTGCAGCCCCCGTGGCAGGCCTCTCCCGGAAGCATTTTCTGGCCCCCCCCACCCCCCTCACGCCCCCCGATGTCATAGGGTCTGTAAAATTCAGCCCAATGTCTTTAACAAAAGCTTCTAACATTTTCCCTACGACAGACGTTAAGCTAACTAGCCTGTAGGTTCCTGCTTTCTGTCTCCCTCCCTTTTTGAGTAAAGGAGTTACATTCATTATTTTCTGATCTAATGGAACTTTACTAGAATCTAGGGAATTTTGGAAAATTAAAACCAATGCATCAACTATCTCACTAGCTACTTCTTTTAAGACCCTAGGATGAAGTCCATCAGGACCCGGGGCTTTCTCAGCCCGCAGCTCCAACAATTTGTTCAGTACCACTTCCCTGATAATTGTAATTTTCTTGCCTTCATCCCTCCCTTCCATTTCCAAATTTACAGCTATTTCTGGGATGTTATTTATATCCTCTATAGCAAAGCCCAATGCAAAATACCTGTTCAATTCATCTGCCATCTCCTTATTATCCATTATTAATTCCCCAGACTCACTTTTTATAGGACCAACGCTCACTTTGTTAACGCTTTTCTTTTTAAAATATCTATAGAAACTCTTACTATCTGTTTTTATATTTCTAGCTAGCTTTCTCGTGTACTCTAATTTTTCCCTCCTTATTAATCTTTTAGTCATTCTTTGCTGTTTTTTAATATTCTGTCCAATATTCAGACCTGCCACCCATCTTTGTGCAATTATATGCTTTTTCTTTAAGTTTGATGCTATCTTTAACTATTTTAGTTAACCACGGATGGTGGGTCAGACCCTTGGAGTTCTTCTTCCTCGTTGGAATGTATTTATTTATTTTTATTTTGAGATACGGCACTGAAACAGGCCCTTTCGGCCCACTGAGTCTGTGCCAACCAACAACCACCCATTTATATCCCATATTCCCTACCACCTACCTACACTAGGGGCAATTTACAACAGCCAACTTACCTATCACCTGCAAGTCTTTGGCTGTGGGAGGAAACCGGAGCACCCGGCGAAAACCTACGCGGTCACAGGGAGAACTTGCAAACTCCGCACAGGCAGTACCCAGAATTGAACCCGGGTCCCTGGAGCTGTGAGGCTGCGGTGCTAACCACTGCGCCGCTGTGCCACCCTGTATCTATTCTGTGTATTCTGAAATATCTCTTAAATATCTGCCACTGCATCTCTATTGACCTATCCCTTAGCCTAATTTACCAGTTCACTTTAGCTAGCTTTCATACCCCTCATAATTACCCTTATTTAAGTTTAAAGTACTCATCTTGGACCCACTCTTCTCTCCCTCAATTGAATGTAAAATTCAATCATATTATAACCCCTGCTGCCTCGGGGCACTTTCACTTTGAGGTCATTAATTAATCCTATCTCATTGCACAATACCAGGTCTAGTTTAGCCTGCTCTCTGGTTGGCTCCAGAACGTCCTGTTCTAAGAAACTATCCTGAAAACATTCTATGAACTCCTCATCTAGGCTACTTTTGCCCATCTGATTTTTCCAGTTTATATGTAGATTAAAATCCTTTATGATTATTGCCATACCTTTCTGAAAATCTCCCATTATTTCTTCCTTTGTACCCTATCCTACCATGTGATTACTGTTAGGGGGGCTGTACACCACTCCCACAAATGACTTCCTGCCTTTATCATTTCTCATCTCTACCCAAACCGCTTCTACATCCTGGTTTCCTGAACTTAGGTCATCCCTCTCTATTGTGCTAGTAACATCATTAATTAACAGAGCCACCCCTCCACCTTTCCCTAGCTTCCTGTCCTTCCTAAATGTCATGTACCCTTCAATATTCAGGCCCCAATCTATATTTTATCGTGGAGCAGCACTGTGGCTTCTCTGACTGCACAATGTATTAATGTTTACCAGGCTTGAATATGTTGCCCCTTTCCAGTATGGAGGCTGAAGGGAGATCAATGGGAAGTGACAGCAGAAAAAGGTTGAAAAAGTACGCTGCAAACCAGAAAAGGAAAGAAATTTAAATTATGTCCTCTCAGTTGAAATCTACAAATAAAATATTCCAAGCCAGTCATGGCACTGAACTAATATTTACACTTGGGACACATCGTAACACACTCAAGAGTTTAACACTCTTGACTGATCAAGTTTAGGCCTTCTCTGCTTAGAAAATGCTAGGGAACATAAGGAATATTTGAAAAAGTTCAGAGCATGTGCAAAGTTGTCAATTCACTTGGGACATCCTCAGGACATACAAGGCACTATGTAAATACAAGTCTTTTCCTTTTAATCCTTTAAGATCAGGGAACTGTTAAGAGTAGGAGTGAGAGACAGATGACAAATCCACATTAACACATGGTGCTGTGCATACACACCAAATAGGTCACATTTTTCCAAGCAGAATGAAAGCGAGTTTTGCAGGTATATATCTCAAAATAACAGCAACCTGTTTTATCTTGCATCACATGGTGAAGAGGTGGGTAACAGTAGAAGATGAGAAAAAGCAAAGGCGCAAATATACGGCTGGAGAGAGAAGGTCTAACAACAGGGAGGCAGCAATCAAAGTGGTTTCGCGAATGAATTCTGAAAACCAAGTGTGTAGTGATTGAAGTAGTGGGGGAAAAGGGTTGCCAGGTCTGCCACTGCGTTTCAATGTAATTTGTCGCATGTGGAGTATTTGTGATTTTTTCAGAAACAAGTTAAGGTGCTATCTAAATGCAAGTCTCACTTTGTCACTCTCTGAGTGGCTGAAGCAAGTACATGTCAAGGACCCCAGAGATAGTCATGGCTTGGATCTCTATGAGCGGCAGTGGGCTATGGGGGCTGTCTTGCAGTGCACGCTTTCTAGAACTTGTGAAACTGTTGGATAGGGATGTTGCAAGGATGCAGCTGGATTATGATCCAAATACCTGTTCCTTCCAATGGAGAGATCCAGTGAGATTACTGTAATCCCTGTTTTAATGCAATCTCATGGCCTAAGGACGAGAATATGATTGATCCGAAGGCCAACATGGTCATTCTTGAGAGATGGTGTTATAGAGAGAGGAGGAAGGGATAATATAGTGCCGATGCCTCTGGACTCACAACAGGCTCCATAATAGATTCTAATGTTTCTAATGTCAGAAGACCATACTAGCAAGTTGTGTAATGCTTCACAATGGCTGCCTTTGGATGAGACGTTAAATTGAAGTCCGCCTGCCCCATCAGGTGGATGTAAATGTTGTTATGGAACTATTTCGAAGAAAAGCAGGGGAGTTCTGCCCAGTGTCCTGGCCAATATTTATCCCTTAACCAACATCACATAAAACAATTATCTCATTGTTATTACATTGCTGTTTGTGGGAGCTTGCTGTGCACAAACTAGCAGCATGTTTCCTCTTTTTTAATAGTGACTGTACTTCAGAAGTACTTCATTGGTTGCAAAGCACTTTGGGATGTTCTGAGGTCGTGAAAGGTGTGATATAAAAGCAAGTCTTTCTTTCTGCAGTGAAAGCTGTTAAGCACACTCTTCAATCCTGTAGCAATACTTCATGCTCAGAAAGCATCCCTTTTTTAAAAAGCTGGGCACTTAAACTGTGATGCAAATCATTCACAAAAAGGAATGACTCTGAGCTGACCTTCTGAACCCTGGATTCCTGTTCCTCCTATGTCAATGTCACTTGGGCCTGCTCATCCATGCTCTGTGAATCAGCCAATGCGCTCGCTGCCTTCACAATCCAACAATGTGCAAGTTCCTGAGCTGACCTTTTTAAAATATTTATTCATGGAATTTGGGCGTCACTGGCCTATCCCTAATTGCCCATATGAAATTGATGATGAGCCACCTTCTGGAACTGCTGCGGTCAATGTGGATTTCTTTCCTTATAGTGTTTTTTGATACATCTGAGTGCCTTACTAGGCCAGGGAACAGTTAAGAGTCAACCACATTGCTGTGGGTTTGGAGTCTGCAGGGTTAGAGCGAGTAATGCTACCTGTTCAGATGTGCTTTCTTCCAGCAGCTCCCTGGCTGCCAACTTCACTTCACCTGCCTTACCTTGAGGCAGAAAAGAGAGGCAGAGAATTGGCAGCAGCTTTGGTCAGTTTGCTTTCTGCAGGGGTGAGCTTTTGAGTGAATGGGTGAATAAATAGAAAACCAAAATAGTGGGAAGAGTTGGGCACATATTCTCAGACTGAACCCAGTCTTTTGCTTCTCCCGTCCCCTGCTTTCCTCATGTTGTCCATGCCCTGAATAGTTGAAAGAGAATCACAGCTGAGGTCGCAGGGTGGGAGGAATTATCATCCTGTGTGGCTTCTCTCCCTCTTGGCACATGCAGTCTTCACCTGCAAAAAGAGCAGAAGGTATTAAATTACGGATCTTGGCTACAGAACGCACTGGCATACTTATCCATTATCGGCCTGTTGCCCAGAGTGGACATGATTACAACAGCCAGTGTCTTGTTACAGCAGCTGTAGGGAGCCTTTCGAGCAAGATAGCACTGAACAAACAAACAAAAACAAGAAATGCTGGATTCACTCAGCAGGTCTGGCAGCATCTGTGGAAAGAGAAGCAGAGTTAACGTTTCGGGTCAGTGACCCTTCTTCGGAACAAACTGAACAAACAAACACTGGCTTTAAACCCTGCATTGCAAGGGGGATGGAGTATAAAAGTGGGGAGGTCTTGCTACAACTGCACTGGGTGTTGATGATAGCACACCTAGATTACTGCATACAGTATTGGTTTCCTTATTTAAGGAGAAATATGCTTGCATTGGAGGAAGTTCAGAGACGGTTCACTAGGTTGATTCCTGGGATAAATAGGCTGTCCTATAGGGAAAGGTTGAGAAGGTTTGGCCGAGACTCATTGGAGTTTAGAAGAATGAAAGTTGACCTTATTGAAATATATAAGAGGGGCATAGAGTATAAAAATTGGCAAGTTATGCTGCAGCTGTACAGAACCTTAGTTAGGCCACACTTGGAATATTGCGTGCAATTGTGGTCGCCACACTACCAGAAGGATGTGGAGGCTTTGGAGAGGGTACAGAAGAGGTTTAGCAGGATGTTGCCTGGTCTGGAGGGTATTAGCTATGAGGAGAGATTGGATAAACTCAGATTGTTTTCACTGGAACGACGGAGGTGGAGGGGCGACATGATAGAGGTTTACAAAGTTATGAGTGGCATGGACAGAGTGGATAGTCAGAAGCTTTTTCCCAGGGTGGAAGAGTCAGTTACAAGGCGACATAGGTTTAAGGTGTGAGGGGCAAAGTTTAGAGGGGATGTGCGAAGCAAGTTTTTTACACAGAGGGTGGTGAGTGCCTGGAACGTGCTGCCGGGGGAGGTGGTGGAAGTAGGTACGATAATGACGTTTAAGAGGCATCTTGACAAATACATGAATAGGATGGGAATAGAGGGATACGGTCCCCGGAAGTGCAGAAGGTTTTAGTTTAGACAGGCATCGAGATCGGCGCAGGCTTGGAGGGCCGAATGGCCTGTTCCTGTGCTGTACTGTTCTTTGTTCTTTCTTCTTTATGCTGAGGGGACTTGACAGGGTAAATACTGACAGGATATTTCCTTTCGTGGGGGAATCTAGAACCACGGGTATAGTTTCAGAATAAGGGGTCTCCCATTTAAGACGGAGCTAAGAAGAAATTCCTTCTCTCAGAGGGTCATTAGTCTTTGGAATTCAAGACCCCAGAGAGCAGTGGAGGCTGAGTCCTTAAATATATTCAGGCTGTGACGGACAGATTTTTGAACTATAAGGGAGTCAAAGGTTATGGGGAACAGGCAGAAAAGTGGAGTTGAGGCCAAGATCAGATCAGCCATGATCTTATTGAATGGTGGAGCAGGTTCGAGGGGCCGAATGGCCTACTCCTGCTCCTATTTCTTATGTACAACATTGCTCTCCATCGACTTCAGTAAGATCGGTCGAGGTGTAAAATTAGTGTTTCATTTAATCCTGTATTCTGATGGGTGGGTTAGGTTAAAATTGTACTCCAACATGCTTGGAAAGGGTCAGTTAGTGCAAATTGGAGGTGAGGCCAAATCTTCCTGCTGCAAACACGGGAAGTATTCAAAGCAGTGTCAGACTGTATTTGGGTGGGAGCTGATGCCCGTCATAGCTAAATATTGCTGCAACTTTTGGGCTGGGTTTCCTACCTTGACACACCCTTGTGAGATCATGGATCTTCCCTCTGCCTGCTGCCAGCTTCCTGAAATAATGCTGTTAACATTGATGTGATTTGCAACCTCCTGCCAGGTATCCGGACCAACTCCCTGTGGGACACTGTGACTACTCTCCGGGGCGAGGAACTCCCTTTTCTGCTGCACTCCACATTTCCATCACTATCAGAAAAGCTGAGCAATTTTATGAGTTTATTGAGACAAAGTTGCCCACAAAGTTGCCACTTCAACATACAGACTGTTAACATCAATCTCGATTCAAAGAGCAGTTAAAAAAAAAATGGAATACTGAAATCAAAGAATTAACTTTGTACCGGCCTCTTTAATTTTTGTTGTAAATTCAGTCTCAGGATGTGGGCACTGGCAAGGCTGGTATTTTTTGCCCATCCTTGGTTGACCTTGAGTAGGTGCTGGTGTGTCTTCTTGAAACACTGTAGTCTGGCTGGTGAAGCTACTCTTACAAAAGCATTCGGTAGGCAGTGCCAGGATTTTCAGCCAGCAATGACGAAGAAACAGCATACATGTCCAAGTCGGGTTGGTGAGGGGAACTTGGAGGTGATAGTTTTCCCATGTACCTTGGTGTGGAGCTAGACACCAACTCTAAATTGAGTCCCTGCGCTATTTGCAAAAACATGCATTGCTCTTTTAAAAGAAAAGTAAAGGGATCAAATGCTCACCTCCAGGCTGCCCTAATGGCGGAAAGTGAAAGATTCTGGAAAGCCTCATTAAATGCTGTTGTGGGAGGCCAACTTTGGAACCAATCTAGAGCAGCCTGAACCTAGAAAGCAAGTTGGACATATAAATGCACATTCGGGCAGCAGTTTGGTATTCTAGGGGTGGATGAGTTTGGATCAAATCTCAGATTGGCTGAGTTTGTGTGCTCCCCGTCACCATCGCACCTCCCCCCCCACATAACAACCAAAACAGTAACTCTGAAAAGCATCAGGCAGCTCCCCAATCAGTGACATTCGAGCAACGGGATCTGATGCAACAAGTTTAGACATCTGGGTTTAGCTTTCTCTGCCTTTGCCGCCTCGAATCCCATCCCGTCACATGATTGGACGGGCTCTGATTCTCCATTATTATAATTGTCTGCCCGCTACGTGATTGCAGTGGGCTCACCGTGCGTTTGACAAGTGGTGAGAGTGCCCACTTCCAGGTCCGCCACTGGAAACTTTGACTGGAACACTAAATCCAGCCCAGCGTGTGCAAAGCTCTGTAACAGACAAATGTTTAAGCCACTCTTTTAGCGACAAGCTTCATAATGCAGTTACTTGCCAGAAGAAAAACTGTTAATTACAAAGATCAAACTGTAATTGATAAAAAAAGAACATGATTGCTATACTTGTTGTCAAGAAAACCCCATTTGCAAAATAAGAAATATTAACGGTTGGAAACCAACATAGAAGTCCTCGAGGCGGCCAACATCCCCAGCTTATACACCCTACTGAGTCAGCGGCGCTCGAGATGGCTTGGCCATGTGAGCCGCATGGGAGATGGCAGGATCCCCAAAGACACATTGTACAGCGAGCTCGTCACTGTTATCAGACCCACCGGGCGTCCATGTCTCCGCTTTAAAGACGTCTGCAAACGCAACATGAAGTCCTGTGACATTGATCACAAGTCGTGGGAGTCAGTTGCCAGCGATCGCCAGAGCTGGCGGGCAGCCATAAAGGCGTGACTAAAGCGTGGCGAGTCGAAGAGACTTAGCAGTTGGCAGGAAAAAAGACAGAAGCGCAAGGGGAGAGCCAACTGTGTAACAGCCCTGACAACCAATTTTTTCTGCAGCACCTGTGGAAGAGTCTGTCACTCTAGAATTGGCCTTTATAGCCACTCCAGGCGCTGCTCCACAAACCACTGACCACCTCCAGGCGCTTACCCATTGTCTCCCGAGACAAGGAGGCCAAAGAAGATCTTTATGTGAATCTGTGCATGAACGTGTAGTGTATTTTTTTATTATTTTAAAATTGGGGTTAGATTGTTAAGTATAATAAGCATACTTCTTGTTTAAACTGAAGAAAACCTGTCCGATTGGTTCTTTCACGATCACAGTCAAGGAAAAAGGTAAAACACTCATAGAGGTGGTAAGCACAATCACTGTCTAAAAGGAATACACCCTGTTACAGTCAAACAAGAGGAAGGGCAAGAGGGGCAACTGTGACCACCCCCCCTCACTTCGCCAGAGAATTGCAATAGGTGAACAGTACAGCATTTGTGAAGCCTGATTTGTTCATCTTTATCCATGAACGTTGCCCATGGGAGATCCATTTCAGTATATTTGAAATTATCACAAAAAAATCTTTCCTGCACTGTTACTCGGCCATCTGTTCCCGTGGATCAATGACAATATTTTACTTTAAATCTTATTGCAAATTATTGTTGATTTTACAAAATCTACTTTTTTTTTTTACAATCATTCAGGAACCTCATATTTTTCAATAGGCCACCCAACCCAAGGGAAGAGTGAGAGCCTTGTGGAAAGGAGATCAAAGAGAGAAAGAGGAGAAAAACACAGGCAGAATTTGAAGAGAAATAGATAGGCACTCAGAGAAAGAGTGTGTGAAACAGAACAAAAAGACCGAACAGACTCAAAGATATAGAAGAGCAAAAAATTTGCATTTATACAGCACTTTCCATAACCTTATGTCCCAAAGGGCTTCACAGGGAATGAAGTACTTTTGAAGTGTAGTTCCTGTTGCAATGTTGGAAACACAGCAGCTAATTTGCACACAGCGAGTTCCCAAAAACAGCAATGTGATAATGACCAGATAATCTTTTTTTTTTAGCGATACAGCACTGAAACAGGCCCTTCGGCCCACCGAGTCTGTGCCGACCAACAACCACCCATTTATACTAACCCTACAGTAATCCCATATGCCCTACCACCTATCTACACTAGGGGCAATTTGTAACAGCCAATTTACCTATCACCTGCAAGTCTTTTTGGCGGTGGGAGGAAACCGGAGCACCCGGAGGAAACCCACGCAGACACAGGGAGAACTTGCAAACTCCACACAGGCAGTACCCAGAATTGAACCCGGGTCCCTGGAGCTATGAGGCTGCGGTGCTAACCACTGCGCCACTGTGCCGCCCAATCTGTTCTTGTGGAGTTAACTGAGTTAAATGTTTAGCCAGGACACTGGAGCTTTTCTTCAAAATAGTGCAATGGGATCTTCTACGTCCACCGGAGGGGGCAGATAGGGCCTCAGTCTAATGCCTTCTCCGAAAGACTGTACCTTCAACAGTGCAACGCTCCCTCAATACTGCACTGGACTATCAGACTTGAGTTTTGCACTCAGATCCTTGTGATTCAGAAGCAAAAACATTACCAACTGAGCCAATGCATTTAAGGGTTGGGGGGCGGGGGTGCATACTGAATCAACAAAAGAGAAAGGAGAGAATGGAGCACGAGCAGAAGGATAAAAAGTGACACAAAAAGTGAGAGTAGGTAACCAGTAGAGAGATAGTTCCAGGAACAGGTAATTGGCAACAGACCCAGATACGGCGTGAGGAGAACACTTAGTCATTACAATCTGGAACATACTGCCCGAAAGGAAGCGGGTTCAATAGTTAAGTTTTAAAGGGAATTGCATAAATACTTGAAGGGGAAAGATTTGCAGGGTTGTGGGGAAAGAGTGGGATTAATTGAATAGTTCCTTTTGTGTTGTATCATTTTATGATTCGATGAAGGGAAACTGTCAGAGAATACAGCAGAATATAGAGAGATTGGAGAGTTGGGCAGAGAAATGGCAGATGGAGTTCAATCAGGGCAAATGCGAGGTGATGCATTTTGGAAGATCCAATTCAAGAGTGAACTATTCGGTAAATGGAAAAGTTCTGGGGAAAATTGATGTACAGAGAGATTTGGGTGTTCAGGTCCATTGTTCCCTGAAGGTGGCAATGCAGGTCAATAGAGTGGTCAAGAAGGCATACGGCATGCTTTCCTTCATCAGACGGGGTATTGAGTACAAGAGTTGGCAGGTCATGTTACAGTTGTATAAGACTTTGGTTCGGCCACATTTGGAATACTGCGTGCAGTTCTGGTCGCCACATTACCAAAAGGATGTAGATGCTTCGGAGAGGGTGCAGAGGAGGTTCACCAGGATGTTGCCTGATATGGAGGGCGCTAGCTATGAAGAGAGGTTGAGTAGATTAGGATTATTTTCACTAGAAAGACGGAGGTTGAGGGGGGACCTGATTGAGGTGTACAAAATCATGAGAGGTATAGACAGGGTGGATAGCAAGAAGCTTTTTCCCCAGAGTGGGGGATTCAATTACTAGGGGTCACGAGTTCAAAGTGAGAGGGGAAAAATTTAGCGGGGGGATATGCGTGGAAAGTTCTTTATGCAGAGGGTGGTGGGTGCCTGGAACGCGTTGCCAGCGGAGGTGGTAGATGCGAACATGATAGCGTCTTTTAAGATGTATCTAGACAGATACATGAATGGGCAGGAAGCAAAGAGATACAGACCCTTAGAAAATAGGCGACAGGTTTAGATTTAGGATCTGGATCGGCACAGGCTTGGAGGGCCGAAGGGCCTGTTCCTGTGCTGTAATTTTCTTTGTTCTTTGAACAGTCTGAGCAGTGCCAGAAGAGACGAATGAGTGAATCATGAAAAGATAAAATACCACAAGTCAATGGAAGGAAGAGATATATAACACCATTAACCAGTTTCGGTTACACTTTCATGGCTTTCCATATCATTTGGATTTTCGATTACATTACTGCTTAGAACTCCGGTCTGTACTTACAATTTACTGTAACAATATACCTAGCGAAGAGGGCTATGTTTTATTTTATGTAAACCACATAAGGTCTCTGAATTTATTTACTTTGCATCTGTAGCAATGCGGAATGCAGTGAAAAGACAAACATAAACCAAGGGGATAGCACAATTTGAACAAATGAAAGTCTTGCAAAGCAGTTATACACAGTGTTTATTGCAGAAGGACAGGTGGCCGGGTGAAATACAGCACAATGTTCAAGGCCTGATCTGACAGGTTACTTATACCGAGGTCAAGACTGTAAATACCGAAACAAAACAATCAGAAGAAGCTGTGTTGGGGACACTGTCTTGTTTGGCATTGTGACTGTTGTTGCCCGCATTGTTGCTGTGGGCACAGTGATGGGCATTGCTGCTGCTGCTGCTGTTCACAATTCAGAAGCACTTTGATTCCTGCACCTTTCTTTGCAATTTCAAATCCTTCCTGAGCCTGTTCCAGTGGGAAGCGATGTGTGATCAGAGGTTTTACATCCACCTTCTTTGACGCTAGCAGGGCGATTGCAGTGTGCCACCTAAAACAACAAGAAGGAGAGGTAACAACGAGATCACTTTTATCATGCTGCACGACACCATACACACTTCTAACTAAGGGCGAGCCATGGGCTCAGTGAAGCAGCGCGACAATCGTGGGTTCAAGTCCCATGCCCGAGACTTGAACACAAAATCTAGGCTGTCTCTCCACTGCCAATACCGAGGGACTGCTGCACTGTCGGAGGTGCTGTCTTTCAGACAAGACATTGAACCGAGGCGCCCTCTTGCCCTTAGGTGGATGGCTCTATTTTTAAGAAGAGCAGGGGCGTTCTTCCCTCATGCCCTGGCCAATATTTCTCAATCCACTTCACTAAAACAAATGATCTGGTCAGTATCACATTGTTGTTTGTGGGGACTTAATAGAGGCTGTGTGCAAATCGGCTGCTGTGTATCCGACACAATAATAGTGACTGCACTTCAACAAAAAACAAGGTACCTTTCACTGGCTGCAAATGCTCTGGGGTGTCTTGAGATTGTGAAAAACGCTATATAAATGCAAATCTTTTTCAATTCAGCTATCATACCTTTATCCACAAAGAGAAGCACATTTCTATTTATCACTTTCCTCCTGTTATTTTGTTAAAAAAAATTCACCTCTGATGGCCTCATAACAATTCCACCGAATAACCCTCATGTCCCAACATCTGAAAGATGTTTTGTTGTATAAATGGAAATCCTGGCTTTATGTAGTCTGATTATCAAGAGGATGCAGGATCCTCCAGATGATTGACAATTACTCTGATTTACCGTAATCTGCATATCACATTAAGTGTGAAGAACTCTTATTCCACCATTCTCTCCCATCTTGATTGGGTGTCAAAATGCCCAATTATCCAGCTACAATAACTAATGTGTTTGTTTATAATTTAATGATATTGGACAAATACTCAACTTCTGCAAAAATCAATCATAAAGCTCCTCAGAAATGTTCAAAAAAGTGAATTATCTCTTTAGAATCATCTGATATAGTGAAGATGAAGACTATTTCCGTTCAATGTGCCTTTTGGAAAAGCCTCCACAAATGAAAGCCTCTGTAATCCCCCATTGTCAACCCAGCATAACCTTTCCCCTAGTTGAATCCTCCCTACCACAAACCAGCAGAGACTGAAGAAGAAAACCTTCTCAAACCATCTCAGAATGCCAAGAGTTTAAACAAATAAAGACTCATGGCAAACATAAAGGCAAATAGCAAGGGCTTTCCCTCAGCACAAGGGTAGAAGGATACTTGAAAGCCCTTTTAAGTCCATCTTGCACTTGAGCATAAATATTTAGTTGTAAAAGGACTGATTGCAAGGGTGTTCTGGAATCTAAAGTCAGGTAGACCATCCCTTGTTCCTAACGAGGAGCTCAATTTGATCTGGCGCAAAGCAATGTATCTTCCTTTTAAACCTCATCGCTTGCAGGCAGAAATGTGCTGTGGGATATTGCACTTTGACTTGCTCTGCTGTACCATACAGCCTGCAGAGAGAGAAATCCAGGCACTGGTCCATCAATCAGCTTTAGCTAATTTCACATGCTCACTGTGCAGTTGTGTGAATGGATCACCAGTTCCCTGTTGTAGGTTGCATTTTGACGAAACAGTGATCTGTCTTCCTTCAATCTGCCTTCAATCTTAGATTAGGAACAGCGGTTCTACTGTGTAGATAGATGCCTGCAGGGTCTATGGGTCAAATTCGTCTATCAATTGCACCAGTTATTTGTTTTATTTAATCTAAAGTTACCTGCCAGGTTGGCTGGAATAATGCTGCTCTCTCTGGTATTAGTGAAAGTTCATTCCACCCTTTCACAGCTAATTCAAGAATGTTTCACAAATAAATTTCCAATTGCTACACCTGCAAACCAATGACACCCGAGTATTCCCCATACCTCTGCTGAAACCTAGGGTTTGAGTTTAGCAGACACATGCAATGCCTTATTTTCTCCTGTTGGTAGATCAATGTGCTACTTCCTAGGCTGGCCAGTACAAACTCCTGTGAATGATTGTCACCTCATAAAATAAACCCTATTGTGACAGCCTCCCCTCAGATGTAACACAACATAACACAACACAGATAATCAATAGTGCTACATTCAAGAAGTACACTAAAGAAGCATAAATCTTGTGGATGCTGGAAATCTGAAATGAAAACAGAGAGCGCTGGAAATACTCAGCAGGTCTGGCCACGTCCGTGGAGAGAGAAACAGAGCTAACATTTCAGGTCTGGTAACTGTTGCTCTCTCCACAGATGCTGCCAGACCTGCTGAGTATTTCCAGCACTTTCCGTTTTTATTTCTAAAGAATTAGAACTAGGGAGATGGCACAAACAATGGTTAACATATTTGCATCACATCCTAACTGGTTTTAGATTTTCGTCCCAATGCAGTGTAATACTCAAATCTCTTAGCCACCAAACTAACTGAAGCATTAGCAACTATTTCTCAGTTGGTTCTTTCCCAGCATGCCACTGGGGCTACTTGCAGCTGGAAGACTGTTTCACTCTTGTTGTTAACATCTGATGTTGTGGACTCAGTTGGTGCCTCGGAAGCAGAAGGCTGTGGGTTCAAGCTCCAGTCCAGACACTTAAGCATGTCATCTAGGCTGAGATGTCAGTGCAGGACTGATGGAGCGCTGCACTGTCGGAGACACCACTGACGTTCAATCACAGATTCATCTGCTGGCTCAGGTGGGGATTAATGGGTTGGTTTTACGATTTGGGCTTCCTGTTTATACTTGTGTAAAATTTACCCTATGACATGTTCAAAGAAAAGCCCTTCTGGTGTCCTGGCCAATATTCTTCCCTCATGCAAAACCAGCAATAACAGACAAATTAGATCCAGTGCAGGAGAACGCACTTAATTATACATTTATCTCATTACTGTTTGCAGCGTCTTGCTATACCACAACAACAAGTGACTGCACTTCAGCAGAGATTCATTTTGGGACATTGCTGAGATACAATAGGTCAATGCAAATCTTTCTTTCAACCAACTTGGAGGCAAGGGAAAAGGCTAAATTCTAATGAAACAAAGAATTAAATATTAAAATGAGTTTGTTGCTGTTGTACTGTCCAAAACTTAAAAGTCCCTACGCAGGTCTGATCAAAGAGATAAATGCAGCTCGAGTGCTTACGTGTTAGTGTATCGATAGCTACCCCGGATGTCCACTTCTCGGCTCGCTGCATGTGTTACAGGAACATTTGCTGTAAGCAGTCCCATGCCAACCAATACAACCATGCCACCAGGTTTGACAGCCTGTGAAAAGTAAAACATGAGATAAAACATAGGATGTGAGCATAGCTGGCAAGGCCACCATTTATTGCCCATCTCTATGTGTAAACTACACCTTCTTGAATACAACCTACTAAGCTACTTCAGAGGGCAGTTAAGAGTCAACCACATTGCTGCGGATCTGGAGTCACATATAGGCCAGACTGGGTAAGGACAGCAGATTTCCTTCCCTAAAAGGACATTAGTGAATCAGATGGATTTTTCCAACAATCCAGTAGATTCACAGACACCATTACTGACACTAGCTTTTTAATTGCAGCTTTATTTAATTAAGTGAATTTAAATTTCCCATTTGGCATGGCAGGAGTTAAACGCATGTCTCCAGAGCATTAGTCTGAGACTTTAGATTACCAGTCTATTAGCATAACCATTATGCCACCATACCCATCAGACTTAGTTCAACACTGCCTTTTATAAGGACATAGAGCTGTCAATATCAATACATAAGAATAGAAATTATTAAGTAATCTCAGTTAATGATGAATCTGTGGGCATACATTGGGCATTAACATGTCCTTACGTAGGTTAATGTTTCTGTTAAAAGTAAGAGAGGCTAACTAACTCAAACTCATTAAAGTTTTGCTCACTATTACAGTAATTTCTATAACTATATCTGCACAGCCAAACTGTCTAAAAGGTTGAAAGGTACGAGGCTTTCCGAACACATGGATTCTCCTTGGAGAAGGTCTGAATGGCATCGATCTCAATCTGGCCTCGGTTGACAGCATAAGGAAGGCTGCCACATGTAACAATCCTGATACCTTTACTGAACATTACTGTTTAAGCCTAACTGCAGCAACAACAGCAATTTTTAAGCCACTAGTTAGGCCTCAGCTGGAGTACCGTGTCCCAATTCTGCACACCAAACTTTCGGAAGGATATCAAGGCCTTGTCGTGAGTATAGAGGAGATTTAATAGAATGGTCCCAGGGATGCAGGGCTTCAGTTATCTGGAGAGACTGGAGAAACTGGCATTGTTCTTCTGTTAGTAGAGAAGGTTAAGGGGAGATTTAATAGAGGTGTTCAAAATTAGTAAGGGAATTGATGGAATCTATAAGGAGAAACAGCATCCACTGGCAGGTGGACAGTAACCAAAGGACACAAATTTAAGATAATGGACAAAAAAAAAACTCCAATGGGGAAATGAGAATTCTTTTTATGCAGTGAGTTGTTGTGATCTGTGATCTGACTACTGAAAAAGAGTGGCAGAAGCAAATTCAATCTCAACTTTCAACTGGATGTGTACCTGCAAAGAAAGCCACTTGCAGGGCTATGGGGAAAGAGCAAAGGAATGGGATTAATTGGACAGGACTTTTAATGAGCCAGCACAGACTTGATGGGCCAAATGGCCTCCCTCCTGTGCTGCATTCCTTATGTTCCTATGATGACAACTGCATTCAGTGGACTCTGCTACAATTCTACGTTCTATAACCAACTGATGCTTTATTGGGATATTCTTTGCTTATCGCATGGATGTTGCCCACAATAATAATGCAAATTTCCATAGTAGCAAAAAACATTACAAACAGTCCATTTTTGGACATTTGCATTTGAGACAACTTTTTTCCATTCACCAATGCAAAGAAATATTTCACTTCCACACTCCAGGTGAGGAACTGTCTTCTCCAGGAGCACCTAATGGGGACTATGGCCGCCAGCGATTTCCTGCACCATCGAAACAGAAAATCTCCCTGTATAACCTCTAGTTTTATGCCACGTCTTTGTCTGATATTGCACTGGTTAACAAGTTGCAAAAATCCAAGGACTTCTGTGGTAAAGCCCAATACTTACATAGACACCAGCCTGGATACAGGTATCAGCCCCAGTGCATTCAAGGCATATATCTGGCATGGCACAGAGAGAGTTCTTCACTTTCTGGGCCAGTTCCATAGGACATGTACACTTGTCGACCTTCAAGACAACAGTGGCCCCCAAGCATTTTGCCTTCTCAAGTCGATCCTGACACAAGTCTGAAAAAAAATGCAATTGGATTAAAAATCAGCGCAAGTTTCCGAGAACCTTGCTTTCCTACTTTTCTGGTCTCTTCTTCCCACTCACACCAGCCTGCTCCCTACTCCCGCCTACACCATTGGTCGGCTGTTCCTGCAGCTGCTTAGGCATTAAACTCTGGAATTCTCTCCCTGGACCTCTTGCCTCTCTAACCCTTTCTCCTCTTCTACAATGCTCCTTTCGACCAAGCTTTTGGTCACCTATTCTCATATATCCTTATGGCTCAGTGTCAATTTTGTCTGATAACGCTCCTATGAAACTATGTTACATCTTATGTCCTGTGTTAAAGGCGCTATATAAATGCAAATTGCTGTTATTGATCTGGTAAATAAATGAAATGTTTCTGTTAAGGGGATAAAGAGCTGGCTTTTCATTGTTATCAGTGTGGAACTCTGACGTATGCTGTAAAGTTTCAGCACAATCCTCTCCACTATGGTACCATCTTAAAAGTAAGATTCCTCAGACAAGCAACTGTAATGATTTCTCTATCTGGGCAACATTTCAGCATACTATTAAAAGAGCACTGGTTAGAGGCTGAGATATTACATCGCGGTCCTATCGCATTAAAGATTCCATAGTACTATGCAAAGAAGAGCAGAGGATTCTTCCCATAGTCTTGTCAACATTGCTCCCTCAAGAAACACCACCGAAATGTCATAACCTGTCTCCTCTCCCAACAGTTGCTCACGGTTCTGCTCTCAGTACTGCCTGCTTTTTGTTTTTAATCAAAAGATTGAGGGATACAGATAACACGGAAAGACAGAAATTCGACAGTGCTGCAGGAGGCCATTCGGCCTATTGTGGCTTTGCTAGCCGCAAAAGAGCTATCCAACCTGATCCCACTTTCCAGCTCTTGGTCTGTGGCCCTGGAGGTTACAGCACTTCAAGTGCATATCCACGTACTTTTTTTAAATGCAATGAGGGTTTCCACCTCCATCGCCCTTTCAGGCAGTGAGTTCCAGACCCCCACAACCCTCTGGGTGCAAACATTTCACCCTCAACCCCCTTCTAATCCTTCCACTGATTACTTTAATTACCCACTGGTTATTGATCTCTCTGCTAAGGTACACTTAGGTCCATCCTAGCCATTCTATCTAGGCCCCTCAGAATTTAGTACACCTCAATTAAACCTCTCCTCAGCCTCCTGTGTTCCAAAGAAAACAACCCCAAGCCTTTCCAATCTCTCCTAATAACTTTTTCATTCCTGGAGGACTGGGTCGGCAGATTGTGTACAGTGAGGCTTGCAAAGCAATTAAAAAAAAATAATTTTAAGCTGAGTGCAAAAACTGGAAAGCAAGTCTAAAAAAAATCTTGAGTGCATTTGCACAAATGTGATGATGAAAAACAACTTATTACTTCCATAATGTTACTGCAGTGGTGACGAATGAAAATCTCTCACATGTGCTAAACCATAATCTTGTGAAGGGCAGAAGAGCAAGAACAATGTCAGCAGGAATTCATTTTTCTTAAACTTTGTAATCCGGGGCTGAATTTTATTGAGGCAGTGAGACCAAGTAAAGGGCCAAGGAGTATGACGTTCCCGAGGGGGCCATATAGAAGCCACTAGACACTACAGATATTCCTAAGCCTTGTGTACCCTCTTTATCTATACAAGTACCCAGTAAAGCCTACCAAAGGGCCCCTAGCATAAGGTAAACTGAAAGATGCCCTCGAGCTATAATGATGGTCAAGGGGGAGGTGTTCACACCTGATGCCTTGGGTACCTGTCCTGTAGTCATTAGTTAGAAGGGTTCGAACAAGTGATTGACATAGGGTCAACTACCAGCCCCCAAAAATAAAGTATATCAATGGATGCTTGGAGGGGATGAGGGCAGCACATGCCTAGCAAAAGACAATAGAGCTGCCTAAACCTCGGCCAAATCAAGGAGGCAAAAGACAAAGAGAGAGAGAGAGAGAGAGAGAGAGAGAAGACAACTGTTAGCAAACAGAGAGGAGGCGGTCACTTTTAGCTATGGAGGTCGACTACATTCCCTCGCTCATTCTCTGGGATCGGTAAACCATTCTCATCTGTCACGGGTTGTACACTTTTCCTGTGTATTTAGCTTATGCATCATATATAACCTGTTGCTTCTTACTAAACTACTTGAAAATTCCTTATAAATTCGCGACCACCTATTTTGCATAATCTGTGACTGCCGAGCCTAAAATCGGCCGGTGGCAGGACCCAGAGCGGCATACTGCCGGAGGTGGCCAATTAAGAGGCCCAATCAGAGGGCAGCTAAGTAGCTTAGCAGTAGCCAATGTTGAGGCTGCAACATTAGGGAAAGGCTGCCTCAATGGCCAGGCGCCCTCAAAAAAAGCCAAGTGGGGTTGGGCAAATGCCAGGGCCAGGACGGCAGGCAGACCCCGGTGAGCCACGAGGGTGCCCACTGCTGCCGGGGTCCCTTCTGTAAGCGATGGAGTGCCCCTAAAGGAGGGACCTCTGCCCCACTGACCCCCACCCCACCCCAGAACCCACTTGGAGGCCGCCCAGTTTCACCTGGCAGTCTCTCCACGCAGCAGCGGGCCCTCCCAACATAAAAATGCCCATGGAGGTGGGAAGTGGCCCTTAATTGGCCATTTAAGAAGCTTAATTGGCCTTCTGGCAGGCATCCATGCCGCCAACTTACCCGCCGCTGGCAAAATGGCATGGAGGCGGGAAAACGACAGGGTGCAGTGGTAATATCATGGGACTAGTAATCTAGAGGCCTAGGATAATACCCAACATGGCAGCTGGTAGAATTTAAAGTCGATTAATTAATAAAAACCTGGAATTGAAAGCTGGTTTCAGTAATGGTGCCATGAAGACTATCAATTGTCATAAAATCCCCTCTGCTTCACCAGTTGCCTTTAGGGAAGGATATCTGCCGTCCTTACCTGGTATGGCTTATGTATGACTCCAGTTGACTCTTATGTGCCCTCTGGAATGGCCTAGCAAGCCATTCAGGTGCCAAGGGCAATCAATTAGGGATGGGCAACAAATGCTGGCCTTGCCAGTGATGCCCACATCCCATGAAAGGATGGAAAAAAGTCTCCACCAATGCCATCCTACGCCATTTCTCCAGCCTTCCTACCTCCCAACCTGTCGTCAGAGAGCCCAGAAAATTCCAGCCCCTTTTCAGGATAACTTTTGCCTCTTAATAAGTGTTGGAGGGATGATGATGCAAAGTGACAAGAATTGTTGTGAGGTTATTAACAGTTTAACGATGATTTTGTCTCTGTTGCTGAATTGTGCCGGGTGATTGTACACTACACAGAATGATTACGATATTGTAAATATTTTTAATATGGAATAAATCCAATGAAAAGGGCGAAACAAAAATCTTGCCTCTCAATCAGAAGGTTGTGGGTATGAGCACAAAATCTAGGCTGACACTCCAGTGCAGTACTGAGGGAGTGCTGCACTGTTCGAGGAGCCGCCTTTCAAATGAGACGTTAGATTGAGGCTCCTGGCTGCCCTCTCGACATAAAACATTAACTCTTTCTCTCTCCATGGATTCTGGCTAGATAAGAATGGGACCAGGCCAGTGCAGTCCCATTCAACTGGAAAACAATGGCGAGGCATTGGAGGAATTATGGAGTGTCAAACTGTGTCAAAGGCGGCAGACAGGCCAAGAAGGGCGAGGACGGAAAGCTTAACTTCGTCACGGTCACACTTGTGACTTTCATAATCACTAGTAATCCAGAGCCCCAGGCTAATGCTCTGGGGACATGGTTTCGAATCCCACCAGGGCAGATGGTGAAATTTGAATTCAATTAATAAATCTGGACTTTAAAAAAGCTGGTTTAATGGTGACCGTGAAACCATTGTCGATAGTTGTAAAAACCCATCTGGTTCACTAATGTCCTTTAGGGAAGGAAATCTGCTGTCCTTACCTGGTCTGGCCTACATGCGACTCCAGACCCACAGCAATGTGGTTGACTCTTGAATGCCCTATGAAATGGCCTAGCAAGCCACTCAGTTGTTACCAAACTGCTACAAAGTCCAAAAAAGTGCGTAACTACACGCCAGGGACTGCAGTGGTTCAAGAAGGCAGCTCAGCACCACCTTCTCAAGGGCAATAAAGAATGGGCAATAAATACTGGCCTAGCCAGCGATGCCTACATCCCACGAACAATTTAAAATAAGGAGCTGTTTTGATACTGAGACGGGGTGGAAATCCGGTTGCAGGGATTCAAACATGGAGTTCCAGGAAAGGTGGGCACGAATTTGGAGAGGAACAGGAGGTTGGTGATGAGGCGGTAGTTTGCAAGGATGGGTTGATGTTTTTGAGGAGAGGCGGATCACAGCAGATTGATGGAGAGAAAGGGACAACACGTGAGGAAAGAGAACCGTTAATAATATCAGCTAACATGGGAGTCAGGAAGGGAAGTTGGGTGGTCAGTAGTTTAGCAGGAATAGGGGTTAGGGGACAGGAGGTGGGTCTCATGGACAAGATGAGCTCAGAGAGGGCTAAGGGGAGTAGGAGAGAAACTAGAGAAAAATCTGAGTTCAGTGCCAGGGGAGGGGAAAACCTCAGAGGAAGTTTGGCCTGGTGAACTAAGGGAAGGGAGCAAAGTAGCAGAGGCACTCAATCTTAGTGACAAAGAAGTCCATGAGCTCCTCACACTTGTTGGAGGTGAGGGTGGAGGAGATGGAATGAGGGGTTTAAGAAAATGGTTTGCACTAGAGAAAAAAGCCTGAGGTGATCCTGGAATAGTGAACAGTTTTAGCAGATGAGAGAGGGACCCAATAGTGCTTTACGAGGTCCAGTCAGATCTGACGGTGAATGACTAACCCAGTTGTCCGCCATATCTGTTCGAGTCGTGTCCCTTGGATTTAAGGGAGCACAGATGAGGGCTGTACAGGAGGAATGGCCATGGTGAGAGAGAGTAATTGTTTTATAATGGGGACTAGGGCATTAAAAATGGAGGCGAGGGTATGGTTACTCAAAGGTGTGAATCCCAGACATCCTCTATTAACCATCTCATAAGCTTGCCTAGCTGTCAGGAGTCCAGGCGCACACAGGCACCTTCCTGGTTGATTCCACACCTGTGGAGCCCACTGCACAGATCATGCTTTTCTGGGAGGTGACCAATCGGTTCTTTTCTAAATGTTAATGAGGTACCACTTGGCCCATCAATAAGGCTGATGTGAATGCTTTCAATTCCAATGTCGCTCGTAACTAAGGCCGTCAAGTGCAGAAGGTTCCAGGATCAGAGATGAGACGAATCACTCGAGTGAATCCTCAGCCCTCCCCGCGGTAAACCCCTGCTACCCGACCCGAACCTGACGACATGTGTCGGGTTCGGGTCGCACTGCCGGGTCCGGCATTCGGGCTCGGGTCGGGTCGGACGCGCTCTATCACTGCCTCAGTTAAGTGACTTTAATATTAATTTACTTTTTAGACTTCAAAGGTGGTTTTGTTAGTTATTTTAAGCTTGTGCAAGTAAAGAACAAAGTGAAAAACGGAAGGTAAGTTAACTGATGGTCGGGTCGGGTTTGGCGCGGGAAAAAATGGAAAGACTCGGGCCGGGCCGGGTCGGGCTCGGGGGGTTGGATGGGGTTCTGTCGAGCTCGTGTTGGGTCTCATTTGCAGACCCGAGCAGGCCTTTACCCCACGGCCCATCGAGCCTTTCTCGGAGGAGAGTGGTGTCTATGCTGAATGTTATCTAGGTCCCTATCTTGTATGGTGCTTTTCAGTACTCAAGTACTTCCTTCACTTTCCATCTCATTGTCCCCTTGAATGTTGGCAGGGAGCCTAAATAATCCACACTATACTTTTGCAGGATCTGCCTGTCAGGGACGGTAGTGGCAGGGGAGGGGGGGTGGGGGGGGGGGGGGGGGGGGTCGGTGTTCGCTGGGCAAAATAAATTGTTGCTCTCCAGCATGGGGCCTACTCTTATATACTGCACAAGAGTGAGAAAGATCACAATATCACAGTGTCACAAAACAACTCAAGGGCCAGTCGGCCATTCACAAGGTCCAGTGGAAGAGGGAACAAAGTTACACAGTTAAACTGCACAAATAACACCAGGGAAACAGAACAGACTGACTGCCAACCAGGCTACAAATAGTTTAGAAAGATACGCATGAAAACTTACCACAAACTACAGTCAGAGTCACTCCTATAGCCTTGCAAACAAGTAGAGCCAACAGTCCGATTGGGCCTTAATGGATAAAAAAAAGTCACAGGTTTCAAAATCTTGCAGAGATATCTACTGGATACACTTTTGCCAGAGCTACTCAACAGATTGGGAACAATAAATTAAAACAGACCTAACTCTGAATTATTGCGCTTTTTGACTATTTTTAAACTGTAATTTTGTTAATAAAGACATCTTTAAAATAAACTTTAACTTAAGATGCGCAGAATTAAGCTGAATGCATTTGAGATGTAGGCGTATAGGAGGATGTTCAGCATATCTTACACAGACAGAAAGACTAATGAGGAAGTGCTGGAAACGGCTGGAGGAGAGAGGTAATTAGCGCATAACATCAAAAAAGAGAAAGATACAATACTGCAGTCACATCGTTAGAACAGAAGGTTCTATTATTGGAAGGAATGATTGATGGAAAACATAGGAGACAGAGGCAGAGGAGTAAATGGATGACGGATATAATGGATGGGTGCAGTTTCCCAATGCAGAATGTGTAAGGACAACACAGGACAGACAGAGGTGGAGATTCACGACACCAACAAACAAAATTAAGACAATTTTTTCAGATATTGATTCTGGTCATTTAAAAAAGCTAATAAGGCATTTAGAATAACTTATTGTTTCAGCTATATTAGAAACAATAATGGTCACAACCATCAAAGCTGTTCCTCAACCTTAAGACATAATCTATACCCATGGTGTCGCTATACCACTCAAACAGGTTTATTTACGGCATGATGATGCTTTTTGTTAAAACGATAATTCGAACCCGTAAAGCGCAGCACAATGATTAGCTTCTTATCCCCCACAATAAAAACACTGCTCTTACTTTTCTTGGCTTAATTTTTTTTTTAGGCCATTTTCATTTTACTGCAACCCAACTGGAAAAGGTTGGGAGGTGCAAATGACATGTTAAAGAGCTGCACGCAGTTCCGGAGCCACAGATTGCACACCCCTGGGTTATGGAGACACACTTGCCCTGTCCAAACTAGTTTCATTATATCTCTTGTACTTAGAACTGCCACTCCGCATTCTCCTTTACTTTTACTACTGCAGCTGCCATTACATTCATTGCCCAAGGTGAGTCAGAAATTGCACTTTTTATCAGATAGAATAGAAACCATTCAGCAGATGAGTCAGAGACAGGTCATCTCCCTCACAGCAGAGTTTTTTTCCATCCTCCCACCTTTTGCAAAACTCCGCTGCCTTAAAACAGCATCAGTGTATTTGGAAATGGCTTGTGACCTAGGTCAGAGCAGGAGAGAGGATAGAGAGAGAGAGAGAGAGAGAGAGAGAGAGACAGAGACAGAGACAGAGAGAGAAACAGAGACAGAGACAGAGAGAGAAACAGAGACAGAGAGAGAAACAGAGACAGAGACAGAGACAGAGACAGCCAGATTTTATTCCGGAAATCGGGGCCCTGGTGGTGTGACGGAAGACGAGGGGAGACTACCGCCTGAGCCTTCCGTCAACCCCCAGCGCAATTTAGCGGCAGTCAGGCAATTAACTGCCTGCTGTTAGTCTCTAAGTTCTGTTAATGGATGTTAAATACCAAGTAGCTGAAGGTAATAGGATGAACAGGTGTTGGGTCTTGATTAGTTAATTGTACTCAAATGTGTATATATAAGGAAGAGCCAGTCAGCACTGGCTGGGTGTTATATTAGGAGCGAAGAAGTAAGCTCTGTGGCAAGCAATAAACAATCTCCACCAAAGCATCCTAGTCTCCGTGTCTTCTTCACAAACGGGCTTGGAAGTTTCTCTAACACCTGCCATCAGGGATGCTGTTCCTTTAATGGACTAGCTCCCATCTCCAGAACTGCCGGCCATTCGGAGGACGGGATCAGTGGCCACTGCCGGTACTGGAGGAGACCCTGCAGAGTAGAAGATTGTTGATGACCCTGGGAGAGGTAAGTGGGGTGGGTTGCCGGGGCCATTCAGGCAGGCTATGGGCTATTGTCAATGGTGGGAAGGTAGAATGAAGGTACATAATTGGTCTATTAATGGGCACATCCTGCCCCCGCCTGCATTTTGCCAGCATTGGGACGGCCGTCTGCTGGGTGGGAAGACCACCAGCACTGCCTCACAGTGCTCCAGAGGCACCTTCCTTTCTGGCCATTCCTTGGCTGACAGAGGGGCCCACTGATGGCAATGGCCACCTCCACGACTCTGATACTGCTGCTGGAAGGTTCACCCATCTGACTGCTGGGGCCCACCTGGCCCCAAAATATCAATATTTTTCATCCCAGCACTTTGAAGGCGCCTCAATATGGAGGCGCCCTCCTCTCTTTCCCCTTGCAGCCTCAGCCGCCGCGAGTAAAATAGCCTCCGCAGTCCCACTGCCCGACAGTGCGAGCTCGGAACACACATTTGGTCCCGACGTCAGGACCCACAACGTGCTGGTAAAATTCTGGCTGCCATGTCTAAGCCAGGAAGTGTAAGTTGGCAAATTCAATGTCAAATCATGTACAGAAAGCAAAATAAGTAGAAGGAAAGAAAGGTTGGATTAACAGGGCAAGAAAGAGAGAAAAGAAAAAGTTTTAAAAAATTTAAATGTTTTAATACCTCTGACAATAATAAAAATCTGAAGGAATGAGGCTTCACATTTGTAAAAGAAAAAAATAACTTTCAGTACTGGACAGGTTATTTGGCAATTAGGACTTAGCGATTCACTAAAAAAAAATCCTGGCATATTCAGTTGGTATCTAATACACATATCCCAACTTCATGCTGTTGCACTTATTTGAGTGCAGAGTCTCCAGAAGCTTCTGGAGAAGCAGGGCAACTCGGACTGTGCATGTGCGGATGCTGGAAGCTGTTGAATTTACTCCTTAATAAAGGGGAACACTGATAGCCTCACTGGGCTGGAATTTTCAGTAAAAGTACAATGTACATATTTTATTGGGGCAATTATATCAGATCGGCTGCACACCAATCATGAAGTATAAGGTTGGATGGAGGGGAAAGGATATTTGCCTAGAGTCCAGGATGCACGGAGACCTTGCTGTTTGCTTTAAAAAAAGCATTCCGATAATTGTTCAAAACAAGTTCATGGGTAATTTTGCAATTTTCCCTCTGTGCATTTTTTTGCTGAGTACAGGGCAGAGGTCAAACCTGCAACACACCAAACTATCAGGGAAATTTCAGGGTCTGCAGTTTCTTCATGTACTCTTCTCCTCAGCTCTCTTGCCTGTCCACATTTCATATCTATGCACAAGATTGGGTTAGAGCGGGGAAGTGGGATAGCTTTTTCCCCATGGGCTGAATGGACTCCTTTGGTTCTATAAAAAGCTCAATGGTGGTAGCCCATTCTGAGTGAATAGTTGTCTGAAATGCCAATTCAGACTGGACAGAAATCAAAGAACAAAGAAAATTACAGCACAAGAACAGGCCCTTCGGCCCTCCAAGCCTGCGCCGATCCAGATCCTCTACCTAAACATGTCGCCTATTTTCTAAGGGTCTGTATCTCTTTGCTTCCTGCCCATTCATGTATCTGTCTAGATACATCTTAAAAGACGCTATCATGCCCGCGTCTACCACCTCCGCTGGTAACGCGTTCCAGGCACCCACCACCCTCTGCGTAAAGAACTTTCCACGCATATCCCCCCTAAACTTTTCCCCTCTCACTTTGAGCTAGTGACCCCTAGTAATTGAATCCCCCACTCTGGGGGGGAAAAAGCTTCTTGCTATCCACCCTGTCTATACCTCTCATGATTTTGTACACCTCAATCAGGTCCCCCCTCAACCTCCGTCTTTCTAATGAAAATAATCCTAATCTACTCAACCTCTCTTCATAGCTAACGCCCTCCACATCAGGCAACATCCTGGTGAACCTCCTCTGCACCCTCTCCAAAGCATCTACATCCTTTTGGTAATGTGGCGACCAGAACTGCACGCAGTATTCCAAATGTGGCCGAACCAAAGTCTTATACAACTGTAACATGACCTGCCAACTCTTGTACTCAATACCCCGTCCGATGAAGGAAAGCATGCCGTATGCCTTCTTGACCACTCTATTGACCTGCGTTGCCACCTTCAGGGAACAATGGACCTGAACACCCAAATCTCTCTGTACATCAATTTTCCCCAGAACTTTTCCATTTACTGTATAGTTCACTCTTGAATTGGATCTTCCAAAATGCATCACCTCGCATTTGCCCTGATTGAACTCCATCTGCCATTTCTCTGCCCAACTCTCCAATCTATCTATATTCTGCTGTATTCTCTGACAGTCCCCTTCACTATCTGCTACTCCACCAATCTTAGTGTCGTCTGCAAACTTGCTAATCAGACCACCTATACTTTCCTCCAAATCATTTATGTATATCACAAACAACAGTGGTCCCAGCACGGATCCCTGTGGAACACCACTGGTCACACGTCTCCATTTTGAGAAACTCCCTTCCACTACTACTCTCTGTCACCTGTTGCCCAGCCAGTTCTTTATCCATCTAGCTAGTACACCCTGGACCCCATGCGACTTCACTTTCTCCATCAGCCTACCATGGGGAACCTTATCAAACGCCTTACTGAAGTCCATGTATATGACATCTACAGCTCAACTTTGTCACTTCCTCAAAGAATTCTATTAAGTTGGTAAGACATGACCTTCCCTGCACAAAACCATGTTGCCTATCACTGATAAGCTCATTTTCTTCCAAATGGGAATAGATCCTATCCCTCAGTATCTTCTCCAGCAGCTTCCCTACCACTGACGTCAGGCTCACCCAGTCTATAATTACCTGGATTTTCCCTGCTACCCTTCTTAAACAAGGGGACAACATTAGCAATTCTCCAGTCCTCCGGGACCTCACCCGTGTTTAAGGATGCTGCAAAGATATCTGTTAAGGCCCCAGCTATTTCCCCTCTCGCTTCCCTCATTAACCTGGGATAGATCCCATCCGGACCTGGGGACTTGTCCACCTTAACGCCTTTTAGAATACCCAACACTTCCTCCCTCCTTATGCCGACTTGACCTAGAGTAATCAAACATCTGTCCCTAACCTCAACATCCGTCATGCCCCTCTCCTCGGTGAATACCGATGCAAAGTACTCGTTTAAAATCTCACCCATTTTCTCTGACTCAACGCATAACTTTCCTCCTTTGTCCTTGAGTGGGCCAATCCTTTCTCTAGTTACCCTCTTGCTCCTTATATATGAATAAAAGGCTCTGGGATTTTCCTTAACCCCTTTTAGCCCTCTTAATTCCTCGTTTCAGATTGGTCCTACATTCCCGATATTCTTTCAAAGCTTCGTCTTTCTTCAGCCTCCTAGACCTTATGTATGCTTCCTTTTTCCTCTTAGCTAGTCTCTCAATTTCACCTGTCATCCATGGTTCCCTAAGCTTGCCATTACTATCCCTCATTTTCACAGGAACATGTCTCTCCTGCATGCTAATCAACCTCTCTTTAAAAGCCTCCCACATATCAAATGTGGATTTACCTTCAAAGAGCTGCTCCCAATCTACATTCCCCAGCTCCTGCCGAATTTCGGTATAGTTGGCCTTCCCCCAATTTAGCACTCTTCCTTTAGGACCACTCTCGTCTTTGTCCATGAGTATTCTAAAACTTACGGAATTGTGGTCACTATTCCCAAAGTAGTCGCCTACTGAAACTTCAACCACCTGGCCGGGCTCATTCCCCAACACCAGGTCCAGTATGGCCCCTTCTCGAGTTGGACGATTTACATACTGCTCTAGAAAACCCTCCTGGATGCTCCTTACAAATTCTGCTCCATCTAGACCTCTAACACTAAGTGAATCCCAGTCAATGTTGGGAAAATTAAAATCTCCTATCACCACCACCCTGTTGCTCCTACATCTTCCATAATCTGTTTACACATTTGTACCTCTATCTCACACTCGCTGTTGGGAGGCCTGTAGTACAGCCCCAACATTGTTACCGCACCCTTCCTATTTCTGAGTTCTGCCCATATTGCCTCACTGCTCGAGTCCTCCATAGTGCCCTCCTTCAGCACAGCTGTGATATCCTCTTTGACCAGTAATGCAACTCCTCCACCCCTTTTACCTCCCTCCCTATCCCGCCTGAAGCATCGATATCCTGGGATATTTAGTTGCCAATCATGCCCTTCCCTCAGCCAAGTCTCAGTAATAGCAATAACATCATACTCCCAGGTACTAATCCAAGCCCTAAGTTCATCTGCCTTACCTACTACACTTCTTGCATTAAAACAAATGCACCTCAGACCACCAGTCCCTTTGCTTTCATCATCTGCTCCCTGCCTACTCTTTCCCTTAGTCATGCTGACTTCATTATCTAGTTCCTTACAGGCTTTACTTACTACCTCCTTACTGTCCACTGACCTCCTCATTTGGTTCCCATCCCCCTGCCACATTAGTTTAAACCCTCCCCAACAGCGTTAGCAAAAGCACCCCCAAGGACATTGGTTCCAGTCCGGCCCAGGTGTAGACCAATTGTAATAGTCCCACCTCCCCCAGAACCAGTCCCAATGTCCCAAAAATCTGAACCCCTCCCTCCTGCACCATCTCTCAAGCCACGCATTCATCCTGACTATTCTTTCATTTCTACTCTGACTATCACGTGGCACTGGTAGCAATCCTGAGATTACTACCTCTGAGGTCTTACTTTTTAACTTGGCTCCTAACTCCCTAAATTCTGCTTTCAGGACCTCATCCTGTTTTTTTACCTATATCATTGGTGCCTATGTGCACAACAACAACTGGCTGTTCACCCTCCCCCTTCAGAATGTTCTGCAGCCGATCTGAGACATCCCTGACCCATGCACCTGGGAGGCAACATACCATTCGGGAGTCTCGTTTTCGACTACAGAACCGCCTATCTACTCCCCTTACAATCGGATCCCCTATGACTATAGTCCTTCCACTCTTTTTCCCACCCTTCTGAACAGCAGAGCCAGCCACAGTGCCATGAACCTGGCTACTGCTGCCTTCCCCTGGTGAGCCATCTCCCTCAACAGTATCCAAAACTGTATACCTGTTTTGGAGGGAGATGACCGCAGGGGACACCTGCGCTGCCTTCCGGCTCTTTCTCTGCCTTTTGGTCACCCATTCCCTTTCTCCCTCAGCAATCCTAATCTGCGGTGTGACCAATTCGCTAAACGTGCTATCCACGACCTCCTCAGCATCGCGAATGCTCCAAAGTGAGTCCATCCGCATCTCCAGAGCCGTCATGCGGTCTCACAAGAGCTGCAGATGGACACACTTACTGCACGTGAAGGAGTCAGGGACATCAAATCAGTTGACAGAGTGGCTGCACTGCCCTTGCAAGGTTGGAGTTAAGAGAATCACAGGCTCACTGTGCACCAAACACAGCATATTCTTTTACCCCAGGCTCGTCTAACCAGTGTGAACGCCAGCCCCTCAATTGACCTGAGGAGTCGAAGCGGAGACTGCAATATCCCGACCCAAGTTTTGGGTGAGAACGGCTTCAGTTACTTAGTAAATGGAGAATGACAACTCCAAGGAAAGTGAGCTACGTTTCCTAATCAAACTTGCAAGTGGAGTGGAATGGGTTTGGGAGAATTTAATTTTACTTGCAAGTCTGATTTCTGTTAGACAATTCTCTGTTGTTCAATATAGACTTGAACATGTCCAGGATTCAGCATCTTTTCGGGAGAGGGAAGGAGCGACTGATGACGCCAACACTTCAGATGAAAAACACAAGCATCTACTTACCGGCTCCGCAGATGAAAACCTTATGGCCTACTTTCACTCGTCCTCTTTGACAGGCATGAAGCGCAACACAGAGAGGCTCAACTAAAGCACCCTCTTCTAAGCTCACACATTCAGGAAGCCTGAAACAGAGACCGTGCAAACATTAACCACAGTGATGCGCTTACACATATGAACCCAATCGCCACAACGCATTGCATGTGAAGGTTTTAAGAATAGGGAAAGCTGTTTCTGCCATCCATTGACAGTGTAGCCAGCCAAGCGGTGGTGGTGGGAGGGGAGCTCATTCCCAGGTGAGCCATGCTCAAGGTCCGGTACTGTGCTCATGGTGAAGAAAGTCAACGCACAGAACTAGGGCAGATGAGGCACTGTGGTGTATGTGATAGCTAGCCTGAAATAGGTAATTAGACACATTCAAAGTTGGCCTACTGCAAGGTCACTGCAGGTTTCTGTCAGTCCAATCAATGGAAATAGGCCAGTCCCTGCTCTGAATCTGAGCTGGTGGTCTAAGAAGCAAAAGGCTCTCTGGCATTTCCCATTGCCACATCTCAACTAATGCTGGTGACAGATGCTCCCTTTTTGGGTCCATTTACAGGATGGAGATTCAAATCGTGAAATGCAGAGAAGTCCTTTCAACAAATGAGCTGAGTCAAATTATAAGTGGACATGTGACCCGGACTTACTTCCATACTAAGGTGCGGGACAAGTCAGTGCCTACAATATTAACAATAAGATGTGACTTGCTCCGACAGTTCCTTCAGTCAAGATGTAATACTATTTGCTCGTTGATGTCTCAAGCACTGGGTGCACTCAACCTTGTCTGACTGGGGTGATTGGCATTTCACTCACACAAGTAGAAGATTCACATCAAGATCAATCAGAACAATGGGACATTGGCAGGAGCAGGGTGGGGTGGTGAGGGAAGAGGGGGGGGGGTGGGGTTTCGTATCTCCAGTTTCTGCGCATTTCTGCTCAGGGCACGACAATGCAGAGGTTAGATGGCCTTTCTGTTCCTTGGAAACAAACTTCTCCATTCTGTTTTCCTCTTAATACCCCAAGCATTGCAGAAGATTAAGACCAAAAAAAAAAAATGATGATTCTGGTAATCCCCCTACAGACCTTGCAAACTGTGGCTATTTAACATTTCAGCAATGAATAGTCATTTATGGCATAGAAGGAGGCCATTCAGCCCATCGATTCCATGCTGGCCCTCCACCGAGCAATCCAGTCAGTCCCACTCCCCGGCTCGATCCCTGTAGCCCTGTTTACTTCCTTCAAGTGCCCATCCAATTTCCTTTTGAAGTCATTGATTGTCTCTGCTTCCACCACACTCATGGGCAGCGAGTTTCAGGTCATTACCACTCTCAGCATAAAAAAAAGTTCTTCCTCACATCCCCCCTGCATCTCTTGCCCAAAACCTTCAATCTGTATTCCCCAGTCCTTGTACCAGCAGTTAATGGGAACTAATTTTCCTTGTCTAATTGCCCTCCTTTTTTGCACGCTATCCCTATATTTATGAAGCTCAAGATCCCATATGCTTAGCTAACTACTTTCTTAATATGCCACCTTCAAAGATCGATGCACATGCACGCCCCAGGTCCCTCTGTTCCTGCACACTCTTCAGAATTGTGCCATTAAATCTGTATTGCCTCACCCTATCCCTTCTGTCAAAATCCATCACCTCACACTTGTCTGTAGTAAATTCCATCTGCCACTTGTCTGCCCATTCAGCTAGCCTATCTATGTTCTGTTGCAAGCAGTTGATATCATAATCACTCTTTGCTCCTTTTTCAAGTTTGGTATCATTGGCAAATTTTGAAATTCTACTCTGTACTCCAAGATCCAAATAAAGTGGTCTAGTGATGTTACTTTTCACCATCAAAAGTAATGGGAAATGTAGTGACCATTAAGCAATGTACTATAATTAGGGTTAATTATGAGAGCTGGACTATGAAAGCTAAATATAGCAGAGAATTATGTTGCAGGTGATGATTCACAAACTGTCATCAAGCTTACACAAGGAAAGGTTCCAGGGCTGGAGAGGAACTTGGACTGGGAGGGGAAGGATCCATTTGCCTACCAGTGACATAGGTAGGACTAAGAAAGAGATTCTGCTGAGGGAGTGTGAGCAGCTAGGGGCTGAATTAAAAAACAGAACCACATCTCTGGATTACTACCTGAGCCCCGAGCAAATTGGCAAAGGTCAGAAAGTTGAATGCGTGGCTCAAAGATTGGTGTGGAAGAAATGGGTTTCGATTCATAGGGCATTGGCACCAGTACTGGGGAAAGAGGGAGCTGTTCCGTTGGGATAGCTTTCAGCTGAATCACTCTGGGACCAGTGTCCTGGTGTATAACTGGGGCTGTAGAGAGGGCTTTAAACTAAATATGGGGGAGGGTGGGGGGGGGGGGGGGGTGGGAAATTTAGAAAGTTAAATGAGAAAGGGCAAGGCCATAGTCCAGGGTAGCGATACAGATAATGATAACCAAAGTGTGACAGGAAGGGACAAAGTGTACAAACATAACTGCACCAGCAAATAAGGTCAGAGTAGGGAAAAATGGTAAAAAGACAGAATTAAAGGTTCTTTATTTGAATTCCCTATTCGTAACAAGATGGATGAATAGATAGCACAAATAGAAATAAATGGGTATATGATAGCCATTACAGAAGGTGTGGTTGCAAGGTGACAAAGACTGAGAACTAAATATTCAAGGGTATTTGAAATTTCAGAAGATAGGAAGAAAGGTAAAAGAGTAGCTCCGTTAATAAAAGAATGAGATCAGTACAGTCGTGAGAAATGATCTTGGCTCGGAAGATCATGATGTAGAATCAGTTTGGGGAGATAAGAAATAGCAAAGGAAAGAAGTCATTGGTGGGAGTAGTTTATAGGCCTCCTCACAGTAGCTACACTGTAGGGCAGACTATAAACCAAGAAATAATGGGGGCTTGCAGGAAAGGTGCAATAATAATTGTGGGCAATTTTAATTTTCATATAGATGGGACTAGACAAATTAGCAAAGTCTGGAGGATGAGTTCAGAAAGTGTATTAGGGACAGTTTCTTAGAATGATACGCTCACAAGCCAACCTAGTCTATTTTAAACCTGGTAATATTTACTGAGACAGGATTAATAAATGACCTCATAGTAAAGGATCCTTTAGCCAAGAGTGATCATAATATGATAGAATTTCACGTTCAGCTTGAGGGTGAGAAGTTTGGGTCTGAAACTAGTGTCTTAAATTTAAAGGCAGTAGAAGGGTATGAAAGTGGACTGGGAAAATAATTTAAAAGCTAGACAGTAGATAGAGGAGCAGTGGCAGACATTTAAAGAGATATTTTATAACTCTCAACAAAGATATATCCCTTTGAGAAAGAAAGACTCCATGAGAAGGATGCAACATCCGTGGCTAACTAAGGAAGTTAAGGATTGGATCAAATTGAAAGAAAAGGCGTACAATTCTCCAATGATGAGTGGTAGGCCAGAAGATTGGGAAAATTCTAGAAACCAGCAGAGGATGACTAAAAAATTAATAGAGGGAGAAACAAAAGGGTAGCTAACGTAAGCATTGGTCCCTTAGAGGATGAGACTGGGGAATTAATAATAGGAAACAAGGAAATGGCAGAGACTTTGAACAAGTATTTTGAACCTGTCTTCACTGTAGAAGACAAAAGCACCCCAAGAATAACAGAAAGTCAGGAGGCAAAAGGGAAAGAGGAACTTAAAATAATCACTATCACTAGAGACAAAGTATGAGGAAACCTAATGGGACTGAAGGCTGATAAGTCCCTGGATCTGATGGCCTGCATCCTTAAAAGAAGTGGCTGCAGAGTTAGTGGATGCACTGGTTGTAGTCTTCCAAAATTCCCTAGACTCTGGAAAAGTCCCAACAGATTGGGCAACTGCAAATGTAACACCTCTATTTGGAGTTTGGAAGAGTCTTTCGTTCTCTTCATGTTCTTTTTGCGAGGCTCTCTCTTTCTCCCTCTCTCTTTCCTCAAATTCAAGTTTCCTCTGTTCCAATTGTACCTTTGCTAGCAATTCCCTGTCTGGGTCTACTTCTAACCCTGTTTCTGCCTCTTCAGATTCAAGGGAAAAATGATTGGCCACTAGACTTAGGAGTTCAGACTTCCTAGCCTTGCCACGTACAGTGATCCCACACTGCTCAGCCATTTTTCTCAGCTCCTCCATAGACACTGCTTTTAACTTATCCCAAGTTACTTCACCCTGGCTTGGAGAGTTATTCACTTCAGTTGCAGACATGTTAGTATATTCAATCACACATAACCACAAAAAAACTTGTATTAATCTTGCTCTTTTTTTGATTGGGAACAATTTGGCTTCCCATTGCCAATTTCTTTTGTTTGTCTGTGAGTAAAATCCCAACGAGCCCCCAAATTTCTGTTACGACCAGTTGAGAAAGGTGTCTAAGGGTCTTTCTCAGCCTTCACCTGGTCTTATTGTAACCGTGTTTTAGCTCCCTCTTGGTGAATCCTTGTTCAGTTAACACCTATGGATACATGCCACGGCCCACGGTAGCATGCATATGCGATACACACATGCAAATAGAGACAGAAAAGAGCAGAAGAGAAAATAGTGGAGAGGTTTGAGGCAATCTCTGAAGAGGGTTTTTTGTTACTATGCTTCGAGCTCGCTCTAGTCCTTGCTTGTAGGTAGATCTTGCTTTTCGTTGGGGCCCAGTATTCTTCTTAAACCTTGTTCACTGTAGGAGACTTTTCTCTCTCGGGGTTCATATATGTCTTCAATGGATTCTGAAGCTGGTGAAAATGAGATGAGAGCAGACAGGAGAGAGTTCTTTTCCAGTCCAGGAGCAAACAGCTTTCTGAGTTCAAATTCTCTATGGACAATTTAAAACTCCCCTAGTTGGCCAGCAGGTGGTCACGTGACTGACTGGTTTGACCAGGTCTCTTTTGCGTATTGGGAGCAGGGACTGATTCCTTTGTTCCAACACTGTCTTGCTAGTATGCAAAAAAAATGTCTTTCCAGTCAGGGGCTTGGCAACCCCTTGTCACAGGCCTTCTTTTCTTCCCAGCAACAATTAAAAAATTTAATTTCCATGTGGCAAAATAAATGTGCACGACAGTGATACAATAAAAATGTAAGGAATTTTGTTGAGATGAAGCATTGAGATAAATTGTAGAGTTGGTGAATGCTTGTGTGCAAGTTTATATAATGTACTGTCTGTAATTCTGGTTTGAATCAGAGACAGATTGATGTGATAAAATTTCTCTCTTTTCTGAAGGTTGGAATAGTCCCGTGTGAAATTAGTTTGGGCAACTTCTTAGTAGGTGTGCGCCAAACCGCAACACTGTTCATAATTTGGCAGAAATTTGCATTCCATTGGCACATTCTCTTACATTGATTCCTCAAGCCGTCCACCCCAATGCACCATGGTACTATCCACAGGATACACTACAGTTAATCTCCATAGCTTCTTCATCAGCACCTCCCAAACCTGAAAGGACAAGGAGAGCACGTGCACTGAAACACCATCATCCTGCAAGTTCCCCTCTGAGGCACACATCATACTGACTTGGATATACATCGGCCGCTCCTTCATCATCACTGGGTCAAAATCCTGGAATTTTCTCCCTAACAGCACTGTGGGAGTATCTTCACCACCTGGCTTGCAGCAGGTCAGCTTCTCAAGAGCAATTAGGGAAGGTCAATAAGTGCTGGCCTTCCCTGTGGTGCTCACCTGGTCACACAACTCTTGACGCTCCACTAAAAGCAAGGACTGAATTTGCCAACAGTTTAGCACAGAATTAAATCATGTGATGTTCCATTGTAGAATATGCCACTAAATAATAAAGAAGCAGTGTGTTGGGGGCGGGGGGAAGAGATGGGAAGAAAAAGGTTGGGGAAGCTGTTCATGAGAAAATAAAACATGTGGACTCTGGGTGGAGCAGGCTAGATGGGCCACTGAGCTTTTGCTCACTCTGTGGTTTGAAGAAGGTGCTAGTTTTAGCTACGACTTGAATTTATTCACTACAGCAGCGCTCCTGTCCATTTCTTTCTCCCTGTAGGCTGTAACACAACAGTAATTCAGGGCTCCCTAGCAGCATGGGCCATCCCTGCTCAAACACTGCCCCCCACCCGCTACACTCTGACCACCCCCCTAGCCCTCACCGGGTCCTTGCTGATTGTTCCTGGCAAGGCCCGACCCCCACTTACCTTTTTGGAGGTCAGCGTCCATTCTTCTCTTCTTGCTGGGTGCAGTCCCGGTGGAGCTGCTGGAACCGAAGAGCCTGCTGGCCCTCTGATTCGTCGGCAGCTCTTGGAGGCAGGACATCCCGCCACAGAGGGGCAGAAGCCCCGACTGAAGCCAATTAATTGCCTGAGCCACGCAAAATTGCAGCACGGCTTTCAGGCCCAGTGGAGGAGGGCTTGCCCATGGCTTTCCAGCCCCATTAAATTCCGGCCCATTTTTCAAGTCGTAAGCGATTCTGACCCTGGACTGTTTGCAGAGACACAATCCCATGCTGGCTGTTAAAGCTGACAAGGTTCATGAGGGAATGGGCAGGGATCTCCAGCACCAGGATTCCAGCCAGTGGTTTGAAAGCACTTCCGTGGTAGCTCCCTTATAAAAGATGTAGTAGGTGGGTAGCCTAGTGTGAGGCTCAGGGATGCTAGCGACCTCCAAATCTGTTGTGGATGATGATTCTTTAACTCTTCCCTTCGATCTCCCGCATTATCAGAGTCCAAGCATGATCTTAGTCCAGACTGAGTCCTAACTGTACCCATCGCCTCATCTTCCATCCTCAAGAGTCCAGCATTGGTCCTCAAACTTACGTCTTGTCCTTTTAAGGCTGAGGAAGCTGGAACTCTCAGCATAGAGAACCCCTTCCCTCAACCCAGAGCACAGGCTCAGTGCCCAGACTGGAAACCCCATCATGTCCAGGGAGTGACATATCCAAGTTCTGCCAAAATTTATGACGGGAACCCTCTGGAGTTACAGCGGGAGTCCGCAAAAACGGAGAAGCAATTTCAGGGCCTCTATGTTCTATTGATACTTTATGGGAACTCATAGCAGTATTGGGACGAAGTTAAAATGTCTCTATCTGGAGGTTCTGTGCATTTCTCTGTATCCAAGAAAATATATGCTTGGTGTATTCACACCACTAGTCGACTAGCTTAGATGCACTAAAGAGCAAGCTAGATAAATACATGAGGGAAAATGGAATAGAGGATATGTTGATGGGGCTAGATGAAGTAGGGTAGGAGGAGGTTCGTGTGCACCGGCATGGACCAGTTGGGCCAAGTTTCTGTGTTGTAAACACTATGTAGTTCTATGCAATACTAAGTCCCTGATTAACAAATCTCATAGGTGACTGCCATTATTGTAGCTAGTCAACCACCTGGCAGTTACCATCGCTCTCTTTATTACTTACAGCTGTTTTACTTCACAAATGTAAGCATTGTATCAAGAAAGCTTGCCTATGCTCCTGAGCAGTGTTCATGCAAGTGGGAAGGTTACCTTTGTGCTTGTTTTGTTTTTGTCCCAATCCAGAGCAGTAAGTTTGAACTAGATCAAAGTATCTCATCAACATTGCTCAAATGTATCCAATTGTCTTTAAAATGTTCAATTTGGTAATAAGAGTTCCCATACTGAAAGTGACATAGCGTGAACTATTACAAAATGACACTTACACTGGGGGAAGTGTTGGTGGACAAATGCTTCACTAAAGGGATTTGCACAGACTTCATCCCAACCTATACACAATAGGAGACCATCATATCAACCTTCCGATGGTGGAGCAATCATCCAGTTAGGGCAGTATCATAAGATAGATCACAGTGTAACATCTTTTAGACCTCAATATTGGTCTAATGACCACAGACAGCAGCAAACCATATAGCTGTGGTTTTGGTCAGGAACTAACTATTCTGTCACCTTTGTATCATACAGCCCCTCTAATAGTAAGGAACTAGCAGCTGGCTTGTTCGAGTGCGCTTTACTCCAGCTATCCTTGCTTGTATCCCTCCTGAAAACCAACAGGCCTCTATAGACTGCGTTCTTGTATTCAGTTGAGAGAATTACGCTCTGTGGGTCAAGGCAAATATCCTAAGCACAAGTGAGACAGTTTGCTTCGACAGGATGCTTTAGCCAGCTGGGCAACTGGAGGACTTGCCATAAACTCCAACCTCTATGGCTGGTGAATTCATCACCAGAGTACCGGATACTTGTGGCTACATTAAAGAGGATTTGGTTTTATGATCAAATAACTTATTTAACAGACCATAATATCATTAAAACTTGCGAAGGACTCACTTATAGCAGTAGTTGGCTTTGTGGACAAAATAGCGGCACATAGTCCCATCATCGGGAGGCATACCAGCTGCAGAGCATGTTGGGGACAGGTTGTAACGCCCAATTCTAACAAATTCATCGTTCTCCCTGGGGACCAGGGGTTCAATGGTAACCTTGTCACCTGCAGCAAAAAAAAACAACTTGGACATTTAGTTCACAATGTTTTTTAATAGTGAACATCAGTGTAGTACTGTTAGTGAAAGCTACAGAGTCTTAAAGACACACACACACACACACACACACACACACACGAGGGAAAGCTTGTTTTTTGCTCATTAGAGAATCTATGTACAAAATGTATTTCCCAGGAAATCAGCTGCAACACTGGTTTTCACGTCCGTTCAATGTTACACTCCACTGACCTCACTGGAGAGGAAAATATGGCAGAATGTAAAACTGACATTCCATGTGATCTCATCAGCTACCAGGTGGGCAGATTAGTTTAAAATTACCCCCTATAAATCAGTACTTTTAAGAATTAATTCAACGACCAAGAGTACTTTGATTGTACGAGTTCGGTTAAAACAAAACTGGGAGCCATGTGTCAAGCACTACCACTGTGAGCAGGTTTCCTTTTTACTACCCAAATATCATGCCACATCATCGCAGTGGCGCAGTGGTTAGCACCGCAGCCTCACAGCTCCAGGGACCTGGGTTCGATTCTGGGTACTGCCTGTGCGGAGTTTGCAAGTTCTCCCTGTGACTGCATGGGTTTTCGCCGGGTGCTCCGGTTTCCTCCCACAGCCAAAGACTTGCAGGTTGATAGGTAAATTGGCCATTGTAAATTGCCCCTAGTGTAGGTAGGTGGTAGAGAATATGGGGTTACTGTAGGGTTAGTATAAATGGGTGGTTGTTGGTCGGCACAGACTCGGTGGGCCAAAGGGCCTGTTTCAGTGCTGTATCTCTAAATAAATAAATAAAGAGCTCCACTACATTAGTGTATGTTTCTATTTCCTACACTACAGCCATCTTGGAAAGCACTGTGAGTGAGCTGCTTCTAGTTATGAACTTGGGCCCACCAGGAACTAAGGGGTAAATATTCTGGCATACCCATGTGCCAGGAGCATATATCATTAAAATAGTGCACTCCTCGTCCACGAGTTTCTATTAACTTTAGCAGATGATGGATGATTGCAGGCTAAGGGTTTTATCCCATCAAGGGACGGCACATTGATATTTCAACTCTGATGTTAACACTGCCCAAAACAACTTAAAAACAGAGAACTCCAGCCGGCAGAGTAAGGACTTTTCCATCTCAATCTTGGCTGGTTTTATAGCCAGGACCTCAGAGCTCAAATCATCATGTGCCAACCTAATACATCACCCAGTCCCGCAAAATTATTTCAGGTACAACACAACTCCTGCCACCCATCTGGTAAAGTGGCAAATGAGATAATCTTGTTATTGCTTCTCTCACAGCAGTTTGTTTGGATTGAGGGATTTAGGCCTGACTTTCCCCCTTCCCTAGCCCTTGGGAAAATTACTTTTTTGGACCCAAGCCACATTTACACTTCCAACTTGGCCCTTGGCCTTTAACAACCAGTCCCTTAGACCTTAGCAACCAACAGTTTGGACCTTAGCAACCAATCCCGTGGCTCTTGGAAACCAGTTCCTTAACCTTCAACACCCAGTCCCTTGGCCCTTGTCCTTAAGCAATGTGTACCCTGTGCAACCAGTGCCTAGGCGCTTAATTAGTTTAGTTATTTCTATTGCCCAGACTGGATGGAAAGTAGGAAGCCATTGGGTGAATTATTTTGTCAGCTCAATGCAGAACTGTAAGTAGACTGACCTGCTTTGAGATGGTTCACACCACAAGACACTTTAACCACAGTCCCTGAGGCTTCATGCCCAAGAACGAGGGGTTTCTTGACGACCATTTCTGCAAATTTTCCTTCTACCCAGAAATGGACATCGGTACTACAGATCCCAACAGAATTCATCTTCAGCAGAACATCTGAAAAAAAACAGCACAGCAAGAAAGCTGAAACATTGGAGGTACTACATCCTGAACCAGATAGACAGGGTGTCTTGTTTTGAATGTCAGAGAAATTTTTTAAGACCTTAAAAAAATAATATGCATTTATCTTAACTTAATAGAAAGAAAATAATAGTATAATCTAATATTTTAATTTATTAGTATGGCCGATCAAGAATTGAGGGAGGGTGGAGGTCAGAGGCCTCAAGGTGGGGGTGGAGGGAGCGGGGTGTTGAGGTGTAGGTGGGAGTGGGTGCCTGATCGTGGAAGCAGCTCAAGGAGGTATCTATGTCCAGTAGCTAGGTGTAAAGGCACTCACCTCCTAAATCCGCCACATCAGCACCTCAATGATGTGGTCGGGTTTCCTGACGCTCAGCCAACCAGAGTTAAAGTTGAAAAACTGAATGGCATGGAGGCTCAGAGCCTCATTATTATATTTAAACTTCCAACCCACTTCCTTAGAGTAGGTTGGTCTCCTACCTACCTTCCAGTCTCAGTTAAAGCTGGAAGTGGGTGGGTTGGAGGCTGGTTTGGGTTGGAAAACTGATTTTTCAGACTTTGAAGCCCCACCAAACCCAAACCCACCTGTTTTTAGGTTACAATTACCCCCAGTGTTTTTAGAAACGTTCAAACAACCTACTGGGGGTTTCGACTTTAAGGATACTAATAGTTCAATTTAAGATAGAATAAAGGAACAAGGTATTAAGCATCATACTAAACAGACTGAAATGATCTACAGCCTACACCCTGAGAACAGTCGGCTTATTTTATCCCTGAGCTTTGCATGCACTAGCTACAGAAATGGCTGTGGAGAGGATCATTTGGAAGGGGTTGTCCTCAGAGTTCTAGTGGCAACTTGGAAGTGCAGTAGGAAGTATCAATGGGCTAGGGTCTCCCCTTTCTTTCAATTAAGTGTCGATGAGTTAGCCTCTTGACTTCAGCTGTTTCTGGTGGCTTCCGTGGCTTGCCTTACATTTCCATGGTGTTCTCGGCTCCTCCAACTCCTGTTGCTGCTTCCCATATTGCCATCAGTCTTTTTTTTTTCATGCTTCTCATTTCATCCTGCAATTGCAGTGAATTTTTCATGGCTTTATGCCTAACTCTCTCAGGGCAAACCTTGACCCCATGTTCTAAATTACAGCTAAAGAATGTTGTACACAATTGAATGAAACTAAAGGGTTTTGTTTAGAATCAGGAAAGCATGCTAATAATTTGTGCAATGGACATAGTCTAGAAGCCAAGCTCAAAGTAACCTATCAATACAAATTGAGCCACCTCTAACAGCGAGGCAAACTATTTGAATGTCGTATCCATAGTTCTGTTCTTTGGCCTCCTTGTCTCGAGAGACAATGGGGAAGCGCCTGGAGGGGTCAGTGGTTTGTGGAGCAGCGCCTGGAGTGGCTATAAAGGCCAATTCTAGAGTGACAGACTCTTCCACAGGTGCTGCAGAAAAATTTGTTTGTCGGGGCTGTTACACAGTTGGCTCTCCCCTTGCGCTTCTGTCTTTTTTCCTGCCAACTGCTAAGTATCCATAGTAACATTCCAAGATACTATACAAATGACCTTACCTGATGATTTAGGAGGTGAGCGGGCAGTTGGAAGAGGCCGTTATTCCAATGTGTTGTAGTGCTGAGAGGCACAGGTAACACAAGCACAAGTCTTGCCTTAAATTGTGAGCATATTGGGGAACATAAGTTGAAACCTGTAGCCGCAAGCAAGATTGGAAAAAATGTCTCCCCACCTCTGTCAGCTTCAGCAGTTAATAATGTGTTCATTAACACTTTGGAAAACCGCTGAATAAATATTTTGCTAGCAATGTAACTTTAGTATCTGTTTTGGAATGGAACTGGAGACTATGGTGATTTGTGTGGAATAAGGTCTTCAAATGTCACCAACACACAAAGGTTCCAATGCTGCTTGGATGGGAGAGGTTGGCCTGAAGGGCAACAGGTCAACCATGGACTAATCAAGTATGAATATCCTGCAGTTTCATTACCTTTGGGTTCAAGGAATTCTCAGTTTCTCCTCTGGAGATTAAATGATTGGAATACAGTTCATGACAGGGTAGATTATATATACGTAGGCTAAAAAGATAGTAGCTTTAGGGAGGGTGTTGTGTCAATCTGGATCATAAGTGTCTGGTGAATTATATATTAGAGCAAAACTGAATTTCTGAACCTGTATGGAAAAACATTGCTGAAGATCTAAACCTAGAAATTACCAAGACTTAATCCTTTTGGATGACTAATGGGCCCGATTTTAACTCTGTCTAAGTGAACGGGTAATGAGGCTGATTATTCTCTCCCTATTATAGCCATGCATTAACGTATTTAAATGGATAGAAATTCCTGTATTAGAATAGTGGACTTAGAAATTTCGAAGTGCATTAATGCTCAAAAAATCATGGGAGCTTTTTCAAATGCCAGTCTTTTTTTTTTCTTATTCACTGTTCTCAGGACATGGGTACTGCTGGTAAGGCAATATCTAGTACCCACTCCATCACCCTGAGAAAGTGGCAGTGAGCCTTTTTCTTGAGCCGATGTAATCCTTCTGCGGATGGAGCTCCCACGGTTGTGTTGAGTAGGGAATTCAAGTTGCTACTCCATAAGTAGCATCACTACTAGAACTACCTCACAGCTCAATCAATAAATCTCTGGTTTAAAAGAGAATGATGTCCTTTTCCATCCAGTATGACAATGAGCTGTAAGTGTCTAAGCCTAACCCAGCTCCAGCTGAGAAAAGGTGGCATATCTGAAAGTTCTGTGCAGGAATGGGTGAAATGCTAGCTAGACCGAAAAAAAACATTTATGGCCACCTTTATTTTAATAACTTACATAGGTAAGATGAGTGAATTTAACTTGCTGTGTAGTAGCAAAGCAAGTTTAATGTGTGGTGGAACCTTCGAAGAAAGAAATTGTTACAAAGCTGTAGGGCATAAAGACAGAAAATGCTGGATATACTCAGCAAAGGTTAACTAACTACAGCCCACGACTTTCTATAAGAAAAATGTAATCAGAATAATCAGTAGCACAACCAAATATGCTTGCAGCAGATACGTCAAAACATTTTTCAAAACTGCATCACTTTATTGCTCGAAAGGGCTGATTCCTTGCTTGAATGGTCCTGGAGAATAGCAATGCTCACAGGGAGCACCAATGGGGAAATCTTGGGTCTGCGCAGTGCCTGATTTTACATCCACTTAAATTAATGGGCAGAAAATGGAATTGATGATTTTCTTGATCACAGCTCCCTGTGAACCCCACTCTTCAGTGGGAGCACCCAATTGAACAGCCAGCCCAATAATGCTGGCCTGTTACACTGATAATTTAATAGCTTGAGAGGTGGGGGAAGATGCAGAGAACAATGAAACTAATGTTGCTGATTAAAAGGTTTTTTTTTCCAAAATAAGAGAGAGAGAGAGAGAGAGAGAGAGAGAGAGCACAGCTTGCAATTGCATGGTTCTTCTATATTGACAATGGTAAAGGGGAAAGAAATAAAATTGTCCATTTGTGTCATTTCTGCCAGGCAGCAGCAACTTGTGATTACTTCAGGATTCACTTATACTCAGCAGTGATGCTAAAGTTATATTGCATAAATTAGGAGCCAAGACCTTGATAGGTCTGCGGAGTAAATATTTTGCAGCCTGAAGATAATCAAGGGTTTGAACCCAGGAGCTCATTGGAATACTCCTCTAAGGGTTGAGCCATTTGTCACCTAAAGATTAATAGTATAATGTGCTGGAAAATGATACAAGTAATTAAAGCACAGCAACAACATTCAGGGACCATAACAAGGAAAAACAGACTCACCACCAGGGCAGAGCTCTGGAACTGGACGTTTTTCCTATGAAGAGAGGAAAGGTAACTTGTAAAAAGAGGTCAGGTTCTTCCGAGACAATTTACGCATGATAGAAATAACTGCTAACTATATGTAAGCTGCAAAAGCACAAAACTTATTTCATTAGTCCAGTTAAATTAAATGCTCACTTGACGTCAATTCTCCCTTTTCCAGCCTATTAGCATTGATACTCAAAGGAGAATGAACCTTCTTTCTCCCCAGTAATCACGATAAATGAGGGAGGCCATTTGACCATCTTAGTTGATCAAACAAGGAAAAAAAATCTTACAATCTCCCCATCTTTCCCTCTATCTGGGTCTTCAATGTATCTCAAATGCTTGCCTTTACCACCCTATCCTGGAGACCATTCCAAGGTCTTATGACTCTTTACATATGGAAGTTCTTCCTGACATAACTCCTAAATTGCTCTTTAGATTTAGCCTATGACCCCCTTGTTCCACGTCATAGATAACATTGATGTATTGCTCCAGAATTACTTAGTCCGAATCATTTTCTATATTATATACCCTCTCTCTACAAAGTCCCCTTCTCTTTTACTTCCTTGCAAGACTAAAAAGCCCTACTTTCTCTAGTCTTTCTTCATAGCTCAATCCTTTCATGCTAGGAGATCATCTTATTTGCACTGCTTCTGTGTCATGAATAAAAAGGTATCCAGGTTAAAGGGCTTGTCCAGCAAATATGACAGGAAGGAGTCATAGAAATATATGTATATAGGACTTAGGAGCAGAAGTAGGCCCTTCGACCCTTCAAGCCTACTCCGCCATTTGATAAGATCATGGCTGATCTGACTGTGGCTTCAACTCCACTTTCCTGTCTTCCCCCCATAATACTTGACTCCCTTGTCGATGAAAAATCGAACCCAGTCTTGAATATACTCAATGACCCAGCCTCCATTGCTTTCTGGGTAAGAGAATTCCACTACTAACGAACCTCTGAGAGAAAAACTTTCTCCTCATCTTCGTCTTAAAAGGGAGATCTCTCATTCTTTAACTGCATCCCCTAGTTCTCGTCTCCCCCACAACAGGGAACATCCTCCTGGTATCTATTCTATCACGTCCCCTCAGGATCTTATATGTTTCAATAAGGTCACCTCTCATTCTTCTAAACTGCAACGGGTATAGGCCCAATCTGTTCAATCTTTCTTCATAAGAAAAGCCCTTCAACCTCAGAATGAGTCGAGTGACACTTCACTGAACGGCTTCTCGCACAATTATCAAATAGGCAGACCAAAACCGCACACAGAGTCAACCTAGATCCTTGCTATTGAGTCACTGCTACCCTAGGCCGCCCTGTCTCTCCTGTTCGGCCCAAATTTAGGCTTCTGATTCGACAATGCTGATCAATAACTGGCATAACTTGAGAGTACTTGAACCAAAATCCAACTGTGTGGGATCATGCTTTAATGGAAATTAAAGATCAGTTTGAGTCCATTAGAAAGGGCTAAAATGCAATTGCATTTCCAGAGTAATGTCTTTCTAGAACTGTTTAAAGATCAAATGCTCCTCATACTATTCCACAACCAGAAGATAAATCTGCTAGAAATTCGATTAATAGTTTGGCATTTTACAATGTGATTAACATTGGACCCGGATTAACAATTTCCCCACGTCACATGAACTTTTCCATAAGGTACATTTTTAATCACAAGCTAAACCTGAGATAAATAATTGAAATGCCTCATCGTTTATTTCTTTGGCATATAACAGTTTAATATAATAAAAGTTTATAAAAGTCTCATGAAAGTTTTTTTTTTAAACTTTTTTTGTAGTCCGGATTCGCACGGCAGTTCAGACAACAAAACAGCACTAAGAAGAATCAAATACCGACACGGGAACTTAATTTGGGGGTTTGGGTGAGTCGCGTTGATTAAGTGGCACCACTGTGCGACACAGTTAAAAATTACTAACAGTGCAATACCGACGTGACATACATCACTCTGTCACGTACATGCTGACAACAATAGGGAAAGAGTTACCCCCCTCCCCCCTCAAAAACCCCCTTTGCAAGTCCTGACAACGACCGTTAAACCACACGGGAGGGAACATAAATTAACCCTTCAAAGCAGCGTTTGTAATGATGTTGCTGAATACACATTGGACAACACAACAACCCTTGAACCAATTCCATCATCATCTACCCCATCTCTTTGACTACTTCTCCCCCTAAATTGGTCAAGAAGTCCATTTTCAATGGGTTTCTCTGTGCACTTATATCTAAATCCCCCCTCCTTAAGAAGCTGATCTTTCATCCTGGCAACTTCGACTTTCTGATGTTATACACAGTTGATATATAATAGAAAACAAAGAGGCAATTTGATTACCAGTTTCAACTCTCCACAGGCTAACACTAAAGCCATGTTTTCTTGCTGCGACATGTTTAGTCTGAAATTGGTTTCTTCCTTACTGCAGGTTGGACGGTCACTGGCAGTCTGTAGGTTTCTAATTAAAGCAAACTGTCCCCTTTTTTCAGGCTACTTTCGCCTTTTCCCCCGAGCTGGTGGATATGCCCACGCTGCCTGCACCAGTGCAACTGTGTAACTTACTTAACTAATCCTTGCATGGGGTTTAATAAGCTCCTGTCATAGACAACATCCATGGCAACCTTTCAGGCGTAGGACCATGTCAACAGTTCCCATGGTTACGTCTATGAGGGGGTACGTCAGTCATGACCCTTCAGGGCCAAGATTGGTCAAGATACCAACCTGTGCAGATTTCTAGCCAATCAAACGTCAGCTTCCTCAATATAGCCCCCCCCCCCCCAATCATCAACAAAGGAGGCAAATTATTTATGATGTGGAATGGGGTAGGGGAGTACTTTCTGTGCACAGACTACTTGCCTCTTTCAAAGAAGTCTTCAGGAAATAAACTGAACTTCCACAGCATTTTTAGTACTATTATAAATCTAGGAATAGGAAAAGGCCATAAGTTCTAACCTGAAGACCAAAGTTTTGTAATAAAAACAGTGCTGGAAATACTCAGCAGGTCAGGCAGCCAATGTGACCAGAACTGATGAAAGGTCACAGACCTGAAACATTAACTCTGCTTCTCTCTCCACAGATGCTTTCTGTTTTTATTTCAGATTTCCAGCATCTGCAGCATTTTGCTTTTATTTTAGTGACCAAAGTTTTGTGTCTTTCACTATGCTGTGCTGCCAAAGCACCTCGTTGGCCAGAATGTCCTCTGTATTTGCACCCAGAGACACGGGTAACTGGCTGTAAATCAGTAATACGGTCAAAAGATTGCGGAAACGTGGGCGTAAGTGATGTACTCATTCCCCGATCCTTTACAACCATCTATCAATCCCTCCCCCCTAATGCACCTCTACCCAGAATAATGGCACCCCATCCAGCTTCGTGAATGAGTTTCCTGCAATTATACTTCCACTAAAGCGCTTTAAATTACCACCCAATTTTCAAGCATAACAGAAAACAAAGTATTTTTTCTGTTTTTTTAATGCAGTTATTTGGTGATTTTAAATTAATTGAGACCCCCCCCCCCTGCATTTTCTGTTACCATTAGTGCATTTTTTACAGTATAAATATGACACGTTAAAAATTGAAAAGCTTCCCCAAGTTGCCGATTCATAAACATGCTGCGCCTGATGTCCGGGATTGATGGCTGAATGAGTTGAAACTTTAATTTTCACACTTAAAAGTTCAAATACATTGATGTGAGTTGGTGCTTTCCTTCGGCTCCGATGGTTAACGCTGATTTACACCCATTTTGTATTCAACTGCAGTTATAGTGTACCCGCAGCCGCAATGCAGTGTGATGACTCAATCTAACTTTGAGAGAAAGAAAAAAACTTTCATTTTATTCAATGCATGTCACGACTCCAGGATGTTTCAAAACACTTTACAGCGAAAAAAGTCACTTTTGTAATAGAGAACAAGGCTGACAATTTGTGCACAACAAGGTCCCAAAGTTATAATGACCAGAAAATCTGTTTTAGTGATGTCAGTTGAGGGGTAAATATTGGCCAGGATACCAGAGGGAGCTTCCCTGTTCTTCAAAATATTACCTGAGAGGGCAGATTAACATCTCACCTGAAAGACAACACATCCCTCATCTTAAATAAAAGCAAAATACTGCGGATGCTGGAAATCTGAAGTAAAAACAGAAAAGTGCTGGAAAAACTCAGCAGGTCTGGCAGCATCTGAGGAGAGAGAAGCAGAGTTAACGTTTCAGGTCAGTGACCCTTCTTCCGAACTGGCAGATCGAAGAAATGTAAAAGATTTTAAGCAAGTAAAGCGGGGGTGGGGCAAGAGATAACAAAAGAGAAGGTGTTGATAGGACACGGTCACAGAATAGCTGACCAGAAAGTCATGGAGCAAAGGCAAACAATATGTTTATGGTGTGCTGAAATACGCAGCATTAGTACAAATAGGGTGTTAATGGACTGAAAACTGAACAGCCACAAGTGCAAACATGAAAAAAACAGTGGATAGGCACAGTGGAAACAAACTGAACAAACTAAAATAAAATAAACACAAAGAATAAGAGAAAAAAGAAAAAAGAACTAAAGATAAAAGTAAAATGGGGGTCCGTCATGCTCTGAAATTATTGAACTCAATGTTCAGACCGGCAGGCTGTAGCTCATCTTAACCTAGGTTTTGTGCTTCAGTCTCTGGAGTGAAACTTGAGCTTCTGACTCAGAGAAGTCAGTAGGAATCTGCACAAATCATCTACATTACCAAAGTACAGCATAGAACAAACTAGTTCCTCCATTGCTAAACATTACCAAAGTACAGCATAGAACAAACTAGTTCCTCCATTGCTAAACATGTCGTGAGAACGTATTGTAGAATAACTTAAAATAGAGCTTGCCATTGCTTATTAATCATGTTCCATTAATTTTTTTTTTGGATCTTTCTTCCTTTTCTTTTCAACTTTACCAGAATCTATTACATTTACAATTCTTGCACTCTTCTTTGGCCTCCTTATATCAAGAGACAATGGGTAAGCGCCTGGAGGTGGTCAGTGGTGTGTGGAGCAGCGCCTGGAGTGGCTATAAAGGCCAATTCTAGAGTGACAGGCATCTTCCACAGGTGCTGCAGAAAAATTTGTTTGTCGGGGCTGTTACACAGTTGGCTCTCCCCTTGCGCTTTTGTCTTTTTTCCCGCCAACTGCTAAGTATCTTCGAGTCGCCACACTTTAGCCCCGCCTTTATGGCTGCCCGCCAGCTCTGGTGAACGCTGGCAACTGACTCCCACGACCTGTGATCAATGTCACAGGACTTCATGTCGCGTTTGCAGACGTCTTTAAAGCGGAGACATGGACGGCCGGTGGGTCTGATACCAGTGGCGAGCTCGCTGTACAATGCGTCTTTGGGGATCCTGCCATCTTCCATGCGGCTCACATGGAAGCTGACAAGCGCCGCTGACTCAGTAGTGTGTATAAGCTGGGGATGTTGGCCGCCTCGAGGACTTCTGTGTTGGAGATACGGTCCTGCCACCTGATGCCAAGTATTCTCCGGAGGCAGCGAAGATGGAATGAATTGAGACGTCGCTCTTGGCTGACATACGTTGTCCAGGCCTCGCTGCCGTAGAGCAAGGTACTGAGGACACAGGCTTGATACACTCGGACTTTTGTGTTCCGTGTCAGTGCGCCATTTTCCCACACTCTCTTGGCCAGTCTGGACATAGCAGTGGAAGCCTTTCCCATGCGCTTGTTGATTTCTGCATCGAGACAGGTTACTGGTGATAGTTGAGCCTAGGTAGGTGAACTCTTGAAGCACTTCCAGAGCGTGGTCGCCAGTATTGATGGATGGAGCATTTCTGACGTCCTGCCCCATGATGTTTGTTTTCTTGCACTAAAAACAAAATAATTTGCTCTTAAATGTTGAGGTGTCTGATTATTTTAAAAATCTATTAAATGCTGACGTAGACACAAGATGAGATTAAAGAAGCAGAAGAAATAACACAAGTAAAAGTGTTTAAAGTGTTTTCCTAAAAAGAAGTGGAAGGAACATTGAAAGTGATTTTATTAAAATAATTTAGTGGAAGTAAAATGATAAAAGTCTGAGCAAAGGAGCAAAGGAGAGAATTGGGGAAGGAATGCAAGGCAAGCAGAAGTGCATTGTGAATATTTATTTCTGTAGGCTAGAGTTTACCCTTGCTGTTGGCTTGGTGGGAGGCAAGCGTACTGTCTGGGTCCACCAACAAGGTGCACAAAGCATTCACTAACGGTGTTGTGACATGAGAAATTCATGTCAAAGATCAATCTGTTCATAATGTCAGCAGGTCAATTTTCCAATCTTTACACTTTGAGATGTCAACTGTTTGGAGGTGAGTGGTCATAATCAGAGCCTGTTTCTTTCTGCTAAGCTGCTCCCACCTCTAAATGCATAGTGGAGACATGTGTCTGTCAGAGTCCCAGAGGGAGGTGGGTTTATGTTCTTGCTGTCGACCCTCTGCCTGGGTGCGTGGCTCCCTGCTGTTAATTGTTTAATGTGTTCCTGACTGAGATAATGTTTTATATTTTCGAACAATCTCCTGCTTTTCTTTTAAGCTACATCACAGGCTGTTCAACCCCTTAACTTCCTGCTATTGGACTTTTTGTTATTTTCTACGTTCTCCCTCCACTTCATTCTGACTCTGCTCATATGCCTTTCCATCTTTTTATTTTCCTGTTATGTCCAATATGTTAAGCCGTTTTCACTCTTTACAAAGAATGTCTGACCTGCTGTGTACTTCTAGCATTTCCTGTGTCGGATTTCCAGCATTTGCAGTTAAATAATTGTATTTATTACACTTTGAATTGTGATGTCACTTTGGCATTGTGATGTCAAACAACTTAAAGTAACTCACATAAAAGCAAAATACTGCACATGCTGGAAATCTGAAATAAGAACAAGAAATGCTGAGGAAGGGTCACTGACCTGAAACGTTAACTCTGCTTCTCTCTCCACGGCTGCTGCCAGACCTACTATTTCCAGCATTTCTTGTTTTTATTTAAAATGCCTCATGCTTATTTTCATTGTTTCCTTCCCTAAACTATGGGGAAAGTTCCTAATGAAATATAGAGCTGACTGCCCATCTTGAAACCATAATGAAGCTAAATAGGAAAAAGGAACCAAGAGTGAAGTGTGGTGGAAGCATATTCAATAACTTTCTAAAGGGAATTAGAGGCAGATACTTGAAAAGGAGAAAGATTGCAGGCCTATGGGGAAAGAGTGGGGGGAATGGGATGAATTGGATGGCTCTTTTGAAGCTCCAGCACAGGCACAATGTGCTGAAGGCATCTTTCTGTGCTGTAAGATTCTACGAAATTATGATTAATAATTTACATTTTCACTTCTAGGTCTCAAATAGTGATTTGGTTTTCCTAATCCATACCGCAGTTAGGAGGAGAAAGAACTTGCACATAGAAAACGTTTTCCATGTCCCCAGGCACTTCACAACTGAAGAATTACCTGGATTGTTAATCTGTTAACTGTGTGTCAATGATTTGATCATATGCAGATGAAGGGTGTTAATTGGGGTCATAGTTGAACACTTGTGAGCAGACACTCACTGAGACTGGTGATGGATTTGAGTGAGGAGTTACATGTCACTCTGCACAATAAATATGTAACTGAGTAAATATAGGCTCCAGCATTAACCTTCCATAGCAAGCTGTCTAGAACTTATCATGAATCTCTGCGAATTTAGTGCTGCACTTAATTTTCTGGGCGGGTTTTCAAGTGGCACAAAGACACATACTCCATTGTCCCAGTCTTGTCATTTATTAAGCACACAATTTTCAGGAATAGCACCAAATTCAAATAAAAAAGCAACCAGGATTGTGAGAGGCCATGTAATATGAAGAATTACATTTAAAAAGGTCCATGTGAAAGAAAGAACCTGCATTTAAATAGCGCCTTTCATGACCTCAGGACATCCCAACGTGATTCACAACCAATGAAATACATTTTTTTGAAGTGTAATCACTGTTGTAATGTGGGAAATGCAGCAGCCAATTTGCACACAGCAAGGTCCCACAAACAGCAATGTGATAATATCCAGATAATCTTTTCCTTAAGTTTAGTTGAAGGTTAAATAATGGCCATAACACTGGGGAGAACTCCCATGCTCTTCTCCGAATAATGCTGTGGGACCTTTTATGTCCACTGAGAGAGCAGACGGAGCTTGAAGCTGTCGAAAATGTAAAAACAAAGAATGAACGCTGTAAATACGGAGTGAGAAACACAGGGCTGCACTGGAGTATCATCCTGGATGTCCCTGGAGTGGAGATTTATAACTGAAATTTGAGGCTGTTTTTCTCAAAAGAAAATCCTCAGTTTTTCTCCACCATCAACATTTTAACTGCTCAATAGGCTTCATGCCAAATATGATAAGAACATAAGAAATAGGAGCAGGAGTAGGCCATTCAGCCCTTCAAGCCTGCCCCACCATTCAATAAGATCAAGGCTGACTTTCTACCTCAACTCCACCTTCCTGCACTAGCCCCTTATCCCTTGATTCCCTTCGTATCCAAAAATCTATTGATCTCTGTCTTGAATATACTCAATGACTGAGCATGCACAGCCCTCTGGGGTAAAGAATTCCAAAAATTCACTATCATTTGAGTGAAGAAATTTCTTCTCATTGCAGTCTTAAATGGCTGGTCCCTTATTCTGAGACTGTGACTCTTTGTATTAGACTCTACAACCAGGGGAAACATCCTCCCAGTAACTACCCTGTCAAATCCCTTAAGATTTTTATATGTTTCAAAGAGATCACCTCTCATACATATAAACTCTAGGGAATAAATACCTAGTCTACTCAATCTCTCTTCATTGGTTAACCCCCTCATCCCAGGAATCAGTCTTGAGAACCTTTGTTACACTCCCTCTAAGGCAAGTATACCTTTCCTTAGGTAATGAGACCAAAACTGTTCATAGTACTCCAGGTGTGGTCTCATCACGGCCCTATATAATTGTAGTAAGATTTCCTTACTCTTTCTTGTATGTTATATGTTAGTCAGGTAATACTTCAAGAGAAAGAGAAAGACTGCACCTATATGTGTGTCCTCAAACCTGCATTTAAAGTGGAGACTGTCTGCTGGATATGTCAGAGGAACTCCCGCCTGCAAACATTTTGCATCACCACGGAAACAGAGGGCTGTGACATCTACTGGTAGGGGACCATAAGGCCAGCCATGCCAGTGCCAGTATTGGTCAGCTGTGCCAGGAATGTTGTCCAAAGGAGAGGATGCTCAGGAGTAGCAAACAGGGTAGCTCTCACCTCATACCACAACTCCGACTTCGCCAGCTATCAAGCATGAGACTCAAGTGTTGACCCACTCCGTCCCTTATTTCCTGTCAGCCACTGGGTATCGCCAGCCAATTGTGTTAGTCAAACAACAAAGAAACAATAGTAATGGACACAAGTGAGCTATATGAATACCTGATATACCACAATGCTGGATGATTCCTCAGAAGCAAAATCTGATTCACTGTATTCTCTGAGATTATCTCAGACACTGGAAAGAAGTGGAACTTGCTACCACATGGAGCAGTTATAGCATAGATACATTTAAGGGGAAGCTAGATAAGTGCATGAGGGACAAAGAAATAGAAGGAATATGCTGATAGGGTGAGATAAAGTAACAACAACTTATATTTATATAGCACCTTTAATAAAACGTCCCAAGGCGCTTCACAGGAGCATTATAAAACAAAGTATGACATGAGGCACGCAAGGAGATATTAGGTCAGATAACCAAAAGACTGGTCAAAAAGGTAGGTTTTAAGGAGTGTCTAACAGGAGGAAAGAGTGGAGAGGCAGAGAGGTGTAGGGAGGGTATTCCAGAGCTTGGAGCCAAGGCAACTGAAGGCCCGGCCACCAATAGTGGCACAATTACAATCGGGGATGCTCAAGAGGCCAAAAATAGAGGAGCGCAAATATCCTAGAGGGTGTGGGGATGGAGGAGTTAACAGAGATAGGGAGGGGTGAGGTCATGGAGGGATTTGAAAACAAGGAGGAGAATTTTGAAATCAAGGCATTGCTTGACCGGGACCCAATGTAGGTCAGCGAGTATTGGGGTGATAGGTGAATGGGACTTGGTGTGAGTTAAGACACGGGCAGCAGAGTTTTGAATGAGCTCAAGTTTACAAAGGGTAGAATGTGGGAGACCAGCCAGGAGTGCATTAAAATTTTCAAGTCCCGAGGTAATGAGGGCATGAATGAGGGTTTCAGCAGCAGATGAGCTGAGACAGGGGTGAAATAGGGTGATGTTATGGAAGTGGAAATAGACAGTTGGGAGAGGCTCATTTGGAGCATAATATACCTATTGGGCCAAAATACTGTTTTGTGTTGTAAAATTCTATCTAATTGTATGAGATATGAGCACCTATAAGTGCAGGCATTATGTCACCCACCTGACAACAACCATGAGGCACTATCTTTAAACCGGCCAGGTATTGACAGAGGCAGATGCAGAGCTGCACATCACGTGGTGTTAAGACAGCTGCAGATATCATACGTAAGGGTAGTAACAGTTTGCATCCAACTCCTTCCGGTCATGTTGCAATGCTGACCTATGGGGTGGCTGCTCTCTTTGAAACCACCTCGTTCTGTCTCACTTCAGCAGCCAGGTGGTTCTGCCATTTGTATGCAGATTAGGTTTCTTTCATCTTTGTTGTTGCTGGGTTAGGACTGTTCCCTTTCAACCTTGGGAAACGTTGTGGTGCCTCTAAAAAAAACCTGTCCCTCTATTTTACCACCTCTTTAACACCCATATCCCTTTTAAATTCCACCTTCATGCAATTTTCCATGCCCACCGTTAGTATGTGCCCTTCAGCTGACCATATCAGAATCTGGAGCTGCGAATAATTACAGCAATGTTGGTTCACCGACCAAAGTTTAGTATTATTAGTACATTACAATTCCAGTAAAATTTGCGCTCATTCTTAATCATCGAGAGCTGCCTTACACCAGCACATGAAAATTGGACCTACAGTCTCACTAAGGGTGGCACAGTGGCGCAGTGGTTAGCACTGCAGCCTCACAGCTCCAGCGACCCGGGTTCAATTCTGGGTACTGCCTGTGTGGAGTTTGCAAGTTCTCCCTGTGTCTGCGTGGGTTTTCTCCGGGTGCTCCGGTTTCCTCCCACAAGCCAAAAGACTTGCAGGTTGGTAGGTAAATTGGCCATTATAAATTGCCCCTAGTATAGGTAGGTGGTAGGGAAATATAGGGACAGGTGGGGATGTGGTAGGAATATGGGATTAGTGTAGGATTAGTATAAATGGGTGGTTGATGGTCGGCACAGACTCGGTGGGCCGAAGGGCCTGTTTCAGTGCTGTATCTCTAAAAAAAAATTGAAAGGAATGCTAAGATTATACCTACTTAAGGCTGTGATATGATTATCAATGACAGAAGTGCTATAGTAACTTTGTACTGCTATTGAGACTTAATATGTACTGTAATATATAAGGAGGTGCAAGTTTCTTTAGAATTTAGCTTCAAAACTGAAACATAAATCACTTACTAAACCCTCGAGTGAAATACATGACATTATTACTCTGTATTTTATAAAAATTTGTCATAATATTTAACCAATTCTACCTCAATGACGCACAACTATTTAGCAATTCAGTGGAACTAATGTGGACTTAGATCAAGTTTTACAATGCTGCCAAATACTATTAAAAATAAGTAACATTTAGTGTATATAAACTGTGAGATATTAAATGACTATGATTCAATCTTGCAGCTCACGCAATGTTAATCATTAGTTAGACCTTTACTCCTGCTGTTGCTGATATCACCTTAACCCTCCCATTAAAATGACAATTAGGTCACTCAATCTAACCTGTCACTGTAATTCAATAAGTCTGTGTGTGATTGCTCGACACAAGCTACTCCATCGCTGATAAAATTGCAAAGGAATGGTCACACGTGAAAGAACTGGAGATAAAATAACTGCTCAAACCGTAAGAAAATTCACATGACACAAAGGACCAATCTAAAACTCATACTAACAACTCGGTAAAGCTCTCACATTGTAATATGGAGAATTTCACTGGGACACAACAGCAGACATTCAGATTAAGTTCGAACACTGGTGTTTTCAGCAAATTAATTACATAATCATACTTCTTTCTTCTTTGGCCTCCTTATCTCGAGAGACAATGGGTAAGCGCCTAGAGGTGGTCAGTGGTTTGTGAAGCAGCGCCTGGAGTGGCTATAAAAGCCAATTCTAGAGTGACAGACTCTTCCACAGGCGCTGCAGATAAAATTGGTTGTTGGGGCTGTTACACAGTGGGCTCTTTCCTTGCGCTTCTGACTTTTTTCCTGCCAACTGCTAAGTCTCTTCGACTTGCGACTCTTTAGCCCCGCCTTTATGGCTGTCCGCCAGCTCTAGCGATCACTGGCAACTGACCCCCATGACTTGTGGTCAATGTCACAGGACTTCCGCGTTTGCAGACGTCTTTAAAGCAGAGACATGGACGGCCGATGGATCTGATACCAGTGACGAGCTCGCTGTACAATGTGTCCTTGCTATCAATAATGTCCATAACAGACCAATGAATTGTTGCAATTATCTACTTGGCTGGAGCACAGAATTTTATCATGGTAATATTTATTGAGTGCCATGGATCCTATCTGCATCTTAAGTAACTTATTTTGAGTGTATAGAATACAAATTATGTAAACCAAAGCAAAAGATTCACCAGGATGTTGCCTGGGCTGGAGCATTTCAGCTATGAAGAGAGACTGGATAGGCTAAGGCTGTTTTCCTTAGAACAGAGAAGGCTGAGGGGGGACCTGATTGAATTATGAGGGGCTCTCGAGATAAGGAGGCCCAAAAGAAAGATAGGGTAGATAGGAAGAAACGTTTTCCCTTAGCGGAGGCGTCAATAATCAGGGAGCATAGATTTAAGGTAAGGGGCAGGAGGTTTAGAGGGGATTTGTGGGAAAAAAATTTCACCCAGAGGGTGTTTGGAATCTGGAACGCACTGCCTGAAGAGGTGGTAGAGGCAGGAACCCTCACAACATTTAAGAAGTATTTAGATGAGCACTTGAAACACCATCACATACCAGGCTATGGGCCAAGTGCTGGAAAATGGAATTAGAATAGTTAGGTGCTTGATGGCCGGCATGGACACGATGGGCCAAAGGGCCTGTTTCTGTGCTGTATAATTCTACGTCTCTTTGACTCTAATAACTTACAGTTAGATAATGTGCGGGCTTAATTACACACTTGCACAACTATCTGGGAAGATCCCCTTTAGTATTAATACAATATCATAGTGTCCGAGGACTGTTGTTGAATGCCACTTAGTGATCATGTAGGTACACACAAAGCAAACCTTCAGGAAATAAAAGCAGAAAATGCTGCAAGCACTCAACAGGTCAAGGCAGTATCTGTGGAGAAAGAAAATAGGGTTAATGTTGCAGGTCTTACCTGGTCTGGCCTATGTGTGACTCCAGATGTTGCAGACCCTTTGTCAGAACTACTTGATGTTACAGATGAACAGCTTATGAGGAAGAAATGATCAAAGGGAAAGGGAAGATGATGAGAAATGACTCGGATGGTGATGGCAAACACGAGGGGACATAGCTTTAAGTTGAGGGGTGATAGATATAGGACAGATGTCAGAGGTAGTTTCTTTACTCAGAGAGTAGTAGGGGCGTGGAACGCCCTGCCTGCAACAGTAGTAGACTCGCCAACTTTAAAGGCATTTAAGTGGTCATTGGATAGACATATGGATGAAAATGGAATAGTGTAGGTCAGATGGTTTCACAGGTCGGTGCAACATCGAGGGCCGAAGGGCCTGTACTATGTTCTATGTTCTATATACAAGAAAAGAAAAAGGATCTTTAATCAGGTGGAAAACTGGAGACGATTAAATGACGGAGGTGATAATAGCATAAAACAAAAGAAATAAATGATATATACGAGACTCAGCGGATGTGGGATTGGTTAATGCGCAATTGCAGAATGGGTAGGGAACATGGAAAAACTTGGCTCCAGTGACCCAGGACTATAGTGGAAGAAAAGACTTTTAGGCACTAGGGGTGCAGATCACTTCGCCGGCCATGTCGCAATAGGGGATTCCCATCTCAACCACTGACTCACAACTTCACCCATCCCAGGAATTGCTGGTACAGCCATCCGTCACTAGCTATTAAGAGAGGAAATAGAACTAGGGATCAGGACAGCTCCGAAATAAAGTGAATCAGAGCTGTTGAAGAGATAGGACCAAAGGTTGCTTGTGGTGGAGAGGGTAGATCTCACAAACCTCCAGAGCAGTAGTGAAAGTAACACTGAATGTTATGGAGATACCTTTTTATTGATTCACGTTTGTTGGATCCCACTTCAGCATTACTTTGATGTCGACTCCTTTCTTTGTGAATTCAAATGCTTCGAGAACTTTTTCCATGGCAAGTGGTGTGTTTTTTTTTTAATTCTTTCATGGAATGTGAGCATCACTGGCAAGGCTAGCATTTGTTACCCATCTCCCGTTGCCCTTGAGAAGACTGTGGTGAGCTGCCCTCTTGAACCATTGTAGTCCATTCAGTTTGGAACAACTGAGTGGGCAGTTAAGAGTCAACCACATTGCTGTGGGTCTGAAGTAGGCCAGACCAGGTAAGGACGGCAGATTTCCTTCCCTGAAGGGCATCAGGGAACCAGATGGGATTTTCCGACAATGATAGCTTCATGGCACCATTGCTGAGACCAGCTTTTAATTCCAGGTTTTTATTAATTGAGCTGCCGAGGTGGGATTTGAACTAGTGTCCCCAGGGCATTAACCTGGGCCTCTGGATTGCCAGTCCAGTGACATTACCACAACGCCACCATCTCCTCCCTGACCAAATGCTTTACATGAATCCTCTTCATTACCAACATGGCAATTGCCATAGGCCACCCAAGAAGAGCAAGGTTAGTTGGTAATGAGCACTGTAACTTTAACCTCTCAAAACACCAGCAATACATTTTTGTTAGTTGAAATAAAGTATAATTGTATTAATTTATTTAATTTTTTAAATCCCTCAATAATCTATTTAAACTTACAATATATTTTTTCACCGCATTGTGCTGTTACAGAACATTTAAAATAGGAATTGAGGCAATATTCAGTCATATTCATAATTCTGCAGCCCATGCGCTCTCTCGCGAAAGTTCCCATCGTTTGGTCCTTGCCAACCTTCACTGGTCCTCACTCACCACATCGTTAACTGTAGGGTTCACATGGTTATTTAAAAATCTCTCAATGTCCTTGCTCTATGTTACTTGAGTGCAGAAGGTGGTGTTGAGTTCGGAAATCGGCCGTGGTCCTACTGAGTGGCACAACAGGCTCAAGGGGCCATGTGGCCTACTCCTGCTGCTGTTTCTTATGTCCTCCAGCCCGGAATACTTGCCTCTGTTCCTCCAACTGCGGATTATTGCTTATCTCCCGCTCCTTTTTTCAACCATCAGAGGCTGATCTTTGAGCCCCTGCTCTCAGGAACTCTGTCCCAAAAGCACTCTGCCTTACTACCTCTCCCTTTCTTCAAAAGTCTCTTTGAAACCCATCTCTTCTACTGTCCCTTTAGCTTCCCCCTTACTTAATTCCTGCATGTCACCTTTTCAAAGAGAACAAAGAACAAAGAACAGTACAGCACAGGAACAGGCCATTCGGCCCTCCAAGCCTGCGCCGATCTTGATGCCTGCCTAAACTAACACCTTCTGCACTTCTGGGGCCCATATCCCTCTATTCCCTTCCTATTCATATATTTGTCAAGATGTCTGTTAAACGTCATTATCGTATCTGCTTCCACCACCTCCCCTGGCAGCAAGTTCCAGGCACTCACCACCCTCTGTGTAAAAAAACTTGCCTCGCACATCCCCTCTAAACTTTGCCCCTCGCACCTTAAACCTGTGTCCCCTTGTAACTGACTCTTCCACCCTGGGAAAAAGCTTCTGACTATCCACTCTGTCCATGCCGCTCATAACTTTGTAAACCTCTATCATGTCGCCCCTCCACCTCCGTCGTTCCAGTGAAAACAATCCGAGTTTTTCCAACCTCTCCTCATAGCTAATGCCCTCCAGACCAGGCAACATCCTGGTAAACCTCCTCTGTACCCTCTCCAAAGCCTCCACGTCCTTCTGGTAGTGTGGCGACCAGAATTGCATGCAATATTCTAAGTGTGGCCTAACTAAGGTTCTGTACAGCTGCAGCATGACTTGCCAATTTTTATACTCTATGCCCCGACCGATGAAGGCAAGCATGCCGTATGCCTTCTTGACTACCTTATCCACCTGCGTAATACACATTGTGTATTGTGGTTTTACAGTGTTATCCTGCTAATTACATCAAGATAAACTTTTTAATTGTGGGGGGGGTGGGGTGCGTATTTTATCTTTTCTCTTTCCCTCACTGTTTTCAACTTTCTCTCTATTATGGCTTGGTTGCCTCACCTGTGAGTCAGAAGTTCATGGGTTCAAGCCCCACTCCAGAGGTTTGATTTAGGCTGACCCTTGCAGTGCAGTACTGAGGGAGAGCTACACTTTCAGATGAGACATCAAACCAAGCAAGCCCCTGTCTGCCCTCTCAAGTGAGCTTAAAAGATCCCATGGCACTCGTTTCAAGAAGAGTAGGGGAGTTCTCAGAAGCTCCCGGCCAATATTTGCCCCTTAACTAAAATCGCTAAAGAAAAAAATAACCTTGTTATTATGTCATCGCTGTTTGTGGGATCTTGCTGTGTGCAAATTGGCTACCACATTTCCTACATTAAAACAGTGACTACACTTCCAAAGTACTTCATTGTACTTCAAAGTACTTCATAAAGCACTTTTGGATGTCCTGAGGCACTATATAATGCAAATATAATGAATATATATTCTCAAATACAAAAGCAGTAATGACGTTAGCACACTGACTGTGTACTGAAGTGCTATTTGAATAGTGCTTCCATTTCTTTTTGGCCTTTCTCCCTCTCCTGCATCACTGAGTATGCGAGACAGATGAATCTGGTGGCATGCCCAGTAATAGATGGAAAGACTTCCCTGAGGCAGCAACCAGGGAACTTACGATAGGAACAAACCGCTGCAGAGTGAGTGGCCTAAGAAACAATATTTTTCAGGTTCCACATTTTGGCCGTGTATAAATTTAGCCAAACATTTGCCGGTAGATATGTTTTTCAAACTGACTATGTCTTAGTGGGTAAATGCACTTAGTGCAGTCCTGAGCTATGTACAGCATGAGGGTCCTTGATTTGACGTCTGGTCCGTGTTGAATTAGTTGACCAAAGCTTGCTTGGCAACTCTCCTGCCCTGTATTCTAACTCGCCCGTGCACTCATCGACCCTTTGCTCGCCGGCCTACATTGGCTCCCAGTCTAGCAATGCGTCAAATTTAGAATTCTCATCCTTGTTTTCAAATCCCTCCCATTATTCTATATCTGTAAACTGCCAACCCTGCAGCCTTCAGAGGATTCTGCGTTCCTCCAATTCTGACCTCTTTGCAGATCTGATTTGCTTCCCTCCACCATTGGCGGCTGTGCCATTAGTGTACTGGCCCCTAAGCTCTGGAATGCCCTCTCTAAACCTCTCCACTGTGCTCTCTCTCTCTCCTCCTTTAAGACACTTCTTAAAACCTACCTCTTTGACTCAGCTTTTGATCACCTGTCCTAATATCTCTTTATGTGGCTCGGTCTCAAGTTTTGTCTGATTACGCTCCTATGAAGCATCTTAGGACATAATGCTAAAGGTGTCAGATAACTATCAGTTATTTTTGTTCTTACATTTGGCTCCGACATCCCTGGGCTAGGGAACAGAAAAGCAGCAACGGTTCCTACTCCTAATCACTACCAAGCAAACCTGCTGGCGAATGTTTATGACTATATATCATGTGAAGACGGAGGGGTTGGACTTCCTCTGGTGCTGCTTGGTAAGTAAAGCAAGGTGGGAGTTCATTAGGTTCCTCACAATTTTACTCGGCATTGGATCGACACTACTGCATAAGGCAATATTTCCAGACTTTAGCTCTTCACGTGTTCATAGTTAGCAGATTAACAAAGGTCTCAGAAGGATTATTGAAGATGTGTTAATATTGGCATCACAGGAGTGAATTATTATAAGAAGGCAGAATAAAGTTGCATAATTTTTCACAAGCCATGAACCTCACAAAAATTGGATAGCAGACCACCAGAAATGGTTCAGTGAGCTAGGCATGTAAGTGGCTACAGTCAAAGTCTCAGCTTTGTGGTCTCACTGCTCTTACTTGCTACTTCTTTCAACTTGCAGTTTTGCATGTTTTTTTTTTATCTTGACTCGCCATTCGAATCTCTTACTTTGTATAGTTTCTTTTCCAAGGAATGCACAGGTAGCTGTTGGCAAACTCCTCACAGAGATCTTGATCGTGCACATACAGTGCTTACATAGAGGCCAGCCTGGATACAGAACTCTGTCCCATTGCATTCGATGGTCATTTCTGGTATGGGACCAAGAGCAGCCTCCACTTTCTGGGCTGGCTCTTGAGGTGTCCCCTTCTCCATTTTCATTGTAAAATTAGCCTTCACCTCCTTTGCCTTCTCCAATTGTTTGCTTGACAGGTCTTTAAAAGAAAATGAATAACCTCCTTTTGTTTCCAACAGATTTCTGGGATTTAATATGGATCATCAATAAATGGGAATCTCTCTTTGTCACTCATGCATGCTGAAGGGCAAGTCACAAATATTGTTTTTTAGTATGTTTTAAAGTTACAGCATAGTGATGTCTCTCTTATTAATGATTGTTAGGATAAGAAAGAATGGAAATGAGGAATAACCATTGAGTTCCCCCTCTCCCCACTCCACCAACCCCCCCCCCCAGCCCATCCCTTCTACAGATTATGTACACTTACTGTATCATTGATTCTACCCAACCTGTTTGAACTCCTGAGGGAAGGTTTTCATTGATTCCAAATAAGAATGTCTGTCCATCTTCAGTTCCTAGCTCCCAAATCTTGGCTCACTGCTCTCCACAGCAAGAACTCCTCCCTGTACCTGTGTCTGAGACTACTTGGAGTATTCATATGACCGCGTGGGTTTTCGCCGGGTGCTCCCGTTTCCTCCCACAGCCAAAGACTTGCAGGGGATAGGTAAATTGTCCATTGTAAATTGCCGCTAGTGTAGGTAGGTGGTAGGGAATATGGGATTACTGCAGGGTTAGTATAAATGGGTGGTTGTTGGTCGGCACAGACTCGGTGGGCCGAAGGGCCTGTTTCAATGCTGTATCTCTAAAAAAAAAAATTCCCAAATAATACCTTAAAAGGGCACATACTTAAGAAACGATCAGATCTAGGTAATCAGCTTTCTCAGGACCACATATCTGGAAATCACACAAGTGGAACCTCAGATTTTTTTTTTCTCCAGTGAAGACTAATGGACAGATAATCAAGAGTGATTTTCCAATACGTGTTCCCTGCAGCAGAGCCTTGCAAAGGTGGAAAATTAGAGCTAGCTCTTATGCTGAACATTCAAGCCCATTGACAAGCTGGATGAAAATGCCCAAACACAAGATGCTAACGCTGGCAGAGGAGGCAAATGTTCAACCCATGAATCCAGACCGAATTCAAACCTAAGTTCCTGGAGTGAAAGAGGTGATCCTTCAGAACCTGACTATGTTGAGAAAAAGGTTGCAGAAAGTTTATTGTACATTATATGAACAGGAGTTCTGAGTTTGGTAGGAACTGAGCTTTAATAAAGGGGAGCTAACAGGTGCCTGGAATCTTTCTGACTTGTGACCTATGTAGTAAGAGGCTAGCTCTCACCACTCTGCATGCTTGCTTCAGTAAACAAGCTGTTTCTTTTCAAAAAGCCCTTCTCAAAACTGGAATTTTGTTGCTGTTTCACTTTCTCCAGGAAGTAAATAGGGGCCAATAATCAGAGTTAAAGTAAAGAGTTCTTTATCTAAGTTCAGAGGGGTAAATTTATGGAACTGAAAACTTTTTACACTATTGCCAAGAAGTTGAAGGAAAGGATGCGTCAGGAAGGAATAGTTTAAAGCAGAAGTTGGGCCTTGTCACAAATCGCAACCTGATCGGCCCCCATTGACTTGGCAACCAGCAGACCCACGATTGTCCGTTAATACTACACAAATAGCCTGTCATTCAGAAGGTAATGTGGCAGGGTATAAGACATTGTGTGTGCCAGCTGAGAGTTATGTAAGGCATTTGACACTGAGGAAAGAATGAGCATTTCTATAGCACCATTCACAGTTTCAAGACATCTCAAATTTAGTACTTTTGAAGTGCAGTCAGCATTGTAATGTAGGAAACAGGTCAGTCAATTTGTGCACAGCAAGCTCCCAAAAACGGCAATGACATAATGACCAGGTAATCTGTTTTGTGATATTGGTTGGGGATAAATATTGACCAGGAGAGCTCCCCTACTCTTCTTCGAAATAGTGCCAAGAGATAATTTATTGGGTGCATAGCATTGGAATGTGCTGAGGTCACAAAAGGGATGATGTAAATGCAAAACATTCTTTCTTGAACTCATGTACATAAATATATTTACAAAAAAGTTTCTCTGTGTCCCACAATCTGCACCTTTCCCTGATCAATAGACTAGACCTTGCTGCCAAGACCCAGCCTTGACTAATCAATATCTGGCTAACCTGAGGTGCATGGACACCATCGGGACTCTCCGTCTGATACATCCTCCAGGACAATTGTTACCTGTCGCTATGGCATGGTTAAGAACGGAGGTGACAGGACATTCCTAGGCCCTATATTCCCATGACACCATGTATTAAAGCCCCATCAGTTTTCTTTTCATTTAAATTCAGAAAGAATCCGCAGCAGATTCCATTCCAGGGATTGCAGGGCAAACACACCCAGTTCATGATAACTGTAAGTTGAGTTGCAACACCTCCTGTTTTGTTTTAAGCCTCATAAATTCAACCACTAAGCTGGAGACTCTGAGAATGTTCCTTACAAAGTTTACTGAGAACAAAATGTCATTAAAGTGTGTGAGTAAAACTGTGCGCTGGGCAGTTTCAAACAGACTAAGTTGCTGGAAGAGCCAGCGTCAAATTCTGCTGAAAGTTTGCAGTGTTTGTCACAACTGATTACACAGAATTATGTAGAAGGCACAGTACAATAAGAGGCCATTTGACCCAAATGGTCCATGTCAGTGTTTATGCTCCACACAAGCCTCCTTCCACCCCTTATCATCTAACCCCATCAGTAAATTCACTCAGACAGGACAAAGAATGGCACACAACCAGGAGTACTGAGTGCCTGTCTGGTTTTTTATTTTATTTTCAAAATATACTTTATTCATAAAAATCTGTAAAAATTACATTCCCAAACAGTTTAAAACAGCATCAAGTCAAAAAATACAAACAGTGCAAAGGTGATCAGTTTCCTTCTATACAATTATGAATTGCCTCACAACCCTTCCATTTCATTGTCATGCCAGATAGATTTTTACATTTACAGCACACAAAATTTTCTAGATACAGTTCGAGGGGGTTCCCATGGATCCAGCCCCTCAGTTCAGCTTGGTAGGGGGACCTTACACTGTGGTCTTTCCCCATTGAGCCTTTGCTGTGGCTGCCCCAAGCTTTAGTGCGTCCCTCAGCACGTAGTCCTGGACCTTGGAATGTGCCAGTCTGCAACATTCGGTCGTGGACAACTCTTTGCGCTGGAAGACCAGCAAGTTTCGGGCAGACCAAAGGGCGTCTTTCACCGAATTGATAGTCCTCCAGCAGCAGTTGATGTTTGTCTCGGTGTGCGTCCCTGGGAACAGCCCGTAGAGCACAGACTCCTGTGTTAGAGCTGCTTGGGATGAACCTCGACAAAAACCACTGCATCTCTTTCCACACCTGCTTTGCAAAGACACATTCCAGGAGGAGGTGGGCAACCGTCTCTTCCCCACCACAGCCAGCGCGGGGGCATTGTGTGGAGGGGGCGAGACTTCGGGCGTGCATGAAGGATCTGACGGGGAGGGCCCTTCTCACCACCAGCCAAGCTACATATTGGTGCTTGTTTGAAAGTTCTGGTGATGAGGCATTCCGCCAAATGACTTTGGCGGTCTGCTCGGGGAACCATCCGACAGGATCCACTGTCTCCTTTTCCCGTAGGGCCTTGAGGACATTCCGTGCAGACGACTGCCTGATGGACCGTCTGGTTTTAAAGCTTTTTTTTCTAGGAGTGGGTGGGGTTTGGCATTGAGTTATTCCATTATGGAAGCTCTCCCATTGTTGCAACACACTTCACAGTGAACCTCTGCAGTGGCTCTAATTTCATCTTGGCATTAACCTAAAATGTAATTGAATCTCAGGCCTGTCAAGATCAGTGATGTACGGACCTGACTGATCACTTCACAATGCCAACCCTTTGTGTGATCGAGTGACTTACAAGAAACGTCACACAGCAGAAGCCCTTATGTGTCATTTTGTAACTTGGGGCAGCATTACCCTTTTACTCACAATTTCCTGATCTTTCTCCCGGTTCCTTAACTGTTTCAGAGAGCAAGCTGTTGCTCGAGAGGAGAAAAAAAGCCATGAGGCTCATTTAATGTAGGTTCAGATTTTCTGAATGAAATATGAGCTCGACTGTAACGCAGCCCTGTCAAACCTATCCTCGAGGAAGGAGGAAGAAATGACATCCCATCTGGGCTTCGAAACTACACAGTGAATACTAATGTAAACACCCACTGAATTTGCAAGGCATTTCTTCATCATTTGATGCAGGAGCCTATCTCTTTAAAATGAATAAAATAGTGTGAAAAGGAATTTCATACAATGGTATTTGTACACTAAGTGCAATTTCAGGGGCACTAGTTTCCAGCTAAAAATTAGATATCCCCTTTTCCCATTAATCAGGTCTCAATTTTAACCCATTCTCAGCGGGTGGGAGAGTGCCGATGGGATGGTGAGGGAGGGGGGGGGGGGGAAATGTCAGAATTGAGCTCATTCCCGCCCCTTTAAATTTTAACGTACAGAAAGCAGGCCAGTGACAAGGCCCCTGCAAAAGGCGGGTGAGGATTAATTATTCCAAAGCTGTGGCATGTTGACATCAATGGTGACGGACTTAATTTTAACTGGAAGTTGGGGGAGGGCTTGAGCTGTCAGCAGCTGGCCTGAGGCAAGAGCTGCCCATTCCCAAAGGTCAGTGCGAAAGCATTTTTTAGCACTCCTTGTAGGCCAGAAGGAGCAGTTCTCCCTGCCAATCCCCAGCCCCCTTCAGGCTTAACAAGAAAGCCTTCAGACTCCCCAGTCCCGATTACCTGTTACATGTAAACTGTCAGGTAAATGACTTTAAAAAAAAGTATCAGCAGATTTTTAAAAAAAACACTAAAATAGCCAGTGAGAATTCTGCTCTACCACCCACCTCCCCCCACTACACCATCCCCAGCCCTGATCTCCAGCCCCTTCATCCCACCCTCCCAATCACTGCCCAGAGCTTATGCTCCGTTCCCAGATCCAGGGACCATTCTCACAGCTCCCCGGCTGTAGCCTCCTGCTGTTAGTTTCCCCTCATGCCAGTTGGCCAGGCTGTCAATTTGTCCAACAATAATCTAATGAGGCCCTGCCAATCTTAAAGTCCATGGGTCTTACTGGGTACGTCACTCAATTACAGGCTCCCGCACACCTTCCCCTTCTTCCCGGAAGCTTTAATCTCTGTTCAGTGCAGTCCCCTAACTTGAATACCTGCAAGATTCAGCCTCTTACTAGGGAGAGGGAGTAACTATTAAGAGAAACAATACGGGCATTAAAAAGCACAGATATTTATGGATATTCAGAAGTTGGAGTGATGGTAGAGCAACAATGAATGGTTCTTTTCCAAAACGATATGCTCTGAATGCGTATAATTCAGATTGGTGTCTATAATTCTATAATTGTTGATGTCAAACATGTCACCAGAGTTGAGCGCAGAAACCCCATCAGTTTACGAGTCATTCTCCACGTGGCTGACGGCTGTTCACTTGAATGCTTTACCTATTTGAAATGGTGATGATTTACATTAAAATGGGTGGGAATTCAATGAAAGAAAGAGCTGTTTATCGATGACTTGCTCGCTGCTCGACATTCACAACCCTTTACCTGCTCCACAGATGAAAGCCTTGCTGCCCATTGTCGCTCCCGCTCGGCAGGAAAGGGGCTCAACTATCGCATCTTGCTCATCGCCCACACAGCCAGGAAGTCTGAAACAAAGTTGACATGAAACCACAGCAAGTTACTTACATAAATTACTATCTCCAATTCAGAGTGCAAGCTTTTCAGAATGGAGTGTGTGGGTAAATTACTGAAGCAGAGAAAGGCAGGAGGAGGAGCACGGGTCAGTGAGATTATTACCGATTGTCCGAGCAAAGAGCTGCCACAAACACTGCAGACTAAAAGACCTCGCCTCTGTTTAAATATCCGTGGTTAAATGGTTAAACAAACATGCTGCTGCGGTTTGGCACCAATCCACAGTTACAGCAGAGAAGACAATGCTGTTGTATTCCTACTTTGGGAATCTGGAAGGTGTACCACTTTTGATCTGAGTGTCTCCTACTATATTAAAAGAGACATAGAGGATGCACAGTACCTCACACCAAGTCCCATTCACCCATTACCTCTGTGCTTCCAGATCTACAATGGCTCCCAGTTGAAGAAACACCTCGATTTTAACATTCTCATCCTTGTTTAAAATCTCTCCCCCTCTCGGTGACCTCCTCCAGCCCCACACGTCTACAGGATCTCTGCACTCCTCTAATTCTGGCCTCTGGAGCATCCCCGATTTTAAGCATTTCACTATTCCTGGCTGTGTCTTCAGCTGCCTGGGCCCTAAGCTCTGGAATTCCCTCCCTAAACCTCTCTGTCTCTCTTCCTCCTTTAAGAGGCTCCTTAAAGCCGACCACTTTGACCAAGCTTTTGGACATCTGCCCTCATATCCCTTTATGTAGTTTCGCATCAAACTTTTGTTTGATAATGTTCCTGTGAAGGGATGTTTTGCAACAGTACAGGTGCTATAGGGCGGCACAGTGGCGCAGTGGTTAGCACTGCAGCCTCACAGCTCCAGGGACCCGGGTTCGATTCCGGGTACTGCCTGTGTGGAGTTTGCAAGTTCTCCCTGTGTCTGCGTGGGTTTTCTCCGGGTGCTCCGGTTTCCTCCCACAAGCCAAAAGACTTGCAGGTTGATAGGTAAATTGGCCATTATAAATTGTCACTAGTATAGGTAGGTGGTAGGGAAATATAGGGACAGGTGGGGATGTTTGGTAGGAATATGGGATTAGTGTAGGATTAGTATAAATGGGTGGTTGATGTTCGGCACAGACTCGGTGGGCCGAAGGGCCTGTTTCAGTGCTGTATCTCTAATCTAATCTAATCTAATCTATATAAATGCAAGTTGTTGTTGTCGTATTCCGAATCATTCGCTTTGGGGAAATGGGTTCAACCGCAACTCTGTCACCTGCAGTAAGGAAAGATATGGTCCCCCAGTTAAATTAAATGCCTCTGTTTCATGCTTTTGAATAAAGTGTGAGGGATAGCACATTACATTACATTCTTTGAAATCAGTTCTGTTAACACTGCGTGTTCTCTCAAACTGATAGTGTGAACACTGTGCATTCACTGAAATCAGTAGTGATAACACTGTGTGTTCTCTGAAATCGAGAGTGTTTGTGCTGTGCGATCTCTGAAATCGAGAGTGTTAGTGCTGTGCGTTCTCTGAAATCGAGAGTGTCAGTGATGTGTGTTCTCTGAAATCAAAAATGTTAGTGCTGTGTGTTCTCTGAAAGCGAGAGGGTTAGTGCTGTGTGATCTCTGAAATCAAGAGTGTTAGTGCTGTGTGTTCTCGGAAAGCGAGTGTTAGTGCTGTGTGATCTCTGAAATAGAGTGAGTTAGTGCTGGGTGTTCTCTGAAATCGAGAGTGTCAGTGCTGTGTGTTCTCTGATATCGAGAGTGCTGGTGCTGTGTGTTCTCTGATATCGAGAGTGTTAGTGCTGTGTGTTCTCTGAAATAGAGAGTGTTAGTGCTTTGTGTTCTCTGAAATCGAGAGTGTTAGTGCTGTGTGTTCTATGAAATAGAGTGAGTTAGTGCTGGGTGTTCTCTGAAATCGAGAGTGTCAGTGCTGTGTGTTCTCTGATATCGAGAGTGCTGGTGCTGTGTGTTCTCTGAAATCGAGAGTGTTAGTGCTGTGTGTTCTCTGAAATAGAGAGTGTTAGTGCTTTGTGTTCTCTGAAATCGAGAGTGTTAGTGCTGTGTGTTCTATGAAATCGAGAGTGTTAGTGCTGTGTGTTCTCTGATATCGAGAGTGTCAGTGCTGTGTGTTCTCTGATATCGAGAGTGTTAGTGCTTTGTGTTCTCTGAAATCGAGAGTGTTAGTGCTGTGTGTTCTATGAAATCGAGAGTGTTAGTGCTGTGTGTTCTCTGATATCGAGAGTGCTGGTGCTGTGTGTTCTCTGATATCGAGAGTGTTAGTCATGCGTTGTCACTAAAATGGAGAGTATTAGTCATGCGCGTTCTCTGAAATCGAAAGTGTTAGTGCTGTGTCTTCCCTGAAATCGAGAGTGTTAGCGCTGAGTGTTCTCTGAAATCGAGAGTGTTAGTGCTGAGTGTTCTCTGAAATCGAGAGTGTGAGTGCTGTGTGTTCTCTGAAATCGAGAGTGTTAGTGCTGCGTGTTGTCTGCAATCGAGAGTGTTAGTGCTGTGTGTTCTCTACAATCGAAAGTGTTAGTGATGTGTGTTGTCTGAAATCGAGAGTGTTAGTGCTGAGTGTTCTCTGAAATCGAGAGTGTTAGTGCTGAGTGTTCTCTGAAATCAAGAGTGTTAGTGCTGAGTGTTCTCTGAAATAGAGAGTGTTAGTGCTGAGTGTTCTCTGAAATCGAGAGTGTTAGTGCTGTGTGTTCTCTGAAATCGAGAGTGTTAGTGCTGCGTGTTGTCTGCAATCGAGAGTGTTAGTGACGTGTGTTGTCTGAAATCGAGAGTGCTGGTGCTGTGTGTTCTCTGAAATCGAGAGTGTGAGTGCTGTGTGTTCTCTGAAATCGAGAGTGTTAGTGCTGCGTGTTGTCTGCAATCGAGAGTGTTAGTGACGTGTGTTGTCTGAAATCGAGAGTGCTGGTGCTGTGTGTTCTCTGAAATCGAGAGTGTTAGTGCTGAGTGTTCTCTGAAATCGAGAGTGTTAGTGCTGAGTGTTCTCTGAAATCGAGAGTGTTAGTGCTGCGTGTTCTCTACAATCGAAAGTGTTAGTGATGTGTGTTGTCTGAAATCGAGAGTGCTGGTGCTGTGTGTTCTCTGAAATCGAGAGTGTTAGTGCTGAGTGTTCTCTGAAATCGAGAGTGTTAGTGCTGAGTGTTCTCTGAAATCAAGAGTGTTAGTGCTGAGTGTTCTCTGAAATAGAGAGTGTTAGTGCTGAGTGTTCTCTGAAATCGAGAGTGTTAGTGACGTGTGTTGTCTGAAATCGAGAGTGTTAGTGCTGAGTGTTCTCTACAATCGAAAGTGTTAGTGATGTGTGTTGTCTGAAATCGAGAGTGTTAGTGCTGTGTGTTCTCTACAATCGAAAGTGTTAGTGATGTGTGTTGTCTGAAATCGAGAGTGTTAGTGCTGTGTGTTCTCTGAAATCAAGAGTGTTAGTGCTGAGTGTTCTCTGAAATAGAGAGTGTTAGTGCTGAGTGTTCTCTGAAATCAAGAGTGTTAGTGCTGAGTGTTCTCTGAAATAGAGAGTGTTAGTGCTGAGTGTTCTCTGAAATCGAGAGTGTTAGTGACGTGTGTTGTCTGAAATCGAGAGTGTTAGTGCTGAGTGTTCTCTACAATCGAAAGTGTTAGTGATGTGTGTTGTCTGAAATCGAGAGTGTTAGTGCTGTGTGTTCTCTACAATCGAAAGTGTTAGTGATGTGTGTTGTCTGAAATCGAGAGTGTTAGTGCTGAGTGTTCTCTGAAATCGAGAGTGTTAGTGCTGCGTGTTGTCTGCAATCGAGAGTGTTAGTGCTGTGTGTTCTCTACAATCGAAAGTGTTAGTGATGTGTGTTGTCTGAAATCGAGAGTGCTGGTGCTGTGTGTTCTCTGAAATCGAGAGTGTTCGTGCTGTGTGTTCTCTGAAATCGAGAGTGCTGGTGCTGTGTGTTCTCTGAAATCGAGAGTGTTAGTGCTGTGTGTTCTCTGAAATCAAGAGTGTTAGTGCTGTGTGTTCTCTGAAATCGAGAGTGCTGGTGCTGTGTGTTCTCTGAAATCAAGAGTGTTAGTGCTGAGTGTTCTCTGAAATCGAGAGTGTTAGTGCTGAGTGTTCTCTGAAATCAAGAGTGTTAGTGCTGAGTGTTCTCTGAAATCGAGAGTGTTAGTGACGTGTGTTGTCTGAAATCGAGAGTGCTGGTGCTGTGTGTTCTCTGAAATCGAGAGTGTTAGTGCCGTGTGTTCTCTGAAATCGAGAGTGCTGGTGCTGTGTGTTCTCTGAAATCGAGAGTGTTAGTGCTGCGTGTTCTCTGAAATCGAGAGTGCTGGTGCTGTGTGTTCTCTGAAATCGAGAGTGTTAGTGCTGTGTGTTCTCTGAAATCGAGAGTGCTGGTGCTGTGTGTTCTCTGAAATCGAGAGTGTTAGTGCTGCGTGTTCTCTGAAATCGAGAGTGCTGGTGCTGAGTGTTCTCTGAAATCGAGAGTGTTAGTGCTGAGTGTTCTCTGAAATCAAGAGTGTTAGTGCTGAGTGTTCTCTGAAATCGAGAGTGTTAGTGACGTGTGTTGTCTGAAATCGAGAGTGTTAGTGCTGTGTGTTCTCTGAAATCGAGAGTGCTGGTGCTGTGTGTTCTCTGAAATCGAGAGTGCTGGTGCTGTGTGTTCTCTGAAATCGAGAGTGTTAGTGCCGTGTGTTCTCTGAAATCGAGAGTGTTAGTGCTGAGTGTTCTCTGAAATCAAGAGTGTTAGTGCTGAGTGTTCTCTGAAATCGAGAGTGTTAGTGACGTGTGTTGTCTGAAATCGAGAGTGCTGGTGCTGTGTGTTCTCTGAAATCGAGAGTGTTAGTGCTGAGTGTTCTCTGAAATCAAGAGTGTTAGTGCTGAGTGTTCTCTGAAATCGAGAGTGTTAGTGACGTGTGTTGTCTGAAATCGAGAGTGCTGGTGCTGTGTGTTCTCTGAAATCGAGAGTGTTAGTGCCGTGTGTTCTCTGAAATCGAGAGTGCTGGTGCTGTGTGTTCTCTGAAATCGAGAGTGTTAGTGCTGCGTGTTCTCTGAAATCGAGAGTGCTGGTGCTGTGTGTTCTCTGAAATCGAGAGTGTTAGTGCTGTGTGTTCTCTGAAATCGAGAGTGCTGGTGCTGTGTGTTCTCTGAAATCGAGAGTGTTAGTGCTGCGTGTTCTCTGAAATCGAGAGTGCTGGTGCTGAGTGTTCTCTGAAATCGAGAGTGTTAGTGCTGAGTGTTCTCTGAAATCAAGAGTGTTAGTGCTGAGTGTTCTCTGAAATCGAGAGTGTTAGTGACGTGTGTTGTCTGAAATCGAGAGTGTTAGTGCTGTGTGTTCTCTGAAATCGAGAGTGCTGGTGCTGTGTGTTCTCTGAAATCGAGAGTGTTAGTGCCGTGTGTTCTCTGAAATCGAGAGTGCTGGTGCTGTGTGTTCTCTGAAATCGAGAGTGTTAGTGCTGCGTGTTCTCTGAAATCGAGAGTGCTGGTGCTGTGTGTTCTCTGAAATCGAGAGTGTTAGTGCTGCGTGTTCTCTGAAATCGAGAGTGCTGGTGCTGTGTGTTCTCTGAAATCGAGAGTGCTGGTGCTGTGTGTTCTCTGAAATCGAGAGTGCTGGTGCTGTGTGTTCTCTGAAATCGAGAGTGTTAGTGCTGCGTGTTGTCTGCAATCGAGAGTGTTAGTGCTGAGTGTTCTCTGAAATCGAGAGTGTTAGTGCTGTGTGTTGTCTGAAATCGAGAGTGTTAGTGCTGAGTGTTCTCTGAAATCGAGAGTGTTAGTGACGTGTGTTGTCTGAAATCGAGAGTGCTGGTGCTGTGTGTTCTCTACAATCGAAAGTGTTAGTGATGTGTGTTGTCTGAAATCGAGAGTGTTAGTGCTGTGTGTTCTCTGAAATCGAGAGTGTTAGTGCTGCGTGTTGTCTGAAATCGAGAGTGTTAGTGCTGAGTGTTCTCTGAAATCGAGAGTGTTAGTGACGTGTGTTCTCTGAAATCGAGAGTGTTAGTGCTGCGTGTTGTCTGAAATCGAGAGTGTTAGTGCTGTGTGTTCTATGAAATCGAGAGTGTTTGTGCTGTGCGTTCTCTGAAATCGAGAGTGTTAGTGCTGCGTGTTGTCTGAAATCGAGAGTGCTGGTGCTGTGTGTTCTCTGAAATCGAGAGTGTTAGTGACGTGTGTTCTCTGAAATCGAGAGTGCTGGTGCTGTGTGTTCTCTGAAATCGAGAGTGTTAGTGCTGCGTGTTGTCTGCAATCGAGAGTGTTAGTGCTGTGTGTTGTCTGAAATCGAGAGTGTTAGTGCTGAGTGTTCTCTGAAATCGAGAGTGTTAGTGACGTGTGTTCTCTGAAATCGAGAGTGCTGGTGCTGTGTGTTCTCTGAAATCGAGAGTGTTAGTGCTGCGTGTTGTCTGCAATCGAGAGTGTTAGTGCTGTGTGTTGTCTGAAATCGAGAGTGTTAGTGCTGAGTGTTCTCTGAAATCGAGAGTGTTAGTGACGTGTGTTGTCTGAAATCGAGAGTGCTGGTGCTGTGTGTTCTCTACAATCGAGAGTGTTAGTGCTGTGTGTTGTCTGAAATCGAGAGTGTTAGTGCTGTGTGTTGTCTGAAATCGAGAGTGTTAGTGCTGTGTGTTGTCTGAAATCGAGAGTGTTAGTGCTGTGTGTTGTCTGAAATCGAGAGTGTTAGTGCTGTGTGTTGTCTGAAATCGAGAGTGTTAGTGCTGCGTGTTGTCTGAAATCGAGAGTGTTAGTGACGTGTGTTGTCTGAAATCGAGAGTGTTAGTGCTGTGTGTTGTCTGAAATCGAGAGTGTTAGTGCTGTGTGTTGTCTGAAATCGAGAGTGCTGGTGCTGTGTGTTCTCTGAAATCGAGAGTGTTAGTGCTGTGTGTTCTCTGAAATAGAGAGTGTTAGTGCTGAGTGTTGTCTGAAATCGAGAGTGCTGGTGCTGTGTGTTCTCTGAAATCGAGAGTGTTAGTGCTGTGTGTTCTCTACAATCGAAAGTGTTAGTGATGTGTGTTGTCTGAAATCGAGAGTGCTGGTGCTGTGTGTTCTCTGAAATCGAGAGTGTTAGTGCTGAGTGTTCTCTGAAATCGAGAGTGTTAGTGCTGTGTGTTCTCTGAAATCGAGAGTGTGAGTGCTGAGTGTTCTCTGAAATCGAGAGTGTTAGTGACGTGTGTTGTCTGAAATCGAGAGTGCTGGTGCTGTGTGTTCTCTGAAATAGAGAGTGTTAGTGCTGAGTGTTCTCTGAAATCGAGAGTGTTAGTGCTGTGTGTTCTCTGAAATCGAGAGTGTTAGTGCTGAGTGTTCTCTGAAATCGAGAGTGTTAGTGACGTGTGTTGTCTGAAATCGAGAGTGCTGGTGCTGTGTGTTCTCTGAAATAGAGAGTGTTAGTGCTGAGTGTTCTCTGAAATCGAGAGTGTTAGTGACGTGTGTTGTCTGAAATCGAGAGTGTTTGTGCTGTGTGTTGTCTGAAATCGAGAGTGTTAGTGCTGTGTGTTCTCTGAAATCGAGAGTGTTTGTGCTGTGTGTTCTCTGAAATCGAGAGTGTTAGTGCTGTGTGTTCACTGAAATAGAGAGTGTTAGTGCTGAGTGTTCTCTGAAATCGAGAGTGTGAGTGCTGTGTGTTCTCTGAAATCGAGAGTGTTAGTGATGTGTGTTCTCTGAAATCGAGAGTGTTAGTGCTGAGTGTTCTCTGAAATCGAGAGTGTTAGTGACGTGTGTTGTCTGAAATCGAGAGTGTTAGTGCTGTGTGTTCTATGAAATCAAGATTGTTCGCGTTGTGTTTTCACTGAAATCGAGAGTGTTAGTGATGTGTGTTCTCTGAAATCGAGAGTGTTAGTGCTGAGTGTTCTCTGAAATCGAGAGTGTTAGTGACGTGTGTTCTCTGAAATAGAGAGTGTTAGTGCTGTGTGTTCTCTGAAATCGAGAGTGTTTGTGCTGTGTGTTCTCTGAAATAGAGAGTGTTAGTGCTGAGTGTTCTCTGAAATCGAGAGTGTTAGTGCTGTGCGATCTCTGAAATTGAGAGTGTTAGTGCTGTGCGATCTCTGAAATCGAGAGTGTTCGTGCTGTGTGTTCTCTGAAATCGAGAGTGCTGGTGCTGTGTGTTCTCTGAAATCGAGAGTGTTAGTGACGTGTGTTGTCTGAAATCGAGAGTGCTGGTGCTGAGTGTTCTCTGAAATCGAGAGTGTTTGTGCTGTGTGTTCTCTGAAATAGAGAGTGTTAGTGCTGTGTGTTCTCTGAAATAGAGAGTGTTAGTGCTGAGTGTTCTCTGAAATCGAGAGTGTTAGTGCTGAGTGTTCTCTGAAATCGAGAGTGTTAGTGCTGTGTGTTCTCTGAAATCGAGAGTGTTAGTGCTGTGTGTTCTCTGAAATCGAGAGTGCTGGTGCTGAGGGTTCTCTGAAATCGAGAGTGTTAGTGCTGAGTGTTCTCTGAAATCGAGAGTGTTAGTGATGTGTGTTCTCTGAAATCGAGAGTGTTAGTGCTGAGTGTTCTCTGAAATAGAGAGTGTTAGTGCTGAGTGTTCTCTGAAATCGAGAGTGTTAGTGATGTGTGTTCTCTGAAATCGAGAGTGTTAGTGCTGAGTGTTCTCTGAAATCGAGAGTGTTAGTGCTGAGTGTTCTCTGAAATCGAGAGTGTTAGTGCTGTGTGTTCTCTGATATCGAGAGTGTTAGTGATGTGTGTTCTCTGAAATCGAGAGTGTTAGTGCTGTGTGTTCTCTGAAATCGAGAGTGTTAGTGCTGTGTGTTCTCTGATATCGAGAGTGTTAGTGATGTGTGTTCTCTGAAATAGAGAGTGTTTGTGCTGTGTGTTCTCTGAAATCGAGAGTGTTAGTGCTGAGTGTTCTCTGAAATCGAGAGTGTTAGTGCTGAGTGTTCTCTGAAATCGAGAGTGTTAGTGCTGTGTGTTCTCTGATATCGAGAGTGTTAGTGATGTGTGTTCTCTGAAATCGAGAGTGTTAGTGCTGAGTGTTCTCTGAAATCGAGAGTGTTAGTGCTGAGGGTTCTCTGAAATCGAGAGTGTTAGTGCTGAGGGTTCTCTGAAATCGAGAGTGCTGGTGCTGTGTGTTCTCTGATATCGAGAGTGCTGGTGCTGTGTGTTCTCTGAAATCGAGAGTGTTAGTGCTGAGTGTTCTCTGAAATCGAGAGTGTTAGTGCTGAGTGTTCTCTGAAATCGAGAGTGTTAGTGCTGAGTGTTCTCTGAAATAGAGAGTGTTAGTGCTGAGTGTTCTCTGAAATCGAGAGTGTTAGTGACGTGTGTTGTCTGAAATCGAGAGTGCTGGTGCTGTGTGTTCTCTGAAATCGAGAGTGTTAGTGCTGAGTGTTCTCTGAAATCGAGAGTGTTAGTGCTGGGTGTTCTCTCAAATCGAGAGTGTTAGTGCTGTGTGTTCTCTGAAATTGAGAGTGTTAGTGCTGTGTGTTCTCTGAAATCAAGAGTGTTAGTGCTGTGTGTTCTCTGAAATCAAGAGTGTTAGTGCTGTGTGTTCTCTGAAATCAAGAGTGTTAGTGCTGTGTGCACTCTGAAATCGAGAGTGTTAGTGCTGTGTGTCCTCTGAAATAGAGAGTGTTAGTGCTGGGTGTTCTCTCAAATCGAGAGTGTTAGTGCTGTGTGTTCTCTGAAATCAAGAGTGTTAGTGCTGTGTGCACTCTGAAATCGAGAGTGTTTGTGCTGTGTGTTCTCTGCAATTGAGAGTGTTAGTGCTGTGTGTTCTCTGAAATAGAGAGTGTTAGTGCTGTGTGTTCTCTGAAATCGAGAGTGTTAGTGCTGTGTGTTCTCTGAAATCGAGAGTGTTAGTGCTGTGCGATCTCTGAAATTGAGAGTGTTAGTGCTGTGCGATCTCTGAAATCGAGAGTGTTCGTGCTGTGTGTTCTCTGAAATCGAGAGTGTTAGTGCTGTGCGATCTCTGAAATCGAGAGTGTTAGTGCTGTGCGATCTCTGAAATCGAGAGTGTTCGTGCTGTGTGTTCTCTGAAATAGAGAGTGTTAGTGCTGTGTGTTCTCTGAAATCGAGAGTGTTAGTGCTGTGTGTTCTCTGAAATCGAGAGTGTTAGTGCTGTGCGATCTCTGAAATCGAGAGTGTTAGACTGAGCGTTCTATGAAATCGAGAGAGTTAGTGTTGTGCGTTTTCTGTAATCGAGAGTGTTAGTGCCGTCTGTTTTCTGAAATCGAGAATGTTAGTGCTGTGTGTTCTCTGAAATCGAGAGTGTTAGTGCTGTGTGTTCTCTGAAATAGAGAGTGTTCGTGCTGTGTGTTCTCTGAAATAGAGAGTGTTTGTGCTGTGTGTTCTCTGAAATCGAGAGTGTTAGTGCTGTGTGTTCTCTGAAATCGAGAGTGTTAGTGCTGTGTGTTCTCTGAAATCGAGAGTGTTAGTGCTGTGTGTTCTCTGAAATCGAGAGTGTCAGCGCTGTGCGATATCTGAAATCGAGAATGTTAGTGCTGTGCGTTCTCTGAAATCGAGAGTGTCAGCGCAGTGCGATATCTGAAATCGAGAGTGTGAGTGCTGCGCGTTCTCTGAAATCGAGAGTATTAGTGCTGTGCGATCTCAGAAATCGAGAGTTTTTGTGCTGTGCATTCTCTGAAATCGAGAGTGTTAGTGCTGCGTGTTCTCTGAAATCGAGAGCGTTAGTGCTGTGTTTTGTCTGAAATCGAAAGTGTTAGTGCTGTGCGATCTCTGAAATTGAGAGTGTTAGTGCTGTGTGATCTCTGAAATGGAGAGTGTTAGTGCTGAGTGCTCTCTGAAATCGAGAGTGTTAGTGCTGTGTGTTCCATGAAATCGAGAGTGCTAATGCTGTGTGTTCTCTGAAAGCGAGTGTTAGTGCTGTGTGATCTCTGAAATAGAGTGAGTTAGTGCTGGGTGTTCTCTGAAATCGAGAGTGTCAGTGCTGTGTGTTCTCTGAAATCGAGAGTGTTAGTGCTGTGTGTTCTCTGAAATCGAGAGTGTCAGTGCTGTGCGATCTCTGAAATCGAGAGTGTTAGTGCTGTGCGATCTCTGAAATCGAGAGTGTTCGTGCTGTGTGTTCTCTGAAATCGAGAGTGTTAGTGCTGTGCGATCTCTGAAATCGAGAGTGTTAGTGCTGTGCGATCTCTGAAATCGAGAGTGTTCGTGCTGTGTGTTCTCTGAAATAGAGAGTGTTAGTGCTGTGTGTTCTCTGAAATCGAGAGTGTTAGTGCTGTGTGTTCTCTGAAATCGAGAGTGTTAGTGCTGTGCGATCTCTGAAATCGAGAGTGTTAGACTGAGCGTTCTATGAAATCGAGAGAGTTAGTGTTGTGCGTTTTCTGTAATCGAGAGTGTTAGTGCCGTCTGTTTTCTGAAATCGAGAATGTTAGTGCTGTGTGTTCTCTGAAATCGAGAGTGTTAGTGCTGTGTGTTCTCTGAAATAGAGAGTGTTCGTGCTGTGTGTTCTCTGAAATAGAGAGTGTTTGTGCTGTGTGTTCTCTGAAATCGAGAGTGTTAGTGCTGTGTGTTCTCTGAAATCGAGAGTGTTAGTGCTGTGTGTTCTCTGAAATCGAGAGTGTTAGTGCTGTGTGTTCTCTGAAATCGAGAGTGTCAGCGCTGTGCGATATCTGAAATCGAGAATGTTAGTGCTGTGCGTTCTCTGAAATCGAGAGTGTCAGCGCAGTGCGATATCTGAAATCGAGAGTGTGAGTGCTGCGCGTTCTCTGAAATCGAGAGTATTAGTGCTGTGCGATCTCAGAAATCGAGAGTTTTTGTGCTGTGCATTCTCTGAAATCGAGAGTGTTAGTGCTGTGTGTTCTCTGAAATCGAGAGCGTTAGTGCTGTGTTTTCTCTGAAATCAAGAGTGTTAGTGCTGTGTGTTCCATGAAATCGAGAGTGCTAATGCTGTGTGTTCTCTGAAAGCGAGTGTTAGTGCTGTGTGATCTCTGAAATAGAGTGAGTTAGTGCTGGGTGTTCTCTGAAATCGAGAGTGCTGGTGCTGTGTGTTCTCTGAAATCGAGAGTGTTAGTGCTGTGTGTTCTATGAAATCGAGAGTGTTTGTGCAGTGCGTTCTCTGAAATCGAGAGTGTTAGTGCTGTGTGTTCTCTGAAATCGAGAGTGTTAGTGCTGTATGTTCTCTGAAATCGAGAGTGTTAGTGCTGTGTGTTCTCTGAAATCGAGAGTGTTAGTGCTGTGTGTTCTCTGAAATCGAGAGTGTTAGTGCTGTGCGATCTCTGAAATCGAGAGTGTTAGACTGAGCGTTCTATGAAATCGAGAGAGTTAGTGTTGTGCGTTTTCTGAAATCGAGAGTGTTTGTGCTGTGTGTTCTCTGAAATCGAGAGTGTTAGTGCTGTGTGTTCTCTGAAATCGAGAGTGTTAGTGCTGTGTGTTCTCTGAAATCGAGAGTGTTAGTGCTGTGTGTTCCATGAAATCGAGAGTGCTAGTGCTGTGTGTTCTCTAAAATCGAGAGTGTTAGTGCTGTGTGTTCTCTGAAATCGAGAGTGTTAGTGCTGTGTGTTCTCTGAAATCGAGAGTGTCAGCGCTGTGCGATATCTGAAATCGAGAATGTTAGTGCTGTGCGTTCTCTGAAATCGAGAGTGTCAGCGCAGTGCGATATCTGAAATCGAGAGTGTGAGTGCTGCGCGTTCTCTGAAATCGAGAGTATTAGTGCTGTGCGATCTCAGAAATCGAGAGTTTTTGTGCTGTGCGATCTCTGAAATCGAGAGTGTTAGTGCTGTGTGATCTCTGAAATGGAGAGTGTTAGTGCTGAGTGCTCTCTGAAATCGAGAGTGTTAGTGCTGTGTGTTCCATGAAATCGAGAGTGCTAATGCTGTGTGTTCTCTGAAAGCGAGTGTTAGTGCTGTGTGATCTCTGAAATAGAGTGAGTTAGTGCTGGGTGTTCTCTGAAATCGAGAGTGTCAGTGCTGTGTGTTCTCTGATATCGAGAGTGCTGGTGCTGTGTGTTCTCTGATATCGAGAGTGTTAGTCATGCGTTTTCACTAAAATGGAGAGTATTAGTCATGCGCGTTCTCTGAAATCGAAAGTGTTAGTACTGTGTCTTCCCTGAAATCGAGAGTGTTAACGCTGAGTGTTCTCTGAAATCGAGAGTGTTAGTGCTGAGTGTTCTCTGAAATCGAGAGTGTGAGTGCTGTGTGTTCTCTGAAATCGAGAGTGTTAGTGCTGCGTGTTGTCTGCAATCGAAAGTGTTAGTGCCGTGTGTTCTCTACAATCGAGAGTGTTAGTGCTGAGTGTTCTCTGAAATCGAGAGTGTGAGTGCTGTGTGTTCTCTGAAATCGAGAGTGTTAGTGCTGTGCGTTCTCTGAAATTGAGAGTGTTAGTGCTGTGTGATCTCTGAAATGGAGAGTGTTAGTGCTGAGTGCTCTCTGAAATCGAGAGTGTTAGTGCTGTGTGTTCCATGAAATCGAGAGTGCTAATGCTGTGTGTTCTCTGCAATTGAAAGTGTTAGTGTTGGGTTCTCTCTGAAATCAAGAATGTTAGTGCTGTGCGTTCTCTGAAATCGAGAGTGTTAGTGCTGGGTGATCTCTGAAATCGAGAGTGTTAGTGCTGGGTGCTCTCTGAAATCGAGAGTGTCAGCGCAGTGCGATATCTGAAATCGAGAGTGTGAGTGCTGCGCGTTCTCTGAAATCGAGAGTATTAGTGCTGTGCGATCTCAGAAATCGAGAGTTTTTGTGCTGTGCATTCTCTGAAATCGAGAGTGTTAGTGCTGCGTGTTCTCTGAAATCGAGAGCGTTAGTGCTGTGTTTTCTCTGAAATCAAGAGTGTTAGTGCTGTGTTTTCTCTGAAATCGAAAGTGTTAGTGCTGTGCGATCTCTGAAATTGAGAGTGTTAGTGCTGTGTGATCTCTGAAATGGAGAGTGTTAGTGCTGAGTGCTCTCTGAAATCGAGAGTGTTAGTGCTGTGTGTTCCATGAAATCGAGAGTGCTAATGCTGTGTGTTCTCTGCAATTGAAAGTGTTAGTGTTGGGTGCTCTCTGAAATCGAGAATGTTAGTGCTGTGCGTTCTCTGAAATCGAGAGTGTTAGTGCTGGGTGATCTCTGAAATCGAGAGTGTTAGTGCTGGGTGCTCTCTGAAATCGAGAGTGTCAGCGCTGTGCGATCTCTGAAATCCAGAGTGTTAGGCTGAGCATTCTATGAAATCGAGAGAGTTATTGTTATGCGTTTTCTGTAATCGAGAGTGTTAGTGCTGTCTGTTCACTGAAATCAAGAGTGTTAGTGCTATGTGTTCTCTGCAATCGAGAGTGTTAGTGCTGTGTGTTCTCTGAAATCGAGTGTTAGTGCTGTGTGTTCTCTGAAATCGAGAGTGTTAGTGCTGTGTGTTCTCTGAAATAGAGAGTGTTTGTGCTGTGTGTTCTCTGAAATCGAGTGTGTTAGTGCTGTGTGTTCTATGAAATCGAGAGTGTTAGTGCTGTGTGTTCTATGAAATCGAGAGTGTTTGTGCTGTGCGTTCTCTGAAATCGAGAGTGTTAGTGCTGTGTGTTCTCTGAAATCGAGAGTGTTAGTGCTGTGTGTTCTCTGAAATCGAGAGTGTTAGTGCTGTGTGTTCTCTGAAATCGAGAGTGTTAGTGCTGCTCATTCTCTGAAATCGAGAGTGTTAGTGCTGTGCGTTCTCTGAAATCGAGAGTGTTAGTGTTGGGTGCTCTCTGAAATCGAGAATGTTAGTGCTGTGCTTTCTCTGAAATCGAGAGTGTTAGTGTTGGGTGCTCTCTGAAATCGAGAATGTTAGTGCTGTGCGTTCTCTGAAATCGAGAGTGTTAGTGCTGGGTGATCTCTGAAATCGAGAATGTTAGTGCTGTGCGTTCTCTGAAATCGAGAGTGTTAGTGCTGGGTGATCTCTGAAATCGAGAGTGTTACTGCTGGGTGATCTCTGAAATGGAGAGTGTTAGTGCTGAGTGCTCTCTGAAATCGAGAGTGTTAGTGCTGTGTGTTCCATGAAATCGAGAGTGCTAATGCTGTGTGTTCTCTGCAATTGAAAGTGTTAGTGTTGGGTGCTCTCTGAAATCGAGAATGTTAGTGCTGTGCGTTCACTGAAATCGAGAGTGTTAGTGCTGGGTGATCTCTGAAATCGAGAGTGTTAGTGCTGGGGGCTCTCTGAAATCGAGAGTGTTAGTGCTGGGTGCTCTCTGAAATCGAGAATGTTAGTGCTGGGTGCTCTCTGAAATCGAGAGTGTTAGTGCTGGGTGATCTCTGAAATCGAGAGTGTTAGTGCTGGGTGCTCTCTGAAATCGAGAGTGTTAGTGCTGGGTGCTCTCTGAAATCGAGAGTGTTAGTGCTGGGTGCTCTCTGAAATCGAGAGTGTTAGTGCTGGGTGCTCTCTGAAATCGAGAGTGTCAGCGCTGTGCGATATCTGAAATCGAGAGTGTTAGTGCTGCTCATTCTCTGAAATCGAGAGTATTAGTGCTGTGCGATCTCAGAAATCGAGAGTGTTTGTGCTGTGCATTCTCTGAAATCGAGAGTGTTAGTGCTGCGTGTTCTCTGAAATCGAGAGTGTTAGTGCTGTGTTTTCTCTGAAATCGAGAGTGTTAGTGAAGTCTGTTCTCTGAAATCGAAAGTGTCAGCGCTGTGCGATCTCTGAAATCCAGAGTGTTAGGCTGAGCATTCTATGAAATCGAGAGAGTTATAGTTATGCGTTTTCTGTAATCGAGAGTGTTAGTGCTGTCTGTTCACTGAAATCAAGAGTGTTAGTGCTATGTGTTCTCTGCAATCGAGAGTGTTAGTGCTGTGTGTTCTCTGAAATCGAGTGTTAGTGCTGTGTGTTCTCTGAAATCGAGAGTGTTAGTGCTGTGTGTTCTCTGAAATAGAGAGTGTTTGTGCTGTGTGTTCTCTGAAATCGAGAGTGTTAGTGCTGTGTGTTCTATGAAATCGAGAGTGTTAGTGCTGTGTGTTCTATGAAATCGAGAGTGTTTGTGCTGTGCGTTCTCTGAAATCGAGAGTGTTAGTGCTGTGTGTTCTCTGAAATCGAGAGTGTTAGTGCTGTGTGTTCTCTGAAATCGAGAGTGTATGGCTGTGGATTATCTGAAATCGAGAGTGTTAGTGCTGTGTTTTCTCTGAAATCGAGAGTGTTAGTGCTGTGTTTTCACTGAAATCGAGAGTGTTAGTGCTGTGCGATATCTGAAATCGAAAGTGTCAGTGCTGTGCGATCTCTGAAATCGAGAGTGTATGGCTGTGGATTATCTGAAATCGAGAGCGTTAGTGCTGTGTTTTCTCTGAAATCGAAAGTGTCAGCACTGTGCGATCTCTGAAATCGAGAGTGTTAGGCTGAGCGTTCTATGAAATCAAGAGAGTTAGTGTTGTGCGTTTTCTGTAATCGAGAGTGTTTGTGCCGTCTGTTCACTGAAATCAAGAGTGTTAGTGCTGTGTGTTCTCTGCAATCGAAAGTGATAGTGCTGTGCGATCTCTGAAATCGAGAGTGTTAGTGCTGTGCGTTCTCTGAAATCGAGAGTGTTAGTGCTGTGTGTCCTCTGAAATCGAGAGTGTTAGGCTGAGCGTTCTATGAAATCAAGAGTGTTCGTGTTGTGTTTTCACTGAAATCGAGAGTGTTAGTGCTGTCTGTCCTCTGAAGTCGAGAGTGTTAGGCTGAGCGTTCCATGAAATCAAGAGTGTTCGTGTTGTGTTTTCACTGAAATCGAGAGTGTTAGTGCTGTGTTTTCTCTGAAATCGAGAGTGTTACTGAAGTCTGTTCTCTGAAATCAAGAGTGTTAGTGCTGTGTGCACTCTGCAATCGAGAGTGTTAGTGCTGGGTGCTCTCTGAAATCAAGAGTGTTAGTGCTGTGTGCACTCTGAAATTGAGAGTGTTAGTGCTGTGAGTTCTCTGAAATTGAGAGTGTTAGTGCTGTGTGTTCTCTGAAATCAAGAGTGTTAGTGCTGTGTGTTCTCTGAAATCGAGAGTGTTAGTGCTGTGCGTTCTCTGAAATCGAGAGTGTTTGTGCTGTGTGTTCTCTGAAATCAAAAGTGTCAGCGCTGTGCGATCTCTGAAATCGAGAGTGTTCGTGCTGTGTGTTCTCTGAAATCGAGAGTGTTTGTGCTGTGTGTTCTCTGAAATTGAGGGTATTAGTGCTGTGCAATCTCTGAAATCGAGAGTGTTTGTGCCGTGTTTTCTCTGAAATCGAAAGTGTCAGCGCTGTGCGATCTCTGAAATCGAGAGTGTTTGTGCTGTGTGTTCTCTGAAATCGAGAGTGTTAGTGCTGTGTGTTCCATGAAATCGAGAGTGCTAATGCTGTGTATTCTCTGCAATTGAAAGTGTTAGTGTTGGGTGCTCTCTGAAATCAAGAATGTTAGTGCTGTGCGTTCTCTGAAATCGAGAGTGTTAGTGCTGGGTGATCTCTGAAATCGAGAGTGTTAGTGCTGGGTGCTCTCTGAAATCGAGAGTGTCAGCGCAGTGCGATATCTGAAATCGAGAGTGTGAGTGCTGCGCGTTCTCTGAAATCGAGAGTATTAGTGCTGTGCGATCTCAGAAATCGAGAGTTTTTGTGCTGTGCATTCTCTGAAATCGAGAGTGTTAGTGCTGCGTGTTCTCTGAAATCGAGAGCGTTAGTGCTGTGTTTTCTCTGAAATCGAAAGTGTTAGTGCTGTGTGATCTCTGAAATGGAGAGTGTTAGTGCTGAGTGCTCTCTGAAATCGAGAGTGTTAGTGCTGTGTGTTCCATGAAATCGAGAGTGCTAATGCTGTGTGTTCTCTGCAATTGAAAGTGTTAGTGTTGGGTGCTCTCTGAAATCGAGAATGTTAGTGCTGTGCGTTCTCTGAAATCGAGAGTGTTAGTGCTGGGTGATCTCTGAAATCGAGAGTGTTAGTGCTGGGTGCTCTCTGAAATCGAGAGTGTCAGCGCTGTGCGATCTCTGAAATCCAGAGTGTTAGGCTGAGCATTCTATGAAATCGAGAGAGTTATTGTTATGCGTTTTCTGTAATCGAGAGTGTTAGTGCTATGTGTTCTCTGCAATCGAGAGTGTTAGTGCTGTGTGTTCTCTGAAATCGAGTGTTAGTGCTGTGTGTTCTCTGAAATCGAGTGTTAGTGCTGTGTGTTCTCTGAAATCGAGAGTGTTAGTGCTGTGTGTTCTCTGAAATAGAGAGTGTTTGTGCTGTGTGTTCTCTGAAATCGAGAGTGTTAGTGCTGTGTGTTCTATGAAATCGAGAGTGTTTGTGCTGTGCGTTCTCTGAAATCGAGAGTGTTAGTGCTGTGTGTTCTCTGAAATCGAGAGTGTTAGTGCTGTGTGTTCTCTGAAATCGAGAGTGTTAGTGCTGTGTGTTCTCTGAAATCGAGAGTGTTAGTGCTGCTCATTCTCTGAAATCGAGAGTGTTAGTGCTGTGCGTTCTCTGAAATCGAGAGTGTTAGTGTTGGGTGCTCTCTGAAATCGAGAATGTTAGTGCTGTAGTTCTCTGAAATCGAGAGTGTTAGTGTTGGGTGCTCTCTGAAATCGAGAATGTTAGTGCTGTGCGTTCTCTAAAATCGAGAGTGTTAGTGCTGGGTGATCTCTGAAATCGAGAGTGTTAGTGCTGTGCGTTCTCTGAAATCGAGAGTGTTAGTGCTGGGTGATCTGTGAAATCGAGAGTGTTAGTGCTGGGTGATCTCTGAAATCGAGAGTGTTAGTGCTGTGCGATCTCAGAAATCGAGAGTGTATGGCTGTGGATTATCTGAAATCGAGAGCGTTAGTGCTGTGTTTTCTCTGAAATCGAAAGTGTCAGCGCTGTGCGATCTCTGAAATCGAGAGTGTTAGGCTGAGCGTTCTATGAAATCAAGAGAGTTAGTGTTGTGCGTTTTCTGTAATCGAGAGTGTTTGTGCCGTCTGTTCACTGAAATCAAGAGTGTTAGTGCTGTGTGTTCTCTGCAATCGAAAGTGTTAGTGCTGTGCGATCTCTGAAATCGAGAGTGTTAGTGCTGTGCGTTCTCTGAAATCGAGAGTGTTAGTGCTGTGTGTCCTCTGAAATCGAGAGTGTTAGGCTGAGCGTTCCATGAAATCAAGAGTGTTCGTGTTGTGTTTTCACTGAAATCGAGAGTGTTAGTGCTGTGTGTCCTCTGAAATCGAGAGTGTTAGGCTGAGCGTTCCATGAAATCAAGAGTGTTCGTGTTGTGTTTTCACTGAAATCGAGAGTGTTAGTGCTGTGTTTTCACTGAAATCGAGAGTGTTAGTGCTGTGTGTCCTCTGAAATCGAGAGTGTTAGGCTGAGCGTTCCATGAAATCAAGAGTGTTCCTGTTGTGTTTTCTCTGAAATCGAGAGTGTTAGTGCTGTGTGCACTCTGCAATCGAGAGTGTTAGTGCTGGGTGCTCTCTGAAATCAAGAGTGTTAGTGCTGTGTGCACTCTGCAATCGAGAGTGTTAGTGCTGGGTGCTCTCTGAAATCAAGAGTGTTAGTGCTGTGTGCACTCTGAAATTGAGAGTGTTAGTGCTGTGAGTTCTCTGAAATCAAGAGTGTTAGTGCTGTGTGCACTCTGAAATCAAGAGTGTTAGTGCTGTGAGTTCTCTGAAATTGAGAGTGTTAGTGCTGTGTGTTCTCTGAAATCAAGAGTGTTAGTGCTGTGTGTTCTCTGAAATCGAGAGTGTTAGTGCTGTGCGTTCTCTGAAATCGAGAGTGTTTGTGCTGTGTGTTCTCTGAAATCGAAAGTGTTTGTGCTGTGTGTTCTCTGAAATTGAGGGTATTAGTGCTGTGCAATCTCTGAAATCGAGAGTGTTTGTGCTGTGTTTTCTCTGAAATCGAAAGTGTCAGCGCTGTGCGATCTCTGAAATCGAGAGTGTTTGTGCTGTGTGTTCTCTGAAATTGAGAGTGCTAGTGCTGTGTGTTCTCTGAAATCGAGAGTGTTTGTGCTGTGTGTTCTCTGAAATTGAGAGTGTTAGTGCTGTGTGTTCTCTGAAATCGAGAGTGTTTGTGCTGTGTGTTCTCTGAAATCGAGAGTGTTTGTGCCGTGTGTTCTCTGAAATTGAGAGTGTTTGTGCTGTGTGTTCAATGAAATCAAGAGTGTTAGTGCTGTGTGCACTCTGAAATCGAGAGTGTTAGTGCTGTGTGCACTCTGAAATCGAGAGTGTTTGTGCTGGGTGCTCTCTGAAATCAAGAGTGTTAGTGCTGTGTGTTCTCTGAAATCGAGAGTGTTTGTGCTGGGTGCTCTCTGAAATCAAGAGTGTTAGTGCTGTGTGTTCTCTGAAATCAAGAGTGTTAGTGCTGTGTGTTCTCTGAAATAGAGAGTGTCAGTGCTGTGTGTCCTCTGAAATAGAGAGTGTTAGTGCTGGGTGTTCTCTCAAATCGAGAGTGTCAGTGCTGTGTGTTCTCTGAAATCGAAACTGTTAATGCCGTGTGTTCTCTGCAATTGAGAGTGTTAGTGCTGTGCGTTTTCTGAAATCGAGAGTATTAGTGCTGTGCGATCTCTGAAATTGAGAGTGTTAGTGCTGTGTGTTCACTGAAATTGAGAGTGTTAGTGCTGTGTGTTCTCTGAAATCGAGAGTGTTTGTGCTGTGTGTTCTCTGAAATCAAGAGTGTTAGTGCTGTGCGTTCTCTGAAATCGAGAGTGTTTGTGCTGTGTGTTCTCTGAAATTGAGAGTGTTAGGCTGGGTGCTGTCTGAAATCGAGAGTGTTAGTGCTGTGTGTTCTCTGAAATCGAGAGTGTTAGTGCTGTGTGTTCTCTGAAATCAAGAGTGTTAGTGCTGCGTGTTCTCTGAAATCAAGAGTGTTAGTGCTGTGTGCACTCTGAAATTGAGAGTGTTAGTGCTGTGTGTTCTCTGAAATCGAGAGTGTTAGTGCTGTGTGTTCTCTGAAATCAAGAGTGTTAGTGCTGCGTGTTCTCTGAAATCAAGAGTGTTAGTGCTGTGTGTTCTCTGAAATCAAGAGTGTTAGTGCTGCGTGTTCTCTGAAATCAAGAGTGTTAGTGCTGTGTGCACTCTGAAATCGAGAGTGTTAGTGCTGTGTGTTCTCTGAAATCAAGAGTGTTAGTGCTGTGTGCACTCTGAAATCGAGAGTGTTAGTGCTGTGTGTTCTCTGAAATCAAGAGTGTTAGTGCTGTGTGTCCTCTGAAATAGAGTGTTCGTGCTGTGTGCACTCTGAAATCGAGAGTGTCAGTGCTGTGCGTTTTCTGAAATCGAGAGTGTTAGTGCTGTGCGATCTCTGAAATCGAGAGTGTTAGTGCTGTGCGATCTCTGAAATCGAGAGTGTTAGTGCTGTGCGATCTCTGAAATCGAGAGTGTTAGTGCTGTGCGTTTTCTGAAATCGAGAGTGTTAGTGCTGTGCGATCTCTGAAATCGAGAGTGTTAGTGCTGTGCGTTTTCTGAAATCGAGAGTGTTAGTGCTGTGCGATCTCTGAAATCGAGAGTGTTAGTGTAGTCTGTTCTCTGAAATGAAGAGTGTTAGTGCTGTGTGCACTCTGAAATCGAGAGTGTTAGTGCTGGGTGCACTCTGAAATTGAGAGTGTTAGTGCTGTGAGTTCTCTGAAATTGAGAGTGTTAGTGCTGTGTGCTCTCTGAAATCAAGAGTGTTAGTGCTGTGTGTTCTCTGAAATCGAGAGTGTTAGTGCTGTGCGTTCTCTGAAATCGAGAGTGTTTGTGCTGTGTGTTTTCTGAAATCGAAAGTGTTTGTGCTGTGTGTTCTCTGAAATTGAGGGTATTAGTGCTGTGCAATCTCTGAAATCGAGAGTGTTTGTGCTGTGTTTTCTCTGAAATCGAAAGTGTCAGCGCTGTGCGATCTCTGAAATCGAGAGTGTTTGCGCTGTGTGTTCTCTGAAATTGAGAGTGTTAGTGCTGTGTGTTCTCTGAAATCGAGAGTGTTTGTGCTGTGTGTTCTCTGAAATTGAGAGTGTTAGTGCTGTGTGTTCTCTGAAATCGAGAGTGTTTGTGCTGTGTGTTCTCTGAAATCGAGAGTGTTAGTGCTGTGTGTTCTCTGAAATCGAGAGTGTTTGTGCTGTGTGTTCTCTGAAATTGAGAGTGTTAGTGCTGTGTGTTCTCTGAAATCGAGAGTGTTTGTGCTGTGTGTTCTCTGAAATCGAGAGTGTTAGTGCTGTGTGTTCTCTGAAATTGAGAGTGTTAGTGCTGTGTGTTCAATGAAATCAAGAGTGTTAGTGCTGTGTGCACTCTGAAATCGAAAGTGTCAGCGCTGTGCGATCTCTGAAATCGAGAGTGTTAGGCTGAGCGTTCTATGAAATCAAGAGAGTTAGTGTTGTGCGTTTTCTGTAATCGAGAGTGCTTGTGCCGTCTGTTCACTGAAATCAAGAGTGTTAGTGCTGTGTGTTCTCTGCAATCGAAAGTGTTAGTGCTGTGCGATCTCTGAAATCGAGAGTGTTAGTGCTGTGCGTTCTCTGAAATCGAGAGTGTTAGTGCTGTGTGTCCTCTGAAATCGAGAGTGTTAGGCTGAGCGTTCTATGAAATCAAGAGTGTTCGTGTTGTGTTTTCACTGAAATCGAGAGTGTTAGTGCTGTGTGTCCTCTGAAATCGAGAGTGTAAGGCTGAGCGTTCCATGAAATCAAGAGTGTTCGTGTTGTGTTTTCACTGAAATCGAGAGTGTTAGTGCTGTGTTTTCTCTGAAATCGAGAGTGTTAGTGTAGTCTGTTCTCTGAAATGAAGAGTGTTAGTGCTGTGTGCACTCTGAAATCGAGAGTGTTAATGCTGGGTGCTCTCTGAAATCAAGAGTGTTAGTGCTGTGTGCACTCTGAAATTGAGAGTGTTAGTGCTGTGAGTTCTCTGAAATCGAGAGTGTTAGTGCTGTGTGCTCTCTGAAATCAAGAGTGTTAGTGCTGTGTGTTCTCTGAAATCGAGAGTGTTAGTGCTGTGCGTTCTCTGAAATCGAGAGTGTTTGTGCTGTGTGTTCTCTGAAATCGAAAGTGTTTGTGCTGTGTGTTCTCTGAAATTGAGGGTATTAGTGCTGTGCAATCTCTGAAATCGAGAGTGTTTGTGCTGTGTTTTCTCTGAAATCGAAAGTGTCAGCGCTGTGCGATCTCTGAAATCGAGAGTGTTTGCGCTGTGTGTTCTCTGAAATTGAGAGTGTTAGTGCTGTGTGTTCTCTGAAATCGAGAGTGTTTGTGCTGTGTGTTCTCTGAAATTGAGAGTGTTAGTGCTGTGTGTTCTCTGAAATCGAGAGTGTTTGTGCTGTGTGTTCTCTGAAATCGAGAGTGTTAGTGCTGTGTGTTCTCTGAAATCGAGAGTGTTTGTGCCGTGTGTTCTCTGAAATTGAGAGTGTTAGTGCTGTGTGTTCAATGAAATCAAGAGTGTTAGTGCTGTGTGCACTCTGAAATCGAGAGTGTTAGTGCTGTGTGTTCTCTGAAATCAAGAGTGTTAGTGCTGTGTGCACTCTGAAATCGAGAGTGTTTGTGCTGGGTGCTCTCTGAAATCAAGAGTGTTAGTGCTGTGTGTTCTCTGAAATCGAGAGTGTTTGTGCTGGGTGCTCTCTGAAATCAAGAGTGTTAGTGCTGTGTGTTCTCTGAAATCAAGAGTGTTAGTGCTGTGTGTTCTCTGAAATAGAGAGTGTCAGTGCTGTGTGTCCTCTGAAATAGAGAGTGTTAGTGCTGGGTGTTCTCTCAAATCGAGAGTGTCAGTGCTGTGTGTTCTCTGAAATCGAAACTGTTAATGCCGTGTGTTCTCTGCAATTGAGAGTGTTAGTGCTGTGCGTTTTCTGAAATCGAGAGTATTAGTGCTGTGCGATCTCTGAAATTGAGAGTGTTAGTGCTGTGTGTTCTCTGAAATTGAGAGTGTTAGTGCTGTGTGTTCTCTGAAATCGAGAGTGTTTGTGCTGTGTGTTCTCTGAAATCAAGAGTGTTAGTGCTGTGTGTTCTCTGAAATCGAGAGTGTTTGTGCTGTGTGTTCTCTGAAATTGAGAGTGTTAGGCTGGGTGCTCTCTGAAATCGAGAGTGTTAGTGCTGTGTGTTCTCTGAAATCGAGAGTGTTAGTGCTGTGTGTTCTCTGAAATCAAGAGTGTTAGTGCTGCGTGTTCTCTGAAATCAAGAGTGTTAGTGCTGTGTGCACTCTGAAATTGAGAGTGTTAGTGCTGTGTGTTCTCTGAAATCGAGAGTGTTAGTGCTGTGTGTTCTCTGAAATCAAGAGTGTTCGTGCTGTGTGCACTCTGAAATCGAGAGTGTTAGTGCTGTGTGTCCTCTGAAATAGAGAGTGTTAGTGCTGTGTGCACTCTGAAATCGAGAGTGTCAGTGCTGTGTGTTCTCTGAAATCGAGAGTGTTAGTGCTGTGCGTTTTCTGAAATCGAGAGTGTTAGTGCTGTGCGATCTCTGAAATCGAGAGTGTTAGTGCTGTGCGATCTCTGAAATCGAGAGTGTTAGTGCTGTGCGATCTCTGAAATCGAGAGTGTTAGTGCTGTGCGTTTTCTGAAATCGAGAGTGTTAGTGCTGTGCGATCTCTGAAATCGAGAGTGTTAGTGCTGTGCGTTTTCTGAAATCGAGAGTGTTAGTGCTGTGCGATCTCTGAAATCGAGAGTGTTCGTGCTGTGTGTTCTCTGAAATCGAGAGTGTTAGTGCTGTGTGTTCTCTGAAATCGAGAGTGTTAGTGCTGTGCGATCTCTGAAATCGAGAGTGTTAGACTGAGCGTTCTATGAAATCGAGAGAGTTAGTGCCGTCTGTTTTCTGAAATCGAGAATGTTAGTGCTGTGTGTTCTCTGAAATCGAGAGTGTTAGTGCTGTGTGTTCTCTGAAATAGAGAGTGTTCGTGCTGTGTGTTCTCTGAAATAGAGAGTGTTAGTGCTGTGTGTTCTCTGAAATAGAGAGTGTTAGTGCTGTGTGTTCTCTGAAATCGAGAGTGTAAGTGCTGTGTGTTCTCTGAAATCGAGAGTGTTAGTGCTGTGTGTTCTCTGAAATCGAGAGTGTATGCCTGTGGATTATCTGAAATCGAGAGTGTTAGTGCTGTGTTTTCTCTGAAATCAAGAGTGTTAGTGCTGTGTTTTCACTGAAATCAAGAGTGTTAGTGCTGTGCGATATCTGAAATCGAAAGTGTCAGTGCTGTGCGATCTCTGAAATCGAGCGTGTTAGTGCTGTGTGTTCTCTGAAATCGAGAGTGTATGGCTGTGGATTATCTGAAATCGAGAGCGTTAGTGCTGTGTTTTCTCTGAAATCAAGAGTGTTAGTGCTGTGTTTTCACTGAAATCGAGAGTGTTAGTGCTGTGCGATATCTGAAATCGAAAGTGTCAGTGCTGTGCGATCTCTGAAATCGAGAGTGTTAGTGCTGAGCGTTCTATGAAATCGAGAGAGTTAGTGTTGTGCGTTTTCTGTAATCGAGAGTGTTTGTGCCGTCTGTTCACTGAAATCAAGAGTGTTAGTGCTGTGTGTTCTCTGCAATCGAAAGTGTTAGTGCTGTGCGATCTCTGAAATCGAGAATGTTAGTGCTCTGCGTTCTCTGAAATCGAGAGTGTTAGTGCTGTTTGTCCTCTGAAATCGAGAGTGTTAGGCTGAGCGTTCTATGAAATCAAGAGTGTTCGTGTTGTGTTTTCACTGAAATCGAGTGTTAGTGCTCTGTGTCCTCTGAAATCGAGAGTGTTAGTGAAGTCTGTTCTCTGAAATCAAGAGTGTTAGTGCTGTGTGCACTCTGAAATCGAGAGTGTTAGTGCTGGGTGCTCTCCGAAATCAAGTGTGTTAGTGCTGTGTGCACTCTGAAATTGAGAGTGTTAGTGCTGTGTGTTCTCTGAAATCGAGAGTGTTTGTGCTGTGTTTTCTCTGAATTCGAGAGTGTTAGTGAAGTCTGTTCTCTGAAATCAAGAGTGTTAGTGCTGTGTGCACTCTGAAATCGAGAGTGTTAGTGCTGGGTGCTCTCTGAAATCAAGTGTGTTAGTGCTTTGTGCACTCTGAAATTGAGAGTGTTAGTGCTGTGTGTTCTCTGAAATCAAGAGTGTTAGTGCTGTGTGTTCTCTGAAATTGAGGGTATTAGTGCTGTGCAATCTCTGAAATCGAGAGTGTTTGTGCTGTGCATTCTCTGAAATCGAGAGTGTTAGTGCTGCGTGTTCTCTGAAATCGAGAGTGTTAGTGCTGTGCGATCTCTGAAATCGAGAGTGTTAGACTGAGCGTTCTATGAAATCGAGAGAGTTAGTGCCGTCTGTTTTCTGAAATCGAGAATGTTAGTGCTGTGTGTTCTCTGAAATCGAGTGTTAGTGCTGTGTGTTCTCTGAAATCGAGAGTGTTAGTGCTGTGTGTTCTCTGAAATAGAGAGTGTTAGTGCCGTGTGTTCTCTGAAATCGAGAGTGTTAGTGCTGTGTGTTCTATGAAATCGAGAGTGTTAGTGCTGTGTGTTCTATGAAATCGAGAGTGTTTGTGCTGTGCGTTCTCTGAAATCGAGAGTGTTAGTGCTGTGTGTTCTCTGAAATTGAGAGTGTTAGTGCTGTGTGTTCTCTGAAATCGAGAGTGTTAGTGCTGTGTGTTCTCTGAAATCGAGAGTGTTAGTGCTGTGTGTTCTCTGAAATCGAGAGTGTTAGTGCTGTGCGATCTCTGAAATCGAGAGTGTTAGACTGAGCGTTCTATGAAATCGAGAGAGTTAGTGTTGTGCGTTTTCTGAAATCGAGAGTGTTTGTGCTGTGTGTTCTCTGAAATCGAGAGTGTTAGTGCTGTGTGTTCTCTGAAATCGAGAGTGTTAGTGCTGTGTGTTCTCTGAAATCGAGAGTGTTAGTGCTGCGTGTTCTCTGAAATCGAGAGTGTTAGTGCTGTGTGTTCCATGAAATCGAGAGTGCTAGTGCTGTGTGTTCTCTGAAATCGAGAGTGTTAGTGCTGTGTGTTCTCTGAAATCGAGAGTGTTAGTGCTGTGTGTTCTCTGAAATCGAGAGTGTCAGCGCTGTGCGATATCTGAAATCGAGAATGTTAGTGCTGTGCGTTCTCTGAAATCGAGAGTGTCAACGCAGTGCGATATCTGAAATCGAGAGTGTGAGTGCTGCGCGTTCTCTGAAATCGAGAGTATGAGTGCTGTGCGATCTCAGAAATCGAGAGTTTTTGTGCTGTGCATTCTCTGAAATCGAGAGTGTTAGTGCTGCGTGTTCTCTGAAATCGAGAGCGTTAGTGCTGTGTTTTCTCTGAAATCAAGAGTGTTAGTGCTGTGTTTTCTCTGAAATCGAAAGTGTTAGTGCTGTGCGATCTCTGAAATTGAGAGTGTTAGTGCTGTGTGATCTCTGAAATGGAGAGTGTTAGTGCTGAGTGCTCTCTGAAATCGAGAGTGTTAGTGCTGTGTGTTCCATGAAATCGAGAGTGCTAATGCTGTGTGTTCTCTGCAATTGAAAGTGTTAGTGTTGGGTGCTCTCTGAAATCGAGAATGTTAGTGCTGTGCCTTCTCTGAAATCGAGAGTGTTAGTGCTGGGTGATCTCTGAAATCGAGAGTGTTAGTGCTGGGTGCTCTCTGAAATCGAGAGTGTTAGTGCTGGGTGCTCTCTGAAATCGAGAGTGTTAGTGCTGGGTGCTCTCTGAAATCGAGAGTGTCAGCGCTGTGCGATATCTGAAATCGAGAGTGTTAGTGCTGCTCATTCTCTGAAATCGAGAGTATTAGTGCTGTGTGATCTCAGAAATCGAGAGTGTTTGTGCTGTGCATTCTCTGAAATCGAGAGTGTTAGTGCTGCGTGTTCTCTGAAATCGAGAGTGTTAGTGCTGTGTTTTCTCTGAAATCGAGAGTGTTAGTGAAGTCTGTTCTCTGAAATCGAAAGTGTCAGCGCTGTGCGATCTCTGAAATCCAGAGTGTTAGGCTGAGCATTCTATGAAATCGAGAGAGTTATTGTTATGCGTTTTCTGTAATCGAGAGTGTTAGTGCTGTCTGTTCACTGAAATCAAGAGTGTTAGTTCTAAGTGTTCTCTGCAATCGAGAGTGTTAGTGCTGTGTGTTCTCTGAAATCGAGTGTTAGTGCTGTGTGTTCTCTGAAATCGAGAGTGTTAGTGCTGTGTGTTCTCTGAAATAGAGAGTGTTAGTGCTTTGTGTTCTCTGAAATCGAGAGTGTTAGTGCTGTGTGTTCTATGAAATCGAGAGTGTTAGTGCTGTGTGTTCTCTGAAATCGAGAGTGTTAGTGCTGCGTGTTCTCTGAAATCGAGAGTGTTAGTGCTGTGTGTTCCATGAAATCGAGAGTGCTAGTGCTGTGTGTTCTCTGAAATCGAGAGTGTTAGTGCTGTGTGTTCTCTGAAATCGAGAGTGTTAGTGCTGTGTGTTCTCTGAAATCGAGAGTGTCAGCGCTGTGCGATATCTGAAATCGAGAATGTTAGTGCTGTGCGTTCTCTGAAATCGAGAGTGTCCACGCAGTGCGATATCTGAAATCGAGAGTGTGAGTGCTGCGCGTTCTCTGAAATCGAGAGTATGAGTGCTGTGCGATCTCAGAAATCGAGAGTTTTTGTGCTGTGCATTCTCTGAAATCGAGAGTGTTAGTGCTGCGTGTTCTCTGAAATCGAGAGCGTTAGTGCTGTGTTTTCTCTGAAATCGAAAGTGTTAGTGCTGTGCGATCTCTGAAATTGAGAGTGTTAGTGCTGTGTGATCTCTGAAATGGAGAGTGTTAGTGCTGAGTGCTCTCTGAAATCGAGAGTGTTAGTGCTGTGTGTTCCATGAAATCGAGAGTGCTAATGCTGTGTGTTCTCTGCAATTGAAAGTGTTAGTGTTGGGTGCTCTCTGAAATCGAGAATGTTAGTGCTGTGCCTTCTCTGAAATCGAGAGTGTTAGTGCTGGGTGATCTCTGAAATCGAGAGTGTTAGTGCTGGGTGCTCTCTGAAATCGAGAGTGTTAGTGCTGGGTGCTCTCTGAAATCGAGAGTGTTAGTGCTGGGTGCTCTCTGAAATCGAGAGTGTCAGCGCTGTGCGATATCTGAAATCGAGAGTGTTAGTGCTGCTCATTCTCTGAAATCGAGAGTATTAGTGCTGTGCGATCTCAGAAATCGAGAGTGTTTGTGCTGTGCATTCTCTGAAATAGAGAGTGTTAGTGCTGCGTGTTCTCTGAAATCGAGAGTGTTAGTGCTGTGTTTTCTCTGAAATCGAGAGTGTTAGTGAAGTCTGTTCTCTGAAATCGAAAGTGTCAGCGCTGTGCGATCTCTGAAATCCAGAGTGTTAGGCTGAGCATTCTATGAAATCGAGAGAGTTATTGTTATGCGTTTTCTGTAATCGAGAGTGTTAGTGCTGTCTGTTCACTGAAATCAAGAGTGTTAGTTCTAAGTGTTCTCTGCAATCGAGAGTGTTAGTGCTGTGTGTTCTCTGAAATCGAGTGTTAGTGCTGTGTGTTCTCTGAAATCGAGAGTGTTAGTGCTGTGTGTTCTCTGAAATAGAGAGTGTTAGTGCTTTGTGTTCTCTGAAATCGAGAGTGTTAGTGCTGTGTGTTCTATGAAATCGAGAGTGTTAGTGATGTGTGTTCTCTGAAATCGAGAGTGTTAGTGCTGTGTGTTCTCTGAAATCGAGAGTGTTAGTGCTGTGTGTTCTCTGAAATCGAGAGTGTTAGTGCTGTGCGATCTCTGAAATCGAGAGTGTTAGACTGAGCGTTCTATGAAATCGAGAGAGTTAGTGTTGTGCGTTTTCTGAAATCGAGAGTGTTTGTGCTGTGTGTTCTCTGAAATCGAGAGTGTTAGTGCTGTGTGTTCTCTGAAATCGAGAGTGTTAGTGCTGTGTGTTCTCTGAAATCGAGAGTGTTAGTGCTGCGTGTTCTCTGAAATCGAGAGTGTTAGTGCTGTGTGTTCCATGAAATCGAGAGTGCTAGTGCTGTGTGTTCTCTGAAATCGAGAGTGTTAGTGCTGTGTGTTCTCTGAAATCGAGAGTGTTAGTGCTGTGTGTTCTCTGAAATCGAGAGTGTCAGCGCTGTGCGATATCTGAAATCGAGAATGTTAGTGCTGTGCGTTCTCTGAAATCGAGAGTGTCAACGCAGTGCGATATCTGAAATCGAGAGTGTGAGTGCTGCGCGTTCTCTGAAATCGAGAGTATGAGTGCTGTGCGATCTCAGAAATCGAGAGTTTTTGTGCTGTGCATTCTCTGAAATCGAGAGTGTTAGTGCTGCGTGTTCTCTGAAATCGAGAGCGTTAGTGCTGTGTTTTCTCTGAAATCAAGAGTGTTAGTGCTGTGTTTTCTCTGAAATCGAAAGTGTTAGTGCTGTGCGATCTCTGAAATTGAGAGTGTTAGTGCTGTGTGATCTCTGAAATGGAGAGTGTTAGTGCTGAGTGCTCTCTGAAATCGAGAGTGTTAGTGCTGTGTGTTCCATGAAATCGAGAGTGCTAATGCTGTGTGTTCTCTGCAATTGAAAGTGTTAGTGTTGGGTGCTCTCTGAAATCGAGAATGTTAGTGCTGTGCCTTCTCTGAAATCGAGAGTGTTAGTGCTGGGTGCTCTCTGAAATCGAGAGTGTTAGTGCTGGGTGCTCTCTGAAATCGAGAGTGTTAGTGCTGGGTGCTCTCTGAAATCGAGAGTGTTAGTGCTGTGTGCTCTCTGAAATCGAGAGTGTCAGCGCTGTGCGATATCTGAAATCGAGAGTGTTAGTGCTGCTCATTCTCTGAAATCGAGAGTATTAGTGCTGTGTGATCTCAGAAATCGAGAGTGTTTGTGCTGTGCATTCTCTGAAATCGAGAGTGTTAGTGCTGCGTGTTCTCTGAAATCGAGAGTGTTAGTGCTGTGTTTTCTCTGAAATCGAGAGTGTTAGTGAAGTCTGTTCTCTGAAATCGAAAGTGTCAGCGCTGTGCGATCTCTGAAATCCAGAGTGTTAGGCTGAGCATTCTATGAAATTGAGAGAGTTATTGTTATGCGTTTTCTGTAATCGAGAGTGTTAGTGCTGTCTGTTCACTGAAATCAAGAGTGTTAGTTCTAAGTGTTCTCTGCAATCGAGAGTGTTAGTGCTGTGTGTTCTCTGAAATCGAGTGTTAGTGCTGTGTGTTCTCTGAAATCGAGAGTGTTAGTGCTGTGTGTTCTCTGAAATAGAGAGTGTTAGTGCTTTGTGTTCTCTGAAATCGAGAGTGTTAGTGCTGTGTGTTCTATGAAATCGAGAGTGTTAGTGCTGTGTGTTCTCTGAAATCGAGAGTGTTAGTGCTGCGTGTTCTCTGAAATCGAGAGTGTTAGTGCTGTGTGTTCCATGAAATCGAGAGTGCTAGTGCTGTGTGTTCTCTGAAATCGAGAGTGTTAGTGCTGTGTGTTCTCTGAAATCGAGAGTGTTAGTGCTGTGTGTTCTCTGAAATCGAGAGTGTCAGCGCTGTGCGATATCTGAAATCGAGAATGTTAGTGCTGTGCGTTCTCTGAAATCGAGAGTGTCCACGCAGTGCGATATCTGAAATCGAGAGTGTGAGTGCTGCGCGTTCTCTGAAATCGAGAGTATGAGTGCTGTGCGATCTCAGAAATCGAGAGTTTTTGTGCTGTGCATTCTCTGAAATCGAGAGTGTTAGTGCTGCGTGTTCTCTGAAATCGAGAGCGTTAGTGCTGTGTTTTCTCTGAAATCAAGAGTGTTAGTGCTGTGTTTTCTCTGAAATCGAAAGTGTTAGTGCTGTGCGATCTCTGAAATTGAGAGTGTTAGTGCTGTGTGATCTCTGAAATGGAGAGTGTTAGTGCTGAGTGCTCTCTGAAATCGAGAGTGTTAGTGCTGTGTGTTCCATGAAATCGAGAGTGCTAATGCTGTGTGTTCTCTGCAATTGAAAGTGTTAGTGTTGGGTGCTCTCTGAAATCGAGAATGTTAGTGCTGTGCCTTCTCTGAAATCGAGAGTGTTAGTGCTGGGTGATCTCTGAAATCGAGAGTGTTAGTGCTGGGTGCTCTCTGAAATCGAGAGTGTTAGTGCTGGGTGCTCTCTGAAATCGAGAGTGTTAGTGCTGGGTGCTCTCTGAAATCGAGAGTGTCAGCGCTGTGCGATATCTGAAATCGAGAGTGTTAGTGCTGCTCATTCTCTGAAATCGAGAGTATTAGTGCTGTGCGATCTCAGAAATCGAGAGTGTTTGTGCTGTGCATTCTCTGAAATAGAGAGTGTTAGTGCTGCGTGTTCTCTGAAATCGAGAGTGTTAGTGCTGTGTTTTCTCTGAAATCGAGAGTGTTAGTGAAGTCTGTTCTCTGAAATCGAAAGTGTCAGCGCTGTGCGATCTCTGAAATCCAGAGTGTTAGGCTGAGCATTCTATGAAATCGAGAGAGTTATTGTTATGCGTTTTCTGTAATCGAGAGTGTTAGTGCTGTCTGTTCACTGAAATCAAGAGTGTTAGTTCTAAGTGTTCTCTGCAATCGAGAGTGTTAGTGCTGTGTGTTCTCTGAAATCGAGTGTTAGTGCTGTGTGTTCTCTGAAATCGAGAGTGTTAGTGCTGTGTGTTCTCTGAAATAGAGAGTGTTAGTGCTTTGTGTTCTCTGAAATCGAGAGTGTTAGTGCTGTGTGTTCTATGAAATCGAGAGTGTTAGTGCTGTGTGTTCTATGAAATCGAGAGTGTTTGTGCTGTGCGTTCTCTGAAATCGAGAGTGTTAGTGCTGTGTGTTCTCTGAAATCGAGAGTGTTAGTGCTGTGTGTTCTCTGAAATCGAGAGTGTTAGTGCTGTGTGTTCTCTGAAATCGAGAGTGTTAGTGCTGTGTGTTCTCTGAAATCGAGAGTGTTAGTGCTGTGCGATCTCTGAAATCGAGAGTGTTAGACTGAGCGTTCTATGAAATCGAGAGAGTTAGTGTTGTGCGTTTTCTGAAATCGAGAGTGTTAGTGCTGTGTGTTCTCTGAAATCGAGAGTGTTAGTGCTGTGTGTTCTCTGAAATCGAGAGTGTTAGTGCTGTGTGTTCTCTGAAATCGAGAGTGTTAGTGCTGTGTGTTCTCTGAAATCGAGAGTGTTAGTGCTGTGTGTTCTCTGAAATCGAGAGTGTTAGTGCTGTGTGTTCTCTGAAATCGAGAGTGTTAGTGCTGTGTGTTCCATGAAATCGAGAGTGCTAGTGCTGTGTGTTCTCTGAAATCGAGAGTGTTAGTGCTGTGTGTTCTCTGAAATCGAGAGTGTTAGTGCTGTGTGTTCTCTGAAATCGAGAGTGTCAGCGCTGTGCGATATCTGAAATCGAGAATGTTAGTGCTGTGCGTTCTCTGAAATCGAGAGTGTCAGCGCAGTGCGATATCTGAAATCGAGAGTATTAGTGCTGTGCGATCTCAGAAATCGAGAGTTTTTGTGCTGTGCATTCTCTGAAATCGAGAGTGTTAGTGCTGCGTGTTCTCTGAAATCGAGAGCGTTAGTGCTGTGTTTTCTCTGAAATCAAGAGTGTTAGTGCTGTGTTTTCTCTGAAATCGAAAGTGTTAGTGCTGTGCGATCTCTGAAATTGAGAGTGTTAGTGCTGTGTGATCTCTGAAATGGAGAGTGTTAGTGCTGAGTGCTCTCTGAAATCGAGAGTGTTAGTGCTGTGTGTTCCATGAAATCGAGAGTGCTAATGCTGTGTGTTCTCTGCAATTGAAAGTGTTAGTGTTGGGTGCTCTCTGAAATCGAGAATGTTAGTGCTGTGCCTTCTCTGAAATCGAGAGTGTTAGTGCTGGGTGATCTCTGAAATCGAGAGTGTTAGTGCTGGGTGCTCTCTGAAATCGAGAGTGTTAGTGCTGGGTGCTCTCTGAAATCGAGAGTGTTAGTGCTGGGTGCTCTCTGAAATCGAGAGTGTCAGCTCTGTGCGATATCTGAAATCAAGAGTGTTAGTGCTGCTCATTCTCTGAAATCGAGAGTATTAGTGCTGTGTGATCTCAGAAATCGAGAGTGTTTGTGCTGTGCATTCTCTGAAATCGAGAGTGTTAGTGCTGCGTGTTCTCTGAAATCGAGAGTGTTAGTGCTGTGTTTTCTCTGAAATCGAGAGTGTTAGTGAAGTCTGTTCTCTGAAATCGAAAGTGTCAGCGCTGTGCGATCTCTGAAATCCAGAGTGTTAGGCTGAGCATTCTATGAAATCGAGAGAGTTATTGTTATGCGTTTTCTGTAATCGAGAGTGTTAGTGCTGTCTGTTCACTGAAATCAAGAGTGTTAGTTCTAAGTGTTCTCTGCAATCGAGAGTGTTAGTGCTGTGTGTTCTCTGAAATCGAGTGTTAGTGCTGTGTGTTCTCTGAAATCGAGAGTGTTAGTGCTGTGTGTTCTCTGAAATAGAGAGTGTTAGTGCTTTGTGTTCTCTGAAATCGAGAGTGTTAGTGCTGTGTGTTCTATGAAATCGAGAGTGTTAGTGCTGTGTGTTCTCTGAAATCGAGAGTGTTAGTGCTGCGTGTTCTCTGAAATCGAGAGTGTTAGTGCTGTGTGTTCCATGAAATCGAGAGTGCTAGTGCTGTGTGTTCTCTGAAATCGAGAGTGTTAGTGCTGTGTGTTCTCTGAAATCGAGAGTGTTAGTGCTGTGTGTTCTCTGAAATCGAGAGTGTCAGCGCTGTGCGATATCTGAAATCGAGAATGTTAGTGCTGTGCGTTCTCTGAAATCGAGAGTGTCCACGCAGTGCGATATCTGAAATCGAGAGTGTGAGTGCTGCGCGTTCTCTGAAATCGAGAGTATGAGTGCTGTGCGATCTCAGAAATCGAGAGTTTTTGTGCTGTGCATTCTCTGAAATCGAGAGTGTTAGTGCTGCGTGTTCTCTGAAATCGAGAGCGTTAGTGCTGTGTTTTCTCTGAAATCAAGAGTGTTAGTGCTGTGTTTTCTCTGAAATCGAAAGTGTTAGTGCTGTGCGATCTCTGAAATTGAGAGTGTTAGTGCTGTGTGATCTCTGAAATGGAGAGTGTTAGTGCTGAGTGCTCTCTGAAATCGAGAGTGTTAGTGCTGTGTGTTCCATGAAATCGAGAGTGCTAATGCTGTGTGTTCTCTGCAATTGAAAGTGTTAGTGTTGGGTGCTCTCTGAAATCGAGAATGTTAGTGCTGTGCCTTCTCTGAAATCGAGAGTGTTAGTGCTGGGTGATCTCTGAAATCGAGAGTGTTAGTGCTGGGTGCTCTCTGAAATCGAGAGTGTTAGTGCTGGGTGCTCTCTGAAATCGAGAGTGTTAGTGCTGGGTGCTCTCTGAAATCGAGAGTGTCAGCGCTGTGCGATATCTGAAATCGAGAGTGTTAGTGCTGCTCATTCTCTGAAATCGAGAGTATTAGTGCTGTGCGATCTCAGAAATCGAGAGTGTTTGTGCTGTGCATTCTCTGAAATAGAGAGTGTTAGTGCTGCGTGTTCTCTGAAATCGAGAGTGTTAGTGCTGTGTTTTCTCTGAAATCGAGAGTGTTAGTGAAGTCTGTTCTCTGAAATCGAAAGTGTCAGCGCTGTGCGATCTCTGAAATCCAGAGTGTTAGGCTGAGCATTCTATGAAATCGAGAGAGTTATTGTTATGCGTTTTCTGTAATCGAGAGTGTTAGTGCTGTCTGTTCACTGAAATCAAGAGTGTTAGTTCTAAGTGTTCTCTGCAATCGAGAGTGTTAGTGCTGTGTGTTCTCTGAAATCGAGTGTTAGTGCTGTGTGTTCTCTGAAATCGAGAGTGTTAGTGCTGTGTGTTCTCTGAAATAGAGAGTGTTAGTGCTTTGTGTTCTCTGAAATCGAGAGTGTTAGTGCTGTGTGTTCTATGAAATCGAGAGTGTTAGTGCTGTGTGTTCTATGAAATCGAGAGTGTTTGTGCTGTGCGTTCTCTGAAATCGAGAGTGTTAGTGCTGTGTGTGCTCTGAAATCGAGAGTGTTAGTGCTGTGTGTTCTCTGAAATCGAGAGTGTTAGTGCTGTGTGTTCTCTGAAATCGAGAGTGTTAGTGCTGTGTGTTCTCTGAAATCGAGAGTGTTAGTGCTGTGCGATCTCTGAAATCGAGAGTGTTAGACTGAGCGTTCTATGAAATCGAGAGAGTTAGTGTTGTGCGTTTTCTGAAATCGAGAGTGTTAGTGCTGTGTGTTCTCTGAAATCGAGAGTGTTAGTGCTGTGTGTTCTCTGAAATCGAGAGTGTTAGTGCTGTGTGTTCTCTGAAATCGAGAGTGTTAGTGCTGTGTGTTCTCTGAAATCGAGAGTGTTTGTGCTGTGTGTTCTCTGAAATCGAGAGTGTTAGTGCTGTGTGTTCTATGAAATCGAGAGTGTTTGTGCTGTGCGTTCTCTGAAATCGAGAGTGTTAGTGCTGTGTGTTCTCTGAAATCGAGAGTGTTAGTGCTGTGTGTTCTCTGAAATCGAGAGTGTTAGTGCTGTGTGTTCTCTGAAATCGAGAGTGTTAGTGCTGTGTGTTCTCTGAAATCGAGAGTGTTAGTGCTGTGTGTTCTCTGAAATCGAGAGTGTTAGTGCTGTGTGTTCCATGAAATCGAGAGTGCTAGTGCTGTGTGTTCTCTGAAATCGAGAGTGTTAGTGCTGTGTGTTCTCTGAAATCGAGAGTGTTAGTGCTGTGTGTTCTCTGAAATCGAGAGTGTCAGCGCTGTGCGATATCTGAAATCGAGAATGTTAGTGCTGTGCGTTCTCTGAAATCGAGAGTGTCAGCGCAGTGCGATATCTGAAATCGAGAGTATTAGTGCTGTGCGATCTCAGAAATCGAGAGTTTTTGTGCTGTGCATTCTCTGAAATCGAGAGTGTTAGTGCTGCGTGTTCTCTGAAATCGAGAGCGTTAGTGCTGTGTTTTCTCTGAAATCAAGAGTGTTAGTGCTGTGTTTTCTCTGAAATCGAAAGTGTTAGTGCTGTGCGATCTCTGAAATTGAGAGTGTTAGTGCTGTGTGATCTCTGAAATGGAGAGTGTTAGTGCTGAGTGCTCTCTGAAATCGAGAGTGTTAGTGCTGTGTGTTCCATGAAATCGAGAGTGCTAATGCTGTGTGTTCTCTGCAATTGAAAGTGTTAGTGTTGGGTACTCTCTGAAATCGAGAATGTTAGTGCTGTGCGTTCTCTGAAATCGAGAGTGTTAGTGCTGGGTGCTCTCTGAAATCGAGAGTGTTAGTGCTGGGTGCTCTCTGAAATCGAGAGTGTTTGTGCTGTGTGTTCTCTGAAATCAAGAGTGTTAGTGCTATGTGTTCTCTGAAATCGAGAGTGTTTGTGCTGTGTGTTCTCTGAAATTGAGAGTGTTAGGCTGGGTGCTCTCTGAAATCGAGAGTGTTAGTGCTGTGTGTTCTCTGAAATCGAGAGTGTTAGTGCTGTGTGTTCTCTGAAATCGAGAGTGTTAGTGCTGTGTGTTCTATGAAATCGAGAGTGTTTGTGCTGTGCGTTCTCTGAAATCGAGAGTGTTAGTGCTGTGCGATCTCTGAAATCGAGAGTGTTAGTGCTGTGTGTTCTCTGAAATCAAGAGTGTTAGTGCTGCGTGTTCTCTGAAATCAAGAGTGTTAGTGCTGTGTGCACTCTGAAATTGAGAGTGTTAGTGCTGTGTGTTCTCTGAAATCGAGAGTGTTAGTGCTGTGTGTTCTCTGAAATCAAGAGTGTTAGTGCTGTGTGCACTCTGAAATCGAGAGTGTTAGTGCTGTGTGTTCTCTGAAATCAAGAGTGTTAGTGCTGTGTGCACTCTGAAATCGAGAGTGTTAGTGCTGTGTGTCCTCTGAAATAGAGAGTGTTAGTGCTGTGTGCACTCTGAAATCGAGTGTGTCAGTGCTGTGTGTTCTCTGAAATCGAGAGTGTTAGAGCTGTGCGTTTTCTGAAATCGAGAGTGTTAGTGCTGTGCGATCTCTGAAATCGAGAGTGTTAGTGCTGTGCGATCTCTGAAATCGAGAGTGTTAGTGCTGTGCGATCTCTGAAATCGAGAGTGTTAGTGCTGTGCGTTTTCTGAAATCGAGAGTGTTAGTGCTGTGCGATCTCTGAAATCGAGAGTGTTAGTGCTGTGCGTTTTCTGAAATCGAGAGTGTTAGTGCTGTGCGATCTCTGAAATCGAGAGTGTTCGTGCTGTGTGTTCTCTGAAATCGAGAGTGTTAGTGCTGTGTGTTCTCTGAAATCGAGAGTGTTAGTGCTGTGCGATCTCTGAAATCGAGAGTGTTAGACTGAGCGTTCTATGAAATCGAGAGAGTTAGTGCCGTCTGTTTTCTGAAATCGAGAATGTTAGTGCTGTGTGTTCTCTGAAATCGAGAGTGTTAGTGCTGTGTGTTCTCTGAAATAGAGAGTGTTCGTGCTGTGTGCTCTCTGAAATCGAGAGTGTTAGTGCTGTGTGTTCTCTGAAATAGAGAGTGTTAGTGCTGTGTGTTCTCTGAAATCGAGAGTGTAAGTGCTGTGTGTTCTCTGAAATCGAGAGTGTTAGTGCTGTGTGTTCTCTGAAATCGAGAGTGTATGCCTGTGGATTATCTGAAATCGAGAGTGTTAGTGCTGTGTTTTCTCTGAAATCAAGAGTGTTAGTGCTGTGTTTTCACTGAAATCAAGAGTGTTAGTGCTGTGCGATATCTGAAATCGAAAGTGTCAGTGCTGTGCGATCTCTGAAATCGAGCGTGTTAGTGCTGTGTGTTCTCTGAAATCGAGAGTGTATGGCTGTGGATTATCTGAAATCGAGAGCGTTAGTGCTGTGTTTTCTCTGAAATCAAGAGTGTTAGTGCTGTGTTTTCACTGAAATCGAGAGTGTTAGTGCTGTGCGATATCTGAAATCGAAAGTGTCAGTGCTGTGCGATCTCTGAAATCGAGAGTGTTAGTGCTGTGTGTTCTCTGAAATAGAGAGTGTTAGTGCTGGGTGCTCTCTGAAATCGAAAGTGTCAGCGCTGTGCGATCTCTGAAATCGAGAGTGTTAGGCTGAGCGTTCTATGAAATCGAGAGAGTTAGTGTTGTGCGTTTTCTGTAATCGAGAGTGTTTGTGCCGTCTGTTCACTGAAATCAAGAGTGTTAGTGCTGTGTGTTCTCTGCAATCGAAAGTGTTAGTGCTGTGCGATCTCTGAAATCGAGAGTGTTAGTGCTCTGCGTTCTCTGAAATCGAGAGTGTTAGTGCTGTTTGTCCTCTGAAATCGAGAGTGTTAGGCTGAGCGTTCTATGAAATCAAGAGTGTTCGTGTTGTGTTTTCACTGAAATCGAGTGTTAGTGCTGTGTGTCCTCTGAAATCGAGAGTGTTAGTGAAGTCTGTTCTCTGAAATCAAGAGTGTTAGTGCTGTGTGCACTCTGAAATTGAGAGTGTTAGTGCTGTGTGTTCTCTGAAATCAAGAGTGTTAGTGCTGTGTGTTCTCTGAAATCGAGAGTGTTTGTGCTGTGTTTTCTCTGAAATCGAGAGTGTTAGTGAAGTCTGTTCTCTGAAATCAAGAGTGTTAGTGCTGTGTGCACTCTGAAATCGAGAGTGTTAGTGCTGGGTGCTCTCTGAAATCAAGTGTGTTAGTGCTGTGTGTTCTCTGAAATTGAGGGTATTAGTGCTGTGTGTTCTCTGAAATCAAGAGTGTTAGTGCTGTGTGTTCTCTGAAATTGAGGGTATTAGTGCTGTGCAATCTCTGAAATCGAGAGTGTTAGTGCTGTGCGATCTCTGAAATCGAGAGTGTTAGACTGAGCGTTCTATGAAATCGAGAGAGTTAGTGCCGTCTGTTTTCTGAAATCGAGAATGTTAGTGCTGTGTGTTCTCTGAAATCGAGTGTTAGTGCTGTGTGTTCTCTGAAATCGAGAGTGTTAGTGCTGTGTGTTCTCTGAAATCGAGAGTGTTAGTGCTGTGTGTTCTCTGAAATCGAGAGTGTTAGTGCTGTGTGTTCTCTGAAATCGAGAGTGTTAGTGCTGTGTGTTCTCTGAAATCGAGAGTGTTAGTGCTGTGTGTTCCATGAAATCGAGAGTGCTAGTGCTGTGTGTTCTCTGAAATCGAGAGTGTTAGTGCTGTGTGTTCTCTGAAATCGAGAGTGTTAGTGCTGTGTGTTCTCTGAAATCGAGAGTGTCAGCGCTGTGCGATATCTGAAATCGAGAATGTTAGTGCTGTGCGTTCTCTGAAATCGAGAGTGTCAGCGCAGTGCGATATCTGAAATCGAGAGTATTAGTGCTGTGCGATCTCAGAAATCGAGAGTTTTTGTGCTGTGCATTCTCTGAAATCGAGAGTGTTAGTGCTGCGTGTTCTCTGAAATCGAGAGCGTTAGTGCTGTGTTTTCTCTGAAATCAAGAGTGTTAGTGCTGTGTTTTCTCTGAAATCGAAAGTGTTAGTGCTGTGCGATCTCTGAAATTGAGAGTGTTAGTGCTGTGTGATCTCTGAAATGGAGAGTGTTAGTGCTGAGTGCTCTCTGAAATCGAGAGTGTTAGTGCTGTGTGTTCCATGAAATCGAGAGTGCTAATGCTGTGTGTTCTCTGCAATTGAAAGTGTTAGTGTTGGGTACTCTCTGAAATCGAGAATGTTAGTGCTGTGCGTTCTCTGAAATCGAGAGTGTTAGTGCTGGGTGCTCTCTGAAATCGAGAGTGTTAGTGCTGGGTGCTCTCTGAAATCGAGAGTGTTTGTGCTGTGTGTTCTCTGAAATCAAGAGTGTTAGTGCTATGTGTTCTCTGAAATCGAGAGTGTTTGTGCTGTGTGTTCTCTGAAATTGAGAGTGTTAGGCTGGGTGCTCTCTGAAATCGAGAGTGTTAGTGCTGTGTGTTCTCTGAAATCGAGAGTGTTAGTGCTGTGTGTTCTCTGAAATCGAGAGTGTTAGTGCTGTGTGTTCTATGAAATCGAGAGTGTTTGTGCTGTGCGTTCTCTGAAATCGAGAGTGTTAGTGCTGCGTGTTCTCTGAAATCAAGAGTGTTAGTGCTGTGTGCACTCTGAAATTGAGAATGTTAGTGCTGTGTGTTCTCTGAAATCGAGAGTGTTTGTGCTGTGTGTTCTCTGAAATCAAGAGTGTTAGTGCTGTGTGTTCTCTGAAATCGAGAGTGTTTGTGCTGTGTGTTCTCTGAAATTGAGAGTGTTAGGCTGGGTGCTCTCTGAAATCGAGAGTGTTAGTGCTGTGTGTTCTCTGAAATCGAGAGTGTTAGTGCTGTGTGTTCTCTGAAATCGAGAGTGTTAGTGCTGTGTGTTCTATGAAATCGAGAGTGTTTGTGCTGTGCGTTCTCTGAAATCGAGAGTGTTAGTGCTGTGCGATCTCTGAAATCGAGAGTGTTAGTGCTGTGTGTTCTCTGAAATCAAGAGTGTTAGTGCTGCGTGTTCTCTGAAATCAAGAGTGTTAGTGCTGTGTGCACTCTGAAATTGAGAGTGTTAGTGCTGTGTGTTCTCTGAAATCGAGAGTGTTAGTGCTGTGTGTTCTCTGAAATCAAGAGTGTTAGTGCTGTGTGCACTCTGAAATCGAGAGTGTTAGTGCTGTGTGTTCTCTGAAATCAAGAGTGTTAGTGCTGTGTGCACTCTGAAATCGAGAGTGTTAGTGCTGTGTGTCCTCTGAAATAGAGAGTGTTAGTGCTGTGTGCACTCTGAAATCGAGTGTGTCAGTGCTGTGTGTTCTCTGAAATCGAGAGTGTTAGAGCTGTGCGTTTTCTGAAATCGAGAGTGTTAGTGCTGTGCGATCTCTGAAATCGAGAGTGTTAGTGCTGTGCGATCTCTGAAATCGAGAGTGTTAGTGCTGTGCGATCTCTGAAATCGAGAGTGTTAGTGCTGTGCGTTTTCTGAAATCGAGAGTGTTACTGCTGTGCGATCTCTGAAATCGAGAGTGTTAGTGCTGTGCGTTTTCTGAAATCGAGAGTGTTAGTGCTGTGCGATCTCTGAAATCGAGAGTGTTCGTGCTGTGTGTTCTCTGAAATCGAGAGTGTTAGTGCTGTGTGTTCTCTGAAATCGAGAGTGTTAGTGCTGTGCGATCTCTGAAATCGAGAGTGTTAGACTGAGCGTTCTATGAAATCGAGAGAGTTAGTGCCGTCTGTTTTCTGAAATCGAGAATGTTAGTGCTGTGTGTTCTCTGAAATCGAGAGTGTTAGTGCTGTGTGTTCTCTGAAATAGAGAGTGTTCGTGCTGTGTGCTCTCTGAAATAGAGAGTGTTAGTGCTGTGTGTTCTCTGAAATAGAGAGTGTTAGTGCTGTGTGTTCTCTGAAATCGAGAGTGTAAGTGCTGTGTGTTCTCTGAAATCGAGAGTGTTAGTGCTGTGTGTTCTCTGAAATCGAGAGTGTATGCCTGTGGATTATCTGAAATCGAGAGTGTTAGTGCTGTGTTTTCTCTGAAATCAAGAGTGTTAGTGCTGTGTTTTCACTGAAATCAAGAGTGTTAGTGCTGTGCGATATCTGAAATCGAAAGTGTCAGTGCTGTGCGATCTCTGAAATCGAGCGTGTTAGTGCTGTGTGTTCTCTGAAATCGAGAGTGTATGGCTGTGGATTATCTGAAATCGAGAGCGTTAGTGCTGTGTTTTCTCTGAAATCAAGAGTGTTAGTGCTGTGTTTTCACTGAAATCGAGAGTGTTAGTGCTGTGCGATATCTGAAATCGAAAGTGTCAGTGCTGTGCGATCTCTGAAATCGAGAGTGTTAGTGCTGTGTGTTCTCTGAAATAGAGAGTGTTAGTGCTGGGTGCTCTCTGAAATCGAAAGTGTCAGCGCTGTGCGATCTCTGAAATCGAGAGTGTTAGGCTGAGCGTTCTATGAAATCGAGAGAGTTAGTGTTGTGCGTTTTCTGTAATCGAGAGTGTTTGTGCCGTCTGTTCACTGAAATCAAGAGTGTTAGTGCTGTGTGTTCTCTGCAATCGAAAGTGTTAGTGCTGTGCGATCTCTGAAATCGAGAGTGTTAGTGCTCTGCGTTCTCTGAAATCGAGAGTGTTAGTGCTGTTTGTCCTCTGAAATCGAGAGTGTTAGGCTGAGCGTTCTATGAAATCAAGAGTGTTCGTGTTGTGTTTTCACTGAAATCGAGTGTTAGTGCTGTGTGTCCTCTGAAATCGAGAGTGTTAGTGAAGTCTGTTCTCTGAAATCAAGAGTGTTAGTGCTGTGTGCACTCTGAAATTGAGAGTGTTAGTGCTGTGTGTTCTCTGAAATCAAGAGTGTTAGTGCTGTGTGTTCTCTGAAATCGAGAGTGTTTGTGCTGTGTTTTCTCTGAAATCGAGAGTGTTAGTGAAGTCTGTTCTCTGAAATCAAGAGTGTTAGTGCTGTGTGCACTCTGAAATCGAGAGTGTTAGTGCTGGGTGCTCTCTGAAATCAAGTGTGTTAGTGCTGTGTGTTCTCTGAAATTGAGGGTATTAGTGCTGTGTGTTCTCTGAAATCAAGAGTGTTAGTGCTGTGTGTTCTCTGAAATTGAGGGTATTAGTGCTGTGCAATCTCTGAAATCGAGAGTGTTAGTGCTGTGCGATCTCTGAAATCGAGAGTGTTAGACTGAGCGTTCTATGAAATCGAGAGAGTTAGTGCCGTCTGTTTTCTGAAATCGAGAATGTTAGTGCTGTGTGTTCTCTGAAATCGAGTGTTAGTGCTGTGTGTTCTCTGAAATCGAGAGTGTTAGTGCTGTGTGTTCTCTGAAATCGAGAGTGTTAGTGCTGTGTGTTCTCTGAAATCGAGAGTGTTAGTGCTGTGTGTTCTCTGAAATCGAGAGTGTTAGTGCTGTGTGTTCTCTGAAATCGAGAGTGTTAGTGCTGTGTGTTCCATGAAATCGAGAGTGCTAGTGCTGTGTGTTCTCTGAAATCGAGAGTGTTAGTGCTGTGTGTTCTCTGAAATCGAGAGTGTTAGTGCTGTGTGTTCTCTGAAATCGAGAGTGTCAGCGCTGTGCGATATCTGAAATCGAGAATGTTAGTGCTGTGCGTTCTCTGAAATCGAGAGTGTCAGCGCAGTGCGATATCTGAAATCGAGAGTATTAGTGCTGTGCGATCTCAGAAATCGAGAGTTTTTGTGCTGTGCATTCTCTGAAATCGAGAGTGTTAGTGCTGCGTGTTCTCTGAAATCGAGAGCGTTAGTGCTGTGTTTTCTCTGAAATCAAGAGTGTTAGTGCTGTGTTTTCTCTGAAATCGAAAGTGTTAGTGCTGTGCGATCTCTGAAATTGAGAGTGTTAGTGCTGTGTGATCTCTGAAATGGAGAGTGTTAGTGCTGAGTGCTCTCTGAAATCGAGAGTGTTAGTGCTGTGTGTTCCATGAAATCGAGAGTGCTAATGCTGTGTGTTCTCTGCAATTGAAAGTGTTAGTGTTGGGTACTCTCTGAAATCGAGAATGTTAGTGCTGTGCGTTCTCTGAAATCGAGAGTGTTAGTGCTGGGTGCTCTCTGAAATCGAGAGTGTTAGTGCTGGGTGCTCTCTGAAATCGAGAGTGTTTGTGCTGTGTGTTCTCTGAAATCAAGAGTGTTAGTGCTGTGTGTTCTCTGAAATCGAGAGTGTTTGTGCTGTGTGTTCTCTGAAATTGAGAGTGTTAGGCTGGGTGCTCTCTGAAATCGAGAGTGTTAGTGCTGTGTGTTCTCTGAAATCGAGAGTGTTAGTGCTGTGTGTTCTCTGAAATCGAGAGTGTTAGTGCTGTGTGTTCTATGAAATCGAGAGTGTTTGTGCTGTGCGTTCTCTGAAATCGAGAGTGTTAGTGCTGTGCGATCTCTGAAATCGAGAGTGTTAGTGCTGTGTGTTCTCTGAAATCAAGAGTGTTAGTGCTGCGTGTTCTCTGAAATCAAGAGTGTTAGTGCTGTGTGCACTCTGAAATTGAGAGTGTTAGTGCTGTGTGTTCTCTGAAATCGAGAGTGTTAGTGCTGTGTGTTCTCTGAAATCAAGAGTGTTAGTGCTGTGTGCACTCTGAAATCGAGAGTGTTAGTGCTGTGTGTTCTCTGAAATCAAGAGTGTTAGTGCTGTGTGCACTCTGAAATCGAGAGTGTTAGTGCTGTGTGTCCTCTGAAATAGAGAGTGTTAGTGCTGTGTGCACTCTGAAATCGAGTGTGTCAGTGCTGTGTGTTCTCTGAAATCGAGAGTGTTAGAGCTGTGCGTTTTCTGAAATCGAGAGTGTTAGTGCTGTGCGATCTCTGAAATCGAGAGTGTTAGTGCTGTGCGATCTCTGAAATCGAGAGTGTTAGTGCTGTGCGATCTCTGAAATCGAGAGTGTTAGTGCTGTGCGTTTTCTGAAATCGAGAGTGTTAGTGCTGTGCGATCTCTGAAATCGAGAGTGTTAGTGCTGTGCGTTTTCTGAAATCGAGAGTGTTAGTGCTGTGCGATCTCTGAAATCGAGAGTGTTCGTGCTGTGTGTTCTCTGAAATCGAGAGTGTTAGTGCTGTGTGTTCTCTGAAATCGAGAGTGTTAGTGCTGTGCGATCTCTGAAATCGAGAGTGTTAGACTGAGCGTTCTATGAAATCGAGAGAGTTAGTGCCGTCTGTTTTCTGAAATCGAGAATGTTAGTGCTGTGTGTTCTCTGAAATCGAGAGTGTTAGTGCTGTGTGTTCTCTGAAATAGAGAGTGTTCGTGCTGTGTGTTCTCTGAAATAGAGAGTGTTAGTGCTGTGTGTTCTCTGAAATAGAGAGTGTTAGTGCTGTGTGTTCTCTGAAATCGAGAGTGTAAGTGCTGTGTGTTCTCTGAAATCGAGAGTGTTAGTGCTGTGTGTTCTCTGAAATCGAGAGTGTATGCCTGTGGATTATCTGAAATCGAGAGTGTTAGTGCTGTGTTTTCTCTGAAATCAAGAGTGTTAGTGCTGTGTTTTCACTGAAATCAAGAGTGTTAGTGCTGTGCGATATCTGAAATCGAAAGTGTCAGTGCTGTGCGATCTCTGAAATCGAGCGTGTTAGTGCTGTGTGTTCTCTGAAATCGAGAGTGTATGGCTGTGGATTATCTGAAATCGAGAGCGTTAGTGCTGTGTTTTCTCTGAAATCAAGAGTGTTAGTGCTGTGTTTTCACTGAAATCGAGAGTGTTAGTGCTGTGCGATATCTGAAATCGAAAGTGTCAGTGCTGTGCGATCTCTGAAATCGAGAGTGTTAGTGCTGTGTGTTCTCTGAAATAGAGAGTGTTAGTGCTGGGTGCTCTCTGAAATCGAAAGTGTCAGCGCTGTGCGATCTCTGAAATCGAGAGTGTTAGGCTGAGCGTTCTATGAAATCGAGAGAGTTAGTGTTGTGCGTTTTCTGTAATCGAGAGTGTTTGTGCCGTCTGTTCACTGAAATCAAGAGTGTTAGTGCTGTGTGTTCTCTGCAATCGAAAGTGTTAGTGCTGTGCGATCTCTGAAATCGAGAGTGTTAGTGCTCTGCGTTCTCTGAAATCGAGAGTGTTAGTGCTGTTTGTCCTCTGAAATCGAGAGTGTTAGGCTGAGCGTTCTATGAAATCAAGAGTGTTCGTGTTGTGTTTTCACTGAAATCGAGTGTTAGTGCTGTGTGTCCTCTGAAATCGAGAGTGTTAGTGAAGTCTGTTCTCTGAAATCAAGAGTGTTAGTGCTGTGTGCACTCTGAAATTGAGAGTGTTAGTGCTGTGTGTTCTCTGAAATCAAGAGTGTTAGTGCTGTGTGTTCTCTGAAATCGAGAGTGTTTGTGCTGTGTTTTCTCTGAAATCGAGAGTGTTAGTGAAGTCTGTTCTCTGAAATCAAGAGTGTTAGTGCTGTGTGCACTCTGAAATCGAGAGTGTTAGTGCTGGGTGCTCTCTGAAATCAAGTGTGTTAGTGCTGTGTGTTCTCTGAAATTGAGGGTATTAGTGCTGTGTGTTCTCTGAAATCAAGAGTGTTAGTGCTGTGTGTTCTCTGAAATTGAGGGTATTAGTGCTGTGCAATCTCTGAAATCGAGAGTGTTAGTGCTGTGCGATCTCTGAAATCGAGAGTGTTAGACTGAGCGTTCTATGAAATCGAGAGAGTTAGTGCCGTCTGTTTTCTGAAATCGAGAATGTTAGTGCTGTGTGTTCTCTGAAATCGAGTGTTAGTGCTGTGTGTTCTCTGAAATCGAGAGTGTTAGTGCTGTGTGTTCTCTGAAATAGAGAGTGTTAGTGCCGTGTGTTCTCTGAAATCGAGAGTGTTAGTGCTGTGTGTTCTATGAAATCGAGAGTGTTAGTGCTGTGTGTTCTATGAAATCGAGAGTGTTTGTGCTGTGCGTTCTCTGAAATCGAGAGTGTTAGTGCTGTGTGTTCTCTGAAATCGAGAGTGTTAGTGCTGTGTGTTCTCTGAAATCGAGAGTGTTAGTGCTGTGTGTTCTCTGAAATCGAGAGTGTTAGTGCTGTGTGTTCTCTGAAATCGAGAGTGTTAGTGCTGTGCGATCTCTGAAATCGAGAGTGTTAGACTGAGCGTTCTATGAAATCGAGAGAGTTAGTGTTGTGCCTTTTCTGAAATCGAGAGTGTTTGTGCTGTGTGTTCTCTGAAATCGAGAGTGTTAGTGCTGTGTGTTCTCTGAAATCGAGAGTGTTAGTGCTGTGTGTTCTCTGAAATCGAGAGTGTTAGTGCTGCGTGTTCTCTGAAATCGAGAATGTTAGTGCTGTGTGTTCCATGAAATCGAGAGTGCTAGTGCTGTGTGTTCTCTGAAATCGAGAGTGTTAGTGCTGTGTGTTCTCTGAAATCGAGAGTGTTAGTGCTGTGTGTTCTCTGAAATCGAGAGTGTCAGCGCTGTGCGATATCTGAAATCGAGAATGTTAGTGCTGTGCGTTCTCTGAAATCGAGAGTGTCAACGCAGTGCGATATCTGAAATCGAGAGTGTGAGTGCTGCGCGTTCTCTGAAATCGAGAGTATGAGTGCTGTGCGATCTCAGAAATCGAGAGTTTTTGTGCTGTGCATTCTCTGAAATCGAGAGTGTTAGTGCTGCGTGTTCTCTGAAATCGAGAGCGTTAGTGCTGTGTTTTCTCTGAAATCAAGAGTGTTAGTGCTGTGTTTTCTCTGAAATCGAAAGTGTTAGTGCTGTGCGATCTCTGAAATTGAGAGTGTTAGTGCTGTGTGATCTCTGAAATGGAGAGTGTTAGTGCTGAGTGCTCTCTGAAATCGAGAGTGTTAGTGCTGTGTGTTCCATGAAATCGAGAGTGCTAATGCTGTGTGTTCTCTGCAATTGAAAGTGTTAGTGTTGGGTGCTCTCTGAAATCGAGAATGTTAGTGCTGTGCCTTCTCTGAAATCGAGAGTGTTAGTGCTGGGTGATCTCTGAAATCGAGAGTGTTAGTGCTGGGTGCTCTCTGAAATCGAGAGTGTTAGTGCTGGGTGCTCTCTGAAATCGAGAGTGTTAGTGCTGGGTGCTCTCTGAAATCGAGAGTGTCAGCGCTGTGCGATATCTGAAATCGAGAGTGTTAGTGCTGCTCATTCTCTGAAATCGAGAGTATTAGTGCTGTGCGATCTCAGAAATCGAGAGTGTTTGTGCTGTGCATTCTCTGAAATCGAGAGTGTTAGTGCTGCGTGTTCTCTGAAATCGAGAGTGTTAGTGCTGTGTTTTCTCTGAAATCGAGAGTGTTAGTGAAGTCTGTTCTCTGAAATCGAAAGTGTCAGCGCTGTGCGATCTCTGAAATCCAGAGTGTTAGGCTGAGCATTCTATGAAATCGAGAGAGTTATTGTTATGCGTTTTCTGTAATCGAGAGTGTTAGTGCTGTCTGTTCACTGAAATCAAGAGTGTTAGTTCTAAGTGTTCTCTGCAATCGAGAGTGTTAGTGCTGTGTGTTCTCTGAAATCGAGTGTTAGTGCTGTGTGTTCTCTGAAATCGAGAGTGTTAGTGCTGTGTGTTCTCTGAAATAGAGAGTGTTAGTGCTTTGTGTTCTCTGAAATCGAGAGTGTTAGTGCTGTGTGTTCTATGAAATCGAGAGTGTTAGTGCTGTGTGTTCTGTGAAATCGAGAGTGTTTGTGCTGTGCGTTCTCTGAAATCGAGAGTGTTAGTGCTGTGTGTTCTCTGAAATCGAGAGTGTTAGTGCTGTGTGTTCTCTGAAATCGAGAGTGTTAGTGCTGTGTGTTCTCTGAAATCGAGAGTGTTAGTGCTGTGTGTTCTCTGAAATCGAGAGTGTTAGTGCTGTGCGATCTCTGAAATCGAGAGTGTAAGACTGAGCGTTCTATGAAATCGAGAGAGTTAGTGTTGTGCGTTTTCTGAAATCGAGAGTGTTAGTGCTGTGTGTTCTCTGAAATCGAGAGTGTTAGTGCTGTGTGTTCTCTGAAATCGAGAGTGTTAGTGCTGTGTGTTCTCTGAAATCGAGAGTGTTAGTGCTGTGTGTTCTCTGAAATCGAGAGTGTTAGTGCTGTGTGTTCTCTGAAATCGAGAGTGTTAGTGCTGTGTGTTCTCTGAAATCGAGAGTGTTAGTGCTGTGTGTTCTATGAAATCGAGTGTTTGTGCTGTGCGTTCTCTGAAATCGAGAGTGTTAGTGCTGTGTGTTCTCTGAAATCGAGAGTGTTAGTGCTGTGTGTTCTCTGAAATCGAGAGTGTTAGTGCTGTGTGTCCTCTGAAATCGAGAGTGTTAGTGCTGTGTGTTCTCTGAAATCGAGAGTGTTAGTGCTGTGTGTTCTCTGAAATCGAGAGTGTTAGTGCTGTGTGTTCCATGAAATCGAGAGTGCTAGTGCTGTGTGTTCTCTGAAATCGAGAGTGTTAGTGCTGTGTGTTCTCTGAAATCGAGAGTGTTAGTGCTGTGTGTTCTCTGAAATCGAGAGTGTCAGCGCTGTGCGATATCTGAAATCGAGAATGTTAGTGCTGTGCGTTCTCTGAAATCGAGAGTGTCAGCGCAGTGCGATATCTGAAATCGAGAGTGTGAGTGCTGCGCGTTCTCTGAAATCGAGAGTATTAGTGCTGTGCGATCTCAGAAATCGAGAGTTTTTGTGCTGTGCATTCTCTGAAATCGAGAGTGTTAGTGCTGCGTGTTCTCTGAAATCGAGAGCGTTAGTGCTGTGTTTTCTCTGAAATCAAGAGTGTTAGTGCTGTGTTTTCTCTGAAATCGAAAGTGTTAGTGCTGTGCGATCTCTGAAATTGAGAGTGTTAGTGCTGTGTGATCTCTGAAATGGAGAGTGTTAGTGCTGAGTGCTCTCTGAAATCGAGAGTGTTAGTGCTGTGTGTTCCATGAAATCGAGAGTGCTAATGCTGTGTGTTCTCTGCAATTGAAAGTGTTAGTGTTGGGTGCTCTCTGAAATCGAGAATGTTAGTGCTGTGCGTTCTCTGAAATCGAGAGTGTTAGTGCTGGGTGCTCTCTGAAATCGAGAGTGTTAGTGCTGGGTGCTCTCTGAAATCGAGAGTGTTTGTGCTGTGTGTTCTCTGAAATCAAGAGTGTTAGTGCTGTGTGTTCTCTGAAATCGAGAGTGTTTGTGCTGTGTGTTCTCTGAAATTGAGAGTGTTAGGCTGGGTGCTCTCTGAAATCGAGAGTGTTAGTGCTGTGTGTTCTCTGAAATCGAGAGTGTTAGTGCTGTGTGTTCTCTGAAATCAAGAGTGTTAGTGCTGCGTGTTCTCTGAAATCAAGAGTGTTAGTGCTGTGTGCACTCTGAAATTGAGAGTGTTAGTGCTGTGTGTTCTCTGAAATCGAGAGTGTTAGTGCTGTGTGTTCTCTGAAATCAAGAGTGTTAGTGCTGTGTGCACTCTGAAATCGAGAGTGTTAGTGCTGTGTGTTCTCTGAAATCAAGAGTGTTAGTGCTGTGTGCACTCTGAAATCGAGAGTGTTAGTGCTGTGTGTCCTCTGAAATAGAGAGTGTTAGTGCTGTGTGCACTCTGAAATCGAGAGTGTCAGTGCTGTGTGTTCTCTGAAATCGAGAGTGTTAGTGCTGTGCGTTTTCTGAAATCGAGAGTGTTAGTGCTGTGCGATCTCTGAAATCGAGAGTGTTAGTGCTGTGCGATCTCTGAAATCGAGAGTGTTAGTGCTGTGCGATCTCTGAAATCGAGAGTGTTAGTGCTGTGTGTTTTCTGAAATCGAGAGTGTTAGTGCTGTGCGATCTCTGAAATCGAGAGTGTTAGTGCTGTGCGTTTTCTGAAATCGAGAGTGTTAGTGCTGTGCGATCTCTGAAATCGAGAGTGTTCGTGCTGTGTGTTCTCTGAAATCGAGAGTGTTAGTGCTGTGTGTTCTCTGAAATCGAGAGTGTTAGTGCTGTGCGATCTCTGAAATCGAGAGTGTTAGACTGAGCGTTCTATGAAATCGAGAGAGTTAGTGCCGTCTGTTTTCTGAAATCGAGAATGTTAGTGCTGTGTGTTCTCTGAAATCGAGAGTGTTAGTGCTGTGTGTTCTCTGAAATAGAGAGTGTTCGTGCTGTGTGTTCTCTGAAATAGAGAGTGTTAGTGCTGTGTGTTCTCTGAAATAGAGAGTGTTAGTGCTGTGTGTTCTCTGAAATCGAGAGTGTAAGTGCTGTGTGTTCTCTGAAATCGAGAGTGTTAGTGCTGTGTGTTCTCTGAAATAGAGAGTGTTCGTGCTGTGTGTTCTCTGAAATAGAGAGTGTTACTGCTGCGTGTTCTCTGAAATCGAGAGTGTTAGTGCTGTGTTTTCTCTGAAATCGAGAGTGTTAGTGAAGTCTGTTCTCTGAAATCGAAAGTGTCAGCGCTGTGCGATCTCTGAAATCCAGAGTGTTAGGCTGAGCATTCTATGAAATCGAGAGAGTTATTGTTATGCGTTTTCTGTAATCGAGAGTGTTAGTGCTGTCTGTTCACTGAAATCAAGAGTGTTAGTTCTAAGTGTTGTCTGCAATCGAGAGTGTTAGTGCTGTGTGTTCTCTGAAATCGAGTGTTAGTGCTGTGTGTTCTCTGAAATCGAGAGTGTTAGTGCTTTGTCTTCTCTGAAATCGAGAGTGTTAGTGCTGTGTGTTCTATGAAATCGAGAGTGTTAGTGCTGTGTGTTCTATGAAATCGAGAGTGTTTGTGCTGTGCGTTCTCTGAAATCGAGAGTGTTAGTGCTGTGTGTTCTCTGAAATCGAGAGTGTTAGTGCTGTGTGTTCTCTGAAATCGAGAGTGTTAGTGCTGTGTGTTCTCTGAAATCGAGAGTGTTAGTGCTGTGTGTTCTCTGAAATCGAGAGTGTTAGTGCTGTGCGATCTCTGAAATCGAGAGTGTTAGACTGAGCGTTCTATGAAATCGAGAGAGTTAGTGTTGTGCGTTTTCTGAAATCGAGAGTGTTAATGCTGTGTGTTCTCTGAAATCGAGAGTGTTAGTGCTGTGTGTTCTCTGAAATCGAGAGTGTTAGTGCTGTGTGTTCTCTGAAATCGAGAGTGTTAGTGCTGTGTGTTCTCTGAAATCGAGAGTGTTTGTGCTGTGTGTTCTCTGAAATCGAGAGTGTTAGTGCTGTGTGTTCTATGAAATCGAGAGTGTTTGTGCTGTGCGTTCTCTGAAATCGAGAGTGTTAGTGCTGTGTGTTCTCTGAAATCGAGAGTGTTAGTGCTGTGTGTTCTCTGAAATCGAGAGTGTTAGTGCTGTGTGTTCTCTGAAATCGAGAGTGTTAGTGCTGTGTGTTCTCTGAAATCGAGAGTGTTAGTGCTGTGTGTTCTCTGAAATCGAGAGTGTTAGTGCTGTGTGTTCTCTGAAATCGAGAGTGTTAGTGCTGTGTGTTCCATGAAATCGAGAGTGCTAGTGCTGTGTGTTCTCTGAAATCGAGAGTGTTAGTGCTGTGTGTTCTCTGAAATCGAGAGTGTTAGTGCTGTGTGTTCTCTGAAATCGAGAGTGTCAGCGCTGTGCGATATCTGAAATCGAGAATGTTAGTGCTGTGCGTTCTCTGAAATCGAGAGTGTCAGCGCAGTGCGATATCTGAAATCGAGAGTGTGAGTGCTGCGCGTTCTCTGAAATCGAGAGTATTAGTTCTGTGCGATCTCAGAAATCGAGAGTTTTTGTGCTGTGCATTCTCTGAAATCGAGAGTGTTAGTGCTGCGTGTTCTCTGAAATCGAGAGCGTTAGTGCTGTGTTTTCTCTGAAATCAAGAGTGTTAGTGCTGTGTTTTCTCTGAAATCGAAAGTGTTAGTGCTGTGCGATCTCTGAAATTGAGAGTGTTAGTGCTGTGTGATCTCTGAAATGGAGAGTGTTAGTGCTGAGTGCTCTCTGAAATCGAGAGTGTTAGTGCTGTGTGTTCCATGAAATCGAGAGTGCTAATGCTGTGTGTTCTCTGCAATTGAAAGTGTTAGTGTTGGGTGCTCTCTGAAATCGAGAATGTTAGTGCTGTGCGTTCTCTGAAATCGAGAGTGTTAGTGCTGGGTGCTCTCTGAAATCGAGAGTGTTAGGGCTGGGTGCTCTCTGAAATCGAGAGTGTTTGTGCTGTGTGTTCTCTGAAATCAAGAGTGTTAGTGCTGTGTGTTCTCTGAAATCGAGAGTGTTTGTGCTGTGTGTTCTTTGAAATTGAGAGTGTTAGGCTGGGTGCTCTCTGAAATCGAGAGTGTTAGTGCTGTGTGTTCTCTGAAATCGAGAGTGTTAGTGCTGTGTGTTCTCTGAAATCAAGAGTGTTAGTGCTGCGTGTTCTCTGAAATCAAGAGTGTTAGTGCTGTGTGCACTCTGAAATTGAGAGTGTTAGTGCTGTGTGTTCTCTGAAATCGAGAGTGTTAGTGCTGTGTGTTCTCTGAAATCAAGAGTGTTAGTGCTGTGTGCACTCTGAAATCGAGAGTGTTAGTGCTGTGTGTTCTCTGAAATCAAGAGTGTTAGTGCTGTGTGCACTCTGAAATCGAGAGTGTTAGTGCTGTGTGTCCTCTGAAATAGAGAGTGTTAGTGCTGTGTGCACTCTGAAATCGAGAGTGTCAGTGCTGTGTGTTCTCTGAAATCGAGAGTGTTAGTGCTGTGCGTTTTCTGAAATCGAGAGTGTTAGTGCTGTGCGATCTCTGAAATCGAGAGTGTTAGTGCTGTGCGATCTCTGAAATCGAGAGTGTTAGTGCTGTGCGATCTCTGAAATCGAGAGTGTTAGTGCTGTGCGTTTTCTGAAATCGAGAGTGTTAGTGCTGTGCGATCTCTGAAATCGAGAGTGTTAGTGCTGTGCGTTTTCTGAAATCGAGAGTGTTAGTGCTGTGCGATCTCTGAAATCGAGAGTGTTCGTGCTGTGTGTTCTCTGAAATCGAGAGTGTTAGTGCTGTGTGTTCTCTGAAATCGAGAGTGTTAGTGCTGTGCGATCTCTGAAATCGAGTGTGTTAGACTGAGCGTTCTATGAAATCGAGAGAGTTAGTGCCGTCTGTTTTCTGAAATCGAGAATGTTAGTGCTGTGTGTTCTCTGAAATCGAGAGTGTTAGTGCTGTGTGTTCTCTGAAATAGAGAGTGTTCGTGCTGTGTGTTCTCTGAAATAGAGAGTGTTCGTGCTGTGCGTTCTCTGAAATAGAGAGTGTTAGTGCTGTGTGTTCTCTGAAATAGAGAGTGTTAGTGCTGTGTGTTCTCTGAAATCGAGAGTGTTAGTGCTGTGTGTTCTCTGAAATAGAGAGTGTTAGTGCTGTGTGTTCTCTGAAATCGAGAGTGTTAGTGCTGTGTGTTCTCTGAAATCGAGAGTGTATGCCTGTGGATTATCTGAAATCGAGAGTGTTAGTGCTGTGTTTTCTCTGAAATCAAGAGTGTTAGTGCTGTGTTTTCACTGAAATCAAGAGTGTTAGTGCTGTGCGATATCTGAAATCGAAAGTGTCAGTGCTGTGCGATCTCTGAAATCGAGCTTGTTAGTGCTGTGTGTTCTCTGAAATCGAGAGTGTATGGCTGTGGATTATCTGAAATCGAGAGCGTTAGTGCTGTGTTTTCTCTGAAATCAAGAGTGTTAGTGCTGTGTTTTCACTGAAATCGAGAGTGTTTGTGCTGTGCGATATCTGAAATCGAAAGTGTCAGTGCTGTGCGATCTCTGAAATCGAGAGTGTTAGTGCTGTGTGTTCTCTGAAATAGAGAGTGTTAGTGCTGGGTGCTCTCTGAAATCGAAAGTGTCAGCGCTGTGCGATCTCTGAAATCGAGAGTGTTAGGCTGAGCGTTCTATGAAATCGAGAGAGTTAGTGTTGTGCGTTTTCTGTAATCGAGAGTGTTTGTGCCGTCTGTTCACTGAAATCAAGAGTGTTAGTGCTGTGTGTTCTCTGCAATCGAAAGTGTTAGTGCTGTGCGATCTCTGAAATCGAGAGTGTTAGTGCTCTGCGTTCTCTGAAATCGAGAGTGTTAGTGCTGTTTGTCCTCTGAAATCGAGAGTGTTAGGCTGAGCGTTCTATGAAATCAAGAGTGTTCGTGTTGTGTTTTCACTGAAATCGAGTGTTAGTGCTGTGTGTCCTCTGAAATCGAGAGTGTTAGTGAAGTCTGTTCTCTGAAATCAAGAGTGTTAGTGCTGTGTGCACTCTGAAATCGAGAGTGTTAGTGCTGTGTGTCCTCTGAAATCGAGAGTGTTAGTGAAGTCTGTTCTCTGAAATCAAGAGTGTTAGTGCTGTGTGCACTCTGAAATTGAGAGTGTTAGTGCTGTGTGTTCTCTGAAATCAAGAGTGTTAGTGCTGTGTGTTCTCTGAAATCGAGAGTGTTAGTGCTGAGTGCTCTCTGAAATCAAGTGTGTTAGTGCTGTGTGCACTCTGAAATTGAGAGTGTTAGTGCTGTGTGTTCTCTGAAATCAAGAGTGTTAGTGCTGTGTGTTCTCTGAAATCGAGAGTGTTTGTGCTGTGTTTTCTCTGAAATCGAGAGTGTTAGTGAAGTCTGTTCTCTGAAATCAAGAGTGTTAGTGCTGTGTGTTCTCTGAAATCAAGAGTGTTAGTGCTGTGTGTTCTCTGAAATCGAGAGTGTTAGTGCTGAGTGCTCTCTGAAATCAAGTGTGTTAGTGCTGTGTGCACTCTGAAATTGAGAGTGTTAGTGCTGTGTGTTCTCTGAAATCAAGAGTGTTAGTGCTGTGTGTTCTCTGAAATCGAGAGTGTTTGTGCTGTGTTTTCTCTGAAATCGAGAGTGTTAGTGAAGTCTGTTCTCTGAAATCAAGAGTGTTAGTGCTGTGTGCACTCTGAAATCGAGAGTGTTAGTGCTGGGTGCTCTCTGAAATCAAGTGTGTTAGTGCTTTGTGCACTCTGAAATTGAGAGTGTTAGTGCTGTGTGTTCTCTGAAATCAAGAGTGTTAGTGCTGTGTGTTCTCTGAAATTGAGGGTATTAGTGCTGTGCAATCTCTGAAATCGAGAGTGTTTGTGCTGTGCATTCTCTGAAATCGAGAGTGTTAGTGCTGTGTGTTCTATGAAATCGAGAGAGTTAGTGCCGTCTGTTTTCTGAAATCGAGAATGTTAGTGCTGTGTGTTCTCTGAAATCGAGTGTTAGTGCTGTGTGTTCTCTGAAATCGAGAGTGTTAGTGCTGTGTGTTCTCTGAAATAGAGAGTGTTAGTGCCGTGTGTTCTCTGAAATCGAGAGTGTTAGTGCTGTGTGTTCTATGAAATCGAGAGTGTTAGTGCTGTGTGTTCTATGAAATCGAGAGTGTTTGTGCTGTGCGTTCTCTGAAATCGAGAGTGTTAGTGCTGTGTGTTCTCTGAAATCGAGAGTGTTAGTGCTGTGTGTTCTCTGAAATCGAGAGTGTTAGTGCTGTGTGTTCTCTGAAATCGAGAGTGTTAGTGCTGTGTGTTCTCTGAAATCGAGAGTGTTAGTGCTGTGCGATCTCTGAAATCGAGAGTGTTAGACTGAGCGTTCTATGAAATCGAGAGAGTTAGTGTTGTGCGTTTTCTGAAATCGAGAGTGTTTGTGCTGTGTGTTCTCTGAAATCGAGAGTGTTAGTGCTGTGTGTTCTCTGAAATCGAGAGTGTTAGTGCTGTGTGTTCTCTGAAATCGAGAGTGTTAGTGCTGCGTGTTCTCTGAAATCGAGAGTGTTAGTGCTGTGTGTTCCATGAAATCGAGAGTGCTAGTGCTGTGTGTTCTCTGAAATCGAGAGTGTTAGTGCTGTGTGTTCTCTGAAATCGAGAGTGTTAGTGCTGTGTGTTCTCTGAAATCGAGAGTGTCAGCGCTGTGCGATATCTGAAATCGAGAATGTTAGTGCTGTGCGTTCTCTGAAATCGAGAGTGTCAACGCAGTGCGATATCTGAAATCGAGAGTGTGAGTGCTGCGCGTTCTCTGAAATCGAGAGTATGAGTGCTGTGCGATCTCAGAAATCGAGAGTTTTTGTGCTGTGCATTCTCTGAAATCGAGAGTGGTAGTGCTGCGTGTTCTCTGAAACCGAGAGCGTTAGTGCTGTGTTTTCTCTGAAATCAAGAGTGTTAGTGCTGTGTTTTCTCTGAAATCGAAAGTGTTAGTGCTGTGCGATCTCTGAAATTGAGAGTGTTAGTGCTGTGTGATCTCTGAAATGGAGAGTGTTAGTGCTGAGTGCTCTCTGAAATCGAGAGTGTTAGTGCTGTGTGTTCCATGAAATCGAGAGTGCTAATGCTGTGTGTTCTCTGCAATTGAAAGTGTTAGTGTTGGGTGCTCTCTGAAATCGAGAATGTTAGTGCTGTGCCTTCTCTGAAATCGAGAGTGTTAGTGCTGGGTGATCTCTGAAATCGAGAGTGTTAGTGCTGGGTGCTCTCTGAAATCGAGAGTGTTAGTGCTGGGTGCTCTCTGAAATCGAGAGTGTTAGTGCTGGGTGCTCTCTGAAATCGAGAGTGTCAGCGCTGTGCGATATCTGAAATCGAGAGTGTTAGTGCTGCTCATTCTCTGAAATCGAGAGTATTAGTGCTGTGCGATCTCAGAAATCGAGAGTGTTTGTGCTGTGCATTCTCTGAAATCGAGAGTGTTAGTGCTGCGTGTTCTCTGAAATCGAGAGTGTTAGTGCTGTGTTTTCTCTGAAATCGAGAGTGTTAGTGAAGTCTGTTCTCTGAAATCGAAAGTGTCAGCGCTGTGCGATCTCTGAAATCCAGAGTGTTAGGCTGAGCATTCTATGAAATCGAGAGAGTTATTGTTATGCGTTTTCTGTAATCGAGAGTGTTAGTGCTGTCTGTTCACTGAAATCAAGAGTGTTAGTTCTAAGTGTTCTCTGCAATCGAGAGTGTTAGTGCTGTGTGTTCTCTGAAATCGAGAGTGTTAGTGCTGAGTGCTCTCTGAAATCAAGTGTGTTAGTGCTGTGTGCACTCTGAAATTGAGAGTGTTAGTGCTGTGTGTTCTCTGAAATCAAGAGTGTTAGTGCTGTGTGTTCTCTGAAATCGAGAGTGTTTGTGCTGTGTTTTCTCTGAAATCGAGAGTGTTAGTGAAGTCTGTTCTCTGAAATCAAGAGTGTTAGTGCTGTGTGTTCTCTGAAATCAAGAGTGTTAGTGCTGTGTGTTCTCTGAAATCGAGAGTGTTAGTGCTGAGTGCTCTCTGAAATCAAGTGTGTTAGTGCTGTGTGCACTCTGAAATTGAGAGTGTTAGTGCTGTGTGTTCTCTGAAATCAAGAGTGTTAGTGCTGTGTGTTCTCTGAAATCGAGAGTGTTTGTGCTGTGTTTTCTCTGAAATCGAGAGTGTTAGTGAAGTCTGTTCTCTGAAATCAAGAGTGTTAGTGCTGTGTGCACTCTGAAATCGAGAGTGTTAGTGCTGGGTGCTCTCTGAAATCAAGTGTGTTAGTGCTTTGTGCACTCTGAAATTGAGAGTGTTAGTGCTGTGTGTTCTCTGAAATCAAGAGTGTTAGTGCTGTGTGTTCTCTGAAATTGAGGGTATTAGTGCTGTGCAATCTCTGAAATCGAGAGTGTTTGTGCTGTGCATTCTCTGAAATCTAGAGTGTTAGTGCTGTGTGTTCTATGAAATCGAGAGAGTTAGTGCCGTCTGTTTTCTGAAATCGAGAATGTTAGTGCTGTGTGTTCTCTGAAATCGAGTGTTAGTGCTGTGTGTTCTCTGAAATCGAGAGTGTTAGTGCTGTGTGTTCTCTGAAATAGAGAGTGTTAGTGCCGTGTGTTCTCTGAAATCGAGAGTGTTAGTGCTGTGTGTTCTATGAAATCGAGAGTGTTAGTGCTGTGTGTTCTATGAAATCGAGAGTGTTTGTGCTGTGCGTTCTCTGAAATCGAGAGTGTTAGTGCTGTGTGTTCTCGGAAATCGAGAGTGTTAGTGCTGTGTGTTCTCTGAAATCGAGAGTGTTAGTGCTGTGTGTTCTCTGAAATCGAGAGTGTTAGTGCTGTGTGTTCTCTGAAATCGAGAGTGTTAGTGCTGTGCGATCTCTGAAATCGAGAGTGTTAGACTGAGCGTTCTATGAAATCGAGAGAGTTAGTGTTGTGCGTTTTCTGAAATCGAGAGTGTTTGTGCTGTGTGTTCTCTGAAATCGAGAGTGTTAGTGCTGTGTGTTCTCTGAAATCGAGAGTGTTAGTGCTGTGTGTTCTCTGAAATCGAGAGTGTTAGTGCTGCGTGTTCTCTGAAATCGAGAGTGTTAGTGCTGTGTGTTCCATGAAATCGAGAGTGCTAGTGCTGTGTGTTCTCTGAAATCGAGAGTGTTAGTGCTGTGTGTTCTCTGAAATCGAGAGTGTTAGTGCTGTGTGTTCTCTGAAATCGAGAGTGTCAGCGCTGTGCGATATCTGAAATCGAGAATGTTAGTGCTGTGCGTTCTCTGAAATCGAGAGTGTCAACGCAGTGCGATATCTGAAATCGAGAGTGTGAGTGCTGCGCGTTCTCTGAAATCGAGAGTATGAGTGCTGTGCGATCTCAGAAATCGAGAGTTTTTGTGCTGTGCATTCTCTGAAATCGAGAGTGGTAGTGCTGCGTGTTCTCTGAAACCGAGAGCGTTAGTGCTGTGTTTTCTCTGAAATCAAGAGTGTTAGTGCTGTGTTTTCTCTGAAATCGAAAGTGTTAGTGCTGTGCGATCTCTGAAATTGAGAGTGTTAGTGCTGTGTGATCTCTGAAATGGAGAGTGTTAGTGCTGAGTGCTCTCTGAAATCGAGAGTGTTAGTGCTGTGTGTTCCATGAAATCGAGAGTGCTAATGCTGTGTGTTCTCTGCAATTGAAAGTGTTAGTGTTGGGTGCTCTCTGAAATCGAGAATGTTAGTGCTGTGCCTTCTCTGAAATCGAGAGTGTTAGTGCTGGGTGATCTCTGAAATCGAGAGTGTTAGTGCTGGGTGCTCTCTGAAATCGAGAGTGTTAGTGCTGGGTGCTCTCTGAAATCGAGAGTGTTAGTGCTGGGTGCTCTCTGAAATCGAGAGTGTCAGCGCTGTGCGATATCTGAAATCGAGAGTGTTAGTGCTGCTCATTCTCTGAAATCGAGAGTATTAGTGCTGTGCGATCTCAGAAATCGAGAGTGTTTGTGCTGTGCATTCTCTGAAATCGAGAGTGTTAGTGCTGCGTGTTCTCTGAAATCGAGAGTGTTAGTGCTGTGTTTTCTCTGAAATCGAGAGTGTTAGTGAAGTCTGTTCTCTGAAATCGAAAGTGTCAGCGCTGTGCGATCTCTGAAATCCAGAGTGTTAGGCTGAGCATTCTATGAAATCGAGAGAGTTATTGTTATGCGTTTTCTGTAATCGAGAGTGTTAGTGCTGTCTGTTCACTGAAATCAAGAGTGTTAGTTCTAAGTGTTCTCTGCAATCGAGAGTGTTAGTGCTGTGTGTTCTCTGAAATCGAGTGTTAGTGCTGTGTGTTCTCTGAAATCGAGAGTGTTAGTGCTGTGTGTTCTCTGAAATAGAGAGTGTTAGTGCTTTGTGTTCTCTGAAATCGAGAGTGTTAGTGCTGTGTGTTCTATGAAATCGAGAGTGTTAGTGCTGTGTGTTCTATGAAATCGAGAGTGTTAGTGCTGTGCGTTCTCTGAAATCGAGAGTGTTAGTGCTGTGTGTTCTCTGAAATCGAGAGTGTTAGTGCTGTGTGTTCTCTGAAATCGAGAGTGTTAGTGCTGTGTGTTCTCTGAAATCGAGAGTGTTAGTGCTGTGTGTTCTCTGAAATCGAGAGTGTTAGTGCTGTGCGATCTCTGAAATCGAGAGTGTTAAACTGAGCGTTCTATGAAATCGAGAGAGTTAGTGCCGTCTGTTTTCTGAAATCGAGAATGTTAGTGCTGTGTGTTCTCTGAAATCGAGTGTTAGTGCTGTGTGTTCTCTGAAATCGAGAGTGTTAGTGCTGTGTGTTCTCTGAAATAGAGAGTGTTAGTGCCGTGTGTTCTCTGAAATCGAGAGTGTTAGTGCTGTGTGTTCTATGAAATCGAGAGTGTTAGTGCTGTGTGTTCTATGAAATCGAGAGTGTTTGTGCTGTGCGTTCTCTGAAATCGAGAGTGTTAGTGCTGTGTGTTCTCTGAAATCGAGAGTGTTAGTGCTGTGTGTTCTCTGAAATCGAGAGTGTTAGTGCTGTGTGTTCTCTGAAATCGAGAGTGTTAGTGCTGTGCGATCTCTGAAATCGAGAGTGTTAGACTGAGCGTTCTATGAAATCGAGAGAGTTAGTGTTGTGCGTTTTCTGAAATCGAGAGTGTTTGTGCTGTGTGTTCTCTGAAATCGAGAGTGTTAGTGCTGTGTGTTCTCTGAAATCGAGAGTGTTAGTGCTGTGTGTTCTCTGAAATCGAGAGTGTTAGTGCTGCGTGTTCTCTGAAATCGAGAGTGTTAGTGCTGTGTGTTCTCTGAAATCGAGAGTGTTAGTGCTGTGTGTTCTCTGAAATCGAGAGTGTTAGTGCTGTGTGTTCTCTGAAATCGAGAGTGTTAGTGCTGTGTGTTCTATGAAATCGAGAGTGTTAGTGCTGCGTGTTCTCTGAAATCAAGAGTGTTAGTGCTGTGTGTTCCATGAAATCGAGAGTGCTAGTGCTGTGTGTTCTCTGAAATCGAGAGTGTTAGTGCTGTGTGTTCTCTGAAATCGAGAGTGTTAGTGCTGTGTGTTCTCTGAAATCGAGAGTGTCAGCGCTGTGCGATATCTGAAATCGAGAATGTTAGTGCTGTGCGTTCTCTGAAATCGAGAGTGTCAACGCAGTGCGATATCTGAAATCGAGAGTGTGAGTGCTGCGCGTTCTCTGAAATCGAGAGTATGAGTGCTGTGCGATCTCAGAAATCGAGAGTTTTTGTGCTGTGCATTCTCTGAAATCGAGAGTGTTAGTGCTGCGTGTTCTCTGAAATCGAGAGCGTTAGTGCTGTGTTTTCTCTGAAATCAAGAGTGTTAGTGCTGTGTTTTCTCTGAAATCGAAAGTGTTAGTGCTGTGCGATCTCTGAAATTGAGAGTGTTAGTGCTGTGTGATCTCTGAAATGGAGAGTGTTAGTGCTGAGTGCTCTCTGAAATCGAGAGTGTTAGTGCTGTGTGTTCCATGAAATCGAGAGTGCTAATGCTGTGTGTTCTCTGCAATTGAAAGTGTTAGTGTTGGGTGCTCTCTGAAATCGAGAATGTTAGTGCTGTGCCTTCTCTGAAATCGAGAGTGTTAGTGCTGGGTGATCTCTGAAATCGAGAGTGTTAGTGCTGGGTGCTCTCTGAAATCGAGAGTGTTAGTGCTGGGTGCTCTCTGAAATCGAGAGTGTTAGTGCTGGGTGCTCTCTGAAATCGAGAGTGTCAGCGCTGTGCGATATCTGAAATCGAGAGTGTTAGTGCTGCTCATTCTCTGAAATCGAGAGTATTAGCGCTGTGCGATCTCAGAAATCGAGAGTGTTTGTGCTGTGCATTCTCTGAAATCGAGAGTGTTAGTGCTGTGTGTTCTCTGAAATCGAGAGTGTTAGTGCTGTGTGTTCTCTGAAATCGAGAGTGTTAGTGCTCTGTGTTCCATGAAATCGAGAGTGCTAGTGCTGTGTGTTCTCTGAAATCGAGAGTGTTAGTGCTGTGTGTTCTCTGAAATCGAGAGTGTTAGTGCTGTGTGTTCTCTGAAATCGAGAGTGTTAGTGCTGTGCGATCTCTGAAATCCAGAGTGTTAGGCTGAGCATTCTATGAAATCGAGAGAGTTATTGTTATGCGTTTTCTGTAATCGAGAGTGTTAGTGCTGTCTGTTCACTGAAATCAAGAGTGTTAGTTCTAAGTGTTCTCTGCAATCGAGAGTGTTAGTGCTCTGTGTTCCATGAAATCGAGAGTGCTAGTGCTGTGTGTTCTCTGAAATCGAGAGTGTTAGTGCTGTGTGTTCTCTGAAATCGAGAGTGTTAGTGCTGTGTGTTCTCTGAAATCCAGAGTGTTAGGCTGAGCATTCTATGAAATCGAGAGAGTTATTGTTATGCGTTTTCTGTAATCGAGAGTGTTAGTGCTGTCTGTTCACTGAAATCAAGAGTGTTAGTTCTAAGTGTTCTCTGCAATCGAGAGTGCTAGTGCTGTGTGTTCTCTGAAATCGAGTGTTAGTGCTGTGTGTTCTCTGAAATCGAGAGTGTTAGTGCTGTGTGTTCTCTGAAATAGAGAGTGTTAGTGCTTTGTGTTCTCTGAAATCGAGAGTGTTAGTGCTGTGTGTTCTATGAAATCGAGAGTGTTAGTGCTGTGTGTTCTCTGAAATCGAGAGTGTTAGTGCTGTGTGTTCTCTGAAATCGAGAGTGTTAGTGCTTTGTGTTCTCTGAAATCGAGAGTGTTAGTGCTGTGTGTTCTATGAAATCGAGAGTGTTAGTGCTGTGTGTTCTCTGAAATCGAGAGTGTTAGTGCTGTGTGTTCTATGAAATCGAGAGTGTTAGTGCTGTGTGTTCTATGAAATCGAGAGTGTTAGTGCTGTGCGTTCTCTGAAATCGAGAGTGTTAGTGCTGTGTGTTCTCTGAAATCGAGAGTGTTAGTGCTGTGTGTTCTCTGAAATCGAGAGTGTTAGTGCTGTGTGTTCTCTGAAATCGAGAGTGTTAGTGCTGTGTGTTCTCTGAAATCGAGAGTGTTAGTGCTGTGCGATCTCTGAAATCGAGAGTGTTAGACTGAGCGTTCTATGAAATCGAGAGAGTTAGTGTTGTGCGTTTTCTGAAATCGAGAGTGTTAGTGCTGTGTGTTCTCTGAAATCGAGAGTGTTAGTGCTGTGTGTTCTCTGAAATCGAGAGTGTTAGTGCTGTGTGTTCTCTGCAATTGAAAGTGTTAGTGTTGGGTGCTCTCTGAAATCGAGAATGTTAGTGCTGTGCCTTCTCTGAAATCGAGAGTGTTAGTGCTGGGTGATCTCTGAAATCGAGAGTGTTAGTGCTGGGTGCTCTCTGAAATCGAGAGTGTTAGTGCTGGGTGCTCTCTGAAATCGAGAGTGTTAGTGCTGGGTGCTCTCTGAAATCGAGAGTGTCAGCGCTGTGCGATATCTGAAATCGAGAGTGTTAGTGCTGCTCATTCTCTGAAATCGAGAGTATTAGTGCTGTGCGATCTCAGAAATCGAGAGTGTTTGTGCTGTGCATTCTCTGAAATCGAGAGTGTTAGTGCTGTGTGTTCTCTGAAATCGAGAGTGTTAGTGCTGTGTGTTCTCTGAAATCGAGAGTGTTAGTGCTCTGTGTTCCATGAAATCGAGATTGCTAGTGCTGTGTGTTCTCTGAAATCGAGAGTGTTAGTGCTGTGTGTTCTCTGAAATCGAGAGTGTTAGTGCTGTGTGTTCTCTGAAATCGAGAGTGTTAGTGCTGTGCGATCTCTGAAATCCAGAGTGTTAGGCTGAGCATTCTATGAAATCGAGAGAGTTATTGTTATGCGTTTTCTGTAATCGAGAGTGTTAGTGCTGTCTGTTCACTGAAATCAAGAGTGTTAGTTCTAAGTGTTCTCTGCAATCGAGAGTGTTAGTGCTCTGTGTTCCATGAAATCGAGAGTGCTAGTGCTGTGTGTTCTCTGAAATCGAGAGTGTTAGTGCTGTGTGTTCTCTGAAATCGAGAGTGTTAGTGCTGTGTGTTCTCTGAAATCCAGAGTGTTAGGCTGAGCATTCTATGAAATCGAGAGAGTTATTGTTATGCGTTTTCTGTAATCGAGAGTGTTAGTGCTGTCTGTTCACTGAAATCAAGAGTGTTAGTTCTAAGTGTTCTCTGCAATCGAGAGTGCTAGTGCTGTGTGTTCTCTGAAATCGAGTGTTAGTGCTGTGTGTTCTCTGAAATCGAGAGTGTTAGTGCTGTGTGTTCTCTGAAATAGAGAGTGTTAGTGCTTTGTGTTCTCTGAAATCGAGAGTGTTAGTGCTGTGTGTTCTATGAAATCGAGAGTGTTAGTGCTGTGTGTTCTCTGAAATCGAGAGTGTTAGTGCTGTGTGTTCTCTGAAATCGAGAGTGTTAGTGCTTTGTGTTCTCTGAAATCGAGAGTGTTAGTGCTGTGTGTTCTATGAAATCGAGAGTGTTAGTGCTGTGTGTTCTCTGAAATCGAGAGTGTTAGTGCTGTGTGTTCTATGAAATCGAGAGTGTTAGTGCTGTGTGTTCTATGAAATCGAGAGTGTTAGTGCTGTGCGTTCTCTGAAATCGAGAGTGTTAGTGCTGTGTGTTCTCTGAAATCGAGAGTGTTAGTGCTGTGTGTTCTCTGAAATCGAGAGTGTTAGTGCTGTGTGTTCTCTGAAATCGAGAGTGTTAGTGCTGTGTGTTCTCTGAAATCGAGAGTGTTAGTGCTGTGCGATCTCTGAAATCGAGAGTGTTAGACTGAGCGTTCTATGAAATCGAGAGAGTTAGTGTTGTGCGTTTTCTGAAATCGAGAGTGTTAGTGCTGTGTGTTCTCTGAAATCGAGAGTGTTAGTGCTGTGTGTTCTCTGAAATCGAGAGTGTTAGTGCTGTGTGTTCTCTGAAATCGAGAGTGTTAGTGCTGTGTGTTCTCTGAAATCGAGAGTGTTTGTGCTGTGTGTTATCTGAAATCGAGAGTGTTAGTGCTGTGTGTTCTCTGAAATCGAGAGTGTTAGTGCTGTGTGTTCTCTGAAATCGAGAGTGTTAGTGCTGTGTGTTCTCTGAAATCGAGAGTGTTAGTGCTGTGTGTTCTCTGAAATCGAGAGTGTTAGTGCTGTGTGTTCTCTGAAATCGAGAGTGTTAGTGCTGTGTGTTCTATGAAATCGAGAGTGTTTGTGCTGTGCGTTCTCTGAAATCGAGAGTGTTAGTGCTGTGTGTTCTCTGAAATCGAGAGTGTTAGTGCTGTGTGTTCTCTGAAATCGAGAGTGTTAGTGCTGTGTGTTCTCTGAAATCGAGAGTGTTAGTGCTGTGTGTTCTCTGAAATCGAGAGTGTTAGTGCTGTGTGTTCTCTGAAATCGAGAGTGTTAGTGCTCTGTGTTCCATGAAATCGAGAGTGCTAGTGCTGTGTGTTCTCTGAAATCGAGAGTGTTAGTGCTGTGTGTTCTCTGAAATCGAGAGTGTTAGTGCTGTGTGTTCTCTGAAATCGAGAGTGTCAGCGCTGTGCGATATCTGAAATCGAGAATGTTAGTGCTGTGCGTTCTCTGAAATCGAGAGTGTCAGCGCAGTGCGATATCTGAAATCGAGAGTGTGAGTGCTGCGCGTTCTCTGAAATCGAGAGTATTAGTGCTGTGCGATCTCAGAAATCGAGAGTTTTTGTGCTGTGCATTCTCTGAAATCGAGAGTGTTAGTGCTGCGTGTTCTCTGAAATCGAGAGCGTTAGTGCTGTGTTTTCTCTGAAATCAAGAGTGTTAGTGCTGTGTTTTCTCTGAAATCGAAAGTGTTAGTGCTGTGCGATCTCTGAAATTGAGAGTGTTAGTGCTGTGTGATCTCTGAAATGGAGAGTGTTAGTGCTGAGTGCTCTCTGAAATCGAGAGTGTTAGTGCTGTGTGTTCCATGAAATCGAGAGTGCTAATGCTGTGTGTTCTCTGCAATTGAAAGTGTTAGTGTTGGGTGCTCTCTGAAATCGAGAATGTTAGTGCTGTGCCTTCTCTGAAATCGAGAGTGTTAGTGCTGGGTGATCTCTGAAATCGAGAGTGTTAGTGCTGGGTGCTCTCTGAAATCGAGAGTGTTAGTGCTGGGTGCTCTCTGAAATCGAGAGTGTTAGTGCTGGGTGCTCTCTGAAATCGAGAGTGTCAGCGCTGTGCGATATCTGAAATCGAGAGTGTTAGTGCTGCTCATTCTCTGAAATCGAGAGTATTAGTGCTGTGCGATCTCAGAAATCGAGAGTGTTTGTGCTGTACATTCTCTGAAATCGAGAGTGTTAGTGCTGTGTTTTCTCTGAAATCGAGAGTGTTAGTGAAGTCTGTTCTCTGAAATCGAAAGTGTCAGCGCTGTGCCATCTCTGAAATCCAGAGTGTTAGGCTGAGCATTCTATGAAATCGAGAGAGTTATTGTTATGCGTTTTCTGTAATCGAGAGTGTTAGTGCTGTCTGTTCACTGAAATCAAGAGTGTTAGTGCTATGTGTTCTCTGCAATCGAGAGTGTTAGTGCTGTTTGTTCTATGAAATCGAGAGTGTTAGTGCTGTGTGTTCTCTGCAATCGAAAGTGTTAGTGCTGTGCGATCTCTGAAATCGAAAGTGTTAGTGCTCTGCGTTCTCTGAAATCGAGAGTGTTAGTGCTGTTTGTCCTCTGAAATCGAGAGTGTTAGGCTGAGCGTTCTATGAAATCAAGAGTGTTCGTGTTGTGTTTTCACTGAAATCGAGAGTGTTAGTGCTGTGTGTCCTCTGAAATCGAGAGTGTTAGTGAAGTCTGTTCTCTGAAATCGAGAGTGTTAGTGCTGTGTGCACTCTGAAATCGAGAGTGTTAGTGCTGTGTGTCCTCTGAAATCGAGAGTGTTAGTGAAGTCTGTTCTCTGAAATCAAGAGTGTTAGTGCTGTGTGCACTCTGAAATTGAGAGTGTTAGTGCTGTGTGTTCTCTGAAATCAAGAGTGTTAGTGCTGTGTGTTCTCTGAAATCGAGAGTGTTTGTGCTGTGTTTTCTCTGAAATAGAGAGTGTTAGTGAAGTCTGTTCTCTGAAATCAAGAGTGTTAGTGCTGTGTGCACTCTGAAATCGAGAGTGTTAGTGCTGTGTGTTCTCTGAAATCAAGAGTGTTAGTGCTGTGTGTTCTCTGAAATTGAGGGTATTAGTGCTGTGCAATCTCTGAAATCGAGAGTGTTTGTGCTGTGCATTCTCTGAAATCGAGAGTGTTAGTGCTGCGTGTTCTCTGAAATCGAGAGTGTTAGTGCTGTGTTTTCTCTGAAATCGAGAGTGTTAGTGAAGTCTGTTCTCTGAAATCGAAAGTGTCAGCGCTGTGCGATCTCTGAAATCCAGAGTGTTAGGCTGAGCATTCTATGAAATCGAGAGAGTTATTGTTATGCGTTTTCTGTAATCGAGAGTGTTAGTGCTGTCTGTTCACTGAAATCAAGAGTGTTAGTGCTATGTGTTCTCTGCAATCGAGAGTGTTAGTGCTGTGTGTTCTCTGAAATCGAGTGTTAGTGCTGTGTGTTCTCTGAAATCGAGAGTGTTAGTGCTGTGTGTTCTCTGAAATAGAGAGTGTTAGTGCCGTGTGTTCTCAGAAATCGAGAGTGTTAGTGCTGTGTGTTCTATGAAATCGAGAGTGTTAGTGCTGTGTGTTCTATGAAATCGAGAGTGTTTGTGCTGTGCGTTCTCTGAAATCGAGAGTGTTAGTGCTGTGTGTTCTCTGAAATCGAGAGTGTTAGTGCTGTGTGTTCTCTGAAATCGAGAGTGTTAGTGCTGTGTGTTCTCTGAAATCGAGAGTGTTAGTGCTGTGTGTTCTCTGAAATCGAGAGTGTTAGTGCTGTGCGATCTCTGAAATCGAGAGTGTTAGACTGAGCGTTCTATGAAATCGAGAGAGTTAGTGTTGTGCGTTTTCTGAAATCGAGAGTGTTTGTGCTGTGTGTTCTCTGAAATCGAGAGTGTTAGTGCTGTGTGTTCTCTGAAATCGAGAGTGTTAGTGCTGTGTGTTCTCTGAAATCGAGAGTGTTAGTGCTGTGTGTTCTCTGAAATCGAGAGTGTTAGTGCTGTGTGTTCCATGAAATCGAGAGTGCTAGTGCTGTGTGTTCTCTGAAATCGAGAGTGTTAGTGCTGTGTGTTCTCTGAAATCGAGAGTGTCAGCGCTGTGCGATATCTGAAATCGAGAATGTTAGTGCTGTGCGTTCTCTGAAATCGAGAGTGTCAGCGCAGTGCGATATCTGAAATCGAGAGTGTGAGTGCTGCGCGTTCTCTGAAATCGAGAGTATTAGTGCTGTGCGATCTCAGAAATCGAGAGTTTTTGTGCTGTGCATTCTCTGAAATCGAGAGTGTTAGTGCTGCGTGTTCTCTGAAATCGAGAGCGTTAGTGCTGTGTTTTCTCTGAAATCAAGAGTGTTAGTGCTGTGTTTTCTCTGAAATCGAAAGTGTTAGTGCTGTGCGATCTCTGAAAATGAGAGTGTTAGTGCTGTGTGATCTCTGAAATGGAGAGTGTTAGTGCTGAGTGCTCTCTGAAATCGAGAGTGTTAGTGCTGTGTGTTCCATGAAATCGAGAGTGCTAATGCTGTGTGTTCTCTGCAATTGAAAGTGTTAGTGTTGGGTGCTCTCTGAAATCGAGAATGTTAGTGCTGTGCGTTCTCTGAAATCGAGAGTGTTAGTGCTGGGTGATCTCTGAAATGGAGAGTGTTAGTGCTGAGTGCTCTCTGAAATCGAGAGTGTTAGTGCTGTGTGTTCCATGAAATCGAGAGTGCTAATGCTGTGTGTTCTCTGCAATCGAGAATGTTAGTGCTGTGCCTTCTCTGAAATCGAGAGTGTTAGTGCTGGGTGATCTCTGAAATCGAGAGTGTTAGTGCTGGGTGCTCTCTGAAATCGAGAGTGTTAGTGCTGGGTGCTCTCTGAAATCGAGAGTGTTCGTGCTGGGTGCTCTCTGAAATCGAGAGTGTCAGCGCTGTGCGATATCTGAAATCGAGAGTGTTAGTGCTGCTCATTCTCTGAAATCGAGAGTATTAGTGCTGTGCGATCTCAGAAATCGAGAGTGTTTGTGCTGTGCATTCTCTGAAATCGAGAGTGTTAGTGCTGTGTGTTCTCTGAAATCGAGTGTTAGTGAAGTCTGTTCTCTGAAATCGAAAGTGTCAGCGCTGTGCGATCTCTGAAATCCAGAGTGTTAGGCTGAGCATTCTATGAAATCGAGAGAGTTATTGTTATGCGTTTTCTGTAATCGAGAGTGTTAGTGCTGTCTGTTCACTGAAATCAAGAGTGTTAGTGCTATGTGTTCTCTGCAATCGAGAGTGTTAGTGCTGTGTGTTCTCTGAAATCGAGAGTGTTAGTGCTGTGTGTTCTCTGAAATCGAGAGTGTTAGTGCCGTGTGTTCTCTGAAATAGAGAGTGTTAGTGCTGTGTGTTCTCTGAAATCGAGAGTGTTAGTGCTGTGTGTTCTATGAAATCGAGAGTGTTAGTGCTGTGTGTTCTATGAAATCGAGAGTGTTTGTGCTGTGCGTTCTCTGAAATCGAGAGTGTTAGTGCTGTGTGTTCTCTGAAATCGAGAGTGTTAGTGCTGTGTGTTCTCTGAAATCGAAAGTGTTAGTGCTGTGTGTTCTCTGAAATCGAGAGTGTTAGTGCTGTGTGTTCTCTGAAATCGAGAGTGTTAGTGCTGTGCGATCTCTGAAATCGAGAGTGTTAGACTGAGCGTTCTATGAAATCGAGAGAGTTAGTGTTGTGCGTTTTCTGAAATCGAGAGTGTTAGTGCTGTGTGTTCTCTGAAATCGAGAGTGTTAGTGCTGTGTGTTCTCTGAAATCTAGAGTGTTAGTGCTGTGTGTTCTCTGAAATCGAGAGTGTTAGTGCTGTGTGTTCCATGAAATCGAGAGTGCTAGTGCTGTGTGTTCTCTGAAATCGAGAGTGTTAGTGCTGTGTGTTCTCTGAAATCGAGAGTGTTAGTGCTGTGTGTTCCATGAAATCGAGAGTGTTAGTGCTGTGTGTTCTATGAAATCGAGAGTGCTAATGCTGTGTGTTCTCTGCAATTGAAAGTGTTAGTGTTGGGTGCTCTCTGAAATCGAGAATGTTAGTGCTGTGCGTTCTCTGAAATCGAGAGTGTTAGTGCTGGGTGATCTCTGAAATGGAGAGTGTTAGTGCTGAGTGCTCTCTGAAATCGAGAGTGTTAGTGCTGTGTGTTCCATGAAATCGAGAGTGCTAATGCTGTGTGTTCTCTGCAATTGAAAGTGTTAGTGTTGTGTGCTCTCTGAAATCGAGAATGTTAGTGCTGTGCGTTCTCTGAAATCGAGAGTGTTAGTGCTGGGTGATCTCTGAAATCGAGAGTGTTAGTGCTGGGTGCTCTCTGAAATCGAGAGTGTTAGTGCTGGGTGCTCTCTGAAATCGAGAGTGTTAGTGCTGGGTGCTCTCTGAAATCGAGAGTGTCAGCGCTGTGCGATATCTGAAATCGAGAGTGTTAGTGCTGCTCATTCTCTGAAATCGAGAGTATTAGTGCTGTGCGATCTCAGAAATCGAGAGTGTTTGTGCTGTGCATTCTCTGAAATCGAGAGTGTTGGTGCTGCTCATTCTCTGAAATCGAGAGTATTAGAGCTGTGCGATCTCAGAAATCGAGAGTGTATGTGCTGTGCATTCTCTGAAATCGAGAGTGTTAGTGCTGTGTTTTCTCTGAAATCGAGAGTGTTAGTGAAGTCTGTTCTCTGAAATCGAAAGTGTCAGCGCTGTGCGATCTCTGAAATCCAGAGTGTTAGGCTGAGCATTCTATGAAATCGAGAGAGTTATTGTTATGCGTTTTCTGTAATCGAGAGTGTTAGTGCTGTCTGTTCACTGAAATCAAGAGTGTTAGTGCTATGTGTTCTCTGCAATCGAGAGTGTTAGTGCTGTGTGTTCTCTGAAATCGAGTGTTAGTGCTGTGTGTTCTCTGAAATCGAGAGTGTTAGTGCTGTGTGTTCTCTGAAATAGAGAGTGTTAGTGCTGTGTGTTCTATGAAATCGAGAGTGTTAGTGCTGTGTGTTCTATGAAATCGAGAGTGTTTGTGCTGTGCGTTCTCTGAAATCGAGAGTGTTAGTGCTGTGTGTTCTCTGAAATCGAGAGTGTTAGTGCTGTGTGTTCTCTGAAATCGAGAGTGTTAGTGCTGTGTGTTCTCTGAAATCGAGAGTGTTAGTGCTGTGTGTTCCATGAAATCGAGAGTGTTAGTGCTGTGTGTTCTCTGAAATCGAGAGTGTTAGTGCTGTGTGTTCCATGAAATCGAGAGTGCTAGTGCTGTGTGTTCTCTGAAATCGAGAGTGTTAGTGCTGTGTGTTCTCTGAAATCGAGAGTGTTAGTGCTGTGTGTTCACTGAAATCGAGAGTGTCAGCGCTGTGCGACATCTGAAATCGAGAATGTTAGTGCTGTGCGTTCTCTGAAATCGAGAGTGTCAGCGCAGTGCGATATCTGAAATCGAGAGTGTGAGTGCTGCGCGTTCTCTGAAATCGAGAGTATTAGTGCTGTGCGATCTCAGAAATCGAGAGTTTTTGTGCTGTGCATTCTCTGAAATCGAGACTGTTAGTGCTGCGTGTTCTCTGAAATCGAGAGCGTTAGTGCTGTGTTTTCTCTGAAATCAAGAGTGTTAGTGCTGTGTTTTCTCTGAAATCGAAAGTGTTAGTGCTGTGCGATCTCTGAAATTGAGAGTGTTAGTGCTGTGTGATCTCTGAAATGGAGAGTGTTAGTGCTGTGTGTTCTCTGAAATCGAGAGTGTTAGTGCTGTGCGATCTCTGAAATCGAGAGTGTTAGACTGAGCGTTCTATGAAATCGAGAGAGTTAGTGTTGTGCGTTTTCTGAAATCGAGAGTGTTTGTGCTGTGTGTTCTCTGAAATCGAGAGTGTTAGTGCTGTGTGTTCTCTGAAATCGAGAGTGTTAGTGCTGTGTGTTCTCTGAAATCGAGAGTGTTAGTGCTGTGTGTTCTCTGAAATCGAGAGTGTTAGTGCTGTGTGTTCCATGAAATCGAGAGTGCTAGTGCTGTGTGTTCTCTGAAATCGAGAGTGTTAGTGCTGTGTGTTCTCTGAAATCGAGAGTGTCAGCGCTGTGCGATATCTGAAATCGAGAATGTTAGTGCTGTGCGTTCTCTGAAATCGAGAGTGTCAGCGCAGTGCGATATCTGAAATCGAGAGTGTGAGTGCTGCGCATTCTCTGAAATCGAGAGTATTAGTGCTGTGCGATCTCAGAAATCGAGAGTTTTTGTGCTGTGCATTCTCTGAAATCGAGAGTGTTAGTGCTGCGTGTTCTCTGAAATCGAGAGCGTTAGTGCTGTGTTTTCTCTGAAATCAAGAGTGTTAGTGCTGTGTTTTCTCTGAAATCGAAAGTGTTAGTGCTGTGCGATCTCTGAAATTGAGAGTGTTAGTGCTGTGTGATCTCTGAAATGGAGAGTGTTAGTGCTGAGTGCTCTCTGAAATCGAGAGTGTTAGTGCTGTGTGTTCCATGAAATCGAGAGTGCTAATGCTGTGTGTTCTCTGCAATTGAAAGTGTTAGTGTTGGGTGCTCTCTGAAATCGAGAATGTTAGTGCTGTGCGTTCTCTGAAATCGAGAGTGTTAGTGCTGGGTGATCTCTGAAATGGAGAGTGTTAGTGCTGAGTGCTCTCTGAAATCGAGAGTGTTAGTGCTGTGTGTTCCATGAAATCGAGAGTGCTAATGCTGTGTGTTCTCTGCAATCGAGAATGTTAGTGCTGTGCCTTCTCTGAAATCGAGAGTGTTAGTGCTGTCTGTTCACTGAAATCAAGAGTGTTAGTGCTATGTGTTCTCTGCAATCGAGAGTGTTAGTGCTGTGTGTTCTCTGAAATCGAGTGTTAGTGCTGTGTGTTCTCTGAAATCGAGAGTGTTAGTGCTGTGTGTTCTCTGAAATAGAGAGTGTTAGTGCTGTGTGTTCTATGAAATCGAGAGTGTTAGTGCTGTGTGTTCTATGAAATCGAGAGTGTTTGTGCTGTGCGTTCTCTGAAATCGAGAGTGTTAGTGCTGTGTGTTCTCTGAAATCGAGAGTGTTAGTGCTGTGTGTTCTCTGAAATCGAGAGTGTTAGTGCTGTGTGTTCTCTGAAATCGAGAGTGTTAGTGCTGTGTGTTCCATGAAATCGAGAGTGTTAGTGCTGTGTGTTCTCTGAAATCGAGAGTGTTAGTGCTGTGTGTTCCATGAAATCGAGAGTGCTAGTGCTGTGTGTTCTCTGAAATCGAGAGTGTTAGTGCTGTGTGTTCTCTGAAATCGAGAGTGTTAGTGCTGTGTGTTCTCTGAAATCGAGAGTGTCAGCGCTGTGCGACATCTGAAATCGAGAATGTTAGTGCTGTGCGTTCTCTGAAATCGAGAGTGTCAGCGCAGTGCGATATCTGAAATCGAGAGTGTGAGTGCTGCGCGTTCTCTGAAATCGAGAGTATTAGTGCTGTGCGATCTCAGAAATCGAGAGTTTTTGTGCTGTGCATTCTCTGAAATCGAGACTGTTAGTGCTGCGTGTTCTCTGAAATCGAGAGCGTTAGTGCTGTGTTTTCTCTGAAATCAAGAGTGTTAGTGCTGTGTTTTCTCTGAAATCGAAAGTGTTAGTGCTGTGCGATCTCTGAAATTGAGAGTGTTAGTGCTGTGTGATCTCTGAAATGGAGAGTGTTAGTGCTGTGTGTTCTCTGAAATCGAGAGTGTTAGTGCTGTGCGATCTCTGAAATCGAGAGTGTTAGACTGAGCGTTCTATGAAATCGAGAGAGTTAGTGTTGTGCGTTTTCTGAAATCGAGAGTGTTTGTGCTGTGTGTTCTCTGAAATCGAGAGTGTTAGTGCTGTGTGTTCTCTGAAATCGAGAGTGTTAGTGCTGTGTGTTCTCTGAAATCGAGAGTGTTAGTGCTGTGTGTTCTCTGAAATCGAGAGTGTTAGTGCTGTGTGTTCCATGAAATCGAGAGTGCTAGTGCTGTGTGTTCTCTGAAATCGAGAGTGTTAGTGCTGTGTGTTCTCTGAAATCGAGAGTGTCAGCGCTGTGCGATATCTGAAATCGAGAATGTTAGTGCTGTGCGTTCTCTGAAATCGAGAGTGTCAGCGCAGTGCGATATCTGAAATCGAGAGTGTGAGTGCTGCGCGTTCTCTGAAATCGAGAGTATTAGTGCTGTGCGATCTCAGAAATCGAGAGTTTTTGTGCTGTGCATTCTCTGAAATCGAGAGTGTTAGTGCTGCGTGTTCTCTGAAATCGAGAGCGTTAGTGCTGTGTTTTCTCTGAAATCAAGAGTGTTAGTGCTGTGTTTTCTCTGAAATCGAAAGTGTTAGTGCTGTGCGATCTCTGAAATTGAGAGTGTTAGTGCTGTGTGATCTCTGAAATGGAGAGTGTTAGTGCTGAGTGCTCTCTGAAATCGAGAGTGTTAGTGCTGTGTGTTCCATGAAATCGAGAGTGCTAATGCTGTGTGTTCTCTGCAATTGAAAGTGTTAGTGTTGGGTGCTCTCTGAAATCGAGAATGTTAGTGCTGTGCGTTCTCTGAAATCGAGAGTGTTAGTGCTGGGTGATCTCTGAAATGGAGAGTGTTCGTGCTGGGTGCTCTCTGAAATCGAGAGTGTTAGTGCTGTGTGTTCCATGAAATCGAGAGTGTTAGTGCTGCTCATTCTCTGAAATCGAGAGTATTAGTGCTGTGCGATCTCAGAAATCGAGAGTGTTTGTGCTGTGCATTCTCTGAAATCGAGAGTGTTAGTGCTGTGTGTTCTCTGAAATCGAGTGTTAGTGAAGTCTGTTCTCTGAAATCGAAAGTGTCAGCGCTGTGCGATCTCTGAAATCCAGAGTGTTAGGCTGAGCATTCTATGAAATCGAGAGAGTTATTGTTATGCGTTTTCTGTAATCGAGAGTGTTAGTGCTGTCTGTTCACTGAAATCAAGAGTGTTAGTGCTATGTGTTCTCTGCAATCGAGAGTGTTAGTGCTGTGTGTTCTCTGAAATCGAGAGTGTTAGTGCTGTGTGTTCTCTGAAATCGAGAGTGTTAGTGCCGTGTGTTCTCTGAAATAGAGAGTGTTAGTGCTGTGTGTTCTCTGAAATCGAGAGTGTTAGTGCTGTGTGTTCTATGAAATCGAGAGTGTTAGTGCTGTGTGTTCTATGAAATCGAGAGTGTTTGTGCTGTGCGTTCTCTGAAATCGAGAGTGTTAGTGCTGTGTGTTCTCTGAAATCGAGAGTGTTAGTGCTGTGTGTTCTCTGAAATCGAGAGTGTTAGTGCTGTGTGTTCTCTGAAATCGAGAGTGTTAGTGCTGTGTGTTCTCTGAAATCGAGAGTGTTAGTGCTGTGCGATCTCTGAAATCGAGAGTGTTAGACTGAGCGTTCTATGAAATCGAGAGAGTTAGTGTTGTGCGTTTTCTGAAATCGAGAGTGTTAGTGCTGTGTGTTCTCTGAAATCGAGAGTGTTAGTGCTGTGTGTTCTCTGAAATCTAGAGTGTTAGTGCTGTGTGTTCTCTGAAATCGAGAGTGTTAGTGCTGTGTGTTCCATGAAATCGAGAGTGCTAGTGCTGTGTGTTCTCTGAAATCGAGAGTGTTAGTGCTGTGTGTTCTCTGAAATCGAGAGTGTTAGTGCTGTGTGTTCCATGAAATCGAGAGTGTTAGTGCTGTGTGTTCTATGAAATCGAGAGTGCTAATGCTGTGTGTTCTCTGCAATTGAAAGTGTTAGTGTTGGGTGCTCTCTGAAATCGAGAATGTTAGTGCTGTGCGTTCTCTGAAATCGAGAGTGTTAGTGCTGGGTGATCTCTGAAATGGAGAGTGTTAGTGCTGAGTGCTCTCTGAAATCGAGAGTGTTAGTGCTGTGTGTTCCATGAAATCGAGAGTGCTAATGCTGTGTGTTCTCTGCAATTGAAAGTGTTAGTGTTGGGTGCTCTCTGAAATCGAGAATGTTAGTGCTGTGCGTTCTCTGAAATCGAGAGTGTTAGTGCTGGGTGATCTCTGAAATCGAGAGTGTTAGTGCTGGGTGCTCTCTGAAATCGAGAGTGTTAGTGCTGGGTGCTCTCTGAAATCGAGAGTGTTAGTGCTGGGTGCTCTCTGAAATCGAGAGTGTCAGCGCTGTGCGATATCTGAAATCGAGAGTGTTAGTGCTGCTCATTCTCTGAAATCGAGAGTATTAGTGCTGTGCGATCTCAGAAATCGAGAGTGTTTGTGCTGTGCATTCTCTGAAATCGAGAGTGTTGGTGCTGCTCATTCTCTGAAATCGAGAGTATTAGAGCTGTGCGATCTCAGAAATCGAGAGTGTATGTGCTGTGCATTCTCTGAAATCGAGAGTGTTAGTGCTGTGTTTTCTCTGAAATCGAGAGTGTTAGTGAAGTCTGTTCTCTGAAATCGAAAGTGTCAGCGCTGTGCGATCTCTGAAATCCAGAGTGTTAGGCTGAGCATTCTATGAAATCGAGAGAGTTATTGTTATGCGTTTTCTGTAATCGAGAGTGTTAGTGCTGTCTGTTCACTGAAATCAAGAGTGTTAGTGCTATGTGTTCTCTGAAATCGAGAGTGTTAGTGCTGTGTGTTCTCTGAAATCGAGAGTGTTAGTGCTGTGTGTTCTCTGAAATAGAGAGTGTTAGTGCTGTGTGTTCTATGAAATCGAGAGTGTTAGTGCTGTGTGTTCTATGAAATCGAGAGTGTTTGTGCTGTGCGTTCTCTGAAATCGAGAGTGTTAGTGCTGTGTGTTCTCTGAAATCGAGAGTGTTAGTGCTGTGTGTTCTCTGAAATCGAGAGTGTTAGTGCTGTGTGTTCCATGAAATCGAGAGTGTTAGTGCTGTGTGTTCTCTGAAATCGAGAGTGTTAGTGCTGTGTGTTCCATGAAATCGAGAGTGCTAGTGCTGTGTGTTCTCTGAAATCGAGAGTGTTAGTGCTGTGTGTTCTCTGAAATCGAGAGTGTTAGTGCTGTGTGTTCTCTGAAATCGAGAGTGTCAGCGCTGTGCGACATCTGAAATCGAGAATGTTAGTGCCGTGCGTTCTCTGAAATCGAGAGTGTCAGCGCAGTGCGATATCTGAAATCGAGAGTGTGAGTGCTGCGCGTTCTCTGAAATCGAGAGTATTAGTGCTGTGCGATCTCAGAAATCGAGAGTTTTTGTGCTGTGCATTCTCTGAAATCGAGACTGTTAGTGCTGCGTGTTCTCTGAAATCGAGAGCGTTAGTGCTGTGTTTTCTCTGAAATCAAGAGTGTTAGTGCTGTGTTTTCTCTGAAATCGAAAGTGTTAGTGCTGTGCGATCTCTGAAATTGAGAGTGTTAGTGCTGTGTGATCTCTGAAATGGAGAGTGTTAGTGCTGAGTGCTCTCTGAAATCGAGAGTGTTAGTGCTGTGTGTTCCATGAAATCGAGAGTGCTAATGCTGTGTGTTCTCTGCAATTGAAAGTGTTAGTGTTGGGTGCTCTCTGAAATCGAGAATGTTAGTGCTGTGCGTTTTCTGAAATCGAGAGTGTTAGTGCTGGGTGATCTCTGAAATCGAGAGTGTTAGTGCTGGGTGCTCTCTGAAATCGAGAGTGTTAGTGCTGGGTGCTCTCTGAAATCGAGAGTGTTAGTGCTGGGTGCTCTCTGAAATCGAGAGTGTCAGCGCTGTGCGATATCTGAAATCGAGAGTGTTAGTGCTGCTCATTCTCTGAAATCGAGAGTATTAGTGCTGTGCGATCTCAGAAATCGAGAGTGTTTGTGCTGTGCATTCTCTGAAATCGAGAGTGTTAGTGCTGTGTGTTCTCTGAAATCGAGTGTTAGTGAAGTCTGTTCTCTGAAATCGAAAGTGTCAGCGCTGTGCGATCTCTGAAATCCAGAGTGTTAGGCTGAGCATTCTATGAAATCGAGAGAGTTATTGTTATGCGTTTTCTGTAATCGAGAGTGTTAGTGCTGTCTGTTCACTGAAATCAAGAGTGTTAGTGCTATGTGTTCTCTGCAATCGAGAGTGTTAGTGCTGTGTGTTCTCTGAAATCGAGAGTGTTAGTGCTGTGTGTTCTCTGAAATCGAGAGTGTTAGTGCCGTGTGTTCTCTGAAATAGAGAGTGTTAGTGCTGTGTGTTCTCTGAAATCGAGAGTGTTAGTGCTGTGTGTTCTATGAAATCGAGAGTGTTAGTGCTGTGTGTTCTATGAAATCGAGAGTGTTTGTGCTGTGCGTTCTCTGAAATCGAGAGTGTTAGTGCTGTGTGTTCTCTGAAATCGAGAGTGTTAGTGCTGTGTGTTCTCTGAAATCGAGAGTGTTAGTGCTGTGTGTTCTCTGAAATCGAGAGTGTTAGTGCTGTGTGTTCTCTGAAATCGAGAGTGTTAGTGCTGTGCGATCTCTGAAATCGAGAGTGTTAGACTGAGCGTTCTATGAAATCGAGAGAGTTAGTGTTGTGCGTTTTCTGAAATCGAGAGTGTTAGTGCTGTGTGTTCTCTGAAATCGAGAGTGTTAGTGCTGTGTGTTCTCTGAAATCTAGAGTGTTAGTGCTGTGTGTTCTCTGAAATCGAGAGTGTTAGTGCTGTGTGTTCCATGAAATCGAGAGTGCTAGTGCTGTGTGTTCTCTGAAATCGAGAGTGTTAGTGCTGTGTGTTCTCTGAAATCGAGAGTGTTAGTGCTGTGTGTTCCATGAAATCGAGAGTGTTAGTGCTGTGTGTTCTATGAAATCGAGAGTGCTAATGCTGTGTGTTCTCTGCAATTGAAAGTGTTAGTGTTGGGTGCTCTCTGAAATCGAGAATGTTAGTGCTGTGCGTTCTCTGAAATCGAGAGTGTTAGTGCTGGGTGATCTCTGAAATGGAGAGTGTTAGTGCTGAGTGCTCTCTGAAATCGAGAGTGTTAGTGCTGTGTGTTCCATGAAATCGAGAGTGCTAATGCTGTGTGTTCTCTGCAATTGAAAGTGTTAGTGTTGGGTGCTCTCTGAAATCGAGAATGTTAGTGCTGTGCGTTCTCTGAAATCGAGAGTGTTAGTGCTGGGTGATCTCTGAAATCGAGAGTGTTAGTGCTGGGTGCTCTCTGAAATCGAGAGTGTTAGTGCTGGGTGCTCTCTGAAATCGAGAGTGTTAGTGCTGGGTGCTCTCTGAAATCGAGAGTGTCAGCGCTGTGCGATATCTGAAATCGAGAGTGTTAGTGCTGCTCATTCTCTGAAATCGAGAGTATTAGTGCTGTGCGATCTCAGAAATCGAGAGTGTTTGTGCTGTGCATTCTCTGAAATCGAGAGTGTTGGTGCTGCTCATTCTCTGAAATCGAGAGTATTAGAGCTGTGCGATCTCAGAAATCGAGAGTGTATGTGCTGTGCATTCTCTGAAATCGAGAGTGTTAGTGCTGTGTTTTCTCTGAAATCGAGAGTGTTAGTGAAGTCTGTTCTCTGAAATCGAAAGTGTCAGCGCTGTGCGATCTCTGAAATCCAGAGTGTTAGGCTGAGCATTCTATGAAATCGAGAGAGTTATTGTTATGCGTTTTCTGTAATCGAGAGTGTTAGTGCTGTCTGTTCACTGAAATCAAGAGTGTTAGTGCTATGTGTTCTCTGCAATCGAGAGTGTTAGTGCTGTGTGTTCTCTGAAATCGAGTGTTAGTGCTGTGTGTTCTCTGAAATCGAGAGTGTTAGTGCTGTGTGTTCTCTGAAATAGAGAGTGTTAGTGCTGTGTGTTCTATGAAATCGAGAGTGTTAGTGCTGTGTGTTCTATGAAATCGAGAGTGTTTGTGCTGTGCGTTCTCTGAAATCGAGAGTGTTAGTGCTGTGTGTTCTCTGAAATCGAGAGTGTTAGTGCTGTGTGTTCTCTGAAATCGAGAGTGTTAGTGCTGTGTGTTCTCTGAAATCGAGAGTGTTAGTGCTGTGTGTTCCATGAAATCGAGAGTGTTAGTGCTGTGTGTTCTCTGAAATCGAGAGTGTTAGTGCTGTGTGTTCCATGAAATCGAGAGTGCTAGTGCTGTGTGTTCTCTGAAATCGAGAGTGTTAGTGCTGTGTGTTCTCTGAAATCGAGAGTGTTAGTGCTGTGTGTTCTCTGAAATCGAGAGTGTCAGCGCTGTGCGACATCTGAAATCGAGAATGTTAGTGCTGTGCGTTCTCTGAAATCGAGAGTGTCAGCGCAGTGCGATATCTGAAATCGAGAGTGTGAGTGCTGCGCGTTCTCTGAAATCGAGAGTATTAGTGCTGTGCGATCTCAGAAATCGAGAGTTTTTGTGCTGTGCATTCTCTGAAATCGAGACTGTTAGTGCTGCGTGTTCTCTGAAATCGAGAGCGTTAGTGCTGTGTTTTCTCTGAAATCAAGAGTGTTAGTGCTGTGTTTTCTCTGAAATCGAAAGTGTTAGTGCTGTGCGATCTCTGAAATTGAGAGTGTTAGTGCTGTGTGATCTCTGAAATGGAGAGTGTTAGTGCTGTGTGTTCTCTGAAATCGAGAGTGTTAGTGCTGTGCGATCTCTGAAATCGAGAGTGTTAGACTGAGCGTTCTATGAAATCGAGAGAGTTAGTGTTGTGCGTTTTCTGAAATCGAGAGTGTTTGTGCTGTGTGTTCTCTGAAATCGAGAGTGTTAGTGCTGTGTGTTCTCTGAAATCGAGAGTGTTAGTGCTGTGTGTTCTCTGAAATCGAGAGTGTTAGTGCTGTGTGTTCTCTGAAATCGAGAGTGTTAGTGCCGTGTGTTCTCTGAAATAGAGAGTGTTAGTGCTGTGTGTTCTCTGAAATCGAGAGTGTTAGTGCTGTGTGTTCTATGAAATCGAGAGTGTTAGTGCTGTGTGTTCTATGAAATCGAGAGTGTTTGTGCTGTGCGTTCTCTGAAATCGAGAGTGTTAGTGCTGTGTGTTCTCTGAAATCGAGAGTGTTAGTGCTGTGTGTTCTCTGAAATCGAGAGTGTTAGTGCTGTGTGTTCTCTGAAATCGAGAGTGTTAGTGCTGTGCGATCTCTGAAATCGAGAGTGTTAGACTGAGCGTTCTATGAAATCGAGAGAGTTAGTGTTGTGCGTTTTCTGAAATCGAGAGTGTTAGTGCTGTGTGTTCTCTGAAATCGAGAGTGTTAGTGCTGTGTGTTCTCTGAAATCTAGAGTGTTAGTGCTGTGTGTTCTCTGAAATCGAGAGTGTTAGTGCTGTGTGTTCCATGAAATCGAGAGTGCTAGTGCTGTGTGTTCTCTGAAATCGAGAGTGTTAGTGCTGTGTGTTCTCTGAAATCGAGAGTGTTAGTGCTGTGTGTTCCATGAAATCGAGAGTGTTAGTGCTGTGTGTTCTATGAAATCGAGAGTGCTAATGCTGTGTGTTCTCTGCAATTGAAAGTGTTAGTGTTGGGTGCTCTCTGAAATCGAGAATGTTAGTGCTGTGCGTTCTCTGAAATCGAGAGTGTTAGTGCTGGGTGATCTCTGAAATGGAGAGTGTTAGTGCTGAGTGCTCTCTGAAATCGAGAGTGTTAGTGCTGTGTGTTCCATGAAATCGAGAGTGCTAATGCTGTGTGTTCTCTGCAATTGAAAGTGTTAGTGTTGGGTGCTCTCTGAAATCGAGAATGTTAGTGCTGTGCGTTCTCTGAAATCGAGAGTGTTAGTGCTGGGTGATCTCTGAAATCGAGAGTGTTAGTGCTGGGTGCTCTCTGAAATCGAGAGTGTTAGTGCTGGGTGCTCTCTGAAATCGAGAGTGTTAGTGCTGGGTGCTCTCTGAAATCGAGAGTGTCAGCGCTGTGCGATATCTGAAATCGAGAGTGTTAGTGCTGCTCATTCTCTGAAATCGAGAGTATTAGTGCTGTGCGATCTCAGAAATCGAGAGTGTTTGTGCTGTGCATTCTCTGAAATCGAGAGTGTTGGTGCTGCTCATTCTCTGAAATCGAGAGTATTAGAGCTGTGCGATCTCAGAAATCGAGAGTGTATGTGCTGTGCATTCTCTGAAATCGAGAGTGTTAGTGCTGTGTTTTCTCTGAAATCGAGAGTGTTAGTGAAGTCTGTTCTCTGAAATCGAAAGTGTCAGCGCTGTGCGATCTCTGAAATCCAGAGTGTTAGGCTGAGCATTCTATGAAATCGAGAGAGTTATTGTTATGCGTTTTCTGTAATCGAGAGTGTTAGTGCTGTCTGTTCACTGAAATCAAGAGTGTTAGTGCTATGTGTTCTCTGCAATCGAGAGTGTTAGTGCTGTGTGTTCTCTGAAATCGAGTGTTAGTGCTGTGTGTTCTCTGAAATCGAGAGTGTTAGTGCTGTGTGTTCTCTGAAATAGAGAGTGTTAGTGCTGTGTGTTCTATGAAATCGAGAGTGTTAGTGCTGTGTGTTCTATGAAATCGAGAGTGTTTGTGCTGTGCGTTCTCTGAAATCGAGAGTGTTAGTGCTGTGTGTTCTCTGAAATCGAGAGTGTTAGTGCTGTGTGTTCTCTGAAATCGAGAGTGTTAGTGCTGTGTGTTCTCTGAAATCGAGAGTGTTAGTGCTGTGTGTTCCATGAAATCGAGAGTGTTAGTGCTGTGTGTTCTCTGAAATCGAGAGTGTTAGTGCTGTGTGTTCCATGAAATCGAGAGTGCTAGTGCTGTGTGTTCTCTGAAATCGAGAGTGTTAGTGCTGTGTGTTCTCTGAAATCGAGAGTGTTAGTGCTGTGTGTTCTCTGAAATCGAGAGTGTCAGCGCTGTGCGACATCTGAAATCGAGAATGTTAGTGCTGTGCGTTCTCTGAAATCGAGAGTGTCAGCGCAGTGCGATATCTGAAATCGAGAGTGTGAGTGCTGCGCGTTCTCTGAAATCGAGAGTATTAGTGCTGTGCGATCTCAGAAATCGAGAGTTTTTGTGCTGTGCATTCTCTGAAATCGAGACTGTTAGTGCTGCGTGTTCTCTGAAATCGAGAGCGTTAGTGCTGTGTTTTCTCTGAAATCAAGAGTGTTAGTGCTGTGTTTTCTCTGAAATCGAAAGTGTTAGTGCTGTGCGATCTCTGAAATTGAGAGTGTTAGTGCTGTGTGATCTCTGAAATGGAGAGTGTTAGTGCTGAGTGCTCTCTGAAATCGAGAGTGTTAGTGCTGTGTGTTCCATGAAATCGAGAGTGCTAATGCTGTGTGTTCTCTGCAATTGAAAGTGTTAGTGTTGGGTGCTCTCTGAAATCGAGAATGTTAGTGCTGTGCGTTTTCTGAAATCGAGAGTGTTAGTGCTGGGTGATCTCTGAAATCGAGAGTGTTAGTGCTGGGTGCTCTCTGAAATCGAGAGTGTTAGTGCTGGGTGCTCTCTGAAATCGAGAGTGTTAGTGCTGGGTGCTCTCTGAAATCGAGAGTGTCAGCGCTGTGCGATATCTGAAATCGAGAGTGTTAGTGCTGCTCATTCTCTGAAATCGAGAGTATTAGTGCTGTGCGATCTCAGAAATCGAGAGTGTTTGTGCTGTGCATTCTCTGAAATCGAGAGTGTTAGTGCTGTGTGTTCTCTGAAATCGAGTGTTAGTGAAGTCTGTTCTCTGAAATCGAAAGTGTCAGCGCTGTGCGATCTCTGAAATCCAGAGTGTTAGGCTGAGCATTCTATGAAATCGAGAGAGTTATTGTTATGCGTTTTCTGTAATCGAGAGTGTTAGTGCTGTCTGTTCACTGAAATCAAGAGTGTTAGTGCTATGTGTTCTCTGCAATCGAGAGTGTTAGTGCTGTGTGTTCTCTGAAATCGAGAGTGTTAGTGCTGTGTGTTCTCTGAAATCGAGAGTGTTAGTGCCGTGTGTTCTCTGAAATAGAGAGTGTTAGTGCTGTGTGTTCTCTGAAATCGAGAGTGTTAGTGCTGTGTGTTCTATGAAATCGAGAGTGTTAGTGCTGTGTGTTCTATGAAATCGAGAGTGTTTGTGCTGTGCGTTCTCTGAAATCGAGAGTGTTAGTGCTGTGTGTTCTCTGAAATCGAGAGTGTTAGTGCTGTGTGTTCTCTGAAATCGAGAGTGTTAGTGCTGTGTGTTCTCTGAAATCGAGAGTGTTAGTGCTGTGTGTTCTCTGAAATCGAGAGTGTTAGTGCTGTGCGATCTCTGAAATCGAGAGTGTTAGACTGAGCGTTCTATGAAATCGAGAGAGTTAGTGTTGTGCGTTTTCTGAAATCGAGAGTGTTAGTGCTGTGTGTTCTCTGAAATCGAGAGTGTTAGTGCTGTGTGTTCTCTGAAATCTAGAGTGTTAGTGCTGTGTGTTCTCTGAAATCGAGAGTGTTAGTGCTGTGTGTTCCATGAAATCGAGAGTGCTAGTGCTGTGTGTTCTCTGAAATCGAGAGTGTTAGTGCTGTGTGTTCTCTGAAATCGAGAGTGTTAGTGCTGTGTGTTCCATGAAATCGAGAGTGTTAGTGCTGTGTGTTCTATGAAATCGAGAGTGCTAATGCTGTGTGTTCTCTGCAATTGAAAGTGTTAGTGTTGGGTGCTCTCTGAAATCGAGAATGTTAGTGCTGTGCGTTCTCTGAAATCGAGAGTGTTAGTGCTGGGTGATCTCTGAAATGGAGAGTGTTAGTGCTGAGTGCTCTCTGAAATCGAGAGTGTTAGTGCTGTGTGTTCCATGAAATCGAGAGTGCTAATGCTGTGTGTTCTCTGCAATTGAAAGTGTTAGTGTTGGGTGCTCTCTGAAATCGAGAATGTTAGTGCTGTGCGTTCTCTGAAATCGAGAGTGTTAGTGCTGGGTGATCTCTGAAATCGAGAGTGTTAGTGCTGGGTGCTCTCTGAAATCGAGAGTGTTAGTGCTGGGTGCTCTCTGAAATCGAGAGTGTTAGTGCTGGGTGCTCTCTGAAATCGAGAGTGTCAGCGCTGTGCGATATCTGAAATCGAGAGTGTTAGTGCTGCTCATTCTCTGAAATCGAGAGTATTAGTGCTGTGCGATCTCAGAAATCGAGAGTGTTTGTGCTGTGCATTCTCTGAAATCGAGAGTGTTGGTGCTGCTCATTCTCTGAAATCGAGAGTATTAGAGCTGTGCGATCTCAGAAATCGAGAGTGTATGTGCTGTGCATTCTCTGAAATCGAGAGTGTTAGTGCTGTGTTTTCTCTGAAATCGAGAGTGTTAGTGAAGTCTGTTCTCTGAAATCGAAAGTGTCAGCGCTGTGCGATCTCTGAAATCCAGAGTGTTAGGCTGAGCATTCTATGAAATCGAGAGAGTTATTGTTATGCGTTTTCTGTAATCGAGAGTGTTAGTGCTGTCTGTTCACTGAAATCAAGAGTGTTAGTGCTATGTGTTCTCTGCAATCGAGAGTGTTAGTGCTGTGTGTTCTCTGAAATCGAGTGTTAGTGCTGTGTGTTCTCTGAAATCGAGAGTGTTAGTGCTGTGTGTTCTCTGAAATAGAGAGTGTTAGTGCTGTGTGTTCTATGAAATCGAGAGTGTTAGTGCTGTGTGTTCTATGAAATCGAGAGTGTTTGTGCTGTGCGTTCTCTGAAATCGAGAGTGTTAGTGCTGTGTGTTCTCTGAAATCGAGAGTGTTAGTGCTGTGTGTTCTCTGAAATCGAGAGTGTTAGTGCTGTGTGTTCTCTGAAATCGAGAGTGTTAGTGCTGTGTGTTCCATGAAATCGAGAGTGTTAGTGCTGTGTGTTCTCTGAAATCGAGAGTGTTAGTGCTGTGTGTTCCATGAAATCGAGAGTGCTAGTGCTGTGTGTTCTCTGAAATCGAGAGTGTTAGTGCTGTGTGTTCTCTGAAATCGAGAGTGTTAGTGCTGTGTGTTCTCTGAAATCGAGAGTGTCAGCGCTGTGCGACATCTGAAATCGAGAATGTTAGTGCTGTGCGTTCTCTGAAATCGAGAGTGTCAGCGCAGTGCGATATCTGAAATCGAGAGTGTGAGTGCTGCGCGTTCTCTGAAATCGAGAGTATTAGTGCTGTGCGATCTCAGAAATCGAGAGTTTTTGTGCTGTGCATTCTCTGAAATCGAGACTGTTAGTGCTGCGTGTTCTCTGAAATCGAGAGCGTTAGTGCTGTGTTTTCTCTGAAATCAAGAGTGTTAGTGCTGTGTTTTCTCTGAAATCGAAAGTGTTAGTGCTGTGCGATCTCTGAAATTGAGAGTGTTAGTGCTGTGTGATCTCTGAAATGGAGAGTGTTAGTGCTGAGTGCTCTCTGAAATCGAGAGTGTTAGTGCTGTGTGTTCCATGAAATCGAGAGTGCTAATGCTGTGTGTTCTCTGCAATTGAAAGTGTTAGTGTTGGGTGCTCTCTGAAATCGAGAATGTTAGTGCTGTGCGTTTTCTGAAATCGAGAGTGTTAGTGCTGGGTGATCTCTGAAATCGAGAGTGTTAGTGCTGGGTGCTCTCTGAAATCGAGAGTGTTAGTGCTGGGTGCTCTCTGAAATCGAGAGTGTTAGTGCTGGGTGCTCTCTGAAATCGAGAGTGTCAGCGCTGTGCGATATCTGAAATCGAGAGTGTTAGTGCTGCTCATTCTCTGAAATCGAGAGTATTAGTGCTGTGCGATCTCAGAAATCGAGAGTGTTTGTGCTGTGCATTCTCTGAAATCGAGAGTGTTAGTGCTGCGTGTTCTCTGAAATCGAGAGTGTTAGTGCTGTGTTTTCTCTGAAATCGAGAGTGTTAGTGAAGTCTGTTCTCTGAAATCGAAAGTGTCAGCGCTGTGCGATCTCTGAAATCCAGAGTGTTAGGCTGAGCATTCTATGAAATCGAGAGAGTTATTGTTATGCGTTTTCTGTAATCGAGAGTGTTAGTGCTGTCTGTTCACTGAAATCAAGAGTGTTAGTGCTATGTGTTCTCTGCAATCGAGAGTGTTAGTGCTGTGTGTTCTCTGAAATCGAGTGTTAGTGCTGTGTGTTCTCTGAAATCGAGAGTGTTAGTGCTGTGTGTTCTCTGAAATAGAGAGTGTTTGTGCTGTGTGTTCTCTGAAATCGAGAGTGTTAGTGCTGTGTGTTCTATGAAATCGAGAGTGTTAGTGCTGTGTGTTCTATGAAATCGAGAGTGTTTGTGCTGTGCGTTCTCTGAAATCGAGAGTGTTAGTGCTGTGTGTTCTCTGAAATCGAGAGTGTTAGTGCTGTGTGTTCTCTGAAATCGAGAGTGTTAGTGCTGTGTGTTCTCTGAAATCGAGAGTGTTAGTGCTGTGTGTTCTCTGAAATCGAGAGTGTTAGTGCTGTGCGATCTCTGAAATCGAGAGTGTTAGACTGAGCGTTCTATGAAATCGAGAGAGTTAGTGTTGTGCGTTTTCTGAAATCGAGAGTGTTAGTGCTGTGTGTTCTCTGAAATCGAGAGTGTTAGTGCTGTGTGTTCTCTGAAATCGAGAGTGTTAGTGCTGTGTGTTCCATGAAATCGAGACTGCTAGTGCTGTGTGTTCTCTCAAATCGAGAGTGTTAGTGCTGTGTGTTGTCTGAAATCGAGAGTGTTAGTGCTGTGTGTTCTCTGAAATCAAGAGTGTCAGCGCTGTGCGATATCTGAAATCGAGAATGTTAGTGCTGTGCGTTCTCTGAAATCGAGAGTGTCAGCGCAGTGCGATATCTGAAATCGAGAGTGTAAGTGCTGCGCGTTCTCTGAAATCGAGAGTATTAGTGCTGTGCGATCTCAGAAATCGAGAGTTTTTGTGCTGTGCATTCTCTGAAATCGAGAGTGTTAGTGCTGCGTGTTCTCTGAAATCGAGAGCGTTAGTGCTGTGTTTTCTCTGAAATCAAGAGTGTTAGTGCTGTGTTTTCTCTGAAATCGAAAGTGTTAGTGCTGTGCGATCTCTGAAATTGAGAGTGTTAGTGCTGTGTGATCTCTGAAATGGAGAGTGTTAGTGCTGAGTGCTCTCTGAAATCGAGAGTGTTAGTGCTGTGTGTTCTCTGCAATTGAAAGTGTTAGTGTTGGGTGCTCTCTGAAATCGAGAATGTTAGTGCTGTGCGTTCTCTGAAATCGAGAGTGTTAGTGCTGGGTGATCTCTGAAATCGAGAGTGTTAGTGCTGTGTGTTCTATGAAATCAAGAGTGTTCGTGTTGTGTTTTCACTGAAATCGAGAGTGTTAGTGCTGTGCGATCTCTGAAATAGAGAGTGTCAGTGCTGTGTGATCTCTGAAATGGAGAGTGTTAGTGCTGAGTGCTCTCTGAAATCGAGAGTGTTAGTGCTGTGTGTTCCATGAAATCGAGAGTGCTAATGCTGTGTGTTCTCTGCAATTGAAAGTGTTAGTGTTGGGTGCTCTCTGAAATCGAGAATGTTAGTGCTGTGCGTTCTCTGAAATCGAGAGTGTTAGTGCTGGGTGATCTCTGAAATCGAGAGTGTTAGTGCTGGGTGCTCTCTGAAATCGAGAGTGTTAGTGCTGTGTGTTCTATGAAATCAAGATTGTTCGTGTTGTGTTTTCACTGAAATCGAGAGTGTTAGGCTGAGCGTTCTATGAAATCAAGAGTGTTCGTGTTGTGTTTTCACTGAAATCGAGAGTGTTAGTGCTGTGCGATCTCTGAAATCGAGAGTGTCAGCACTGTGCGATATCTGAAATCGAGAGTGTTAGACTGAGCGTTCTATGAAATCGAGAGAGTTAGTGTTGTGCGTTTTCTGAAATCGAGAGTGTTTGTGCTGTGTGTTCTCTGAAATCGAGAGTGTTAGTGCTGTGTGTTCTCTGAAATCGAGAGTGTTAGTGCTGTGTGTTCTCTGAAATCGAGAGTGTTAGTGCTGTGTGTTCCATGAAATCGAGAGTGCTAGTGCTGTGTGTTCTCTGAAATCGAGAGTGTTAGTGCTGTGTGTTCTCTGAAATCGAGAGTGTTAGTGCTGTGTGTTCTCTGAAATCGAGAGTGTCAGCGCTGTGCGATATCTGAAATCGAGAATGTTAGTGCTGTGCGTTCTCTGAAATCGAGAGTGTCAGCGCAGTGCGATATCTGAAATCGAGAGTGTAAGTGCTGCGCGTTCTCTGAAATCGAGAGTATTAGTGCTGTGCGATCTCAGAAATCGAGAGTTTTTGTGCTGTGCATTCTCTGAAATCGAGAGTGTTAGTGCTGCGTGTTCTCTCAAATCGAGAGCGTTAGTGCTGTGTTTTCTCTGAAATCGAAAGTGTTAGTGCTGTGCGATCTCTGAAATTGAGAGTGTTAGTGCTGTGTGATCTCTGAAATGGAGAGTGTTAGTGCTGAGTGCTCTCTGAAATCGAGAGTGTTAGTGCAGTGTGTTCCATGAAATCGAGAGTGCTAATGCTGTGTGTTCTCTGCAATTGAAAGTGTTAGTGTTGGGTGCTCTCTGAAATCGAGAATGTTAGTGCTGTGCGTTCTCTGAAATCGAGAGTGTTAGTGCTGGGTGATCTCTGAAATCGAGAGTGTTGGTGCTGGGTGCTCTCTGAAATCGAGAGTGTTAGTGCTGTGTGTTCTCTGAAATCGAGAGTGTTAGTGCTGTGTGTTCTCTGAAATCGAGAGTGTTAGTGCTGTGTGTTCTCTGAAATCGAGAGTGTTAGTGCTGTGTGTTCTCTGAAATCGAGAGTGTTAGTGCTGTGTGTTCTCTGAAATCGAGAGTGTTAGTGCTGTGCGATCTCTGAAATCGAGAGTGTTAGACTGAGCGTTCTATGAAATCGAGAGAGTTAGTGTTGTGCGTTTTCTGAAATCGAGAGTGTTAGTGCTGTGTGTTCTCTGAAATCGAGAGTGTTAGTGCTGTGTGTTCTCTGAAATCTAGAGTGTTAGTGCTGTGTGTTCTCTGAAATCGAGAGTGTTAGTGCTGTGTGTTCCATGAAATCGAGAGTGCTAGTGCTGTGTGTTCTCTGAAATCGAGAGTGTTAGTGCTGTGTGTTCTCTGAAATCGAGAGTGTTAGTGCTGTGTGTTCCATGAAATCGAGAGTGTTAGTGCTGTGTGTTCTATGAAATCGAGAGTGCTAATGCTGTGTGTTCTCTGCAATTGAAAGTGTTAGTGTTGGGTGCTCTCTGAAATCGAGAATGTTAGTGCTGTGCGTTCTCTGAAATCGAGAGTGTTAGTGCTGGGTGATCTCTGAAATGGAGAGTGTTAGTGCTGAGTGCTCTCTGAAATCGAGAGTGTTAGTGCTGTGTGTTCCATGAAATCGAGAGTGCTAATGCTGTGTGTTCTCTGCAATTGAAAGTGTTAGTGTTGGGTGCTCTCTGAAATCGAGAATGTTAGTGCTGTGCGTTCTCTGAAATCGAGAGTGTTAGTGCTGGGTGATCTCTGAAATCGAGAGTGTTAGTGCTGGGTGCTCTCTGAAATCGAGAGTGTTAGTGCTGGGTGCTCTCTGAAATCGAGAGTGTTAGTGCTGGGTGCTCTCTGAAATCGAGAGTGTCAGCGCTGTGCGATATCTGAAATCGAGAGTGTTAGTGCTGCTCATTCTCTGAAATCGAGAGTATTAGTGCTGTGCGATCTCAGAAATCGAGAGTGTTTGTGCTGTGCATTCTCTGAAATCGAGAGTGTTGGTGCTGCTCATTCTCTGAAATCGAGAGTATTAGAGCTGTGCGATCTCAGAAATCGAGAGTGTATGTGCTGTGCATTCTCTGAAATCGAGAGTGTTAGTGCTGTGTTTTCTCTGAAATCGAGAGTGTTAGTGAAGTCTGTTCTCTGAAATCGAAAGTGTCAGCGCTGTGCGATCTCTGAAATCCAGAGTGTTAGGCTGAGCATTCTATGAAATCGAGAGAGTTATTGTTATGCGTTTTCTGTAATCGAGAGTGTTAGTGCTGTCTGTTCACTGAAATCAAGAGTGTTAGTGCTATGTGTTCTCTGCAATCGAGAGTGTTAGTGCTGTGTGTTCTCTGAAATCGAGTGTTAGTGCTGTGTGTTCTCTGAAATCGAGAGTGTTAGTGCTGTGTGTTCTCTGAAATAGAGAGTGTTAGTGCTGTGTGTTCTATGAAATCGAGAGTGTTAGTGCTGTGTGTTCTATGAAATCGAGAGTGTTTGTGCTGTGCGTTCTCTGAAATCGAGAGTGTTAGTGCTGTGTGTTCTCTGAAATCGAGAGTGTTAGTGCTGTGTGTTCTCTGAAATCGAGAGTGTTAGTGCTGTGTGTTCTCTGAAATCGAGAGTGTTAGTGCTGTGTGTTCCATGAAATCGAGAGTGTTAGTGCTGTGTGTTCTCTGAAATCGAGAGTGTTAGTGCTGTGTGTTCCATGAAATCGAGAGTGCTAGTGCTGTGTGTTCTCTGAAATCGAGAGTGTTAGTGCTGTGTGTTCTCTGAAATCGAGAGTGTTAGTGCTGTGTGTTCTCTGAAATCGAGAGTGTCAGCGCTGTGCGACATCTGAAATCGAGAATGTTAGTGCTGTGCGTTCTCTGAAATCGAGAGTGTCAGCGCAGTGCGATATCTGAAATCGAGAGTGTGAGTGCTGCGCGTTCTCTGAAATCGAGAGTATTAGTGCTGTGCGATCTCAGAAATCGAGAGTTTTTGTGCTGTGCATTCTCTGAAATCGAGACTGTTAGTGCTGCGTGTTCTCTGAAATCGAGAGCGTTAGTGCTGTGTTTTCTCTGAAATCAAGAGTGTTAGTGCTGTGTTTTCTCTGAAATCGAAAGTGTTAGTGCTGTGCGATCTCTGAAATTGAGAGTGTTAGTGCTGTGTGATCTCTGAAATGGAGAGTGTTAGTGCTGAGTGCTCTCTGAAATCGAGAGTGTTAGTGCTGTGTGTTCCATGAAATCGAGAGTGCTAATGCTGTGTGTTCTCTGCAATTGAAAGTGTTAGTGTTGGGTGCTCTCTGAAATCGAGAATGTTAGTGCTGTGCGTTTTCTGAAATCGAGAGTGTTAGTGCTGGGTGATCTCTGAAATCGAGAGTGTTAGTGCTGGGTGCTCTCTGAAATCGAGAGTGTTAGTGCTGGGTGCTCTCTGAAATCGAGAGTGTTAGTGCTGGGTGCTCTCTGAAATCGAGAGTGTCAGCGCTGTGCGATATCTGAAATCGAGAGTGTTAGTGCTGCTCATTCTCTGAAATCGAGAGTATTAGTGCTGTGCGATCTCAGAAATCGAGAGTGTTTGTGCTGTGCATTCTCTGAAATCGAGAGTGTTAGTGCTGCGTGTTCTCTGAAATCGAGAGTGTTAGTGCTGTGTTTTCTCTGAAATCGAGAGTGTTAGTGAAGTCTGTTCTCTGAAATCGAAAGTGTCAGCGCTGTGCGATCTCTGAAATCCAGAGTGTTAGGCTGAGCATTCTATGAAATCGAGAGAGTTATTGTTATGCGTTTTCTGTAATCGAGAGTGTTAGTGCTGTCTGTTCACTGAAATCAAGAGTGTTAGTGCTATGTGTTCTCTGCAATCGAGAGTGTTAGTGCTGTGTGTTCTCTGAAATCGAGTGTTAGTGCTGTGTGTTCTCTGAAATCGAGAGTGTTAGTGCTGTGTGTTCTCTGAAATAGAGAGTGTTTGTGCTGTGTGTTCTCTGAAATCGAGAGTGTTAGTGCTGTGTGTTCTATGAAATCGAGAGTGTTAGTGCTGTGTGTTCTATGAAATCGAGAGTGTTTGTGCTGTGCGTTCTCTGAAATCGAGAGTGTTAGTGCTGTGTGTTCTCTGAAATCGAGAGTGTTAGTGCTGTGTGTTCTCTGAAATCGAGAGTGTTAGTGCTGTGTGTTCTCTGAAATCGAGAGTGTTAGTGCTGTGTGTTCTCTGAAATCGAGAGTGTTAGTGCTGTGCGATCTCTGAAATCGAGAGTGTTAGACTGAGCGTTCTATGAAATCGAGAGAGTTAGTGTTGTGCGTTTTCTGAAATCGAGAGTGTTAGTGCTGTGTGTTCTCTGAAATCGAGAGTGTTAGTGCTGTGTGTTCTCTGAAATCGAGAGTGTTAGTGCTGTGTGTTCCATGAAATCGAGACTGCTAGTGCTGTGTGTTCTCTCAAATCGAGAGTGTTAGTGCTGTGTGTTGTCTGAAATCGAGAGTGTTAGTGCTGTGTGTTCTCTGAAATCAAGAGTGTCAGCGCTGTGCGATATCTGAAATCGAGAATGTTAGTGCTGTGCGTTCTCTGAAATCGAGAGTGTCAGCGCAGTGCGATATCTGAAATCGAGAGTGTAAGTGCTGCGCGTTCTCTGAAATCGAGAGTATTAGTGCTGTGCGATCTCAGAAATCGAGAGTTTTTGTGCTGTGCATTCTCTGAAATCGAGAGTGTTAGTGCTGCGTGTTCTCTGAAATCGAGAGCGTTAGTGCTGTGTTTTCTCTGAAATCAAGAGTGTTAGTGCTGTGTTTTCTCTGAAATCGAAAGTGTTAGTGCTGTGCGATCTCTGAAATTGAGAGTGTTAGTGCTGTGTGATCTCTGAAATGGAGAGTGTTAGTGCTGAGTGCTCTCTGAAATCGAGAGTGTTAGTGCTGTGTGTTCTCTGCAATTGAAAGTGTTAGTGTTGGGTGCTCTCTGAAATCGAGAATGTTAGTGCTGTGCGTTCTCTGAAATCGAGAGTGTTAGTGCTGGGTGATCTCTGAAATCGAGAGTGTTAGTGCTGTGTGTTCTATGAAATCAAGAGTGTTCGTGTTGTGTTTTCACTGAAATCGAGAGTGTTAGTGCTGTGCGATCTCTGAAATAGAGAGTGTCAGTGCTGTGTGATCTCTGAAATGGAGAGTGTTAGTGCTGAGTGCTCTCTGAAATCGAGAGTGTTAGTGCTGTGTGTTCCATGAAATCGAGAGTGCTAATGCTGTGTGTTCTCTGCAATTGAAAGTGTTAGTGTTGGGTGCTCTCTGAAATCGAGAATGTTAGTGCTGTGCGTTCTCTGAAATCGAGAGTGTTAGTGCTGGGTGATCTCTGAAATCGAGAGTGTTAGTGCTGGGTGCTCTCTGAAATCGAGAGTGTTAGTGCTGTGTGTTCTATGAAATCAAGATTGTTCGTGTTGTGTTTTCACTGAAATCGAGAGTGTTAGGCTGAGCGTTCTATGAAATCAAGAGTGTTCGTGTTGTGTTTTCACTGAAATCGAGAGTGTTAGTGCTGTGCGATCTCTGAAATCGAGAGTGTCAGCACTGTGCGATATCTGAAATCGAGAGTGTTAGACTGAGCGTTCTATGAAATCGAGAGAGTTAGTGTTGTGCGTTTTCTGAAATCGAGAGTGTTTGTGCTGTGTGTTCTCTGAAATCGAGAGTGTTAGTGCTGTGTGTTCTCTGAAATCGAGAGTGTTAGTGCTGTGTGTTCTCTGAAATCGAGAGTGTTAGTGCTGTGTGTTCCATGAAATCGAGAGTGCTAGTGCTGTGTGTTCTCTGAAATCGAGAGTGTTAGTGCTGTGTGTTCTCTGAAATCGAGAGTGTTAGTGCTGTGTGTTCTCTGAAATCGAGAGTGTCAGCGCTGTGCGATATCTGAAATCGAGAATGTTAGTGCTGTGCGTTCTCTGAAATCGAGAGTGTCAGCGCAGTGCGATATCTGAAATCGAGAGTGTAAGTGCTGCGCGTTCTCTGAAATCGAGAGTATTAGTGCTGTGCGATCTCAGAAATCGAGAGTTTTTGTGCTGTGCATTCTCTGAAATCGAGAGTGTTAGTGCTGCGTGTTCTCTCAAATCGAGAGCGTTAGTGCTGTGTTTTCTCTGAAATCGAAAGTGTTAGTGCTGTGCGATCTCTGAAATTGAGAGTGTTAGTGCTGTGTGATCTCTGAAATGGAGAGTGTTAGTGCTGAGTGCTCTCTGAAATCGAGAGTGTTAGTGCAGTGTGTTCCATGAAATCGAGAGTGCTAATGCTGTGTGTTCTCTGCAATTGAAAGTGTTAGTGTTGGGTGCTCTCTGAAATCGAGAATGTTAGTGCTGTGCGTTCTCTGAAATCGAGAGTGTTAGTGCTGGGTGATCTCTGAAATCGAGAGTGTTGGTGCTGGGTGCTCTCTGAAATCGAGAGTGTTAGTGCTGTGTGTTCTCTGAAATAGAGAGTGTCAGTGCTGTGTGTTCTCTGAAATCGAAACTGTTAATGCCGTGTGTTCTCTGCAATTGAGAGTGTTAGTGCTGTGTGTTCTATGAAATCAAGATTGTTCGTGTTGTGTTTTCACTGAAATCGAGAGTGTTAGGCTGAGCATTCTATGAAATCAAGAGTGTTCGTGTTGTGTTTTCACTGAAATCGAGAGTGTTAGTGCTGTGCGATCTCTGAAATAGAGAGTGTCAGTGCTGTGTGTTCTCTGAAATCGAGAGTGTCAGCACTGTGCGATATCTGAAATCGAGAGTGTTAGTGCTGTGTCTCCTCTGAAATAGAGAGTGTTAGTGCTGGGTGTTCTCTCAAATCGAGAGTGTCAGTGCTGTGTGTTCTCTGAAATCGAAACTGTTAATGCCGTGTGTTCTCTGCAATTGAGAGTGTTAGTGCTGTGCGTTTTCTGAAATCGAGAGTGTTAGTGCTGTGCGATCTCTGAAATCGAGAGTGTTAGTGCTCTGTGTTCTCTGAAATCGAGAGTGTTTGTGCTGTGTGTTCTCTGAAATTGAGAGTGTTAGTGCTGTGTGTTCTCTGAAATCGAGAGTGTTAGTGCTGTGTGTTCTCTGAAATCAAGAGTGTTAGTGCTGTGTGTTCTCTGAAATCAAGAGTGTTAGTGCTGTGTGCACTCTGAAATCGAGAGTGTTAGTGCTGTGTGTTCTCTGAAATCAAGAGTGTTAGTGCTGTGTGCACTCTGAAATAGAGAGTGTTAGTGCTGGGTGTTCTCTCAAATCGAGAGTGTCAGTGCTGTGTGTTCTCTGAAATCGAAACTGATAATGCCGTGTGTTCTCTGCAATTGAGAGTGTTAGTGCTGTGCGTTTTCTGAAATCGAGAGTGTTAGTGCTGTGCGATCTCTGAAATCGAGAGTGTTAGTGCTGTGTGTTCTCTGAAATTGAGAGTGTTAGTGCTGTGTGTTCTCTGAAATCGAGAGTGTTAGTGCTGTGTGTTCTCTGAAATTGAGGGTATTAGTGCTGTGCAATCTCTGAAATCGAGAGTATTTGTGCTGTGCATTCTCTGAAATCGAGAGTGTTAGTGCTGTGTGTCCTCTGAAATCGAGAGTGTTAGGCTGAGCGTTCCATGAAATCAAGAGTGTTCCTGTTGTGTTTTCTCTGAAATCGAGAGTGTTAGTGAAGTCTGTTCTCTGAAATCAAGAGTGTTAGTGCTGTGTGCACTCTGAAATCGAGAGTGTTAGTGCTGGGTGCTCTCTGAAATCAAGAGTGTTAGTGCTGTGTGCACTCTGAAATTGAGAGTGTTAGTGCTGTGAGTTCTCTGAAATTGAGAGTGTTAGTGCTGTGTGTTCTCTGAAATCAAGAGTGTTAGTGCTGTGTGTTCTCTGAAATCGAGAGTGTTAGTGCTGTGCGTTCTCTGAAATCGAGAGTGTTTGTGCTGTGTGTTCTCTGAAATCGAAAGTGTCAGCGCTGTGCGATCTCTGAAATCGAGAGTGTTAGTGCTGTGTGTTCTCTGAAATTGAGGGTATTAGTGCTGTGCAATCTCTGAAATCGAGAGTGTTTGTGCTGTGTTTTCTCTGAAATCGAAAGTGTCAGCGCTGTGCGATCTCTGAAATCAAGAGTGTTTGTGCTGTGTGTTCTCTGAAATTGAGAGTGTTAGGCTGAGCGTTCCATGAAATCAAGAGTGTTCGTGTTGTGTTTTCACTGAAATCGAGAGTGTTAGTGCTGTGTGTCCTCTGAAATCGAGAGTGTTAGGCTGAGCGTTCCATGAAATCAAGAGTGTTCCTGTTGTGTTTTCTCTGAAATCGAGAGTGTTAGTGAAGTCTGTTCTCTGAAATCAAGAGTGTTAGTGCTGTGTGCACTCTGAAATTGAGAGTGTTAGTGCTGTGAGTTCTCTGAAATTGAGAGTGTTAGTGCTGTGTGTTCTCTGAAATCAAGAGTGTTAGTGCTGTGTGTTCTCTGAAATCGAGAGTGTTAGTGCTGTGCGTTCTCTGAAATCGAGAGTGTTTGTGCTGTGTGTTCTCTGAAATCGAAAGTCTCAGCGCTGTGCGATCTCTGAAATCGAGAGTGTTCGTGCTGTGTGTTCTCTGAAATCGAGAGTGTTTGTGCTGTGTTTTCTCTGAAATCGAAAGTGTCAGCGCTGTGCGATCTCTGAAATCGAGAGTGTTAGTGCTGTGTGTTCTCTGAAATTGAGGGTATTAGTGCTGTGCAATCTCTGAAATCGAGAGTGTTTGTGCTGTGTTTTCTCTGAAATCGAAAGTGTCAGCGCTGTGCGATCTCTGAAATCGAGAGTTTTTGTGCTGTGTGTTCTCTGAAATTGAGAGTGTTAGTGCTGTGTGTTCTCTGAAATCGAGAGTGTTTGTGCTGTGTGTTCTCTGAAATTGAGAGTGTTAGTGCTGTGTGTTCTCTGAAATCGAGAGTGTTTGTGCTGTGTGTTCTCTGAAATCGAGAGTGTTAGTGCTGCGTGTTCTCTGAAATCGAGAGCGTTAGTGCTGTGTTTTCTCTGAAATCAAGAGTGTTAGTGCTGTGTTTTCTCTGAAATCGAAAGTGTTAGTGCTGTGCGATCTCTGAAATTGAGAGTGTTAGTGCTGTGTGATCTCTGAAATGGAGAGTGTTAGTGCTGAGTGCTCTCTGAAATCGAGAGTGTTAGTGCTGTGTGTTCTCTGCAATTGAAAGTGTTAGTGTTGGGTGCTCTCTGAAATCGAGAATGTTAGTGCTGTGCGTTCTCTGAAATCGAGAGTGTTAGTGCTGGGTGCTCTCTGAAATCGAGAGTGTTAGTGCTGTGTGTTCTATGAAATCAAGATTGTTCGTGTTGTGTTTTCACTGAAATCGAGAGTGTTAGGCTGAGCGTTCTATGAAATCAAGAGTGTTCGTGTTGTGTTTTCACTGAAATCGAGAGTGTTAGTGCTGTGCGATCTCTGAAATAGAGAGTGTCAGTGCTGTGTGATCTCTGAAATGGAGAGTGTTAGTGCTGAGTGCTCTCTGAAATCGAGAGTGTTAGTGCTGTGTGTTCCATGAAATCGAGAGTGCTAATGCTGTGTGTTCTCTGCAATTGAAAGTGTTAGTGTTGGGTGCTCTCTGAAATCGAGAATGTTAGTGCTGTGCGTTCTCTGAAATCGAGAGTGTTAGTGCTGGGTGATCTCTGAAATCGAGAGTGTTAGTGCTGGGTGCTCTCTGAAATCGAGAGTGTTAGTGCTGTGTGTTCTATGAAATCAAGATTGTTCGTGTTGTGTTTTCACTGAAATCGAGAGTGTTAGGCTGAGCGTTCTATGAAATCAAGAGTGTTCGTGTTGTGTTTTCACTGAAATCGAGAGTGTTAGTGCTGTGCGATCTCTGAAATCGAGAGTGTCAGCACTGTGCGATATCTGAAATCGAGAGTGTTAGACTGAGCGTTCTATGAAATCGAGAGAGTTAGTGTTGTGCGTTTTCTGAAATCGAGAGTGTTTGTGCTGTGTGTTCTCTGAAATCGAGAGTGTTAGTGCTGTGTGTTCTCTGAAATCGAGAGTGTTAGTGCTGTGTGTTCTCTGAAATCGAGAGTGTTAGTGCTGTGTGTTCCATGAAATCGAGAGTGCTAGTGCTGTGTGTTCTCTGAAATCGAGAGTGTTAGTGCTGTGTGTTCTCTGAAATCGAGAGTGTTAGTGCTGTGTGTTCTCTGAAATCGAGAGTGTCAGCGCTGTGCGATATCTGAAATCGAGAATGTTAGTGCTGTGCGTTCTCTGAAATCGAGAGTGTCAGCGCAGTGCGATATCTGAAATCGAGAGTGTAAGTGCTGCGCGTTCTCTGAAATCGAGAGTATTAGTGCTGTGCGATCTCAGAAATCGAGAGTTTTTGTGCTGTGCATTCTCTGAAATCGAGAGTGTTAGTGCTGCGTGTTCTCTCAAATCGAGAGCGTTAGTGCTGTGTTTTCTCTGAAATCGAAAGTGTTAGTGCTGTGCGATCTCTGAAATTGAGAGTGTTAGTGCTGTGTGATCTCTGAAATGGAGAGTGTTAGTGCTGAGTGCTCTCTGAAATCGAGAGTGTTAGTGCAGTGTGTTCCATGAAATCGAGAGTGCTAATGCTGTGTGTTCTCTGCAATTGAAAGTGTTAGTGTTGGGTGCTCTCTGAAATCGAGAATGTTAGTGCTGTGCGTTCTCTGAAATCGAGAGTGTTAGTGCTGGGTGATCTCTGAAATCGAGAGTGTTAGTGCTGGGTGCTCTCTGAAATCGAGAGTGTTAGTGCTGTGTGTTCTATGAAATCAAGATTGTTCGTGTTGTGTTTTCACTGAAATCGAGAGTGTTAGGCTGAGCATTCTATGAAATCAAGAGTGTTCGTGTTGTGTTTTCACTGAAATCGAGAGTGTTAGTGCTGTGCGATCTCTGAAATAGAGAGTGTCAGTGCTGTGTGTTCTCTGAAATCGAGAGTGTCAGCACTGTGCGATATCTGAAATCGAGAGTGTTAGTGCTGTGTCTCCTCTGAAATAGAGAGTGTTAATGCTGGGTGTTCTCTCAAATCGAGAGTGTCAGTGCTGTGTGTTCTCTGAAATCGAAACTGTTAATGCCGTGTGTTCTCTGCAATTGAGAGTGTTAGTGCTGTGCGTTTTCTGAAATCGAGAGTGTTAGTGCTGTGCGATCTCTGAAATCGAGAGTGTTAGTGCTCTGTGTTCTCTGAAATCGAGAGTGTTTGTGCTGTGTGTTCTCTGAAATTGAGAGTGTTAGTGCTGTGTGTTCTCTGAAATCGAGAGTGTTAGTGCTGTGTGTTCTCTGAAATCAAGAGTGTTAGTGCTGTGTGTTCTCTGAAATCAAGAGTGTTAGTGCTGTGTGCACTCTGAAATTGAGAGTGTTAGTGCTGTGTGTTCTCTGAAATCGAGAGTGTTAGTGCTGTGTGCACTCTGAAATGGAGAGTGTTAGTGCTGTGTGTTCTCTGAAATCAAGAGTGTTAGTGCTGTGTGCACTCTGAAATCGAGAGTGTTTGTGCTGGGTGCTCTCTGAAATCAAGAGTGTTAGTGCTGTGTGTTCTCTGAAATAGAGAGTGTCAGTGCTGTGTGTCCTCTGAAATAGAGAGTGTTAGTGCTGGGTGTTCTCTCAAATCGAGAGTGTCAGTGCTGTGTGTTCTCTGAAATCGAAACTGATAATGCCGTGTGTTCTCTGCAATTGAGAGTGTTAGTGCTGTGCGTTTTCTGAAATCGAGAGTGTTAGTGCTGTGCGATCTCTGAAATCGAGAGTGTTAGTGCTGTGTGTTCTCTGAAATTGAGAGTGTTAGTGCTGTGTGTTCTCTGAAATCGAGAGTGTTAGTGCTGTGTGTTCTCTGAAATTGAGGGTATTAGTGCTGTGCAATCTCTGAAATCGAGAGTATTTGTGCTGTGCATTCTCTGAAATCGAGAGTGTTAGTGCTGTGTGTCCTCTGAAATCGAGAGTGTTAGGCTGAGCGTTCCATGAAATCAAGAGTGTTCCTGTTGTGTTTTCTCTGAAATCGAGAGTGTTAGTGAAGTCTGTTCTCTGAAATCAAGAGTGTTAGTGCTGTGTGCACTCTGAAATCGAGAGTGTTAGTGCTGGGTGCTCTCTGAAATCAAGAGTGTTAGTGCTGTGTGCACTCTGAAATTGAGAGTGTTAGTGCTGTGAGTTCTCTGAAATTGAGAGTGTTAGTGCTGTGTGTTCTCTGAAATCAAGAGTGTTAGTGCTGTGTGTTCTCTGAAATCGAGAGTGTTAGTGCTGTGCGTTCTCTGAAATCGAGAGTGTTTGTGCTGTGTGTTCTCTGAAATCGAAAGTGTCAGCGCTGTGCGATCTCTGAAATCGAGAGTGTTCGTGCTGTGTGTTCTCTGAAATCGAGAGTGTTTGTGCTGTGTTTTCTCTGAAATCGAAAGTGTCAGCGCTGTGCGATCTCTGAAATCGAGAGTGTTAGTGCTGTGTGTTCTCTGAAATTGAGGGTATTAGTGCTGTGCAATCTCTGAAATCGAGAGTGTTTGTGCTGTGTTTTCTCTGAAATCGAAAGTGTCAGCGCTGTGCGATCTCTGAAATCAAGAGTGTTTGTGCTGTGTGTTCTCTGAAATTGAGAGTGTTAGTGCTGTGTGTTCTCTGAAATCGAGAGTGTTTGTGCTGTGTGTTCTCTGAAATTGAGAGTGTTAGTGCTGTGTGTTCTCTGAAATCGAGAGTGTTTGTGCTGTGTGTTCTCTGAAATCGAGAGTGTTAGTGCTGTGTGTTCTCTGAAATCGAGAGTGTTTGTGCTGTGTGTTCTCTGAAATCGAGAGTGTCAGCGCTGTGCGATCACTGAAATCGAGAGTGTTTGTGCTGTGTGTTCTCTGAAATTGAGAGTGTTAGTGCTGTGTGTTCTCTGAAATCGAGAGTGTTTGTGCTGTGTGTTCTCTGAAATCGAGAGTGTTAGTGCTGTGTGTTCTCTGAAATAGAGAGTGTTAGTGCTGTGTGTTCTCTGAAATTGAGAGTGTTAGTGCTGTGTGTTCTATGAAATCAAGATTGTTCGTGTTGTGTTTTCACTGAAATCGAGAGTGTTAGGCTGAGCGTTCTATGAAATCAAGAGTGTTCGTGTTGTGTTTTCACTGAAATCGAGAGTGTTAGTGCTGTGCGATCTCTGAAATAGAGAGTGTCAGTGCTGTGTGTTCTCTGAAATCGAGAGTGTCAGCACTGTGCGATATCTGAAATCGAGAGTGTTAGTGCTGTGTGTTCTCTGAAATCAAGAGTGTTAGTGCTGTGCGTTCTCTGAAATCGAGAGTGTTAGTGCTGTGTGTTCTCTGAAATCGAGAGTGTTAGTGCTGTGCGTTCTCTGAAATCGAGAGTGTTTGTGCTGTGTGTTCTCTGAAATCGAAAGTGTCAGCGCTGTGCGATCTCTGAAATCGAGAGTGTTCGTGCTGTGTGTTCTCTGAAATCGAGAGTGTTTGTGCTGTGTGTTCTCTGAAATTGAGGGTATTAGTGCTGTGCAATCTCTGAAATCGAGAGTGTTTGTGCTGTGTTTTCTCTGAAATCGAAAGTGTCAGCGCTGTGCGATCTCTGAAATCGAAAGTGTTCGTGCTGTGTGTTCTCTGAAATCGAGAGTGTTAGTGCTGTGTGTTCTCTGAAATTGAGGGTATTAGTGCTGTGCAATCTCTGAAATCGAGAGTGTTTGTGCTGTGTTTTCTCTGAAATCGAAAGTGTCAGCGCTGTGCGATCTCTGAAATCGAGAGTGTTAGTGCTGTGTGTTCTCTGAAATCGAGAGTGTTTGTGCTGTGTGTTCTCTGAAATTGAGAGTGTTAGTGCTGTGTGTTCTCTGAAATCGAGAGTGTTTGTGCTGTGTGTTCTCTGAAATCGAGAGTGTTAGTGCTGTGTGTTCTCTGAAATCGAGAGTGTTTGTGCCGTGTGTTCTCTGAAATTGAGAGTGTTAGTGCTGTGTGTTCTATGAAATCAAGATTGTTCGTGTTGTGTTTTCACTGAAATCGAGAGTGTTAGTGCTGAGCGTTCTATGAAATCAAGAGTGTTCGTGTTGTGTTTTCACTGAAATCGAGAGTGTTAGTGCTGTGCGATCTCTGAAATAGAGAGTGTCAGTGCTGTGTGTTCTCTGAAATCGAGAGTGTCAGCACTGTGCGATATCTGAAATCGACAGTGTTAGTGCTGTGTGTCCTCTGAAATAGAGAGTGTTAGTGCTGGGTGTTCTCTCAAATCGAGAGTGTCAGTGCTGTGTGTTCTCTGAAATCGAAACTGTTAATGCCGTGTGTTCTCTGCAATTGAGAGTGTTAGTGCTGTGCGTTTTCTGAAATCGAGAGTGTTAGTGCTGTGCGATCTCTGAAATCGAGAGTGTTAGTGCTCTGTGTTCTCTGAAATCGAGAGTGTTTGTGCTGTGTGTTCTCTGAAATTGAGAGTGTTAGGCTGGGTGCTCTCTGAAATCGAGAGTGTTAGTGCTGTGTGTTCTCTGAAATCGAGAGTGTTAGTGCTGTGTGTTCTCTGAAATCAAGAGAGTTAGTGCTGTGTGTTCTCTGAAATCAAGAGTGTTAGTGCTGTGTGCACTCTGAAATGGAGAGTGTTAGTGCTGTGTGTTCTCTGAAATCAAGAGTGTTAGTGCTGTGTGCACTCTGAAATCGAGAGTGTTAGTGCTGTGTGTTCTCTGAAATCGAGAGTGTTAGTGCTGTGTGCACTCTGAAATGGAGAGTGTTAGTGCTGTGTGTTCTCTGAAATCAAGAGTGTTAGTGCTGTGTGCACTCTGAAATCGAGAGTGTTAGTGCTGTGTGTTCTCTGAAATCAAGAGTGTTAGTGCTGTGTGTTCTCTGAAATCGAGAGTGTTAGTGCTGTGTTTTCTCTGAAATCAAGAGTGTTAGTGCTGTGTTTTCACTGAAATCGAGAGTGTTAGTGCTGTGCGATATCTGAAATCGAAAGTGTCAGTGCTGTGCGATCTCTGAAATCGAGAGTGTTAGTGCTGTGTGTTCTCTGAAATAGAGAGTGTTAGTGCTGGGTGCTCTCTGAAATCGAAAGTGTCAGCGCTGTGCGATCTCTGAAATCGAGAGTGTTAGGCTGAGCGTTCTATGAAATCGAGAGTGTTAGACTGAGCGTTCTATGAAATCGAGAGAGTTAGTGTTGTGCGTTTTCTGAAATCGAGAGTGTTTGTGCTGTGTGTTCTCTGAAATCGAGAGTGTTAGTGCTGTGTGTTCTCTGAAATCGAGAGTGTTAGTGCTGTGTGTTCTCTGAAATCGAGAGTGTTAGTGCTGTGTGTTCTCTGAAATCGAGAGTGTTAGTGCTGTGTGTTCCATGAAATCGAGAGTGCTAGTGCTGTGTATTCTCTGAAATCGAGAGTGTTAGTGCTGTGTGTTCTCTGAAATCGAGAGTGTTAGTGCTGTGTGTTCTCTGAAATCGAGAGTGTTAGTGCTGTGCGATCTCTGAAATCGAGAGTGTTAGACTGAGCGTTCTATGAAATCGAGAGAGTTAGTGTTGTGCGTTTTCTGTAATCGAGAGTGTTAGTGCCGTCTGTTTTCTGAAATCGAGAATGTTGGTGCTGTGTGTTCTCTGAAATCGAGAGTGTTAGTGCTGTGTGTTCTCTGAAATAGAGAGTGTTCGTGCTGTGTGTTCTCTGAAATAGAGAGTGTTAGTGCTGTGTGTTCTCTGAAATCGAGAGTGTTAGTGCTGTGTGTTCTCTGAAATCGAGAGTGTTAGTGCTGTGTGTTCTCTGAAATCGAGAGTGTTAGTGCTGTGTGTTCTCTGAAATCGAGAGTGTATGGCTGTGGATTATCTGAAATCGAGAGTGTTAGTGCTGTGTTTTCTCTGAAATCGAGAGTGTTAGTGCTGTGTTTTCACTGAAATCGAGAGTGTTAGTGCTGTGTGTCCTCTGAAATCGAGAGTGTTAGGCTGAGCGTTCCATGAAATCAAGAGTGTTCGTGTTGTGTTTTCACTGAAATCGAGAGTGTTAGTGCTGTGTTTTCTCTGAAATCGAGAGTGTTAGTGCTGTGTTTTCTCTGAAATCAAGAGTGTTAGTGCTGTGTGCACTCTGTAATCGAGAGTGTTAGTGCTGGATGCTCTCTGAAATCAAGAGTGTTAGTGCTGTGCGATCTCTGAAATCGAGAGTGTTAGTGCTGTGAGTTCTCTGAAATTGAGAGAGTTAGTGCTGTGTGTTCTCTGAAATCAAGAGTGTTAGTGCTGTTTGTTCTCTGAAATTGAGAGTGTTAGTGCTGTGCGTTCTCTGAAATCGAGAGTGTTTGTGCTGTGTGTTCTCTGAAATCGAAAGTGTCAGCGCTGTGCGATCTCTGAAATCGAGAGTGTTCGTGCTGTGTGTTCTCTGAAATCGAGAGTGTTTGTGCTGTGTGTTCTCTGAAATCGAGAGTGTTTGTGCCGTGTGTTCTCTGAAATTGAGAGTGTTAGTGCTGTGTGTTCTATGAAATCAAGATTGTTCGCGTTGTGTTTTCACTGAAATCGAGAGTGTTAGGCTGAGCGTTCTATGAAATCAAGAGTGTTCGTGTTGTGTTTTCACTGAAATCGAGAGTGTTAGTGCTGTGTGTTCTCTGAAATAGAGAGTGTCAGTGCTGTGTGTTCTCTGAAATCGAGAGTGTCAGCACTGTGCGATATCTGAAATCGAGAGTGTTAGTGCTGTGTGTCCTCTGAAATAGAGAGTGTTATTGCTGGGTGTTCTCTCAAATCGAGAGTGTCAGTGCTGTGTGTTCTCTGAAATCGAAACTGTTAATACCGTGTGTTCTCTGCAATTGAGAGTGTTAGTGCTGTGCATTTTCTGAAATCGAGAGTGTTAGTGCTGTGCGATCTCTGAAATCGAGAGTGTTAGTGCTCTGTGTTCTCTGAAATCGAGAGTGTTAGTGCTGTGTGCACTCTGAAATTGAGAGTGTTAGTGCTGTGTGTTCTCTGAAATCGAGAGTGTTAGTGCTGTGTGCACTCTGAAATGGAGAGTGTTAGTGCTGTGTGTTCTCTGAAATCAAGAGTGTTAGTGCTGTGTGCACTCTGAAATTGAGAGTGTTAGTGCTGTGTGTTCTCTGAAATCGAGAGTGTTAGTGCTGTGTGCACTCTGAAATCGAGAGTGTTAGTGCTGTGTGTTCTCTGAAATCAAGAGTGTTAGTGCTGTGTGCACTCTGAAATCGAGAGTGTTAGTGCTGTGTGTTTTCTGAAATCGAGAGTGTTAGTGCTGTGTGCACTCTGAAATCGAGAGTGTTAGTGCTGGGTGCTCTCTGAAATCAAGAGTGTTAGTGCTGTGTGTTCTCTGAAATAGAGAGTGTCAGTGCTGTGTGTCCTCTGAAATAGAGAGTGTTAGTGCTGTGTGTTCTCTGCAATTGAGAGTGTTAGTGCTGTGCGTTTTCTGAAATCGAGAGTGTTAGTGCTGTCTGATCTCTGAAATCGAGAGTGTTAGTGCTGTGCGATCTCTGAAATCGAGAGTGTTAGTGCTCTGTGTTCTCTGAAATCGAGAGTGTTTGTGCTGTGTGTTCTCTGAAATTGAGAGTGTTAGGCTGGGTGCTCTCTGAAATCGAGAGTGTTAGTGCTGTGTGTTCTCTGAAATCGAGAGTGTTCGTGCTGTGTGTTCTCTGAAATCGAGAGTGTTAGTGCTGTGTGTTCTCTGAAATCAAGAGTGTTAGTGCTGTGTCTTCTCTGAAATCAAGAGTGTTAGTGCTGTGTGTTCTCTGCAATTGAGAGTGTTAGTGCTGTGCGTTTTCTGAAATCGAGAGTGTTAGTGCTGTGCGATCTCTGAAATCGAGAGTGTTAGTGCTGTGTGTTCTCTGAAATCGAGAGTGTTAGTGCTGTGTGTTCTCTGAAATAGAGAGTGTTAGTGCTGTGTGTTCTCTGAAATCGAGAGTGTTAGTGCTGTGTGTACTCTGAAATCGAGAGTGTTAGTGCTGTGCGATCTCTGAAATCGAGAGTGTTAGACTGAGCGTTCTATGAAATCGAGAGAGTTAGTGTTGTGCGTTTTCTGTAATCGAGAGTGTTAGTGCCGTCTGTTTTCTGAAATCGAGAATGTTAGTGCTGTGTGTTCTCTGAAATCGAGAGTGTTAGTGCTGTGTGTTCTCTGAAATAGAGAGTGTTCGTGCTGTGTGTTCTCTGAAATAGAGAGTGTTAGTGCTGTGTGTTCTCTGAAATCGAGAGTGTTAGTGCTGTGTGTTCTCTGAAATCGAGAGTGTTAGTGCTGTGTGTTCTCTGAAATCGAGAGTGTTAGTGCTGTGTGTTTTCTGAAATCGAGAGTGTTAGTGCTGTGTGCACTCTGAAATCGAGAGTGTTAGTGCTGGGTGCTCTCTGAAATCAAGAGTGTTAGTGCTGTGTGTTCTCTGAAATAGAGAGTGTCAGTGCTGTGTGTCCTCTGAAATAGAGAGTGTTAGTGCTGTGTGTTCTCTGCAATTGAGAGTGTTAGTGCTGTGCGTTTTCTGAAATCGAGAGTGTTAGTGCTGTCTGATCTCTGAAATCGAGAGTGTTAGTGCTGTGCGATCTCTGAAATCGAGAGTGTTAGTGCTCTGTGTTCTCTGAAATCGAGAGTGTTTGTGCTGTGTGTTCTCTGAAATTGAGAGTGTTAGGCTGGGTGCTCTCTGAAATCGAGAGTGTTAGTGCTGTGTGTTCTCTGAAATCGAGAGTGTTCGTGCTGTGTGTTCTCTGAAATCGAGAGTGTTAGTGCTGTGTGTTCTCTGAAATCAAGAGTGTTAGTGCTGTGTCTTCTCTGAAATCAAGAGTGTTAGTGCTGTGTGTTCTCTGCAATTGAGAGTGTTAGTGCTGTGCGTTTTCTGAAATCGAGAGTGTTAGTGCTGTGCGATCTCTGAAATCGAGAGTGTTAGTGCTGTGTGTTCTCTGAAATCGAGAGTGTTAGTGCTGTGTGTTCTCTGAAATAGAGAGTGTTAGTGCTGTGTGTTCTCTGAAATCGAGAGTGTTAGTGCTGTGTGTACTCTGAAATCGAGAGTGTTAGTGCTGTGCGATCTCTGAAATCGAGAGTGTTAGACTGAGCGTTCTATGAAATCGAGAGAGTTAGTGTTGTGCGTTTTCTGTAATCGAGAGTGTTAGTGCCGTCTGTTTTCTGAAATCGAGAATGTTAGTGCTGTGTGTTCTCTGAAATCGAGAGTGTTAGTGCTGTGTGTTCTCTGAAATAGAGAGTGTTCGTGCTGTGTGTTCTCTGAAATAGAGAGTGTTAGTGCTGTGTGTTCTCTGAAATCGAGAGTGTTAGTGCTGTGTGTTCTCTGAAATCGAGAGTGTTAGTGCTGTGTGTTCTCTGAAATCGAGAGTGTTAGTGCTGTGTGTTCTCTGAAATCGAGAGTGTATGGCTGTGGATTATCTGAAATCGAGAGTGTTAGTGCTGTGTTTTCTCTGAAATCGAGAGTGTTAGTGCTGTGCGATATCTGAAATCGAAAGTGTCAGTGCTGTGCGATCTCTGAAATCGAGAGTGTTAGTGCTGTGTGCCCTCTGAAATCGAGAGTGTATGGCTGTGGATTATCTGAAATCGAGAGCGTTAGTGCTGTGTTTTCTCTGAAATCAAGAGTGTGAGTGCTGTGTTTTCACTGAAATCGAGAGTGTTAGTGCTGTGCGATATCTGAAATCGAAAGTGTCAGTGCTGTGCGATCTCTGAAATCGAGAGTGTTAGTGCTGTGTGTTCTCTGAAATAGAGAGTGTTAGTGCTGGGTGCTCTCTGAAATCGAAAGTGTCAGCGCTGTGCGATCTCTGAAATCGAGAGTGTTAGGCTGAGCGTTCTATGAAATCGAGAGAGTTAGTGTTGTGCGTTTTCTGTAATCGAGAGTGTTTGTGCCGTCTGTTCACTGAAATCAAGAGTGTTAGTGCTGTGTGTTCTCTGCAATCGAAAGTGTTAGTGCTGTGCGATCTCTGAAATCGAGAGTGTTAGTGCTCTGCGTTCTCTGAAATCGAGAGTGTTAGTGCTGTGTGTCCTCTGAAATCGAGAGTGTTAGGCTGAGCGTTCTATGAAATCAAGAGTGTTCGTGTTGTGTTTTCACTGAAATCGAGAGTGTTAGTGCTGTGTGTCCTCTGAAATCGAAAGTGTTAGGCTGAGCGTTCCATGAAATCAAGAGTGTTCGTGTTGTGTTTTCACTGAAATCGAGAGTGTTAGTGCTGTGTTTTCTCTGAAATCGAGAGTGTTAGTGAAGTCTGTTCTCTGAAATCAAGAGTGTTAGTGCTGTGTGCACTCTGAAATCGAGAGTGTTAGTGCTGGGTGCTCTCTGAAATCAAGTGTGTTAGTGCTGTGTGCACTCTGAAATTGAGAGTGTTAGTGCTGTGTGTTCTCTGAAATCAAGAGTGTTAGTGCTGTGTGTTCTCTGAAATCGAGAGTGTTTGTGCTGTGTGTTCTCTGAAATTGAGGGTATTAGTGCTGTGCAATCTCTGAAATCGAGAGTGTTTGTGCTGTGTGTTCTCTCAAATTGAGAGTGTTAGTGCTGTGTGTTCTCTGAAATTGAGAGTGTTAGTGCTGTGTGTTCTCTGAAATCGAGAGTGTTTGTGCTGTGTGTTCTCTGAAATCGAGAGTGTTTGTGCCGTGTGTTCTCTGAAATTGAGGGTATTAGTGCTGTGTGTTCTCTGAAATCGAGAGTGTTTGTGCTGTGTGTTCTCTGAAATCGAGAGTGTCAGCGCTGTGCGATCACTGAAATCGAGAGTGTTTGTGCTGTGTGTTCTCTGAAATTGAGAGTGTTAGTGCTGTGTGTTCTCTGAAATCGAGAGTGTTTGTGCTGTGTGTTCTCTGAAATCGAGAGTGTCAGCGCTGTGCGATCACTGAAATCGAGAGTGTTTGTGCTGTGTGTTCTCTGAAATCGAGAGTGTTAGTGCTGTGTGTTCTCTGAAATCGAGAGTGTTTGTGCCGTGTGTTCTCTGAAATTGAGGGTATTAGTGCTGTGTGTTCTCTGAAATCGAGAGTGTTTGTGCTGTGTGTTCTCTGAAATCGAGAGTGTTTGTGCTGTGTGTTCTCTGAAATCGAAAGTGTCAGCGCTGTGCGATCTCTGAAATCGAGAGTGTTCGTGCTGTGTGTTCTCTGAAATCGAGAGTGTTTGTGCTGTGTGTTCTCTGAAATCGAGAGTGTTTGTGCCGTGTGTTCTCTGAAATTGAGAGTGTTAGTGCTGTGTGTTCTATGAAATCAAGATTGTTCGCGTTGTGTTTTCACTGAAATCGAGAGTGTTAGGCTGAGCGTTCTATGAAATCAAGAGTGTTCGTGTTGTGTTTTCACTGAAATCGAGAGTGTTAGTGCTGTGTGTTCTCTGAAATAGAGAGTGTCAGTGCTGTGTGTTCTCTGAAATCGAGAGTGTCAGCACTGTGCGATATCTGAAATCGAGAGTGTTAGTGCTGTGTGTCCTCTGAAATAGAGAGTGTTATTGCTGGGTGTTCTCTCAAATCGAGAGTGTCAGTGCTGTGTGTTCTCTGAAATCGAAACTGTTAATACCGTGTGTTCTCTGCAATTGAGAGTGTTAGTGCTGTGCATTTTCTGAAATCGAGAGTGTTAGTGCTGTGCGATCTCTGAAATCGAGAGTGTTAGTGCTCTGTGTTCTCTGAAATCGAGAGTGTTAGTGCTGTGTGCACTCTGAAATTGAGAGTGTTAGTGCTGTGTGTTCTCTGAAATCGAGAGTGTTAGTGCTGTGTGCACTCTGAAATGGAGAGTGTTAGTGCTGTGTGTTCTCTGAAATCAAGAGTGTTAGTGCTGTGTGCACTCTGAAATTGAGAGTGTTAGTGCTGTGTGTTCTCTGAAATCGAGAGTGTTAGTGCTGTGTGCACTCTGAAATCGAGAGTGTTAGTGCTGTGTGTTCTCTGAAATCAAGAGTGTTAGTGCTGTGTGCACTCTGAAATCGAGAGTGTTAGTGCTGTGTGTTTTCTGAAATCGAGAGTGTTAGTGCTGTGTGCACTCTGAAATCGAGAGTGTTAGTGCTGGGTGCTCTCTGAAATCAAGAGTGTTAGTGCTGTGTGTTCTCTGAAATAGAGAGTGTCAGTGCTGTGTGTCCTCTGAAATAGAGAGTGTTAGTGCTGTGTGTTCTCTGCAATTGAGAGTGTTAGTGCTGTGCGTTTTCTGAAATCGAGAGTGTTAGTGCTGTCTGATCTCTGAAATCGAGAGTGTTAGTGCTGTGCGATCTCTGAAATCGAGAGTGTTAGTGCTCTGTGTTCTCTGAAATCGAGAGTGTTTGTGCTGTGTGTTCTCTGAAATTGAGAGTGTTAGGCTGGGTGCTCTCTGAAATCGAGAGTGTTAGTGCTGTGTGTTCTCTGAAATCGAGAGTGTTCGTGCTGTGTGTTCTCTGAAATCGAGAGTGTTAGTGCTGTGTGTTCTCTGAAATCAAGAGTGTTAGTGCTGTGTCTTCTCTGAAATCAAGAGTGTTAGTGCTGTGTGTTCTCTGCAATTGAGAGTGTTAGTGCTGTGCGTTTTCTGAAATCGAGAGTGTTAGTGCTGTGCGATCTCTGAAATCGAGAGTGTTAGTGCTGTGTGTTCTCTGAAATCGAGAGTGTTAGTGCTGTGTGTTCTCTGAAATAGAGAGTGTTAGTGCTGTGTGTTCTCTGAAATCGAGAGTGTTAGTGCTGTGTGTACTCTGAAATCGAGAGTGTTAGTGCTGTGCGATCTCTGAAATCGAGAGTGTTAGACTGAGCGTTCTATGAAATCGAGAGAGTTAGTGTTGTGCGTTTTCTGTAATCGAGAGTGTTAGTGCCGTCTGTTTTCTGAAATCGAGAATGTTAGTGCTGTGTGTTCTCTGAAATCGAGAGTGTTAGTGCTGTGTGTTCTCTGAAATAGAGAGTGTTCGTGCTGTGTGTTCTCTGAAATAGAGAGTGTTAGTGCTGTGTGTTCTCTGAAATCGAGAGTGTTAGTGCTGTGTGTTCTCTGAAATCGAGAGTGTTAGTGCTGTGTGTTCTCTGAAATCGAGAGTGTTAGTGCTGTGTGTTCTCTGAAATCGAGAGTGTATGGCTGTGGATTATCTGAAATCGAGAGTGTTAGTGCTGTGTTTTCTCTGAAATCGAGAGTGTTAGTGCTGTGCGATATCTGAAATCGAAAGTGTCAGTGCTGTGCGATCTCTGAAATCGAGAGTGTTAGTGCTGTGTGTCCTCTGAAATCGAGAGTGTATGGCTGTGGATTATCTGAAATCGAGAGCGTTAGTGCTGTGTTTTCTCTGAAATCAAGAGTGTGAGTGCTGTGTTTTCACTGAAATCGAGAGTGTTAGTGCTGTGCGATATCTGAAATCGAAAGTGTCAGTGCTGTGCGATCTCTGAAATCGAGAGTGTTAGTGCTGTGTGTTCTCTGAAATAGAGAGTGTTAGTGCTGGGTGCTCTCTGAAATCGAAAGTGTCAGCGCTGTGCGATCTCTGAAATCGAGAGTGTTAGGCTGAGCGTTCTATGAAATCGAGAGAGTTAGTGTTGTGCGTTTTCTGTAATCGAGAGTGTTTGTGCCGTCTGTTCACTGAAATCAAGAGTGTTAGTGCTGTGTGTTCTCTGCAATCGAAAGTGTTAGTGCTGTGCGATCTCTGAAATCGAGAGTGTTAGTGCTCTGCGTTCTCTGAAATCGAGAGTGTTAGTGCTGTGTGTCCTCTGAAATCGAGAGTGTTAGGCTGAGCGTTCTATGAAATCAAGAGTGTTCGTGTTGTGTTTTCACTGAAATCGAGAGTGTTAGTGCTGTGTGTCCTCTGAAATCGAAAGTGTTAGGCTGAGCGTTCCATGAAATCAAGAGTGTTCGTGTTGTGTTTTCACTGAAATCGAGAGTGTTAGTGCTGTGTTTTCTCTGAAATCGAGAGTGTTAGTGAAGTCTGTTCTCTGAAATCAAGAGTGTTAGTGCTGTGTGCACTCTGAAATCGAGAGTGTTAGTGCTGGGTGCTCTCTGAAATCAAGTGTGTTAGTGCTGTGTGCACTCTGAAATTGAGAGTGTTAGTGCTGTGTGTTCTCTGAAATCAAGAGTGTTAGTGCTGTGTGTTCTCTGAAATCGAGAGTGTTTGTGCTGTGTGTTCTCTGAAATTGAGGGTATTAGTGCTGTGCAATCTCTGAAATCGAGAGTGTTTGTGCTGTGTGTTCTCTCAAATTGAGAGTGTTAGTGCTGTGTGTTCTCTGAAATTGAGAGTGTTAGTGCTGTGTGTTCTCTGAAATCGAGAGTGTTTGTGCTGTGTGTTCTCTGAAATCGAGAGTGTTTGTGCCGTGTGTTCTCTGAAATTGAGGGTATTAGTGCTGTGTGTTCTCTGAAATCGAGAGTGTTTGTGCTGTGTGTTCTCTGAAATCGAGAGTGTCAGCGCTGTGCGATCACTGAAATCGAGAGTGTTTGTGCTGTGTGTTCTCTGAAATTGAGAGTGTTAGTGCTGTGTGTTCTCTGAAATCGAGAGTGTTTGTGCTGTGTGTTCTCTGAAATCGAGAGTGTCAGCGCTGTGCGATCACTGAAATCGAGAGTGTTTGTGCTGTGTGTTCTCTGAAATCGAGAGTGTTAGTGCTGTGTGTTCTCTGAAATCGAGAGTGTTTGTGCCGTGTGTTCTCTGAAATTGAGGGTATTAGTGCTGTGTGTTCTCTGAAATCGAGAGTGTTTGTGCTGTGTGTTCTCTGAAATCGAGAGTGTCAGCGCTGTGCGATCACTGAAATCGAGAGTGTTTGTGCTGTGTGTTCTCTGAAATTGAGAGTGTTAGTGCTGTGTGTTCTATGAAATCAAGATTGTTCGTGTTGTCATTTCACTGAAATCGAGAGTGTTAGGCTGAGCCTTCTATGAAATCAAGAGTGTTCGTGTTGTGTTTTCACTGAAATCGAGAGTGTTAGTGCTGTGTGTTCTCTGAAATAGAGAGTGTCAGTGCTGTGTGTTCTCTGAAATCGAGAGTGTCAGCACTGTGCGATATCTGAAATAGAGAGTGTTAGTGCTGGGTGTTCTCTCAAATCGACAGTGTCAGTGCTGTGTGTTCTCTGAAATCGAAACTGTTAATGCCGTGTGTTCTCTGCAATTGAGAGTGTTAGTGCTGTGCGTTTTCTGAAATCGAGAGTGTTAGTGCTGTGCGATCTCTGAAATCGAGAGTGTTAGTGCTCTGTGTTCTCTGAAATCGAGAGTGTTAGTGCTGTGTGTTCTCTGAAATCAAGAGTGTTAGTGCTGTGTGTTCTCTGAAATAGAGAGTGTTAGTGCTGTGTGTTCTCTGAAATCAAGTGTTAGTGCTGTGTCTTCTCTGAAATCAAGAGTGTTAGTGCTGTGTGTTTTCTGAAATCGAGAGTGTTAGTGCTGTGTGTTCTCCGAAATCAAGAGTGTTAGTGCTGTGTGCACTCTGAAATCGAGAGCGTTAGTGCTGTGTTTTCTCTGAAATCAAGAGTGTTCGTGAAGTCTGTTCTCTGAAATCGAAAGTGTCAGCGCTGTGCGATCTCTGAAATCGAGAGTGTTAGGCTGAGCGTTCTATGAAATCGAGAGAGTTAGTGTTGTGCGTTTTCTGTAATCGAGAGTGTTAGGCTCTGCGTTCTATGAAATCAAGATTGTTCGTGTTGTGTTTTCACTGAAATCGAGAGTGTTATTGCTGGGTGTTCTCTGAAATCGAGTGTTAGTGCTGTGTGTTCTCTGAAATAGAGAGTGTTAGTGCTGTGTGTCCTCTGAAATCGAGAGTGTTAGTGCTGAGCGTTCTATGAAATCAAGAGTGTTTGTGTTGTGTTTTCTCTGAAATCTAGTGTGTTGTGCTGTGTGTTCTCCAAATGCGATTGTTAGTGCTGTGCGATCTCTGAAATAGAGAGTGTTAGTGTTGGGTGTTCTCTCAAATCGAGAGTGTCAGTGCTGTGTGTTCTCTGAAATCGAAACTGTTAATGCTGTGTGTTCTCTGCAATTGAGAGTGTTAGTGCTGTGCGTTTTCTGAAATCGAGAGTGTTAGTGCTCTGTGTTCTCTGAAATCGAGAGTGTTAGTGCTGTGCGATCTCTGAAATCGAGAGTGTTTGTGCTGTGCGATCTCTGAAATCGAGAGTGTTAGTGCTGTGCGATCTCTGAAATCGAGAGTGTTTGTGCTGTGCGATCTCTGAAATCGAGAGTGTTTGTGCTGTGCGATCTCTGAAATCGAGAGTGTTTGAGCTGTGTGTTCTCTGAAATCAAGAGTGTTTGTGCTCTGCGATCTCTGAAATCGAGAGTGTTTGTGCTGTGCGATCTCTGAAATCGAGAGTGTTAGTGCTGTGCGATCTCTGAAATCGAGAGTGTTTGTGCTGTGCGATCTCTGAAATCGAGAGTGTTAGTGCTGTGCGATCTCTGAAATCGAGAGTGTTAGTGCTGTGCGATCTCTGAAATCGAGAGTGTTAGTGCTGTGCGATCTCTGAAATCGAGAGTGTTAGTGCTGTGCGATCTCTGAAATCGAGAGTGTTAGAGCTGTGCATTCTCTGAACTAGATTCGATGTTAGGTGTTACTTCTTTTTGCAGAGCTGTTAACCTCTGGATTAAATTGCCAACACGTTTCCCGACAGTATGTTCACCACAAGTAACTAAAAGAGAACAGGACAAATTCTTGGTTTGGGGGATTATGTCACTCAGCTAGCTCACTGTGGTCTCCTAAAAGTTGATTGCCTTTTATGGCCAGACTTATATTTTTGCGTTTTAAATTGGCCTAAATTTTTTTTATTTTCTCTCGTTTGTTGCATCTTCCAGGAGATTGCATGGCCGTGTGAGGGATTAGGGAAGAAAGGTGAGAAGGTGTGTGGAAGATTCCTTGACATCAGTTGGCACTGCTTGTTGCTGTGGTGAAGGTCGGGTGAAGGTCAGTTTCCAGAAGAGGCTCGCATGCGAAGGCGGTGTGTTATCAGATACACCAAGGTATGTGTGCACTGAGAGCAGATATGGCCCTGTGACTAACATTCCAGTTCAGTGCAGGTGTTATCTCATCCTCCCTCATCATCTCCTCCCAACAACACAAGGATAATGGAATGTGTATCTGAAAAGTTATAAATGCAGCTCCTAAAAGAATCTCAGCCATACGTCTTGGTACAAAGTATAGGAGGAGACACTTCCAAGAAGTACTTTGATACCAGCCTGTAATAAATCTACCCTTAAACTCTTTCATTTTTCAAAACTTCAAATTCATCTAAACACAAAACCTCTCTACAAAAAGCTTATCTTATCTGGCAGAGAGTACTGCCCAGCAGATTCCTGGAACCATGGAAAGTTACAAAAGCTCAGATGTTGGGAATTCTGCGGCGAGTAACTCACCTCCTGACTCTCATAGAAACATAGAAAATAGAAGCAGGAGTAGGCCATTCGGCCCTTCGAGCCTGCTCCGCCATTCATTATGATCATGGCTGATCATCCAACTCAGTAACCTGTTCTGGCTTTTGCCCCATACCCTTTGATCCCTTTAGACCCAAAAGCGATATCTAACTCCTTCTTGAAAACATACAATGTTTTGGCCTCAACTGCTTTTTGTGGTAGCTAATTCCACAGGCTCACCACTGTCTGGGTGAAGACATTTCTCCTCATCTCAGTCCTGAATGGTTTACCCCATTTTCTTAGACTGTGACCCCTGGTTCTGGACTCCCCCACCATCGGGAACATCCTTCCTGCATCTACCCTGTCAAGTCCTGTTAGAATTTTATAGGTTTCTATGAGATCCCCCCTCACTCTTCTGAACTCCAGCGAATATAATCCTAACCAACTGAATCTCTCCTCATAAGTCAGTCCCACCATCCCAGGAATCAGCCTGGTAAACCTTTGCTGCACTCCCGCTTTAGCAAGAACATCCTTCCTCAGATATGGAGACCAAAACTGCACACAATATTCTAGATGTGGCCTCACCAAGGCCCTGTATAATTGCAGCAAGACATCCCTGCTCCTGTACTCGAATCCTCTCGCTATGAAGGTCAACATCCCATTTGCCTTTTTTACCACCTGTTGCACCTGCATGCTTTACCTTCAGCGACTGGTGTACAAGAACACCCAGGTCTCGCTGCATATTCCCCTCTCTCAGTTTATAGCCATTCAGATAATAATCTGCCTTCATGTTTTTGCTACCAAAGTGGATAACCTCACATTTATCTACATTATACTGCATCTGCCATGCATTAGCCCACTCACTCAACTTGTCCAAATCACCCTGACGCCTCTCTGCATCCTCCTCACAACTCACCCACCCACCCAGTTTTGTGTCATCTGCAAATTTGGAGATATTGCATTTAGTTCCCTCATCTAAATCATTAACATATATTGTGAATAGCTGGGGTCCTAGCACCGATTCCCTGCTGTACCCCACTAGTCACTGCCTACCATTTGGAAAAAGACCCATTTATCCCTACTCTTTGTTTTCTGTCTGCCAACCAATTTTCTATCCATCGCAATACACTACCCCCAATCCCATGCGCTTTAATTTTACATGCAAATCTCTTATGTGGGACTTTGTCAAAAGCCTTCTGAAAGTCCAAATAAACCACATCAACTGGCTCCCCCCTTATCAACTCAACTAGTTACATCCTTGAAGAATTCTAGTAGATTGGTCAAGCATGATTTCCCTTTCGTAAATCCATGCTGACTCTGCCTGATTCTACCACTGTTCTCCAAGTGCTCTGCTATAAAATCTTTGATAATGGACTCTAGAATTTTCCCCACTACCGACGTCAGGCTGACTGGTCTATAATTCTCTGTTTCCTCTCTACCTTCCTTTTTAAATAGTGGGGTTACATTAGCTACCCTCCAATCTGTAGGAACAGTTCCAGAGTCTATAGAATCTTGGAAGATGACCACCAATGCATCCACTATTTCTAGGACCACTTCCTTAAGTACTCTGGGATGCAGACCATCGGGCCCTGGGGATTTATCAGCCTTCAATCCCATCAATCTCCCCAATACCATTTCTCCACTCATCCCCATTTCCTTCAGTTCTTCTCTTTCACTAAACCGTGGGTTCCCCAACATTTCTGGTGTGATATTTGAGTCCTCCTTTGTGAAGACAGAACCAAAGTACGCATTTAGTTGGTCAGCCATTTCTTTGTTCCCCATAATAAATTCCCCTATTTCTGACTGCAAGGCACCTCCATTTGTCTTCACCAATCTTTTTCTCTTCACATACCTCTAGAAACTTTTACAGTCAGTTTTTATGTTCCCCGCAAGCTTGCTCTCATACTCTATTTTCCCCTTCTTAATCAATCCCTTGGTCCTCCTTTGCTGAATGCTAAACTGCTCCCTTTCCTCAGACCTGTTGTTTTTTCTGGCGAATTTATATGCCTCTTCCTTGGATCTAATGTTATCTCTAATTACCCTTGTAAGCCATGGTTTGGCTACCTTCCCCGTTTTATTTTTGCGCCAGACAGGAATAAACAATTGTTGCAGTTCATCCATGCGCTCTTTAAATGTTTGCCATTGCTTATCCATCGTCTTCCCTTTAAGTAACGTTTCCCAATCCATCATAGCCAACTCACGCCTCATACCTTCGTAGTTTCCTTTACTAAGTTTCTCCAAAGCCTGTTCACCATCTACAAGGCACAAGTTGTAGTGTGATGTAATATTGTCCACTTGCCTGGATGGGTGCGGCTCCAACAACACTCAAGAAGCTCGACACCATCCAGGACAAAGCAACTTGATCAGCTCCCCATCACCACCTTCAACATTCAGACCCTCTAGCACTGGCGTACAGTGGCAGCAGTGTGTACCATCTACAAGATGCACTGCAACTACTTGCCAAGGCTCCTTCGACAGCACCTTCCAATCCTGTGACCGCTACCCCCTAGAAGGACAAGGGCAGCAGATGCATGGGAACGCCACCACCTGCAAGTTCCGCTCCAAGCCACACACCATCCTGACTTGGAACTATATCGCCGTTCCTTCACTGTCGCTGGGTCAAAATCCTGGAACTCCCTTCCTAACAGCACTGTGGGTGTATCTACCTCACATGGACTGCAGCGGTTCAAGAAGGCGACTCACCCCCACCTTCTCAGGGGCAATTAGGAATGGGCAATAAATGCTGGCCTTGCCAGCAATGCTCACATCCCATGAAAGAATACAAAAAGCACTGATTATGATATGATTATACCTCATTTTGTGAAAAAGCATTCACCTCACATCCCCACCAGTGGTGACAATTGGAAAATGTACCTGATTGGTGCTACACTGAAGCAGCCCAGACAGGGACCCTTATGGGTTAGGGGGAGGGGAGGGGAGGGGAAGGGGGTGGAGTTCTTGGTTTCTGTCAGAAATGTTTTGTCTTGGACACAGCACCACGAGGGGAGAGTTCCTCTGCATGTGATACAGAGACACATATTAATCACATATTTACAATTCTGCTTGCAATGCACCCTTCTTCGCCACAAGGTCAGTGCGTTGCTTTCACTGAACTCTACCTGGTCTCATGTTTTATATTATTCTTCTCCATGGCCTTGCATTATTTTATGTCAATTGATGGAGATTTGTTTGTTTGTTCATAGATCACACTTGTTCTGGCATTATTTGTCACCTTTATCACTGAAAATTTTAAACCTTTTGGGATGTAATATATAGACTCATACAATTCTGTTTTTATTTATGGACTGACAAAAAGCCTTCAATTTATCTTGGCTCAAATGTATTTACCCACATTTGCTAATCTTTGACTTGCCAGTTGCTGTACCATTCAACCTCCCTGACACTAATCTAAAATCCATTCACCTCACTTTTAAGGGATAGCTATAATCATAAATTCACCATGACTTAAACCTCAGACTGTTTGACGCCTGGAGGAGGGTTTCTCGACAACCAAAGACTTCACATTGTGCCCAACTCACAAGAGGAGTGACTTTTTTCCTGGTCCCTCCAAGGTTACATTTTGATCTCCAAACATGATACGGTCAACAATCATATTTGGACATGTTCTGCTGATGTCAAGAGTTTTGATGAAAGGTCACTGACCTGAAACGTTAACTGTGTTTCTCTCTCCACAGATGCTGCCAGACCTGCTGAGTATTTTCAGCATTTTCTGTTTTTATTTCAGATTACCAGTATTCGCAGTATTTTGCGCTTGTATGTTCTGCTGACTCTGTGCAGCTGCCTAGGTAACCTTTCACAGAGCATCTTATTTTTGCAACATCAATCATCTGAGCTCCAGGACATCACTGCAGGAGCTCCTCAGGGTAGTGTCCTAGGCCCAACCATCTTCAGCTGCTTCATCAATGACCTTCCTTCAATCATAAGGTCAGAAGTGGGGATGTTCGCTGATGATTGCACAATGTTCAGCACTATTCGTGACTCCTCAGATACTGAAGCAGTCCGTGTAGAAATGCAGCAAGACCTGGACAATATCCAGGCTTGGGCTGATAAGTGGCAAGTAACATTCGCGCCACACAAGTGCCAGGCAATGACCATCTCCAACAAGAGAGAATCTAACCATCTCCCCTTGACATTCAACGGCATTACCATTGCTGAATCCCCCGCTATCAACATCCGAGGGGTTACCATTGACCAGAAACTGAACTGGAGTAGCCATATAAATACCGTGGCTACAAGAGCAGGTCAGAGGCTAGGAATCCTCAGGCGAGTAACTCACCTCCTGACTTCCCAAAGCCTGTCCACCATCTACAAGGCACAAGTCAGGACTGTGATGGAATACTCTCCACTTGCTTGGATGGGTGCAGCGCCAACAACACTCAGGAAGGTCGACATCATCCAGGACAAAGCAGCCCGCTTGCTTGACACCCCATCTACAAACATTCACTCCCTCCACCACCGACGCACAGTGGCAGCAGTGTGCACCATCTACAAGATGCACTGCAGCAATGCACCAAGGCTCCTTAGACAGCACCTTCCAAACCCGCGACCTCTACCAACTAGAAGGACAAGGGCAGCACATACATGGGAACACCACCACCTGCAAGTTCCCCTCCAAGTCACACACCATCCTGACTTGGAACTATATCGCCGTTCCTTCACTGTCGCTGGGTCAAAATCCTGGAATTCCCTTCCTGACAGCACTGTGGGTGTACCTACCCCACATGGGCTGCAGCGGTTCAAGAAGGCAGCTCACCACCACCTTCTCAATGGCAATTAGGGATGGGCAATAAATGCTGGCCTGGCCAGCGACGCCCACATCCCATGAATGAATTTTTAAAAATTAAATATAGAAACGTTTTGGTCATTGATCACATTGCTGCTTGTGAGAGTTTGTTATGCACAATTGACTGCTGTGCTTCCTATATTACAACAGTAACTGCGCTTCAACAGTAATTAAGTGGCTGTAAGGCACTTTCAGATATTTTGAGGTCATGAAAGGTTCTCCATAGAAAGACTTGCATTTATATAGAGCACCTTTCACAAGCACAGGAAATGCCCAAAGTACTTCACAGCCAATTAAGTACTTTCTGAAGTGTAGTTACTGTTGTAATGTAGGAAACACAGCAGCCAATTTGCACACAGCAAGCTCCCACAAACAGCAACGTGATAATGACCGAATAATCTGTTTTAATGATGTTGATTGAGGGATAAATATTGGCCAGGACACCAGGCAGAGCTCCCGTGCTCTTCTTCAAAATACTTTTGTTTTTTATTTATTTATTTAGAGATACAGCACTGAAACAGACCCTTCGGCCCACCGAGACTGTGCCGACCAACAACCACCCATTTATACACATCCTACATTAATCCCATATTCTCTACCACATCCCCACCATTCTCTTACCACCTACCTACACTAGGGGCAATTTTTAATGGCCAATTTACCTATAAACCTGCAAGTCTTTGGAGGTGGGAGGAAACCGGAGCACCCGGCGGAAACCCACTCAGACAGAGGGAGAACTTGCAAACTCCACACAGGCAGTACCCAGAACTGAACCCGGGTCACTGAAGCTGTGAGGCTGCGGTGCTAACCACTGCGAACCACTGTGCTGCCCAGTACTGGCCATACTGCCACAGGATTTTTTTTATTATTCATTCACGGGATGTGGGCATCACTGGCCAGGCCAGCATTTATTGCCCATCCCTAATTGCACTTGAGAAGATGGTGGTGAGCTGCCTTCTTGAACCGCTGCAGTCCATGTGGGGTAGGTACACCCACAGTGCTGTTAGGAAGGGAGTTCCAGGATTTTGACCCAGTGATCAGTGAAGGAACAGCGATATAGTTCCAAGTCAGGATGGTGTGTGACTTGGAGGGGAACTTGCAGGTGGTGGTGTTCCCATGTATTTGCTGCCCTTGTCCTTCTTGTTGGTAGAGGTCGCGGGTTTGGAAGGTGCTGTCTAAGGAGCCTTGGTGCATTGCTGCAGTGCATCTTGAAAGATGGTACACACTGCTGCCACTGTGCGCCGGTGGTGGAGGGAGTGAATGTTTGTAGATGGAGTGCCAATCAAGCGGGCTGCTTTGTCTTGGATGGTGTCGAGCTTCTTGAGTGTTGTTGGAGCTGCACCCATTCCAGGCAAGTGCAGAGTATTCCATCACACTCCTGACTTGTGCCTTGTAGATGGTGGACAGGCTTTGGGGAGTCAGGAGGTGAGTTACTCGCCTCAGGATTCCTAGCCTCTGACCTGCTCTTGTAGCCACGGTATTTATATGGCTACTCCAGTTCAGTTTTCAGTCAATGGTAGCCCCTAGGATGTTGATAGTGGGGGATTCAGCGATGGTAATGCCGTTGAATGTCAGGGGGAGATGGTTAGATTCTCTCTTGTTGGAGATGATCATTGCCTGGCACTTGTGTGGTGCAAATGTTACTTGCCACTTATCAGCCCAAGCCTGGATGTTGTCCAGTTCTTGCTGCATTTCTACACGGACTGCTTCAGTATCTGAGGAGTCACGAATGGTGCTGAACATTGTGCAATCATCAGTGAACATCCCCACTTCTGACCTTATGATTGAAGGAAGGTCATTGATGAAGCAGCTGAAGATGGTTGGGCCTAGGACACTACCCTGAGGTACTCCTGCAGTGATGTCCTGGAGCTCAGATGATTGACCTCCAACAACCACAACTATCTTTATTTGCGCTAGGTATGACTCCAGCCAGCGGGGGGTTTTCCCCCTGATTCCCATTGACCTCAGTTTTGCTCGGGCTCCTTGATGGCATACTCGGTCAAATGCTGCCTTGATGTCAAGGGCAGTCACTCTCACCTCACCTCTTGAGTTCAGCTCTTTTGTCCATGTTTGAACCAAGGCTGTAATGAGGTCAGGAGCTGAGTGGCCCTGACGGAACCCAAACTGAGCATCACTGAGCAGGATGTTGATAAGCAAGTGCCGCTTGATGGCACTGTTGATGACACCTTCCATCACTTTGCTGATGATTGAGAGTAGGCTAATGGGGCCGTAGTTGGCCGGGTTGGATTTGTCCTGCTTTTTGTGCACAGGACATACCTGGGCAATTTTCCACATTGCCGGGTAGATGCCAGTGTTGTAGCTGTACTGGAACAGCTTGGCTAGGGGCGCGGCAAGTTCTGGAGCACAGGTCTTCAGTACTATTGCCGGAATATTGTCAGGACCCATAGCTTTTGCAGTATCCAGTGTCTTCAGTCATTTCTTGATATCACGTGGAGTGAATCGAATTGGCTGAAGTTTGGCATCTGTGATGGTGGGGACTTCAGGAGGAGGCCGAGATGGATCATCAACTCGGCACTTCTGGCTGAAGATTGTTGCAAATACTTCAGCCTTATCTTTCGCACTGATGTGCTGGGCTCCCCCATCATTGAGGATGGGGATATTTGTGGAGCCACCTCCTCCAGTTAGTTGTTTAATTGTCCACCACCATTCACGGCTGGATGTGGCAGGACTGCAGAGCTTAGATCTGATCCGTTGGTTATGGGATCGCTTAGCTCTGTCTATCACATGCTGCTTACGCAGTTTGGCAAGCAAGTAGTCCTGGGTTGTAGCTTCACCAGGTTGACACCTCATTTTGAGGTATGCCTGGTGCTGCTCCTGGCATGCCCTCCTGCACTCTTCATTGAACCAGGGTTGGTCTCCTGGCTTGATGATAATGGTAGAGTGGGGGATATGCCGGGCCATGAGGTTACAGATTGTGGTTGAGTACAGTTCTGATGTTGCTGATGGCCCACAGCGCCTCATGGATGCCCAGTTTTGCATTGCTAGATCCATTCAAAATCTATCCCATTCAGCACGGTGATAGTGCCACACAACACGATGGACAGTATCCTCAATGTGAAGGCGGGACTTCGTCTCCACAAGGACTGTGCGGTGGTCACTCCTACCAATACTGTCATGGACAGATGCATCTGCAGCAGGCAAATTGGTGAGGACGAGGTCGAGTATGTTCTTCCCTCGTGTTGGTTCCCCTACCACCTGCCGCAGACCCAGTCTAGCAGCCATGTCCTTTAGGACTCGGCCAGCTCGGTCAGTAGTGGTGCTGCCGAGCCACTCATGGTGATGGACATTGAAGTCCCCCACCCAGAGTACATTTTGTGCCCTTGCCACCCTCAGTGCTTCCTCCAAGTGCTGTTCAACATGGAGGAGTACTGAGTCATCAGCTGAGGGAGGGCGGTAGGTGGTAATCAGTAGGAGGTTACCTTGCCCATATTTGACCTGATGCCATGAGACTTCATGAGGTCCGGAGTCGATGTTGAGGATTCCCAGGGCAACTCCCTCCCTACTGTATACCACTGTGCCACCACCTCTACTGGGTCTGTCCTGCCGGTGGGACAGGACATACCCGGGGATGGTGATGGCAGTGTCTGGGACATTGTCTGTTAGGTATGATTCCGTGAGTACGACTATGTCAGGCTGTTGCTTGACTAGTCTGTGGGACAGATCTCCCAACTTTGGCACAAGCCCCCAGATGTTAGTCAGGAGGACTTTGCAGGGTCGACAGGGCTGGGTTTGCCGTTGTCGTTTCCGGTGCTTAGGTCGATGCAGGGTGGTCCGCCCGGTTTCATTGCTTTTTATTGACTTCGTAGCGGTTAGGTACAACTGAGTGGCTTGCTAGGACATTTCAGAGGGCATGTAAGAGTCAACCACATTGCTGTGGGTCTGGAGTCACATGTAGGCCAGACTAGGTAAGGACAGCAGATTTCCTTCCCTAAAGGATATTAGTGAACCAGCTGGGTTTTTACAACAATCGACAATGGTTTCATGGCCATCATTAGACTAGTTTTAATTCCAGATTTTGATTAAGTTCAAATTCCACCTTCTGCTGTGGTGGGATTCGAACCCATGTCCCCAGAGGAATACCCTGGGTCTCTGGGTTACTAGTCCAGTGATAACACCACTAGGCCACCGCCTCCCCTGTAGGATCTTTGACATCTACCTGAGAGAGCAGATGGGACTTCAGTTTAACATCTTATCTGAAAGGTGGCACTCCGACATTGCAGCAGTCACTCCCCCACTACTGCACTGCAGCATGAGCCTAGACTTTGGACTTGAACCCACAACCTTCTGTCTCAGAGACAAGAGTGCGGCCCACTGAGGCGCAGTAGGTAACTGCAAGCAATTTGGTTTTTTTTAGGTCCATAGATGCCCATGGGTTCCTGATGTCGGGAACAAGGGAAATTGTTTTATTTCCTTCAGTAAAAATGAAGAGGTCGCTTGCCTTCATGCTGAAACGTGACTGCCGCCAGAGGTCAGCAGAGAGCTGGAGATTTCTGAACTACTCACACTGAGCTTCCAGATACCAGATGAGCTCCTTCCTTACTGTCTCAATTAACCGCAGCAGGATAACCACACTGCATCAAACTGGCATTTCCCACATCAGTCACTGCGAGGCCTTTCTGCACGAGAGTGTCAATGGGTTTCCACTCCTGAGAAACTGGGTTGCAACTGCAGAACTCCCTTTTCGGATCCCTAAAGCAATCCCTTCACATTCAATTTTGCAATTTAAGCCTGACTTATATTTCACAAGAACGATGCTGGGCGTTCAGAATATGAACGAAACCGAACTGATGGGATCAATGGATATTTCTACCCCTTAACACCTATTGTGCCATGGGCAAGTTAGGAAGGGTCTAGTTATGATGCTCCAGCTTTCATGAGTGAAAATCAGGCTTGATCGACCAGCTGGCTTTTGTAAATATCTGTCAATTTAGTATGTTAGTAGGAAAGGTATAAAAGGGGAAATATATCGAGATTGGGGAGTAAAGTCATAAGATTATTTGTCCACATTATTTATCATCTTTATTCTCTTATTTAATCCTCCAATGAACAGCATGATACTGCTATTCAGTAATTGGTATGTCATAAGAAGCAGCCACAATATTTACCCCAATCAAACATTCCCTCCATGCGTTACAGTGTAACAATTCAAGTTTTGCATCAAATTTCTGAATATTGAAATAACTGAGGTTGAACATTCAGGGTCAATTAGTGCAAGGATTCGAAAAAAATATCTGGAAAAAAAAACTTCAAGTGAATCTTGGGGGCCATGTGACATTAACAAACACAGTGAATTTTACGCACATTGTTCTTGATGTCACCTGGACCCTCCCCCCTTAATTGACTGCTTGTCTCTCTATCCGAGCTGTCACGTATTGCAGCATTAATGAGTGCCGTGGGCACCTAAACTGGTTGACTTTGAATGGAATGGCCATGATATTAAACAAAACTAAGTCCTAACAGTTAGATCATTAACAGGCTTAATTACACATGCACAATTATCTCAGTGTCAGTAGATTGCTATTGAGTGCCACTGAGTGATCACACCTGTAGGTGCACACACTAAAAAAACCGTCTCAGGGATTCTGGTTGTTTGGGTCACACTTTAGCATGACTTTGATTCCCAAGCCTTCCTTTGCTTTTTTAAACGCTTCGAGAGCTTCTTCCAGGGGAAAGCGGTGCGTGACCAAAGGCTTCACATCGATCCTTTTTGAAGCCAACATGTCAATTGCCGCAGGCCACCTAAGTCGACAGGAACAAAGTGGGGGGAGGGGAAAAACAAAGTATAACAGTACTTATTCATGCAATGATTTTTACAACTTGATAATCTTCCATTTTCACCTATTATATTTTTGACTGTGTCATGCAGGCACTTCCATTATTAATATTTTTTTTGAGGCTCGTGTTTAAAAGATTGTGGAAATTGGTTCATTTGAAAGACTGAGGAGATGCCTGGATTTGCTTTTTTTTTTAAAAAGGTTACTGGAAGGACACTTACTGGAAGAGACCATGAAGTGTTAAATAAACAAGATTCTGTGATAAGGAGCCTTGCTGGTTAGTGGAGTTGTTTACAGAGAAGTCACATGTCTGGGGGTGGGGTGGTTTATGGTTGTCAGGGGTCTTTGGCTTTATGATTTGGGCGTGGACTGTTTGAATGCAGTTGGTGTATATCCTGCTAAGAGAGAAGCCACCCAACTCATCTTTTTCCACCTGTGTTGAAAAATCTTCTGAGAATCCAGTGTGATAGCTGAAACCACTGATGTGGTAATTCTCCCAAAAGGTCTGCAAGACTACTCCTCAACGTCTCCTGAACACAACTGCTCCAGAAAGACCCTAGGGACAGTGTCTATGTGCACCTAGACGCCAGACTAAAGGCCACCTGGACCATTCCATATCTTATCCTTTTTCTTCAAGATTTGATAATAACTTGGCCAAAGTATTTTTTTAAAAGTTGATCTCTGCAGACCCAGTTTTTCATTTTTCTTTATTTTTTTCTTTAACGTGCGCGCGTGCGCTTGTGTTAGTTTATTTTAGAAAGGTTGATATTTATACTTGCACATTTCAAACTGTGTGTTAATGAGCTTTGCATCTTTATTGAATAAATCTTGTTTCATAATAAATCAATAATTTTGTTTATTAAAGAAACCTGGTTGGCGGATTTTTATTCTGAAACTAATATAGATGAAGTATAGAATTGGCCGTATCAGTAACTGGGTAAAACATTTAAATATGTGTTGCGACCAGTGGAGTCGTGGAACTGGAGAAAGACTGCATTCCTCCAACCTCGGTCATTACAACTGCAGTTCACTTTTACAGTGAAATAAAAATTTTAAGTTATCTGGTGCCTTTAATGCAAAGAGAAAGTCCCAAAGTATTTCACATATTAATTGTTTCACATTAATTCACATATACTCTAAGAAAAATGGTCAAGATGGGTGAATGAAAGCTTGCTCCAGGAAATGGGCTTTGAGCCTTTTGCCAATATTTGGCTGAATCAATTTGATTGCACCAAAGTGGGAAATGATAAGCTAGAACTTTACTAATATCATTTTTTTTAAATCATCAGGGAAACTCGTGTAATTTCTCCCTTCTCCATTTGTTTCTGGTCTCCCAACACACTTGCAGAGCTGAAAGGATAAACTAGCTGTTCCTTAGTTTCTGTCAGTAACACTCTACAGTAAGAGAAACAGAACATTTACGGCACAGAAGGAAGCCATTTGGCCCATCGTGTTTGTGCTAGCCCGAAAAAGAGATACCCAGCCTAATCTCACTTTCCAGCTCTTGGTTATTATTATTGGTAATTAGCCACTAAGTGTAAATTAATGGATAACGTATTTGAACTGAATATAATTTACTTGAAATTTCAGAAGGAGTTGGAACAGGTTCCCCATATGAGGCTTTTAAGCTATTAAGACGCTCAGTAAGAAATGGTAAAATTAGTTAGTAGAATTGAAATTAGTCCATACAGGCAAGAATATTTTGGAAATATAACAAAATTTCCTGGCAAATTTTGGGTGACGCGTGCAAAGCAGACTGAGGTGCTAGAGGAGTCTCCCTGATATTGCAGCAGTAGTCACATCAGCCAAACTTCTTTAAGCCAGCTTTGGTAATGGAGAAGATGCAGATGTTGCAATTGAAATTGTAGCTGATGGCAAGGATTTTAAGTCTGCGCATGCATTTTTTGCTGGCAATGTTGATGCAATTAACTCTAAGGCATTTAGATAAATTCATTTTTCTTTTGATTGTTTCAATTCGCATCCTGAGCTGGTCAGATCACAGATGCTCATTGACTGGAGGAGTAGAAAAAAGAAAAATCGCCTGGAATTTCCTCAGGGGTTCTCCAGATTGATTAGCTTTGGAGGTAGATCAGGAGAAACGCTGTTTGTGTGTATATCTGGGATTTCCCGCTGAAGTTTGGTCGACCAATCGAGTGAACCCCAAGAGTTTATTGCAAATAGGGTTCAAAATATACATTTCATTTTTTTGTAGTACTTACGTGTTACAATATCGGAAAACTCCTCGGATATCCACCTCTCGAATTATCACATCCAAAATAGGGATGTTTGCCGAAGGTTTTCCCATACCAACAAGAACCAACACCCCTCCAGACTTGGTAGCCTAAGAAAAAATATAAAGTTCGTGTGATAAACAACTTCTCTTCATTCAAAATGTTGGTAGAACATTGAAATTCATCTGTCAAAATTCACCGCCCCCCCCAACCCCGCCGAGGTTTTTGCAGTGTAGAATCAAGGCCTAAAACAAATGATCTCTCTTATTCAAGATGTGACCATCAACTTTCCTTCATTAAAACCAATTTACAAATTCTGCTTTTTTCCATATTCAATAGCTTTTTTTCCCCATTCAGCATACTAAATTATTACAAGGATATGTAACTATTTCCTCGAATCGACTACTCAGGGATGCATCAAGCAAGATACAGAGTCCAGATATCGAGCATAGGTTCTCTAACACAAGAAGGCTCACCAACTCCGAGTTTGCTTTCACGTCTGTGTCCCAGGACATTCAAAATAGGAATCGGAACTCATTTTATTTCAGAAACGCGAATCAATGGCACTCATCAAGTCGCCTTAGTAAGCCACTCAGTTGTAAAACAATCCCTTCTCAGAGCAAACAGGGATTGGCAGTAAATATGACTTGCCAGCATTGCCCACTTCTTGATGTTCTTCATACTTGAGATGGTACCATGTACCATCTGTGTAATGCAAATCAGAGCAGAGTGAAGGTGAAACTTAAAATACCTAAATGTTCAGACCCATTCTTGAGGGCATCAAACTGATAAGAGCTGTTGATAAACAACTGCCTCAACTGTAACAACCGTTGCCTGCATCATCTAGCATATGAATGGTCCCTAATGAGGCTACGAATGGGCTCATTGTCACTGGGTAATTGCAAAGGATACAAAAGCAAATTACTACGGTTGCTGGAAATCTGAAATTAAAACAGAAAACACTGGAAATATTCAGCAGGTCTGACAACATCTGCGGAGAGAGAAACAGAGTTAACGGCCTGAATTTTTATCAGCGTGCTGCGCTCCGCGACTGTGTGCTTTGAAGTTGGCAGCCTTCCGACACGGAAGCACCACCGCAGAGCCCCACGATATTACGCGCCGCATCCCCGGCAACAGTGTCCGGCGCCACCACGCAGGCGCCAGTGCCATTTTTAAAGGGCTTCAAGCCCTTCAGGTAAATTTAAATGCTTAAAGGAACCAGTTCAATGACAATGTAAATACAGCTTTATCCACACGTGCAATCCCCACTCCCACCCCCTCCCACTGCAATGCATAAATAGTTTTTGGCCAATCCCCCCCACCCCCTCACAAAAGTGAGAACTCACTCACAACCGTTCCCCCCGGAACTTTATTCCCTTTGACCCTAAACCCCTTCCCAGCATCCCCACAGCCAATGGAAAAGGTTTTCTCCGCTTCACCCCACCTCACCCTGATAATCTCAACCCTCCTCCCTCCCCACCAGTGTCTCGCCTCGGAACTCCCTTCAGAGTTCCAAAGGTGCGCGGGTTGTGGCCGGCGATCATAAAATCGGCGTGGGAATGCCGCCAGGAGCAGCTAAGTTAATTAACATTGATTTTGCATAATTTCAATATTTAAATGAAGGCCCCGCCACTTGGCGACGTGGGGGGCCGCACCGAGGCCTCACCAGCGCCGTTAACATACGGTGGGACCTTCTCGGCGTAGTGGGTCACAGCGGGTCACTCCCGCAAGCATTTTACGGGCCTCCCCGCTACGATGCCAAAGGGCTGGTAAAATCCAGCCCAATGTTTCAGGTCGATGACCTTTCATCAGGGCAGAAACCATGGGCTGAATTTTACAGCCCCCCCCTCGTCACTCAGCAATGGGACCGCCATTTAAATATTTAAATAAATTAAAATTAATGAATTAAATAGTCGTTTGGTAGTACAGAACTTGAGTATTGCTGAAAACAGAGACATTTTGTTGAAACCTTTCGTCTTGCACTCATCAGGACAATCACAAGAATACCAATGTAAGGGAAGCAACAAATTTATACTGTTTGAGAAGACAGTGCTGATTGGTTGGCAAGTGGACTCTGATTGATAGAGGCATTGCCCTGGAGAACGCACCAGTGTTTGGTGACTGACAGTTAACTGCCTAGCTTTGTTTGAAATTTAAACCAGGCAGCTTGACTCTGATTGGTAAAGACATCGCCCTGAGGAATGAACCAGAGAACAGCTGTCACTTATTGTGTTTAGCTGAAACAGGCGCAATGTGTGTACATGTTCTTTCCGTCTGCAAAAAACAGGGCCTTGTGTATTAATATATGTAGCTTCCCGTACGCGCAAATGCGCCACACTGCGAGCCCGACTGACAATCTTAAATTGATTGTTAGTGTAATTCTTGGCACATTGCGGATTATTTAGCAAATGTTGTCCAATCACGGAATCACAACTAATGTTGGACACTGCGTTTTGAGTTTTACAAGCACAGGCTGGTTGGGTACGGTCTGTACCTTGCCTCAGCGGAAGGGACATGCTGTTTGATACGATCTGCCAGTATTTGGGACGTAAGACCTAAGGCTGTCATTTGTGACCCTGAGAAGTGTCCAGTCTACCTCAGATTACCCCGGAAGAGTAATGTATCCCAAATATTTGAACAACAGGTGAATATAGCTGTTTCACACTGCTACTAAGCAGTAGTAACACGTGCGGTGTTCATCACGAACAGGATGCTGCCGTCAAGCCAAAAAGACGTTCTGTCTATCACACAAATGAGGAATGAGGTACATGAATATCAATGCCAGTGTGATGCTAGGTGTATCGGACTTGTAAAATTCAGCCAGTTAACTCTGTTTTTCTCTCCACAGATGCTGCCAGACCTGCAAAGTAGTTCCAGCATTTTCTGTTTTTTTTTTAAACTATATAGACTGGACTTGGCCCCATTCGAACTTGCACTCAAAATAACTGAGCAGTGCTCCACTCAGGAGAATGCAGGTTTTTGGCTGAGGGCAAACAATGGAACCAAATAATCGCACTAATATTCTAAAGCAGCTCGTTAATCAACCATTTCAAGTGTTGTTAAGTGTTGAGCAGTACTGCTCATTAGACATGATGATCTCAGATCAGTAGGACATAGTTACCTTCTACTGATCAACCAGTTACAGTGATCATTTGGGCTACTGCTTAAATTGATCACCATAGTTAATGAAGTGTCCTAAGGCGCTTCACAGGAGCGTTATAAAGCAAAACTTGATACCGAGACACGGGGCAATATTAGGGCTAAAAGCTTGATCAAAGAGTTACGTTTTAAGGAGCATCTTAAAGGACGAAAGTGAGGTGGAGAGGTTTAGGGAGGGAATTCCAGAGCTTAGGGCCCAGGCAGCTAAGGCTCGGCCACCAATGGTGGAGCGATTAATATTGGGGATGCTCAAGAGGCCAGAATTAGAGGAGCGCAGATATTTCGGAGGGTTGTGGGGCTGGAGGGGATTTTAGAGAAAGGGAGGGATGCGGCCATGACACAATTTGAAAACAAGAGTGAGAATTTTAAAATTGAGGTGTTGCTTAACCAGGGACCAATGTAAGCACAGGAATGATGAGTGCAATGTTGCCTGGGCTGGAGTATTTCAGCTATGAAGAGAGACTGAAAAGGCTGGGATGGTTTTCCTTAGAGCAGAGAAGGCTGAGGGGAGATATTATTGAGGTATACAAAATTATGAGGGGCATTGATAGGTTAGATAGGAAGAAACGTTTTCCCTTAGCGGAGAGGTCAATAACCAGGGGGCATAGATTTAAGGTAAGCTGCAGGAGGTTTAGAGGGGATTTGAGGGGAAAGAAATTCACCCTGAGGGTGGTTGGAATCTGGAACGCAATGCCTGAAGGGGTGGTAGAGGCAGGAACCCTCACAACATTTAAGAAGTATTTAGATGAGCACTTGAAACGCCATAGCATACAAGGCTACGGGCCAAGTGCTGGAAAATGGGATTAGGATAGGTGCTTGATGGCCGGCACAGATACGATGGGCTGAAGGGCCTATTTCTGTGCTGTATAACTTTATGACTCTAATGGGACTTGGTGTGAATAATGACACGGGCAGCAGAGCTTTGGATGACCTCAAGCTTGCGGATGGTAGAATGTGGGAAAAGCTTCTGCAGGCAGGCTAGTAGAAGTATTCCAGCATCTCAGTTTCTTCTTTCCTTGGGCCAATGTTCCTCAAAGGACTGACTCTTCCTCGGGTACACCTCTACCGATATCATGCACATAAGCGGCTAGTGCTCATTTGTGAGTATTCACTGTGCGTGCCAGCGTTTTATCACTGGGGATGACAGCTGAGGCCAGACCTGTCCTCAATTGCTGTATAGATATGTTCACTAGCAGCGGGGGTTGCTGCATAGCAATCCAGCTCAGGGTGCTGTGGCCAGTTGTAAATCCCAACCCCAAGTTCTGGTTGAGATCAGCAACTCAGCACAAAGTAGGGATGGGACCCGCAACCTTCTTAGCCTATATGACTCAGCTGCCGTGCCGGCTAAACTCAAAGAGCACACTGTCCTTTCCTTAATCCCAACACGCGTTTTAGGATTTTATTTTGGCTGCTCACCGATCTAATCATAACTTGTATTCAATTACTTTGTTTAAAATTACACAGGTACTCGGATATAAAAACTTTGCACACTGCTATCAGCTGTGCAGCTTCCATACTTACATAGACACCCGCTTGCAAACACAACTCCACTCCAGTGCATTCGATGGATATATCAGGCATTGCTCCACTAAGACCCTGCTTCACCTTCTGGCCCATATCCTTGGCGCTTGTGTTCTTCTCTACTGCAAAGGTGAAACTGGCTCCCATCTGCTTGGCCTTCTCCAATCGGCTCAGTGACAAGTCTGAAATGGGATGTAGTGGGATTTGTTACACCCGTGGCAACATCTGGGATTTTATTTCTATTAATGGTAAATAAAGATGATGGGCCTTTGGAGGGTGGATACAAATTAGTCCATGGCTATCTATTCTTTCTGTCCCATTTTTCTATCTCTTACCTCATTACCAATATTGATATCATGCTGGTGAATGGATGCAATTACACTAGGTTATCCTACATTGCCTTGCTCAAGTTGCCATTGTTCTCTGTCCAAATGCAACCAGCTATTCAATCATTGGGGCATCACCGATAAGCCCTTTTATTTCCAAAGCGATGTAACATTCTGGTGCGTATTGTAAAGCTATAACAAAAGTTGCTTCTTCCGCTCAACCACACTGTCAGGAACACAATAACAGCACTTATATTAACTACTTTTTGGATTTTTAAAAGCAAAAACTGTATAAAGTAAATGGTTTAAAGATATATTTTCAAAGAATGAATAAGAAGCTTGTATGGGGAAAGGGCAAGGGCAGGAGACTAATTTGATAGCTTTTACAGAGAGCTTGCACAGGTACGATGGACCCAATGGCCTCCTTCTATGCCGTAAGATTCTATAGCAGAGACGCCCACAGATCATAAAAAGACAATTCTCTGCATGAAGCTGAGGCAGCAAATAAAGAATTAGTTCTAAGCAGCATGAAAAGATATAAAATTATGTATCTCCTGTGTGCAGGTTTAATCAGTTATACCAATTTCATTTTTGATATCCGTGACAATAATACATGATAGATTAATAATGCACTGATTGTGGGTGGAGCAACCTTGATGGGGTAAATGGCATTTTATTCCCCCAGACTTTCTTTGGCACTTAAAATTCAGGGACACACAAAGCAAGCAACTTACCACAGATCACAATCTGAGACGCTCCCATGGCCTTGGAAACAAGCAGATTCACAAGCCCAATTGGCCCTTGATGTATAAAAGAATTGACTGTTAGAAAATCAGGTGGCAGCTACAGAACAAAATGACAGGGTAAACTTTCCTGGTGCCGGGCCCCACTTAACAGGAGTGAAGTTTGCAGAACTGGAGCATGACGCCCTTGATTCTCTGGCAGATAAAATTCTCCGGCACTTACATTGTTTAGTAGGTTTGGCAGAAATTCTGCAACTGTTTGTTGGGAGTCTTGTAGGATGAAAAACTGTAACGTCCCACACCAGAATAGATATCTATCTTCGCAATATTTTAATTTTAAAAAAAACTATTTTTCTTCACCTCGCTCCCATTCTTCAACAGTGTGCAGTCAGGTGTGCCCCTTTCCAGGCTGCAAGAGGTGCTTGCACTTATTATGGGAAGTGCTTTGTTTAAAACTCAGATTTCTCTTTTTCTAGTTAGCTGCTACAACAACTTGTATTTATATAGCACCTTTAATGTAATAAAATATCCCAAGGTGCTTCACAGGGATATTGTAAAACAAAATATGACACCAAGCCACATTTAGGAGTTATTAGAGTAGATGACCAAAATCTTGTTCATAGAGGTAGGTTTTAAGGAGTGTCTTAATGAAGGAAAGAGAGGTTTAGGGAGGGAATTCCAGAGCTTAGGGCCCAGGCAGCTGAAGGCACGTCCGCCAACGGTGGAGCGATTAAAATCGGGGATATGGAAGAGGCCAGAATTAGAGGAGCACAGATATCTCGAAGGGTTGTGGGGCTGAAAGAGATTACAGCTAGTTGTGTAATCTCCAATCATTATAGTACCTACACTTTAATGCCTGTACAGAACACAAAATCTATAAAGAAATAAATAAAAGGTTTACATTTATGGAGCTCATTTATCACGTCCCTCGGGTGCACCTCAATGTGTTTAAAAGGTTGCTTTGAAATGTAGTCATAATTGTTATGGAGGCAAAGGCTTATTTGCACAGAGCAAGATCACATGAACAATAAGATTAATGACCAGCTAATTTTTTTTTAAAAAGTGGTCTTGTTACAGTGGACAGATCGTTGGCCAGGACATGGGCAGATTCAGAGTGCTGAAAACAGTGGAGGCACTGGAGGAGTATAGAAAGTGTAGGGGGTACTTATAAAAGTAATTAGGAGAGCGAAGAGGGGACATGAAAAAACACTGGCGGGCAAGATAAAGGAAAATCCCAAGGCGTTTTATAAGTATATTAAGGGCAAGAGGATAACCAGGGAAAGAGTAGGGCCCGTTCGGGACCAAAGTGGCAATCTGTGTGTGGAGCCGGAGGACATAAGTGAGGTTTTAAATTATTACTTTTCATTTATGTTCATAATGGAGAAGGACGATGTAGGTGTAGAGATCAGGGAGGGGGATTGTGATATACTTGAACATATTAGCATTGAAAGGGTGGAAGTATTAGCTGTTTTAGTGGGCCTAAAAGTGGATAAATCCCCAGGCCCAGATGAGATGTATCTCAGGCTGTTATGTGAGGCAAGGGAGGAGATTGCAGGGCCTCTGACACAAATTTTCAAATCCTCTCTGGCCACAGGAGAGGTACCAGAGAACTGGAGGACAGCGAATGTGGTACCATTATTCAGAAGGGAAGCAGGGATAAACCAGGTAATTACAGGGCAGTGAGTCTAACATCAGTGGTTGGGAAACTATTGGAAAAAATTCTGAGGATTACTCTCCACTAGGAGAGGCAGGGATTAATCAGGGATAGTCAGCATGGCTTTGTCAGGGGGAGGTCGTGTCTGTCTAACTTGATTGAATTTTTTGAGGAGGTGACGAAATGTGTAGATGAGGGTAAAGCGGTTGATGTTGTCTACATGGACCTCAGTAAGGCTTTTGATAAGGTCCCGCATAGGAGACTGGTTAAGATGATAAGTGCCCATGGGATCCAGGGCAATTTGGCAAATTGGATCCAAATTTGTCTTAGTGGCAGGAGGCAGACGGTGATGGTCGAGGGTTGTTTTTGCGAGTGGAAGCCTGTGACCAGTGGTGTACCACAGGGATCGGTGCTGGGACCCTTACTGTTTGTAGTGTACATTAATGATTTAGACGTGAATATAGGAGGTATCATCAGTAAGTTCGCAGATGACATGAAAATTGGTGGTGTCGTAAATAGTGAGGAGGAAAGCCTTAGATTATAGGACGATATAGATGGGCTGGTAAGATGGGCGGAGCTGTGACAAATGGAATTTATTCCTGAGAAGTGTGAGGTGATGCATTTTGGGAGGACAAACAAGGCAAGGGAATATACAATGGATGGTAGGACCCTAGGAAGTACAGAGGGTCAGAGGGACCTTGGTGTACTTGTCCACAGATCACTGAAGGCAGCAGCACGGGTAGATAAGGTGATTAGCCGAGGCATAAAATATAAGAGCAGCGAGGTTATGATGGAGCTGTATAAAACGCTAGTTAGGCCACAGCTGGAGTACTGTGTACAGTTCTGGGCACCACACTATAGGAAGGATGTGATTGCCCTGGAGAGGGTGCAGAGGAGATTCACCAGGATGTTGCCTGGGCTGGAGCATTTCAGCTATGAAGAGAGACTGAAAAGGCTGGGGTTGTTTTCCTTAGAGCAGAGAAGGCTGAGGGGAGATATGATTGAGGTATAAAAAATTAAGAGGGGCATTGATAGGTTAGATAGGAAGAAACTTTTTCCCTTAGCGGAGGGGTCAATAACCAGGGGGCATAGATTTAAAGTAAGGTGAAGGAGGCTTCGAGGGGATTTGAGGAAAAAAAATTTTCACCCAGAGGGTGGTTGGAATCTGGAACACACTGCCTGAGGAGGTGGTAGAGGCAGGAACCCTCACAACATTTAAGAAGTATTTAGATGAGCACTTGAAACACCAAAGCATACAAGGCTACGGGCCAGGTGCTGGAAAATGGGATTAGAATAGTTAGGTGCTTGATGGCCGGCACAGACACGATGGGCCGAAGGTCCTGTTTCTGTGCTGTGTAACTCTATGACTCTATAACTCTTCTTCATAAAGTGCGATTGGATTGTTAATGTCTACCTGAATCACTTGGCTAACATCTCGTCTGAAGATTGGTGCGGCCAATATCGCACTCCCTCAGCACTGCACTGCACTGCAGTGTCAGCCTAGACTGTGGGCTCAAGTCCTGCAGCAGGCCTTCAAGTCTCAACCTTCTCACTCAAATGTGCTACGGACTGAGGAAGGCTGACACATTTTCAATGAAAGGGAGGGATAACTGTCGTAAGGGATAACTGAAAGTATTGAAAGAAGACACAGAGGTTTATGGCCATTAAATATGCAGTATCACATACAGTGAGGAATCATACATGATTCCCTATATAGCAACTTACTGATGCCAGTCGGAGAGGCACCACTGTTGTCTGCACCTGGACACATCTGTAGTTGCCAGGTAAAAGTCTGTTTGTTTTCCCAACACTTCACTGTGCATGGTGCTTAGCAAGAAAAGGAAAAAATAAATACAAATGGGGAAAAAAAAATTCAAATAAACATAATTTACACAATTAACTGCTTACCTGCCCCTAAAATGAAGACTTTGCTGCCAATTGTCACCCCTCCCCTGCGACAGGCATGCATCGCAACAGAAAGAGGCTCAATCATTGCACCTTCTTCAAAGCTCACAGATTCAGGGAGCCTGAAACAAGGAAACACCATAAACACTAAACGTTCCTCATGTAATTTAATCTCTGCGTGATGGAAAGGGAATGAATGATAGACTTTAGAAAATGCATGCTCAAAACATAGAGCTCCACATCAGACGTCTGGGCACAGAGGCCCCCCATTGTGAATAAAAAAGCATACAAACTCCCTATAGGCATTGCGGTGGTATGAAGCTAAGTGTAATGGGTGCACAATTTCAGGAATAGTGTCCAGAGCTCCGTCAAGCAAAATTTCTCTGTTGTATACTTTTAAAATAAAATGGGATTGAAAACAGACATGAGGCAGCTGTACTTTTAAAACAAAAATGAATTTTTTGGGGCTTTTTGTCACTAAAAAAAAAAATTATCTGATCATAATCACATTGTTCTTTATGGGAGCTTGCTGTGAGCAAATTGACTGCCCTGTTTCCTACAACGGTGACTACACTTCAAAAGTTCTTCATTGGCTGTGACGCACTTTGGGACATCCTGAGATTGTGAAAGGCGCTATATAAATGTAGGCTCTTCCCTTTTGAAGGGAAAGGACAATACATAAATATGGCCCAGGATCTTCTACATTTGTAAGGAAGTCTATCTAACCCAACCAATTTTGCAGAAGAAGGGAATTGAATTTATTCCTCAGCTAGCAGAGGGAGAAGAAGGGGAAATGTGTAGTGCTTTCTCATCCTATATCTGGGCTGGTGATATATTACAGCAAAACATGCTGACATTCCAGGGGAAGCTGTAGGGAAAAATGAAGCAGATGTTTAATTCCCACAATTAATAATATTTAAAACTGCCTTTACAGAAGTTTCAAACCACTAGATTACATATAAATAGCATTTCTCTCAAAATAAATCCCTGTGTGTGCATCAGTAACTGACGAATACAATCTTGAGAATCGATCACTTATAACTAAAGAACATAATGAAGTGAGCATTGTCTACGACGAATTCAAAGACCCTCAAAATGATAATTATCCACAAAAATTCAAATTAATCAATTGTATTAAAATGGTATGGGAGGCTTTTCCAGAATCGTTGCAGTTCAAATTAAATAACTTTGAATTAACACGAACATTTTAAACCCCACCTTAAGTTAGCCAGTTTAGTAAAATTAATATGAAACCATGCTATTTACAGAATGCTGTGTTCTATACTTTGGACTCAGCCAGATGGCCTGTAATGGGCTTTTCTTGAAAAGTCTTTTGTTCATACTTGGAATGTGGCCAGATTAGTGCGTCTGATTTTATGCTGGAGAGGAACTCTGTCCTCCATAATCCTCGGCTTTAACGTGAAGTCTTTAGAACCTCTTATCTCCTCAACAGCCCAGATGCAGTTTGTTTTGATTAGATGTCTAGCACTGCAACATATTATTAGAACAGAGTGTGATTAAACCCCATTGTTAAAAAAAGTCTTAGGCAGGGCAGTGTGAATTCGCCAATTGAGAGTTCCAGTAGGTAGTTGCTTCAGAGAATTGCTGCTATAATCGCGTAACGCTACCTCCTCCATAAGGACACCTACCCACTGGTATCCCTTGGGCATATAAGTTGGACTCACAGGCAGTATAAAACAAGATGTTGTCACCTCCAGATCATTTGAAAACCAGCGGCTAACCTTTAACTAATAAAATCTTTTAAAGTGATTGATTAATCCACGATTTACTGTAATCCACTAGAATTAAGCCATTGCATGTTGTTGGGATAATCCAAAACTTAATAACTGCATTAGTGAATAACTACAACGCTGTTAGGTTCAAGCTCTCCTATCCACTTTAAACATCCAAGAGATAAACCTTGGAAGGAGGTTCTATATTCTTCATTTTCCATTTTGAATCCCAGTTCAAACACAAAAACTGGAAGCAATGCACAGAGGCCACGTTACACGCAGCAAGTGGCACCCACACACGCCCTGGAGGTAATGCTATCGAGGAGGGACAAAATGCACAGGCGATGCAGTAGAAGTTTTGCAAAAGCCTTGATGGTGGGTCAGGGAGGGAGGACCATAGAGTGACAAGCTGAGCAGAACCAGCTGCAGGATTCAGATTTCAATAGAGGGTTTTCAAAAGAGGGAGCATGAACAACACTAGACACACACCAAATGTTTGATGTTCTCCTTGGCTGAGTGAGCAGTTACCTGGCCTGTAGGTTTTTTTTTCTTTTTTTTTTGTAGAGGGAGCTTTACTCTGCATCTAACCCCCGTCCTGTACCTGTCCTGGGAGTGTTTGATGGGGGACAGTGTAGAGGGAGCTTTACTCTGTATCTAACCCCTGTTTTTTTTTTCCCAAGGTGGCCTTTATACCCCAGGCCCCTTTTATACCTGGCCTGTAGGTTGAGTAACCTGCCTCGCAGACTGACTTTTCAAAAGCAGGACTGTACTTCAATGGGTTTTACGGGTGTAAGAATCAGGTCACATTTCTTTGTGCTCGTTAGTTACGGTTTAAATTTAGCTGTAACAGAAGTGGAGCCAAGAAGTGACTCCAGGAGTGGAAAGTCCTACGTAATTCCAATAAGACCCGTAACTGGTAGAGATTAGGTGACAGTTCTCCTTCCAGAAAGAATTTGTTGGAAAGTTCTACAAAATAGACAACCAACAGAAATGATAATGCTTTACAATGAGTGGGGTGTGACCAGAGTTCCACAATAATCAGCTTTAGTCAGTAGTTATAACTACAGTCAAGAGAATTTTCTGTTTAATCTTTTTATGGGCTGATTTCAAATACACGCAGTTACTGGAAATAACGATATGAATAAACTTGTGTGATAGTTTACTCTCATGAAGCTCTGTAATGTGACCAATATTCATCATTCTGTGAAGTGACAGGGGCGTGCAGTGGAAATGCTACATGCAATCCAGAAAATAATAAATGGGTCTATTGTTAACTCAGGGCATGCTATCTCAGATTGCTTTGTGAACAAGAACACGCTTCAGCTCACAGGAATTACGACACTGCCTACAGGAGCTCACTTTTGTGAAGGCCACAATAAAATGTATTTAGTGAAGGCTGAATAGTCATTCACAAGTGCTTAATAGAGAAAATAGGACTTGCACCAGATTAATGTACAAGAAAAAGATTTCAGTATTCTCCATGTATGTGAACAAACTTTCCACTGTCATAAATTCCTATTGTTACCCTCAACCCCCACCCACATGCCCCACAATGTACTGCTTCAAAAAAGAAACCTCCGGAGTCATTTCTCCCCAAGTAATTGAGGCTCACTTGTAACAGTAGCTGGCACTGTGGGTATTGTATCGGCAAAGATTCCCATCGTCGGGAGGAGTAGCAGAGAAGAAAATCGTCGGGGAGAGGTTGTAACGTCCAGTTCTGCAATAGTCATCATTTTCTCTGGGGATTCCAGGCTCAACGGCAACCCTATCACCTGTAGCAGGGGAAACACGTGGACACTCAGTATGCAATCGTTTAACAGCTGCAAACATTAGTGCAGGGATAAACACGGTGAGCGTACCCTTGGACGGGTTACCTTTCTCTTCTATTAGCTTGGAAGACATGATCTTGGTATGATATTTGTCTGTGGCTTCAACTTATTAATCGCTGGCCATCAAAGTGAGTGCCTCAACTCAGGGAGAGGGCGATAATGCCACTCTCCCATATAAGGCATCCTTCCCCTTCTTTGCAGATGTGCCCAAACAAGTACAGAAAAGACACATTTGAGCATTAGCCTAGCTTTGGAACTCCCTGCTTGATTGAGAAAACCACTTCATGGCTCAGAGCTAAAATCTGACAAGTGGAAACCTATAAAGCCCCAGATTCAGACACTGGTTGAGGTAGCTGATCCCAACAGGGACAGCAGTAATGGGACTAAAGTTTAGGCACAGCACCCCAAGTCTGAGAAGGGAAAATCAGCTGCTGGTCCCAATTTGGGCCTCTGCTGGAGGGCACATGCATGAATACTGGACATGGATAGAACCGAACTTGGCTACGATGGTCTCCATACTTGGCCAGCCTGCCTGCACTCATTGACCAATGGCCACTTAGGCCAGGCACCTAAGGGTAGCCATTGCCTGTGGAACCACCTTTCAGCGCGGGGTTCAAAATCTGAAGAAGGGGGAATTGCTGGGAAGAAAATGAGAGAGAAAAAGAATGCGGATCTGGTGACTGCTCATTCCAGGATTGTTGGCCACATATAACATTTTTGGAAAAACGGGACAAAAGGCACCTATCGTATTATAAACCGCCTGCGGGCACTTTCCCCTTTCATTACTCGCAGCCGCGTGGGTGCAGATGAGCTCTTAGAAAATTACCATATATTTGCATATTTCCCCACCCCACATTCAGTGAGTGCATTGTAATTTTGCCCACGAATCCGAGTTGTGTGCATCCGCACCCGCAACTGCTGAGGTCAAACAAACGTTGCTGTTTTGTGGACTGACCTGCCTTAAGATGTTGTACTCCAGATCCCACTTTAATTACAGTCCCTGCAGCCTCATGCCCCAGAACCATTGGTTTCTTTAATACAAAATCTCCAATTCCTCCATTTTGCCAGAAATGGACATCGGAACCACAGATCCCAACAGAATCCAGCTTCAGCAAGACCTCTGAAAGTACAGCGTAGCAAATAAATTATACCCTCAGAAAAGATGCATTTTAGAATCAGTACCAGCCACATTTTGGGATCTTTTGATGACTCCAGGGAAAGGATATGAATACATGGGTCTTGAGGAGCAAGCATAGCATATTCACTCAAGTTTTAAAAGAAGCTCTGATACAATAGATAGGGAGCTCATGAACATTTTGGCTTTTTCAGTCATGTCTTCCAGCTCCACAAGCCTCCAAGATATCTGCTCTTCTCTAATTCAGGTCTCTTGAGCATTCCCGATTGTCATCACTCCACCATTGGCAGCTGTGCCTTCAGCTGCCGTGGCCCTAAGCTCTGGAATTCCCTCCCTAAACCTCTCCGACTCACTTTCCATTTTTAAGATGCTCCTTAAAACTATCTCTTTGACCAGGCTTTTGGTCATCTGCCCTTTTGTGACTCAGTGTCAAATTTTGTTTTATAATGCTCCTCCTGTGAAGCACATTGGGTTGCTTTATTACATTAAAGGTGCTGTATAAATACAAGTTGTTGTTGTTTGCTGTTCAGTGCTAAATATTCATGCATGATGACCATTCATCAGAACTGGAAAATGGCAGCAATGAACCACTTTTAAGCGAGTTCAGAGCCAGGGTTGGCGACCTGAAATGTTAAATCTATTTCACTATTCACTGATGATGCCTGACCTGCTGAATGTTTCCAGTACTTTCTTTTTATTTCAGATTCAGTAGTTCCCTTTTCTTTTAGAATTTGACTTGTTCACCATCGTAAACCAGGGGACACTTACTTCCGACATTTTCCGTTTCAGTTTCAGTGCTGTGCCTAAAAATGAATGAGAATTATTGAGACGGGAAAGAATAAATCTGCTTACCATTCGGGCCTGGTTCTGGGATGGGACGTTTTTCCTGTGAAGAAAGGATGGGAAATGTACTTGAGAAAGGGATACTTCTTGTGACAGAAATCAGAACATTGAGATTCCACTACTGCTGTAATTACAAACAAATGGAACTCCATTGAAAAGCTACAGGGAATTCTCATTCGTCAGGTTTAAACCAAGAAGTCATTTGAGAACCAGCTAGATGCTGGAATGGGAATACTCTCAGCTGCACTTATGGCTTAAGCTAAGAATGATCGAATGTTTTCCATCATCTGCATTTAATGATCTTACAATTAGGCCTATTAAAAGCTGCATGCGTACCTGGATGCACATGAGGGAGAACAGAATAGAGGGTTAAGCTGATAGTAGTAAATAAGGAAGGATGGGAGGAGACTCAAGTGGTGCATAAAAGCCTGCATGGAATGGTCGGGATCAATGGCTGTTTCTGTGCTGTATACTTTATACAATTCCATGAATAAGAAAGAAGAATCATAGAAGTTTACAACACAGAAGGAGACTATACTTTCTATTGCACCTATGCCGTTTCTTTGAAAAACCTATCCAGTTAGTCTCATGCCTCTGCTCTTTGCCTACACTCTTTTTTCAAATACTTATCCACTTCCCTTTTAAAAGCGAGGAGTCCTGCTTCGACCATTGTTTCTGGTAGGGCATTCCATGACCTAACAACCCCGGCAAAAAACACTTTTCCTAACCTTTTCCTCTGTTCTTTTAGAGATGACTGTGTTACGACCAGGTGAGAAAGGGGTCTAGGGGTTCCCTCTCAGCCTTTTCCTGGTTTGGCCGCAACAGGGTTGAGTTTTTAAAAACACCGTGTTTTTAGCTTCCCTCTCAGTGAGTCCTTGCTCACTGCTCTCTAATTGTAATGGCAAAGAAATCAACCAGACAGGTTTTCTCAGATTTAAACAAGAAATGTTTAAGTTTATCAGCCTTAAAACTCTAATTCAATTAAACTACTAAAAATACGCAACACAATCATGCTAACATGTATACACGATAAACACACATGCAAATAGAGACGGAGGAGGAAAAAAAATTGAAGAGGAGAGTTTGATGTAATATGGAGTTCAGTTTTGGGATTCAGTGTAAAACCTTTGATTGCAGTTAGGTCTTGCAGTTCTCGTTGGGGCCCAGTGCACACTTTCACTTATTTAGCTGGCACCAGAAGGCTGCAGGAGTCTTCTCTCTGGAGGCTGGAGTTACTTCTGTGCATCCCTGGTACTTTGTGTGAGAGACAGGGAGAAAGAGAGAGAGAGAGAGAGGTGCTCTCTTCTTCAAATTCAGTTGCAGTCTCATCGTTCTATGTGGCACAATTCAAAAAACTCCAAGTTGGCCAGCAGGGCCATGTTTTCAGCCACTGTTGTAGTCTCTTTAAACAAATCCAGTAACAGTTCAAAATGTTCCATATGACGAAATTAATATGTCCCATTTTTGGTAGGTGTGGTTTTCATCACAACTGTAAATTTATGCCCTTAGTTACTGATTCACCAATCGGTGCAAATGTTTATTCCTTATTTAATTCATCAAAACCTTTCAGAATTTTAACACCCTTCACAGATGGTCAGATCTCCCCTTACTGTCCTCTGTCATAATGAAAAGTGTCTAAGCTACAGCCCGTGCCATTTTGGGACACGATGTCAGGGCCATGTGGGGACTCATGAGAGTGAACTTTCCTCTACCATTCCATGCCATGTAGCCTGGATGCCAGCATTCAGAACCCACCTTTTGAATGCAACTTCAATACAACTCTGGAATGCCATGCTGTAGTAGAAGCTTCAGTAATATAAAGACAATTTTACAACTGCACTCCCTAGCACTGAGCTTCACCCAACCTCAACCCCCACCACGCTGCTTTCCCCCCTCCCCCCCTCCCCTTCCCCTCACACCCTGGAACACATACTGGGAATTCTCAACTATATATGTGCCAGTATAATCTCTTCTACGTACCATGTGACCAAACTGTACAAAATATATGTAAATTAGCCAGCCACTGTAATTTGACAGATATGGGATAGGCAAGGGGTCTGAGAGATTGGTCTTCACTCACTCACTTGTTCCACAGAACTAGTTGGTGGCTAGATCCTGACATTGTGACAGTAAAATTGAACAGGAAACGTTGACGTACAAACTTACAACAGTAAACCTTGGCAGTAAAAAAGTGGCCAACAATGATGAAAACAGGAAATAAGGTATGTGGACAGGAGGTGCATGTCCTAACAAGATTTTGATATTCTTTTCTTAACAAGACAACAAAAAAAGAATCTCCTTCTTGTGTCAGTTTTGTCATCTGCCTTTACATTTATGAGAAATATTTGCAAAGTTAATATGTAACTATGCTCTGACAACATGCTCTGCTAAACATCACTGCATCATTGATCAAGTTTGTTTAGAGTTACAAACATGTGAAAGTTTTCACTGCTAACATTCCTTCGGTTAAAAATCACACAGAGTCGCTGTGTATGCAAAGTACAGACTCCCTCCCGGGCCACCCTTAACACACAAACTCAACAACCTGTCAAGACGATCTGACATCCAAAAAAAAAACACCTATTCCCTTTTTTAGAAAATGTATTTATTCACAGGATGTGGACATTGCTGGTAAGCCGGCATTCATTGCCCATCCCTAATTGCCCTCGAGGAGGAGGTTGTGAGCCACCTTCTTGAACCACTGCAGTCCATTGTAGCACAGAGTGGCTTGCTAGACCATTTCAGAGCTAAGAGTCAACCAAATTGCTGTCGGTCTGGAGTCGCATGTAGGCCAGACTGGGTAATAACAGCAGAGTTCTTTTCCTGAACGACATGAGTGAACCAGATGGGTTTTTATGATAATCTAGTAGTTTCACGGGCCAGAATTTTTCATTGGATGGGGGGCCCTGTCCTCTGGCCGAAAAGGCAGCGTTGAGCCCACCCTCCAACGGGGCTGGGGAGCCAGACCAGGATTTTCCCCTCCCCAGGCCTGGTTTCACAAGGCGGGCTTTTTGGGGCCTCTGCCACCCACCAGCCAAGGGTAAAATACCGCGGCGATGGGTGGAGACCCTTAAGTGCCAGTTAATTGGCCACTTCAGGACCTTGATTGACCTGGGGCGGGCGGGCGGGGCATTTATAGCCGCTGCCGCCCCACATAAATTTGCAGCGGGGGTGGGAGGGGTCAGGAAGGCCCCAGTAAAATTCCAGGCATGGTCACCATTACTGACGCTAACTTTTTGTTCTCGATTTATTTAGATTAATTGCATTTAAAGTCCCCAACTGCCGTGCTGGGATTTGATCTCACAATTCTGCAGCACTGGTCCCTGCCTCTAAATGCCCAGTCCAGCAATACAATCACAATGTTACCATAACCCCACCCGTAGCCCCTATTCCCAAATGTTTAATATTAAAACAGGATAAACAGATTTTCTTCCACAGCATGATTTTTTTTTTTATTTAGTAGGATGAGAATCAGAGATTAATTTGTTAATGTTCCAGTAATTAAAGCAGAATTAAAATAAAGCCCTTTAATATTTACAGGGGATTTCACAATTATCCCAGGATTCACAGGCTAATTGCTCCCTAGCGGTCTTTGATAAAATGCACTGAACTGTTGGCTCTGCATTTGTTTGGCTTTCCCCAGCAAGACCTCCACCGTTCACCAGACCTTCTCACTTCCTGCACAACTACGGTACAAAATGAGACAAAAAGAGATAAATTGGTTACCAGTCTCAGATCATTTTTGTCGTAGAGCACCACAGACAGATTCTCATGCTGTGCCATCTTCAATCCTGCAGGTTAAAAGTGCTTGGCGTTCACTTGTTTTTGCAGTGGATGACCAGTTTTAAATAAGTCCAAAGGCCCTTTTATCGTCGAATGAGTCCTTGAGCTGAAACGTGAATTGCATGCTTTTAAAATTGTTTACTGAAAAACAGCACAAATAGAAACATATGAACACAATTTATAGGTAACAATCTGCATACATGACGATTATCAATTTGTGAACATTTCAGCAATTACAGAAATCCATTCCTACAATGTAAAAACTGCAGACCAAGGTCGTGATCTGAAGTCTGAATTGGATTTAAAATGTTACCATTGTCTAATGAACTCAGTGTTCCTGCCAATCCGTTCTTGCTCCTCTTTTGCCTACAAAAATCCACTGGTTGGAATTTTAAAAATCATTTTCATCTTTTCTTTGTCGTAGGCAAGATAATCCACTACTTTAAAATGTGTCAAAAGTCGGCAGTCATGAATGTGATACAATCATATCAATCCCAACAATTCTGGCACTGCACTGCTTGAAAAATCCAAGTGTTGTTGCGGCTCAGTGAAGGCTGTATGCCCTGAAATGAACGATTCTGGCTAAGTCATGTGTTATACCTCCCTCAAGCAGCCAGTACTATGATTCCCTCTCACATGCCTTTGCTCTGTTTTTGTTTCTTATCTCTCTCAGAGCATTGTTACAGACAGTATCTCCAAGAGGTGTCACCAGGAGCCCCATTACTGTGCTGCCGACTGCAACTGCAGGGGACAACATCACGCCTGTGGTTAACTACTTCTGCAACTTGCACCGGGGCTTGATGTTCTGACAACCTGAATGTAAAGTGAGCTGGCATACCTGACCAAATTCACTTCTTCATCTTCCTGTGATGCCTGTGTTAGCCCTTTTGTACAAATGTCTCCAAAACCTACATACAGCATTAAGTAACAGTAAGGATTTCATCATTTTGGAAATGATATTGCGTCATCATGGTGTTTACTTGATCCAAGTTGTTAGTTTTGGCAGCACACAAAATGTTATGCAAGCCCTTTAATAACCTCAGTCATTCACTGGTACATGTCAAAATGGACTTATGCATTAATGTCAATATCTATTTACACTTCAATAAATTCATACTTTAATCAAGCAAACCACCCAGCCCCAGGGCAATTCGAAATTGTACCAAAAAGCCTGGTGAAGGTCAGCAGGAATTTAAAAAAAAAAAATCGAAGCTACCCAGCAACAATTATTTCATAAAAAGAAACATTATTTCACTGAGCACTCCAGAGACTTGAGTGCATAATCTAAACTGTCAGCACAATACCAAAGGAATGTGCAATATTGGAGGTAAAACCTATTAGATGAGGTGTTAAACCAAGGGCCCTCCTGCATGGCACTATTCAAGAAAGTGATGGGGCAGTTCTCCCAGTGTCCTGGGCATCAGTTATCCGTCAGACAGATGACTAAAACTGATTCACTGCTCACCTATCTCAGTGCTAATCATGGAACCTGTCTATGTGCAAATTGACTGCTGTGTTTCCCTACTATTCAAAACCACTTTATTGACTGTCAAGTGCTTTGGGATATCCTGAGATTGTGTAAGGCACTATATAAATGCAAAATATTTCTTTACTCTGGAAAAGCCAGAAGATGCAACCAACGTTCCCTCTATGTTCTTTCGCGAGCAATTTGTTCAAAAGAGCGGCCCCTTTAAATTTATATGCACGGCCTTCCACGTGCAGTAATTTAAAGGGGCTGACTTGGGCGTGGCCTGTGAGGGACTTTCGGGTTGCCGCACGGCCGCAGAGCTTGGAGGGAACAATGGCTGCAACCGAGGGGAAAGCCCAGATAGAACATGAAACAACATTGGTGCAAGAGATGTCAGAAAAGATAACACAATCAGGACTGCTTTACTATATATATATATATATATATATATATACATACACACGCTAAATACAAGACCCGTAGCACCGTCAGAGAACTTCCAATTCTTGACCACTTTCTCACCCTCAATCCACTTGTATTATATCAGGGATGCCAAACGTATTTTATATGGTCAGCCTGACCCAATATCCTAGCTTTTGGCAAGGCCTACATTCAGCAAAAACCTATTAAAATAGAAATAATGATAAACCATATTGGCACTTACATCTAGGATTTATTTATTGCTGCTCGCTGATACCTGGGGATCAGCTTCTTTTCTGCACTGCCTTCAATGCTTGAACATTTCATTGCTTGCTGAGCAGAACTCGATGTAGCTGTCAAGATGCGGTCTGAACGGAACACTATAAAGTTTGATCATTACTTTCTCTGACTTGCATTTTACTATTTTGGCTATGTAGCTTGTTGTCCTATTGGCTTTGTTGCTTGCTGCTCTGCATTAGTTGATCATGTTTAGTGTCAGGTTTAACAAGGCTCCGAGGTCCCTTTTATCTTCATCCTTAACTGTTTCAACATCATGCACGGTATACACGTCATCTAGTTTTCCTCCTTATGTGTTGCACTTTACACTTGTCTGCATTAAATATTCATCCGCCCCTGTTCTGTTCACTTACATATCTTGTCCAACTCTTTCTAATCTGCTTCCTCTGGTTCCACTGTCCCTCCTAGTTTGGCATCATCTGCAAATGTGACCACTATGCTTTGAGTTTTAGAATCATGGTGGGTTATATCAACTAGAAACAGCAGTGCTCCCAGGACCGAGCCCTGAGGCAACCCAGCCATTAGTTCCTCCTCTCTGACATATCTCCTTTAACAAATGCTCCTTGCTTCCTATGCCTCAAACAGTTCTTTATCCATTCCATTCCCAAGATTTTTCCTGAATCACTGGAGGTTTGAGCTTAATTAACCTGCCTTTCCTTCTGGAAAACAGGAACAGGAGCAGGCTTTTCAACCCCTCCTGCCTGTTCCACCATTCAACTGTGTCATGGCTCGTCTACACCTCAACTCCATTTGCCTATCTTCAATACGCATCCCTTGTTGCCCTCAAAAATCTGTCAATCTCAGTGCTGGAATTTTCAATTGGCCCAGCATCCACAGCCTTTTGGGGAAGAGAATTCTACATTTCCACATCGCTATGTGTGAAAAAGTGCTTCCCAATTTATTTCCTCAAAACCTAAACCCTGTCAAAGGCCTTTCAAAAGTCTAGGCACACCACACGTCACTCACTCAAAGCAGTCGAGAGCGATATGCAATGTCACTATCTAGATTTCACATGTCTTTAATATCTTATTATAATCACTAGAACAGTATGTTCGAACATAAACTAAGGACACTACATGATAACATGGCACAGGTCAAAAATATAGTTAAGTGAATCCAGGGGAAGAACAGGGAGGGAGAGAAAAATCAGGAGAATGGTGAAAAGCCAAATCTCAAGACATTTCTATGCGGGAGTCCCGCTCTGCACCAGCTTTGGACACCTAGTACAGAGGGAAGTGAACGGATCAGAGTGTCCTCTCACAGGTCTGCTCCTGAGCCCGGCAAAAACAGCCATCCACAGGTCCAGGCCGCATGTGGCCCACGCGAACAGTGCTCTTGGTGCTTCTGAGACTGCTGGATATTGCCAGGTATAGAATATGTGCTAAACATAGAGAATAAATAATATTTTGACAAGATTATAAATGTCCCTTTTGTTTACGAGACTTTATGTTCGAGTTATGCCTCCTCACCAGAATTTTCCCCCCATTAGATGACAGTAATGAAACCCAATGCCATTCTTACTGCCAAACATAGGGAATGGTAGCATAGTGGTAAGATTACTGGACTAGTAATCCAGAGGCCTGGACTAATGATCCTGTGACATGAGTTCAAAACCCACCAGAGGCAACGAGGGAATTTGAATGAATAATTAAAATGAAAATTAGGCACAGCATTTCCAACACCCAAGAAAAGAAGACTGGAGAAAATGCTGCAAAAAAAGACTGCCTGCAGAAGAGTTAGGATTGTCTGCCTGAGGGGAATTTTACAGTGTAAACTGAACTCCAAAACTCAATTTGAGAAGTTTCTAGGGAACTGCTGCAGTAACTTCAGCACGGGGCACAGTCCAGGAGAGTCCCTGACCCGCACTGACACAGTCCGGAGAGTCACTGACCCGCACCGGGCACAGTCCGGGAGAGTCACTGACCCGCACCGGGCACAGTCCGGGAGAGTCACTGACCCGCACCGGGCACAGTCCGGGAGAGTCACTGACCCGCACCGGGCACAGTCCGGGAGAGTCACTGACCCGCACCGGGCACAGTCCGGGAGAGTCACTGACCCGCACCGGGCACAGTCCGGGAGAGTCAATGACCCGCACCGGGCACAGTCCGGGAGAGTCAATGACCCGCACCGGGCACAGTCCGGGAGAGTCAATGACCCGCACCGGGCACAGCCCGGGAGAGTCAATGACCCGCACCGGGCACAGCCCGGGAGAGTCAATGACCCGCACCGGGCACAGTCCGGGAGAGTCAATGACCCGCACCGGGCACAGTCCGGGAGAGTCACTGACCCGCACCGGGCACAGTCCGGGAGAGTCACTGACCCGCACCGGGCACAGTCCGGGAGAGTCACTGACCCGCACCGGGCACAGTCCGGGAGAGTCACTGACCCGCACCGGGCACAGTCCGGGAGAGTCACTGACCCGCACCGGGCACAGTCCGGGAGAGTCACTGACCCGCACTGACAAAGTCCAGAGAGTCACTGACCCGCACCGGGCACAGTCCAGGGAGTCACTGACCCGCACTGACACAATCCAGGGAATCACTGACCTGCACCGGGCACAGTCCTGAGAGTCACTGACCCGCACTGACACAGTCCAGAGAGTCACTGACCCACCCCGGGCACAGTCCTGAGAGTCCCTGACCCGCACTGACACAGTCCAGAGAGTCACTGACCCAACCCGGGCACAGTCCTGAAAGTCCCTGACCCGCACTGACACAGTCCAGAGAGTCACTGACCCGCACCGGGCACAGTCCAGAGAGTCATTGACCCGCACTGACACAGTCCAGAGAGTCACTGACCCGCACCGGGCACAGTCCAGAGAGTCACTGACCCGCACCGGGCACAGTCCAGAGAGTCACTGACCCGCACCGGGCACAGTCCAGAGAGTCACTGACCCGCACCGGGCACAGTCCAGAGAGTCAGTGACCTACCCCGGGCACAGTCCAGAGAGTCACTGACCCGCACTGACACAGTCCAGAGAGTCACTGACCCGCACCGGGCACAGTCCAGAGAGTCACTGACCCGCACCGGGCACAGTCCAGAGAGTCACTGACCCACCCCGGGCACAGTCCTGAGAGTCACTGACCCGCACTGACACAGTCCAGAGAGTCACTGGCCCGCACTGACACAGTCCAGGAGAGTCACTGACCCGCACCGGGCACAGTCCGGGAGAGTCACTGACCCGCACCGGGCACAGTCCGGGAGAGTCACTGACCCGCACCGGGCACAGTCCGGGAGAGTCACTGACCCGCACCGGGCACAGTCCGGGAGAGTCACTGACCCGCACCGGGCACAGTCCGGGAGAGTCACTGACCCGCACCGGGCACAGTCCGGGAGAGTCACTGACCCGCACCGGGCACAGTCCGGGAGAGTCACTGACCCGCACCGGGCACAGTCCGGGAGAGTCACTGACCCGCACCGGGCACAGTCCGGGAGAGTCACTGACCCGCACCGGGCACAGTCCGGGAGAGTCACTGACCCGCACCGGGCACAGTCCGGGAGAGTCACTGACCCGCACCGGGCACAGTCCGGGAGAGTCACTGACCCGCACCGGGCACAGTCCGGGAGAGTCACTGACCCGCACCGGGCACAGTCCGGGAGAGTCACTGACCCGCACTGACAAAGTCCAGAGAGTCACTGACCCGCACAGGGCACAGTCCAGGGAGTCACTGACCCGCACTGACACAGTCCAGGGAATCACTGACCCACCCCGGGCACAGTCCTGAGAGTCACTGACCCACACTGACACAGTCCAGAGAGTCACTGACCTGCACCGGGCACAGTCCAGAGAGTCACTGACCCGCACTGACACAGTCCAGAGAGTCACTGACCCACCCCGGGCACAGTCCTGAGAGTCCCTGACCCGCACTGACACAGTCCAGAGAGTCACTGACCCAACCCGGGCACAGTCCTGAAAGTCCCTGACCCGCACTGACACAGTCCAGAGAGTCACTGACCCGCACCGGGCACAGTCCAGAGAGTCATTGACCCGCACTGACACAGTCCAGAGAGTCACTGACCCGCACCGGGCACAGTCCAGAGAGTCACTGACCCGCACCGGGCACAGTCCAGAGAGTCACTGACCCGCACCGGGCACAGTCCAGAGAGTCACTGACCCGCACCGGGCACAGTCCAGAGAGTCACTGACCCGCACCGGGCACAGTCCAGAGAGTCACTGACCTACCCCGGGCACAGTCCAGAGAGTCACTGACCCGCACTGACACAGTCCAGAGAGTCACTGACCCGCACCGGGCACAGTCCAGAGAGTCACTGACCCGCACCGGGCACAGTCCTGAGAGTCACTGACCCACCCCGGGCACAGTCCTGAGAGTCACTGACCCGCACTGACACAGTCCAGAGAGTCACTGGCCCGCACTGACACAGTCCAGAGAGTCACTGACCCGCACCGGGCACAGTCCAGAGAGTCACTGACCCGCACCGGGCACAGTCCAGAGAGTCACTGACCTACCCCGGGCACAGTCCAGAGAGTCACTGACCCGCACTGACACAGTCCAGAGAGTCACTGACCCGCACTGACACAGTCCAGAGAGTCACTGACCCGCACTGACACAGTTCAGAGAGTCACTGACCCACCCCGGGCACAGTCCGGGAGAGTCACTGACCCGCCCCGGGCACAGTCTTGGCGAAGTGCTTCCCTCCGCCCGCCGGAGGCCGAAGCTGGTAAATGAACCGCGGAAGGGGGCGGGATAACGTGGGAAATCCGCCCAATTAAGGGGAGACAGCTCTGTAGCAATTCATTTACCAGGAGCTTTCGTTCTCTCTCTCTCTGTGAGCAGCAGCGGTGCTTCCGGTCAGCACACCAGCGCCTCCACCAGCACTATCAGGCACCGCCCCCATCTCTGATTGGACAGAACTACCGCTTCCTATAGGCTAGGGCAACAGCGCTGCAAGCTCCTCATTGGTCCGTCCCTCTATCAATCGGAAACAATTGTCACTGTATCAATTTTTTTGAGGGCACTTGTTTCATTCACATTGTTACCCACTTGTAGGGAAAATATTCTAGTTCTGAAGAAGGGTCACCGAACTGAAACGTCAACTCTGCCAGACCAGTTGAGTATTTCCAGCATTTCTTGTTTTTATATTCGGGAAAATATTTGCTCTGATTCCCAGTAACTTTTGAGACTTACTTATTTCCTTAACTTGTTTTGCAGGTCCATGCTTGCTTAAGTTAACTAACCTACTCATACCTACATGATCCAGGTTCTCTAATATATGTAAAGCACCACCTGGACGGAGAGGAAAGTCTGGCAAGGAGGTTGGCACCTCCGAGTGGTGCCGCCTGAATATCTTTCCATCCATTGAAATAGAAGGAATGTTGAATGGGATTGGTTATGGACATGCAATCTTTTCTCCCAATTTTCCTCTCAGCCCTGCAACCAGGCTGTACAGATGAAAATCTCTGTACACCACTCACCCCTATCTATAGATTTTGAAAGACGGGAGCAGGTAGGTTATCCCAGATAGCAGAGAAGCAGCTGTGGATGCAAGGAAATGCAAAAATCAACGATTGAAGACAGTACGAGATGATTTCCCTTCTCCCCCAGACTCTAACCTCATCCTCCGCCGCCTGTGCATGGGGGTGACAAGACTGATTCATCAGTTAATACTTTAATTCTTCATTTGATTACAAAAGTAGCGGCCTGAGTAAGTGTTAGCCTGAAAATTACTTTTACAGACTTTAGACAAAGGCGAGAACTGTTCAGATGAACCTACTTTCTCTGCTTTTTAATTGAATTAATAGGAAGTTAATGCAGTCAGGAGAATATTACAACTCATTAGCTGTATTCCAGCTAATATCGTCAGTAGTAATTTCTGGGCTTTGGTAAATGAATGCAAGATTCTAAACATGGGATCTATCTCATTCTAATATGAATGAGTTAAATGGTACTTGGTGTATGTATTTTAAGTTGTTACGTTGACTACAACTGGAGCCAATGGGACAGTTGTTCGCATTTTTTTTGTAGTCGTTGCTGTTTTAGGTGGCCCACTGCAATTAACATGTTGGCTTCCAAGAAATCTTTGATCACACATTGATTCTTCCGTCGAAGCATTTGAGTTGAAAAAGATTCGACTCTCAAGGTGGTTGTGCAGTGTGAGGAGCAACAGGAATAGAGGATCAGTGTCAACAACAGTGTCAACAGCCGCACAAAGAACATTGTGGGCGCCGTGTCAGCGGCTATTCCCGAGCTTGTTTGTTTCTCTTGCTCACGGACGTTTGACACTTTTAGCACAGGCCAAATAACTGTCCCAGGTCTGTAATAAACCCTCTGAATGATTCCATTTGCAAGGTTGAGATTGCAAGGAGGTAAAATTTCTTAGGAGTCGAGATTGCGGGGGAGTTGAGTTTGTGTGAAGGGTTGGAATTTTCCCGGCTTTAGCATTATTGAATGGGGGGGTGCCATCACATTTGTATTAGACAGCTGTAGTAGATCATGGTGAACAGACAGAAGCAGAAACATGATGCCGGCTATTTAAAGTCACCAGTGCAGTCCTGTGTAACTATTTTGGTTTCTAAGTATGAAGAAATCTATATCATTTTGTAGGACCATAACTGAGAGTTTGAACTGCTTTGAGGAGTGATTTCTATCCATTAACTAGAGAGTTACCTCCAGGTCTTCAAAACTGTCTCAACGGTCTTAGTCAAACATTCTCAGCTGACTGTGCATGTGTCTGTGTAATGACATACAGATAGAGAGTGGCGCAAACAAGAAATGCTGGAAATACTCAGCAGGTCTGGCAGCATCTGTGGAGAGAGAAGCAGGAGTTAACGTTTCAGGTCAGCGAATGTCTCCAGGTTGAGAAATCCTGAACTTCTTTCTTGCGCTCGAGAACGACTGCACAGTTTCTATGGGTGGTCCCAGAGCCAGTGTCTCTCCTCTACTTTTGAGGGAGAGAGTGTCAAAGCTGGGCCAAAGAGGGAAATTATTTTACCGGGTTAAAAAAGACACCTCCCTGAACACCAACAGAGGTTGGCAGAGCAAGAGTCCTTTCTCCAGATGCCAGTGGGATGTATTATAGCTGTACCAGGCACGGGTAACACTGCACAAACCTGACATTTCTAGTTTTCACACCCATCCAACTTGTGGGATTGCAATGAGATTCTCGGTTGAACCCTCTAGGAACTGAGTCAAGACTACCAAAAATCTTAAGAGCAGAGAGAACAAATTGATGTGGGGGTGGGGAGGGAGAACAGGCAGGCAAAAAAGTGAGAAAAAAACATACTGTTGTATACAATATATAATAAATTCAAGACTGTGGCTGCTTGGCATATTTATTACCTGTGCATACTTACTGAGTAATCTAAGCGAGCACAACCATCTTGAATTTTGTGTTTGAGGAGCAACTGATTTTGAATTCTGAGTCTGTCTTTCTTGATGAGTACTGGACGTCTGGAGAAGAAGCCAGGCCTTTCCACAGAGCGGAGATCATAACCACTGCTCCCAATTTTTAGCACAGCAAGTGCTGGCAATGAATCTGCTGTTGTCAATCACAGCTCGTCTAGACCAATCTTTTGTTCCGATGAAGGGTCACTGACCCGAAACGTTAACTCTGCTTCTCTTTCCACAGATGCTGCCAGACCTGCTGAGTGATTCCAGCATATCTTGTTTTTATTTTTGTTTCTTTATTTGTCCCATTACCGCCTCATTTGCCTTACACCCATCACCTATTTTGTCATTCCACCCTATCACAATCTTCCCTTTTGTTCTTTCCTCCCCTCCCCCACTTTCCCCGCACTAGAACTTGCTTAAAGCCTCTAACATTTTCCACAGATGCTGCCTGACCTGCTGAGTATTTTCAACATTTTCTGTTTATATTTCAGATTTCCAGCACCTGCAGTGTTTTTTTTTGTTGCCTTTCCTAGTGAATCACTGTCTTGTTGATCCTGTCAACTCTTTTTTTAACTGGAGACTTAAATGTCTCCTTCTTTGGTTCGGTATCAATTTTTGTCTGATTACGCTCCTGGGCGCTATATAAATGCACGTTCTTGTAACATAGTTCTTAAGAGCAACAATCAGACTACACGGAGATCCTTAGCTAACCTTGCATCTTCAGGGTGGACCGAACTCGGGAAGGGGATGGAAATCAAGGAATAACGAAGCTTTAGCAAACATGAATCTTACAAATGCAATCAGGGTGTTTATTACAGACTTGGGACAGATACTCGCTGAAAACACTGTGCCGAAAATGTCACACGTTTATGGGCAAAAACCACGAGCACAAACGAGCTCAGGAATGCCCACTGCCTGTCCGCCCACAATGTTCCTTCTGCTCTTTCTGTAGTTGTTGACACTGTTGTTGACACTGCTGCAGCAGCTGTTGGCACTGCTGTTGGCACTGCTCAATAGACTTCGCGTGTTGTTGGTGTTGTTGCTGCTGCTGCTGCTGCTCCTCACACTGAACAATCACCTTGAGCGCCGTACCTTTCTTCACCAACTCAAATGCTTCAATGGACTGTTCCAGTGGGAAGCGATTTGTGATCAAAGGTTTCACATCTACCTTCTTTGAAGCCAACATGTTAATTGCAGTGGGCCACCTGAAATAGCCACAAAAAATAAGGTTAACATTTTAAGCCCATACACCAGGTACCATTTAATTCATTCATATTAGAATGCTACATTCCCCCATATTTAGAATTTTACATTAATTTACCAAAGCCCAGGGCGGCACAGTGGCGCAGTGGTTAGCACCGCAGCCTCACAGCTCCAAGAACCCGAGTTCAATTCTGGGTACTGCCTGCGTGGAGTTTGCAAGTTCTCCCTGTGACCGCGTGCGTTTTCGCCGGGTGCTCTGGTTTCCTCCCACAGCCAAAGACTTGCAGGTGATAGGTAAATTGGCCATTGTAAATTGCCCCTAGTGTAGGTAGGTGGCAGGGAATATCGGATTACTGTCGGGTTAGTATAAATGGGTAGTTGTTGGTCGGCACAGACTCAGTGGGCCGAAGGGCCTGTTTCAGTGCTGTATCTCTAAATAAATTACTACTGACGTTATCAGCTGAAGAACAGTTTTATCAAGACTGTAAAAGTAATTTTCAGGCAGGGTAGCACTTTCTCAGGCCGCACATTTGACTTTTTTTAATCAAAGAATTAAAGTATTAACTGATCAAATCAGTCCTCCTATTATACTTGCGGCAGAGGATGAGATAGAAGTTGGAGTTTGGAGAAATCGTGTACTGTTTTCAATCGTCGATTTTTGCATCTCCTTGCATCCACAGCTGCTTCTCTGCTATATAGGATAACCCACCTGCTCCCGTCTTTTAAAATCTATAGATAGGGGTGAGTGGTGTACAGAGATTTTCATCTGTACTGCCTGGGCACAGCCTGGCTGCAGGGCAGAGAGGAAAATTGGGGGAGAAGATTGCATGTCCATAACCAATCCCAATCAGCATTCCTTCTAGTTCAATGGATGGAAAGATATTCAGGCCATGTAGGGTTTTGAAACTGCAATTGCATTGTGCTTTGAGTACACCTGGACCTGCTGTAGAACACACATGCTAACAAAGGGAAAGTAAAACAGAATAAAGTGCAACAGCTTGCTGCTTTTGTCTCAATCTCTGTCTCACATATCTTATACCAAACTCGGCTAAATCTCACTCAAGTCTCGAGAATATCACAGGTGACTCCACGAGGAGGTGCCAACCTCTTTGCCAGACTTTCCTTTCTGGCCTCTCTCCAGGTGATGCTTTACATATAGTGGAGTAGCTGGATCATGTAGGTATGAAAAAGGTTAGTTAACTTAAGCAAGCATGGAACTGCAAAACAAATAAATCTCAATAAATACTGGGAATCAGAGCAACTATTTTCCCTACTAGTGGGTAGCTATGCAAATAAAGCAGGTGCCCTCAAAAAAAATTAAGACTTTGACAATTAGCAACTTTGGAATAAAATTGGGTGGATAGTTGTTGAAAAATGGGCAATGATAATCACCCTGTGTCAAGCGAACTAATTCCTGCAGAGATCATGGAGATGCCTTCAGTGGAACAGACATTTAAAAAATTTGGTAAAATCAGTTTGAGGTTATGACAGGTTAAGATTTTATAGTAAAAGGCACTATAATGACTTTGATTGCTATTTTTACTGTGAAGAGAATCTATCATTTTAAAAAGGAATCTATGTGACAAGAGATAAAATTCATAGCATTAATCCCCCTTGTGTTCAATTGTAACATTTTATTGTTGAGCCAGGGCTCCCATTTAATTGCTCTTGTTTGTATACCAATGCACTGAAGTCCAAGCTTCCCAGTATAAACTCAATGCTTATAATAGTCAGTTTTTGTCTGTCCAGACTTCTTTGATTGATCATTTTAAGGGGCACATCTGTTGATGGGTTTACTTGCGGGGAGGCAGTGCCTGGTGCACGTGGGGCACGTGTGGCAGTCAAAGGTTGATGGCAGTGGTGGCAGCAGGGTAGGGTATGGGGGCTTGGTGGAGAACAAAAACAGCAGAAGGTAAGGGGAGCCCAACAACAAAGTTATCCTGGCTGGAGAGATGGTTTCTGTTTGGGATGGGATTGATGGGAGGGACAGCATGGGAGGGACAATGGAGTTGGTTAGGTGTGGCAAAATGGTGGGGATGGTTATTTGATACAAATTATTATTCGAAAGCAATTCTTTGTTCCAAACTCCATTCCCTAGCTACTGACTCTATCCCTTTCCCTGGTAACAGTCTGAGATTAAGCCAGTCTGTTTGCAATCTTGGTGTCACATCTGACCCCAACAGGAGCTTCCAACCTCATTTCTATCCCTGTCTCAGCCCATCTGCTGCTGAAACCCTCATTCATGCTGTCGTTACCTCTACACTTGACTATTACAACGCACTCCTGGCTGGTCTCCTACTCTCTATAAACTTGAGGTCATCCAAAACTCTACTGCCCGTGTCTTAACCCACACCAAGTCCCGTTCCCCTATCGCCCCTGTGCTCACTGACTTACAATGGCTACTGGTCAAGCAACAATTTGATTTTAAAATTCTCATCCTTGTTTTCAAATCCTTCCATGGCCTCGCCCCTCCCTATCTCTGTAATCTCCTCTAGCTCCACAACCCTCCAAAATATCTGCACTCCTCTAATTCTGGCTTCTTGTGCATCCTTCATTTGAATCGCTCCACTGTTGGTGGTAATGTCTTCAGTTGCCTTGGCTCCAAGCTCTGAAATACCCTCCCTACGCCTCTCCACCTCACTTTCCTCTCCTTTAAGGCACTCCTTAAAACTTACCTCTTTGACCAAGCTTTTGGTTATCTGACCTAATATCTCCTTTTGTGGCTCGGTATCATACTTTGTTTTATAATGCTCCTTTGAAACGCCTTGGGACGTTTTATTATGTAAAAGGCACTAGATAAATACAAGATGTTATTCTTTGCGCTAAAAATTAAGATGAATTAGATTTGAATGAAAAAGATTTAGAAAAGCTGTCGGGTGAATTAAAAACAAAAAGACTTGCATTTATATAGCACTTTTCATGGCCACCAGACGTCTCAAAGTACTTTTAAAGTGTAGCCATTGTTGTAATATGGGAAACGTGGCAGCCAACTGTGCACAGCAAGCTGTCAGAAACAGCAATGTGATACATACCAGATAATCTGTTTTTTGGGATGCTGATTGAGGTATAAATATTGACCAGGAAACTGGGGCTAACTCCCCTGCTCTTCTTTAAAATAGTCCCAATATAGTAATATCGTGCTTGAATTCCATAGTTAAATAGGTTACACAGTTTAGATGTAGCAAAGAGAAAAGATGTTTCCACCGTGAGGTGTCAATTTCTTTATATTGGTGTTTACGCTCCACCTGAGCCTCCTCCCAATCTATTTACTTCATCTCACTGTCTCAGAATATCCTTCTATCCCTTTCTCTTTCATGTACTTACTTAGCTGCCCATTAAATGTATCTATGCTATTTGCCTTAACCCACTCTCTGCTAATATCAAATTGGATTATGCATGTTACAGTGCTGTAAATTTTATGTGATAAAACAATATCCACAGACCTCAGGCAAAATTTGTGGAACCATTAACTTTTTTGTTGTAAATTGCCTAATTTCTTTTTGATACTTACGTGTTACAGTATCTGAAAACCCCTCGGACGTCCAACTCTCGGGTTGTTGCAGTTATTAGGGGGGCGTTTGTATTTGAGGAGCCCATACCAATAAGAAGCAAAACTCCGCCAGACTTGGTAGCCTAAAAAGAGGAGATAGAACAGGAAAAAGTGACATTTCTTAATTCTAAATTTATCTTTTGTAAGGAAGATCAAACTTTACTATCCTGATAATTCAAAGTTGTTTCTGTGTTAATAAAACTGACATACCAAATAATTTGAATCAATAATGACATGGCAAAATTGAAATTTAGTGCTTAGTTGTACTCATAGTCATCATGTGAAAAACAAGGCGACAAATGTACTTTTCCTGTAATACAAGATCCTTGTTAAATAACAAGCAGTCACCAGACTTTTCTTTCGTCTACATGTCTCCCATCTAGTTAGCCTTAAGATTACGAACAATTAAAAGGGGGGGGGGGGGGAAAAAAAAAAAAAAAAAAAATCGAAAAATAGGCCGCCCACCCCAGGCCAATCAAGGCCCTTAAGTTGCCAATTAACGGCCACTTAAGAGCTATCGCCCACCTCCACGTGGATTTTACACGTGGCAAGTGGGCATCCTGGAGCCTGGAAAGGCTGTCAGGTAAAAGCTGGCAGCTTCTCAGCGCCCCAGGGGTGGGCCTGCTTCCCCAACCATCCCCAGGACCCAACATGTACCCCCTTTCCCCCCCAAATGACTACCCTCGCCTCACCAGGGCCCAACCGATTACCCCCGGCGAGGCAACCAAAACTCACCTGAAATCCCGGCTCCATATCTTCATCTGCCATCGGCTGGGGCTGCAGTCCCAGCAGTGGCCACCGCTCCCAGTGGCGCTGCTGGGACTAAGAGCGGCCGGCCCGCTGAATGGCCGGCAGCTCAATGAAGCGGGACTTCCTCCCTCAAGCAGGTGGAAGTCCCACCTCAGAACAATTAAAGTCTGGGGACTCGTAAAATGGGGGACGGATCCCCAGGCTAGAGGGAAGCAGGTTCGCCACCAACTTTAACGTCGGTGGCCAACTCCTATCCGTCCAATGTAAAATCCAGCCCAATGCCTCCCATACTGATTGCTCAAACAGTCAACTGCAATACATGCTGTGGCTCTGTGCTAAACCGGGAATGTCTCACGCTCAATCCCTGATCTATGCTTAATTATCTCATCTTTAATTGGGTAGTTATGAGGACAGAAGGCAGGGGGCGGGGGTCTAGCTTTGCCTTCCCTGTCCTGTGCTATGGAAAGTTGGGGCAGAAATGTACAGTTGCTGCTCCTGATTGCTATCCTGCATTACATAGTATATTGTTCCTATTGTTACACAAGAGCACAACCAACTCACTCACCATGAGCAAAACCATGGGGAATGTTAAATAGCACAGCAGTGTTACTTATCTATGAGTTTTTTTAGGTTTAATAAAGATCTACGTCTATTACTTAATTTTCTCAAATGGAGCCAATAAAAACTGGTTTACTCCCCAAGAAACACACCAAGCAAGATTCATAACCCTATTGAGGTCACCAAGTAACAGTGTGCTGATGGTTTTGATATCTTTTCCCTCTGGAAGCTGGGCATCCATTCCACCTCCAAGGGCTAGAGAAGATAAGACATTCACAGGTTTATCTCCTTTAGGCTACACACTAACCCAGGTTTCATTCCAAGAGGTGAATGAGCTTTTGTTCCAAGCACTTGCCATTTCTATTCCATTTTACAGTGTGCTGTGTCACCTGAGGAACCAGTGTGCTAGAGTAGAAGTACACTGCATAAAATCTCATGTCTTGTCTCATGTCTTTGGCCTTCTTGTCTCGAGAGACAATGGGTAAGCACCTGGAGGTGGTCAGTGGTTTGTGCAGCAGCACCTGGAGTGGCTATAAAGGCCAAATCTACAGTGACAGACTCTTCCACAGGCGCTGCAGATAAAATTGGTTGTCGGGGCTGTTACACAGTTGGCTCTCTCCTTGCACTTCTGTCTTTTTTCCTGCCAACAGCTAAGTCTCTTGAACTCACCACTCTTTAGCCCCGCCTTTATGGCTGTCCACCAGCTCTGGCAATCACTGGCAACTGACTCCCATGACTTGTGGTCAATGTCACAGGACTTCATGCCACATTTGCAGACGTCTTTGAAGCGGAGACATGGACGGCCGGTGGGTCTGATACCAGTGACGAGCTCGCTGTACAATGTGGCCTTGGGGATCCTGTCATCTTCCATGCGGCTCACATGGCCAAGCCATCTCAAGTGCCGTTAGCTCAGTAGGGTGTATATGCTGGGGATGTTGGCCGCCTCGAGGATTTCTGCGTTGGAGATACGGTCCTGCCACCTGATGCCAAGGATTTTCCGGAGGCAGTGAAGATGGAATGAATTGAGATGTCGCTCTTGGCTGACATACGTTGTCCAGGCCTCGCTGCCGTAGAGCAAGGTACTGAGGACACAGGCTTGACTTTTGTGTTCCGTGTCAGTGCGCTATTTTCCGACACTCTCTTGGCCAGTCTAGACATAGCAGCGGACGCCTTTCCCATGCGCTTCTTGATTTCTGCATTGAGAGACAGGTTACTGGTGATAGTTGAGCCTAGGTAGGTGAACTTTTGAACCACTTCCAGAGTGTGGTCGCCAATTTTGATGGAGCATTTCTGACGTCCTGTCCCATGATGTTCGTTTTCTTGAGGCTGATGGTTAGGCCAAATTCGTTGCAGGAAGCCACAGTCCTGTCGATGAGTCTCTGCAGACACTCTTCCATGTTAATGCAGCATCGTCAGCAAAGAGGAGTTCCCTGATGAGGACCTTCTGTACTTTGGTCTTCGCTCTTCAATGGGCAAGGTTGAACAACCTGCCATCTGATCTTGTGCGGAGGAAAATTCCTTTTACTGCATAAAATAGGTACTGTTGAAATTGGATGCGCTGCCTATCAACGGCTTGCCCAAAAACCTGCAGGCGTTAACTTATTTGGTCTAAATAAAATCAGTCCGCAGAAAGGACCTTTCAATTTAATTCACCAGTAATTTTAGATAAGATCCTGGATTCTTTAACACAAACTTATAACTTCCATATTTGGATGGAATTATTCACTTCTGTTGGTAGGATGTTGAAGAGGACCATTTTACCAGAGAGATCTTTTTTTTGTCATAAGATCCTTTTTTGTGCCACCGACATCTAGAAAACAACATGGTGCTCTTGCAAGGCTGAATGCTTCAAAGTGAAATGCTTCACTGAGTTATCCTTTGATCAAATAGCGGGCTAGCTACACATTCCTTTAAAGATTGGCATAGTGGCACCACAATGGTTATGAGAGATCACTCCACAGCCCTCATAGAGTAAAGAAAATCTAAATTTAATTTCAGAGAGACCCAAAAGAGGCATATGAATATACTCATGTCCCTAAAATAAATCTTTGGGAAGCTGAGTGGCATTGTAAGCAGTGTAGATGGAAACATCAAATTATAAAGTGATATTGATACATTAAGGCAAAATTGTGACAAACAGATTTCAATGTCGGTAAATGCGAGATCATCCACTTTGAACCTATAAAATGACAGAACAGGGTACTTTCTAAATGGTGAAAAGCTAGAAGCAGTGGAGGTCCAAAGAGACTTGGAGGTCCAGGTACATAGGTCATTAAAGTCAGGAACTAGTACAGAAAGTAATTGAAAAGGCTAATGGAATGCTAGCCATTATATATACACAGGACTAAAATGCAAGGGGATAGACGTCTTGTGTCAGGCAAACCCCACCTGCCAAGACTGAGGCACACATTATATCGCCACATGAACATTAAAACTTTAAAAATTGCAATCTCTGACTGGAAGGACATTTGCATAGTACCAGACAATGCGGAAACAAAGGGAGCCAATTCCTGTTCCTCCAATACACAGAAGTGGTTAAATCAGTTTTGATCACATAACTGGCTGTTGCAGAGTTTTTGAACTCCCAAACAAAGGAATTTCCAGACAGACAAAGCCGTGTGCTCATGGAATAAAGACCTTCTCCTGGGACTGAGAACATCTCCTCTCCTGCCTGCCTGCCTTCATCTCTTTCCACAGAACTGAATCTCATGAAAACACATGAAACTCAAAGAGAGAAGGGTTTGCCACATGAACAAAGTTTTAAGAAGATTACTGGGCCCCAATGAATCGCAAGATCATAGCTTCAATCAAGCACTACAGCGAGCTTGAGAAACAGTAACAAGATATTGCCTCAAACTGTTCTACTTATCTTTCCTTCTGCTCTTTTCTATTCCTATGTGCATGCTAGTGTGAGTGCGTCATATATCCGTAGGTGTGAACCGTATTAGAGTTTAAGTTTAAGGTTTTTAATAAATTCCCTCTTTCTGCTTTAAACCAAAGAAAGCCTGTGCGTGCTCAGTTCTGTGCCTTATAATTGGAAACTGTGAACACGGATTCACAAAAGGGGAGCATAAAACACAGTGAGTTTAAAATTAAACCCTGTTACAATAAGACCAGGTGAAGACAGCAAAAGTGCCTTAGATATTGCTCACCTGGTCGTAACACTTGCTTCAGCTATACAAATCCCTGGTTAGATCATGACTGGAGCACTGTGAGCAGTTCTGGGCACCACACCTTTGGAAGGATATATTGGTCTCAGAGGGAGTGCAGCACAGATTTCCCTGAACAACATCTGGACTTTAAGGGTTAAACTATGAGGAGAGATCACACAACTAAATGACCTACCCCTATTCTATGTTCATAAATCAGATGGAATAGACGATGCAGGATAGGAGTGCCCCATTGAGTAAACTTATTTGAAAAAGTTGGGGTACAGCAGTCAAATGGTTATGACCATAGGTTGTGAGTTCACTTCCATTACAGCAAGGAATGAAACTGAATTCAATATATGTTAACTTCTAAGCTGCCACCAGAAAAAAATGACCATGAAAGCCAGCAAACTGTCATAATAACCCAACTGGCTCACAAATCCCCCGCACAGGAGGGAACTTGCCAACCCTACCCCCTGTCTGGTCTAAATATGTGTCCAGTTCTACACCATATGGTTGACTCTTCGTTTCCTTAACACCACAAAGGATGGGTAATAAATGTGGCCTTGCCAGCGTCAAAACAAGTGGGTAGACATCCATTGCTAGCTAATCATGCAAAAGTAGCTGACTGCAAAACATTTGACCAAACATCAATTCTACAGCTTCAATACTTACATAGATAGCAGACTGGACACACTGCTCTGCCCCAGTGCATTCAATAGATACATCTGGCATAGCGCAAAGAGCAGTCTTCACTTTCTGTGCCAATTCTCGAGGGCATGTGTTTTTGTCCATTTTAAAGATGCAAGTGGCACCCAAGCACTTTGCCATGTCCAATCGCTCTTGCACCAGATCTAAAATGATTCAATGAGGCAGTGAGATCCCAAATGATTAGGGATAAATCTGCAGCAGAAGGTTCTCTAATTTTAAATGAGGACTATTTGCCTTTATCATGGATACATTTATAACAAGTGAAATTCTTCCACGCCCTTGAATTCCCCAAAGAGATACTAAAACAAATGTCTTGTTCTTTAAACTATACCACATAAATAGGTTTTATACAGTAAGGGACACCAGATCATAATAAATGTAATTCCGTATACGAGGTTAAGGACATTAAAAATTAGATACCCAAGTATCAAGGAGTATAAAGTTATTTTTGAACTTAAGAAACAGCAGTCAACATCGATTCAGAAGAGGAAGAACCCGCCTGACGCAATTTCTGGACTTCTTTGAGAATTCTCAAATGAATTGTGGTGAGCCTGCTGACTTCTTGTACCTCAACTTTTAAAAAGGATTTGCAGAAGTTCACCATTAAAGAATGTAAAGTTGTGGGAAAACAGGGTAAATCTTGGCTATTGTCATGCTAGTTCCCCACCTGCCAAGAATGAGGCACATTATTTTTGTCATGAACATTGATTTTAAACTGTTACTGGAGTGAAGAAAGGACTTGTTAAACAGATCAGACGTGGCTTGAAAAGTCATTTGCATATTAACAGTGTTTGGAAGGACAAAGCAGCCATTCCCTGACATTCAACCCACAATGGACTTTTGATCACCAGACGTTGAAGGTGGGAGAGCTCGCATTCCAGTTTGAGTGCTAAGTTGGCCAATTACACAAATGGACATGGTCAAACCAGCTAATCACATGACGAACCTGCTGAGCAACCTGAGTTTTTTGAATTTGTACAAACAGTTTGGGCAGAAAGCCTTTTGCTTCTGGATTGAAGACGTCTCCTGGCTGGCTATCCACAGCCTCTCCCGTCTGCTCCTATCTCTTTCTCATGGAACTCCAAACCCACTGAAGACACATGAACCCCAAGAGAGAAAAGTCTCCTACAGTGAACAAGGTTCTCACAAGAATACCGGGCCCCATCGAAAAGCAGGATCTACCTACAACCAAGGACTCTACAGTGAGCTCGAAGATCCGCAACCACAACTCTTCAGATATTGCCTCAAACTTTCACTTTATTTTTCTTCTGCTCTTCTCTGTCTCTATTTGCATGTGTGTATCGTGTATGCATGCTAGCGTGTGCCGAAAGTATTGATAAGACAGAGGGTCACAGAGAATAACTGGCAAGGAGGTCATGGGGCAAAGACAAAGAGTGTGTTAATGGTGTAGTGAAAGACAAACCATTAGTGCAGAGAGGGTGTTAAATGACAGAATAATGAAAGCCCTAGCCAAAAGCAAAACATGAAAAAAGTGGGCAAGCACAAGGTAAAAAAAATTGTAATGATGAAACAATCTAAAATAAAATGAAATAAAAATAAAAAGTACAAAGTAAAGCTAAAAAAAAAAAGGTAAAACTAAAGTGGGGCCCGTCATGCTCTGAAATTACTGAATTCAATGTTCAGTCCGATAGGCTGTAGTGTGCCTAATCGGTAAAAGAGATGCTGTTCCTCAAGCTTGCATTGATGTGCACTGGAACACTGCAGCAATCCCAGGACAGAGATGTGGGCATGAGAACAGGGGGGGGGGGGGGGGGGGGCATGTTGAAATGGCAAGCCACTGGAAGCTCGGGGTCATGTTTTCGAACTGAGCGAAGGTGTTCCGCAAAGCAGTCGCCCAATCTGTGTTTGGTCTCCCCAATGTAGAGGAGACCGCATTGTGAGCAGCGAATACAGTATACTACATTGAAAGAAGTACAAGTAAATCGCTGCTTCACCTGAAAGGAGTGTTTGGGGCCTTGGATAGTGAGGGGAGAGGAGGTAATAGGACAGGTATTACACCTCCTGCGATTGCATGGGAAGGTGCTGTGGGAAGGGGAAAAGGTGGTGGGGGTAATGGAGGAGTGGACCAGGGTGTCGCGGAGGGAACAATCCCTTCGGAATGCTAACAAGGGAGGGGAGGGGAAGATGCATTTGGTAGTGGCATCAGGCTGGACGTGGCAGAAATGGCGGAGGATGTGGTGGCTGATGGGGTGGAAAGTGAGGACAAGGGGAACCATGTCGTGGTTCTGGGAGGGAGGGGAAGGGGTGGGAGCAGAGTTGCGGGAAATGGGCCAGACATGGTGGAGGGCCCTGTCAACCACAGTGCGGGGGAATCCTCGGTTAAGGAAAAAGGAAGACATATCAGAAGCATTGTTGTGGAAGGTTGCATCATCAGAGCAGATGGGTCAGAGATGGAGAAACTGGGAGAATGGAATAGAGTCCTTACAGGAGGCAGGGTGTGAAGAAGTGTAGTTGAGGTATCTGTGGCAGTCGGTGGGCTTATAATGAATATTAGTAGACAGCCTATCCCCAGAGATCGAGACAGAGAGGTCGAGGAAGGGAAGGGAAGGGAAGTGTCAGAAATGGACCATGTAAAGGTGAGAGAAGGGTGGAAATTGGAAGCAAAGTTGATAAAGTTTTCCAGTTCGGGGCGGGAGCAGGAACCGGCACTGATACAATCATCAATGTACCGGAAAAATAGTTGGGGGAGGGGGCCTGAGTAGGACTGGACAAAGGAATGTTCGACATATCCCACAAAAAGACAGGCATAACTAGGACCCATGCGGGTACCCATAGCAACACCTTTTACTTGAAGTGAGTGGAGTTGAAGGAGAAGTTGTTCAATGTGAGAATGAGTTCAGCCAGGCAGAGGAGGGTGGTGGTGGATGGGGACTGGTTGGGCCTCTGTTCAAGGAAGAAGTGGAGAGACCTCAAATCGTCCTGGTGGGGGATGGAGGTGTAGAGAGATTGGATGCTCACTACTGACTTTTTTTTTTAAAAATGAGCTCAGTAGGAACAAAGACCCTAGGCAGCCATAGAAATGGGCAAACAGAAGGGAAACTTCCCAGAAAAAAGAACCACATGTTTATTGGGATGCCAAAAAGGAGGAAAGACTGGAGAATCTTGGCCTTGAAAAAGAGGCACCTGCAAAGTGATCTTAACAAAGTGTAAACTGCATGGAAAAGGTAAGATTGGAAAATTACTTGAAATTAAACTGAAAAAAAACTAGTATAAGGCAAATTTACGACTAAAATCATGAAGTTCTTTTCACAAATAAAATGATTAATACATGGACTCCCAATTGGAATAGCAGCACTGGCACTAAGAGAAGACAGGCTGTAATAAGTTTTAGGATTTATGAATGAATGGGAATGAATGAGAGAAATGCATGGGTTTTTCTGTATCTTAATTTTTTTCCTCGACCCTTTTAATGAAATGTGCTTTTCCCAAAGTGTGGAGGTGTCATTCTAGGCCCCCACCTGCCAAGAACAGGGCACATTTATTTTGTCATTGATTTTAAACTGTTACTGGAATTAAGAGAAGACTTGTTGAACAGATCTGCCGTGGCTGGAAAGGACATATTAACAGACAAAGCAACCATTCCCTGACATCCAACCAACAATGGACTTTTGATCCGGTTGACTGCTAACATGGCCAAATACACAAACGGACATGGTCAAACCAGCTCGTCACATAACTAACCTGCTGGGCAACCTGAGTTTTTTTGAATTTGTACAAACTTGTACAAAAATTTGGGCAAAAATCTGTTTGCTCCTGGATTGAAAAGACCTCTCCTGTCTGCTCCTATCTCTTTCTCACAGAACTCCAAAACCCACTGACGACACAAGAACCCCTACAGTGAACAAGTTTAAGAAGAATACTGGGCCTCAACAAAAAGCAAGATCTACCTACAATCAAGGACTCTACAGTGAGCTCGAAGAACCTTAACCACAACTCTTCAGATATTGTCTTAAACTTTTCCACTTTATTTTTCTTCTGGTCTTTTCTGTCTCTATTTGCATGTTTGTATCATGTATGCTTGCTAATGTGGGCATGTCGCATATCCGTAGGCGCTAACCGAATTATGAGTTTAATAATTTTCAACTTTTCTTCTTTAAACCTAAGAAAGCCTGTTTGTGCTGGTTTCTTTGCCTTATAATTGGAAAGCAGTGAACAAGGATTCACCAAGGGGAGAGCTAAAAACACTGTTTAAAAATAAAACCCTCTTACGGTAAGACCAGGTGAAGGCAGAAAGGGAACCCTAGACCTCTTTCTCACCTGGTCGTAACAGGTATGGAAAAGAAATTGGTTGAAGAGCAGAAAATGTTTGACAAGTTATTCTGGGGTAGGGTGTGGGATACTCAGGAAGGATCAATTTACATCAATGATAATTAACCATAATCATACAGGATGTTATATGTGGTCATGCCACATCTTAAGTATTGCATCCAGTTCTGGTAACTGAGACTCAAGGGAGACTTTCCCGCATTGGAGACAGTGCAGAGAACAGACATATGGCTGATTCTTAGCATTGGAACCTGAACTATGAGGAAAGACTGGAGAGACTTGGTCTTGAAAAAGAGGCACCTGCAAAGTGATGTTAACAAAGTGTAAAATGCATGGAAAAGGTAAGGTTGGAAAATTACTTGAAATTAAACTGAAAAAAAACTAGTATAAGGCAAATTTAAGATTGAAATCATGAAGTTCTTTTCACACATAAAATGATTAATACATGGACTCCCAGTTGGAATAACAGAGACAAAAACCTTAGAGACATACAAAATTATGAGAGGCATAGATAGGGTAGATAGCCAGAGTCTGTTTCCCATGGTAGGGGTGACTAAAACTAGAGGGCATAGATTTAAGGTGAGAGGGAGGAGGTTTATAGGGGATCAAAGGGGTAAATTTTTCACACAAAGAATAGTGGGTATCTGGAATGAGCTGCCCGAGGAGGTGGTGGAGGCAGGAACAGTAGCAACATTTAAGAGGCATCTGGACAGGTACTTGAATGAGCAAGGCATAGAGGGATATGGAATTAATGCAGGCAGGTGGGATTAGTATAGATAGGCATTATGGTCGGCATGGACGCAGTGGGCCAAAGGGCCTGTTTCTATGCTGTACGACTCTATGACTCTCTCTGACTCGATGACATTCACCTGAAATTAAGTGAAAGTTACAAACCCCCATTTCTGTAAACATTCTGAGGTCAATTTATCATTTTAAAAAACTGCTAATTTTTCCAGAATTTTTTTTTTTTGAGGTGCTATTGCCAATTAGACTTTTGGGGATAAGCAGTGAGCGAATAGGTAAATAACGTTGAAACACGGCATTTATGACCTGTAATCTGTACAACAATGGATCAAGCTTTATTCCCCATTCCTAATTTTGCTACAGTAGTGTTCAATCTTTTCATCTTCATTGACCTCTTCGTTACTCATTACTGCGTCTCACCAGCCACATGTAAAGTTATAGAAATTATGTAAAGTTCCATTTATCTGCATTTGTTTCAAGCTGCTGATATTAACAGATGTTTCGATTTAGTGTTTACCCACAAATGAGGCAGTAGCAAAGAGCAGTCCTTCCCAAACCGCCTGACGAAATCAAAATTAAAACAGGAAAATCCAAGTGGGAATTAAATGCACAGATAGAACTTAGTTGCCTGGGCTTTGCAAGCTGGGAGTGGGCCCAAAAGCTATGGTTTGGACAGCATCACCCCTTAAGTACACAAGCTCCTCTCTGCTTCATTGCTTCACCACAGAACAGCAATGTTATAAGATAAGCCAAAAAGACATAACATTCAGATATTTTAACAAGAAAAAGAACATTTTTTAAAATCACACAAAAAATATTCTTACCACAAACCACAATTGGACCTGCCCCCATAGACTTGGCAACAAGCAGATTCATAAGTCCGATTGGCCCTAAATGAAAGATTGACAGATCATTTGCAAAGTACTGGGACAGAGCTGTATTATTTATGCAAACAGAGATATCTAACATGTGAATGTCAGCTTATTTTGCTTGTTTCACGAACAGTATTTTTTTCTTCCCTTTCCCTTTATTTGTCTCCCACAATATGCATCACCCCAAAGACAAAGTCTGGGAAAACACCTTCCTCCAAGACAACAAGAGATGCATGGCCAGTGAGAGAAGAGCACCCCCTCACAGTGGGACACAACAACATAATAGAAAACAAGAGTAACTGCGAGAAATAACAGGTACTATTTCACCGGGACACTGAGCTCTTTAGTCTCATCTTTGTTTGATTCAGAAAGCTTTTCATGTCATTCCTTTACGTTTGGCATCTCTTGACATTGCCTGGAACTATCGGATGGTGGCCCACTTGGAAACAGAATATGGTGGTCTTGCCAGCTTACTTCATCCCTGGCTATCTCCACTTACCATATTCAATGCATGGCCCTGCCCACTGGAGCAGATTCCCATTCAGGATTACAGTATAAATACACGCAGTGCATTAACTGCAAGCAGACTGGAGTTGAAACTTTTTACTTTGAGTCGCAGTGCTGTAACCACAAGATCAGAAACGCTCTGAAAAATCACTCAATTAAGTTTATTTCAGAAGTTGGGAGACTGCAGGGCGCATCAAGTGACACACTTCAGAAGGGTCACCAGAAGCAGGTTTGTAAAATTAGCCCTATTTTCTATCTATATTATGGCTCAACTATCACCAGTAACCTGTCTCTAGATGCAGAAATCAACAAGCGCATGGGTAAGGCTTCCACTGCTATGTTCAGACTGGCCAAGAGAGTGTGGGAAAATGGCGCACTGACACGGAACACAAAAGTCCGAGTGTATCAGGCCTGTGTCCTCAGTACCTTGCTCTACGGCAGCGAGGCCTGGACAACGTATGCCAGCCAAGAGCGACGTCTCAATTCATTCCATCTTCGCTGCCTTCGGAGAATACTTGGCATCAGGTGGCAGGACTATATCTCCAACACAGAAGTCCTTGAAGCGGCCAACATCCCCAGCTTATACACACTACTGAGTCAGCGGCGCTTGAGATGGCTTGGCCATGTGAGCCGCATGGAAGATGGCAGGATCCCCAAAGACACATTGTACAGCGAGCTCGCCACTGGTATCAGACCCACCGGCCGTCCATGTCTCCGTTATAAAGACGTCTGCAAACGCGACATGAAATCGTGTGACATTGATCACAAGTCGTGGGAGTCAGTTGCCAGCATTCGCCAGAGCTGGCGGGCAGCCATAAAGACAGGGCTAAATTGTGGCGAGTCGAAGAGACTTAGTAGTTGGCAGGAAAAAAGACAGAGGCGCAAGGGGAGAGCCAACTGTGCAACAGCCCCAACAAACAAATTTCTCTGCAGCACCTGTGGAAGAGCCTGTCACTCCAGAATTGGCCTTTATAGCCACTCCAGGCGCTGCTTCACAAACCACTGACCACCTCCAGGCGCGTATCCATTGTCTCTCGAGATAAGGAGGCCCAAAAGACAAAGACAAAAGATTATGAACATCTACACTGAGCTAACCAAAATCTAGAGGTAACCTGCAATTAGGGATGAGGGCGCCATTGTAATCCATCACAAACACCAACATTTCTCTGCAGACATCACATATCAACAAATCGATTTAAGAACCTATGCCATATTTAGTCCATATTGTGAATCATCGACGCAGTCATCTCCATTGCTGAGCCTTCAACCAAAGCTATGGTCATACTATCTGGCAGTTTCTGAAATTGGTTTATCTATGTTTGTTTTTGGCTTATTCCAAATTCTTTTTCGATTGACTAAGGGGGATCCTCCCCGCAGCGGAGTCTTTTCCTTCTTGATCTCAACTTAAGACAAGGCCAAAATTTGTGACAATTTCTCATAAATCCATTTAGTTGCTGATATCAGTGACAAGAAATCTGCATAAGCAACTGCCTACCTGCCCCAAAGATGAGGACCTTTTGACCCATACACACTCCACCTCTACGACAGGCATGAATGCCAACAGAAAGAGGCTCAATCATTGCACCTTCCTCAAAGTTCACACATTCAGGAAGCCTGAAACAAGGAGACACTACAAATGTTAACATTTCCTTACCATTTGTTATGTAGGAAGTTTTTCAAGTCATTCCTTATGTTTAGCATCTGTTGTCATCTGGAAAAGTATCAGATGATGGCCCACTTTGAAATAGAATGTCTACAGAAGTGCTGATGGTGTCTAGCTTCATCCCTGGTTATCTCTGCTTACCCATATTAAATGCATGGCCTTACCCACTAACACTGTTCATTTAATGAGAAGGAATATAGTAGTGTGGAATTGTGACAGAGAGGAGGTAGAGCCTCTTTTAGAATGTTGATGCAAAACTATTTTAACTAATATATTTGATGTTGTACTTTATGTGGCTTTGATAGTCCATTCAAATATCAATTTGAGGGAATACAAAATAAAAATAAAATAGTCCACTGGTTGGGGTTGTTTCAAGGGTATACATCGCAGGTTCATGTTAATAAACTGTTCATTGTTTCAGTGTCTTACTGTAGCTCATTACTCCAATGAAAAATGCATGAATGAAATGTACATGCATATCATTGTGATCCTACCCTCGGAAAATATGTTTGGCATTTTGTTTTTTAAATTTGGCAATTAAAAAAAAAAATTAATAAAAAAGGAAACATTTTCGGGGGTATGGGGAAAGAATGGTTTTGGGAGCTGGCACAGGCACAGTGGGCTGAATGTCCTAAGATATGATTCCACAAATGTTTTATCTTTTAAAAGTCATTATAATTTACCAGGGATGTGGACAGTTTTCCAAATATTTCCCAGCATTCTCGGCACTTTGAAGTCCAGTTCACCTAATTGATTTTTTTTCACTTTTCACAATCTGGTGTCCATTTCCTGCTGTCATATATTTATATAAATACGATATATTTATAGACGGGAAGAGATCATTTGATACAATGTAAAGAACACTGAGGGGGTGCAGTTTGCAGTCCATCGCTGGTCATTGGGGACGGATATAAAAGTGAGTGTTTAGCGACGTATTCAGTCTCTGATTAAAATAAAGTCTGGGTTGGTGGAAGGGAGGGGGATAGCTGAGCAACGTACAGATAATTTTACAATAGAGACAGAATGTACTCTATACCATGGATTAGCTCCTGGGATAGTTAATTTGGTCTGGTCTTGCTCCTAATGTTGCAATAAGGGTTAGTACTCATTACAATTTGAGGTCTTAAAGTACTGCAATTTGTTTTCAATGATCATGCTCAATACCCATAATTAGCTGTTATACTTAATCTGCACATGTAGATAGTACATTACCTGGAACTAATAACTTTCCCAAATGCAGCCATCTATGTACTTCATACAGACTTGTGCTACATTTTTAATTACACTGTTTCCAGTTTAATGAGCTAATGTATTTATTTGCAGCTTAAACACATAGTAGTATTAATAGAAAATTACTAAGGATACAATAATCACAAGTATACAACTCTATTCTTAAGGGCCTAATTCACGCTCTTGATCTCACAAGTGAGCACAACAGTCTTTTCACCTAATAATCACTGTTAACATTGATCCAATATCCATGCATAAACACTTTCAACAGGAGCCCCTAGAAAATGGTCAGGAACAGCCCCGGCTACATTCCCAATTCCCAAACTCAGCAATGCTGAGGTCAAGTGTAGTAACCCCCTACCACCAGGGGGAAGACAAGTAAATATAAATGAGGAACTCACTTGAAACAGTAGTTGGCATTGTGGACATAGTACCGACAAAGAGTTCCATCATCAGGAGGAGTAGCACAGAAGAAAATCGACGGAGAGAGATTGTAGCGTCCAATTTTGGAAAACTCACAATTTTCTCTTGGGACACCAGGCTCAATAGCAACTCTGTCACCTATAGCAGAGGAAACACTTGTGAACCATACTTTTTTTTTTCCCTTTTGAGCAGCTACTCTTTGTGAAAAGAAGTTATTAGTGGTGTGGAATAGAACAGTCCTATTCCCATATAGATGTAGTGCATCAACAATGCACCTTATCAGCCACCTCAAAAGAGCACCAGTGTGACATTTTCTTTCCCCCTCAATTAGACATTGTTACTGTCCTTTCAAAGTGAAACCATCTATTTAGTGTCAAACTATCAGCAGTTTTGTGCCTGTCCAGAGACAGAATAATCTAGGATGACGTCATAACTGAGAGTGCTGCAGACCAAAGCCCTGTCTTGGTCTCTCAGCTGAATATATTTTTAAAAACCCCATGGCACTATTCAACGAAGAGCAGAGAAATTCTCCTCGGTGTCCTAGCCAATGTTTATCTCGAAACCAACATCATTAAAACAGATTATCTGGTTACCTCATTGATCTTTATGGGACTTTATTGTGGCTGCTGTATTTCCTACAACAGTAACTACACATTAAAAAGTAATTAATTGGCTTGAAAGCATTTTGGAACATCCTGCGGTGGCAAAAGGCGATATATAATTACAAGTTCATTCTTTCTTTTTGATAATGTGTCTTTAGTGGACTGACCTATTTTCAGGTTTTGTACTCCAGCTCCCAATTTATGTACAGTCCCTGCAGCTTCATGCCCCAGAACCATTGGTTTCTTTACAACAAAATCTCCAATTTTTCCATGTTGCCAGTAATGGACGTCGGAGCCACAGATCCCGACCGAATGTATTTTTAGCAGGACCTCTGAAAGTACAGCACAGCAAGAAAATTAAAACAATTGTTTCAAACCAGAATCCAACCCTCAGCAGAAGAACATTTAAAATTAAAGCTTGGATGCAAATCCTTTCAAACATGAGACATGCCTTAAAAAAAGATACATTTTAAGGTTTAATGGAAGTGGTGCAATTAAATTGGTAGCATTCTAAATTATTCAAATTTGCTTTCTGTGAAGAGAATTGGTATGATTCAATATTGTTTCTATCAACCATGCTTGATGCTGTATGCACTGATGAAAAACTATCTAGGAGAGAATACACAGATCAACTTGGGGTCTTGCAAAAGGAGATCTTTCAACTAATAAAAATTCCATGTTAGCAATCAAACAGCCCCTGTAGCGTTGACGACGTCTCCCCTTGTAACTGAAAGTACAAGGAATAGCTGGCTGTTAATCTGCAGCATGCGTTAAGTTCCTAAAGCAGCAAAGGTCACAAGAAATGGGCATCTCTGTAAATTTTGTGCAGGAACAGGTAAAAGAAGGAAACCAGACAGCATACAGTCATTCCATTTATAGTTTATACGTGACTAAACCAACGGGAAAAAAAATTGCTGTGCAGTAGCGCAACAGGTTAATCAAGGGTGTGGCAGTAAAGAATAGTTGTCGAGCTGCATCCCATAAGGATATAATGATGTATTGCCTTGCAGTTGGGTTTACTTTGCTTGGTTACCAGAGTTTGCAGAGCTGACAAGAATTTTCCACTGGGGGATTAGCAAAGAATCTCGCTTGCTTTTGAGCAACTAGGAAACAGCTTTAGGAAGATCATTTCTCAATAATCCACTTCTCCAGGTCATCAACCTGCATCAGCTTGCATGAAACTGTGTTCTCATTATTTACACCCATCAGTATAATGCTTCAAGCATCCTGACCAAGTCGTAGGGGAATCTTACTCTAAAACATATAGAACTTTTTAAAACAGGGAACAGGAGTGCTAAAACTCTACATGCCATTCTTCAAGAACTGTTACAGAAGGTAGCAAATCTTATGACAAACATGTAGTACCCAGTAATAATGAAGCACTTATTCCAATCCAACTATTACTTAACCTTGTGCCTGAAGCATCTTCTTCAATATTTGAGAATGGTGGAATTACAATTAATGATTTGAAAATCCTGCAACACATGGTATAATAGTACTAAAGTCTGCACTGTATTACTGTCCTATAGGCCAGGGCAGTAACCTGTGCTTTTTTGTACAATGAATGTCTCTAAGATAGGCTGCAGAGCCTGAAAAAGGTAAAATAAACAATTCAAAAGAACAGAGGAAGACTTTGTTCGGGAAATCTTTTTAAGAGCATGCTTACCACCAGCGCCTGGTTCCGGAATGGGACGATTTTCCTGTGGAGAGAAGAAATGTACTTTGTGATGGGAACAAACAGAGATTTTAGTACCAATTTTCTTTTTAGCATGTTTTACATCAGCAGGCCTGCTAGCCTGAATGGTGAAAACCGTGTGACCTCCTCCTCCACCTCCAACTTCTCCTTCGGGTCATCACCACCTCCCAACCTCCAGCACCTTCCACAAAAATTTAAATGCAACAGGATCACAATGGCAGTAGCTGGCGGGAGTCTACACACAACTTTATGTAATTTTATTTTAGTAGCATGCAATTAAGTAAATCCAAAGAAACAGTCTCAGTTTAAATCATTATGAAAGTCTTGGTAAGTGTAATAACATGGAATTCCAGTCACCAACTATCATAAGAATTGATTTTAGCTAAAGTAACTCCCACTGCACACAAGTCCATCAATAATCAAACACTGCACCAAATTAAATATTTTTCCTCTTGCAACATATGTATTCTTCCACATATGTTTCTATGAACAGTTGCATAAAACATTCACATAGACTATCTTCAGCCCTCCTGTTTCAGTAAATTGCAGCCTTTTAAAAAGCAACAACAATGGAATGCATCTCTCAGAAGCCCATTTGCAGGATAACACAAGTACGATACGCACACGATCACAATCCGAGTACAGGATATATATGAGATCATAATCTGAGTATGTGATCTGCATCACAATATAAGTATATGATATCATAGCATTGTACAGAAGGAGGCCATTTGGCCCATCAAGTCTGCACCAGCTCTTTCAAGGAATAACCCAGTTAATCCCACTCCCGGCACCTTTCCCTATAATCCCCACAATTTTTTCTCCTTCAACTAATTATCCAAATTCCCAATGAAGGCTACTATTGGATCTGTTTTCACCAGCCTATCAGGCAGCACATTCCAAATCTTAATGATTGGTGGTAGAAAACACTTTCCCTCATGTTGCCTCTGGTTCTTTTGACAGGCTCCTTAAATCTATGCCCTCTGGTTATTGACCCTTCAGCCACTGGCTCTTCATAATTTTAAACACCTCCATCAAATCTCCTCTGAGCCTTCTCTGCTCTAAGGAGAATAACCCCAGCCTCCCCATGTAACTGTAATCCCTTATCCCTGGAACCATTTGAGTAAATTCCTTCTGTACAGAACAAAGATCACAATGTGAGTACATGATAGACAAGATCTTCAGCTTTCAAGGCAAAGAGGTTACCAGTTTTAAATCGCCTGGTCCATGGACCACCACACTTAAATTCTCCGACATCTTCAATTTCTTAGCCCTGTGACTCGTGGTTTCTGAATCGGTTGGAAGGGAATTGGAGTAGGAAGTTCAGCTGCAACGTTCCTTTCCTATCGAGATAACGTTATCATTGGTCAGTTTTTCCCGTTTTCTGCGTTTTTTCCCCTCTTCTTTCGCCCAAGCTTATAACACACTCACTCTCACTGCACTGTTTTGACGGTATAACCCATCCGGTCCAACGCCGGGTATTTTAAGACAATTTGCGTCACAAAAACTATCACGGTTACCTTTCAGGCGTGGCAAGTTTACACCTGTGACATCTCCCACGTCATCCTTTACAACGGTGGGCCTTGATTGGCTGAAACCTGGCCCCTTTTCTGCCAGTCAAGAGTCCAAAATGTGCAATGTTGGGGGACATAGACTAAACTAACTGTTTTTAAACGAGCAAAATCTAAAGATGATACTGTTTCCCTACTTGTTTCCAGTTCGGGGACACCCAAAGCCCTGTCAGTATTTGCAAAAGCCCATACAGAAAAATGTATTTAAATCACAAAATATAAATTTAGAAAATAACATCCATATTTGATAAGGGGGCATAAAAACTGCAAGGCACTCTCGTCCATTCAATGAACTACTTTTTCCAAGTGCGATCAAGGAGACACGCACTGACTGGTCACAAAACAGCAGCCAGAACATTTTGTGTTGATTAATGGATGGAGGATGACCAGGCCATTGGGAGAGCCACTCTACGAACTGTCGCGTAGATCCATCATGATGAATCTTCAGAGCAAGCAAAGGTGTCAAAGGATGAAATCCCTAATAATGCATCAACCTCGCTTAAACTCAGCACCTTCTGAATTAGACGCAACTCTGCTCCCAGATCTCACTGATTGATCATGAATATTCTGGGATGAGTGATGGCAGTGAATGTCTGACTTGGCACATCCGTGTCCAGTCCCAGATGTTGCTTTTCCAATGCAAGGATGGAAAATGTCAGGTGGACGGAGCTGGAATGGGGTTTTGATGATCTGGGTCTCCCATGGTTCAGGATGCAACATCTATGTCGATAAAGAAAACGGGAATGTGCACAGCAGAGAGGAAGATAAAGAGAGAATTAATGAGAGAGAGAAAAGTACTGAGAGAGCGAGAAAGGAAGAAACAACCAGGCAGATTCCCAATATCTGCAACTCTGGCTGAAATTGCTTGTAATTGAGGATGTTGGTTAACAATAGGGTTGCGTTTGGTTGACATGATTAGTCTATATATGAAGGAAACTCGGGCAATGCATAGAGAGGCTGTAGTCGTTTTTACCCCCAATTGCCACTGTCTTCAGGCAAAGATGGAAATAAAGGCGATTAAACTGGAAAATAGGAGATCTAACTATTATGTAGACAGAAAATGTTGGAAACTCTCAGCAAGTCAGGCCCCATCCGTGGAGAGAGAAAAACAAGAGATGGGGCGGCGCAGTGGTTAGCACCGCAGCTTCACAGCTCCAGGGACCCGGGTTCGATTCTGGGTACTGCCTGTGCGGAGTTTGCAAGTTCTCCCTGTAACCGCGTGGCTTTTCGCCGGGTGCTCCGGTTTCCTCCCACCGCCAAAGACTTGCAGGTGATAGGTAAACTGGCTGTTGTAAATTGCCCTGAGTGTAGGTAGGTGGTAGGAAATATGGGATTACTGTCAGGTTAGTATAAATGGGTGGTTGTTGGTGGGCACAGACTCGGTGGGCTGAAGGGCCTGTTTCAGTGCTGTATCTCTAAATAAAATAAAATAAAACATTTCAGGTCTGTGACCTTCCGTCAGAACTGTTCATTGGACTCGGTGACATTGAGGTGTAGTCCAAACACAAATCACAGAAGGAGCTGAGGTCTTTACGATCTATTGGCTCCACTTCATCCTTTGCTACTCGATTTCACCTTTTAGCTTCAAGTCTTTTTCTAAAGCAATAGAATCTTAGGCGACTCGACTCCATTCCCCCTTACATTGAATACCGACGTGACCTTTTGCTTGGGCCTCTCATTGGGAAAACAGCCCATGACATATAGTAATTGGTCATATTTGGAAGAGTAGATACTAGGAACCAGTTCTGTTGCATGAAGACGAGGGGAAAATATGCACGCCCTGCCCTCAAATGAAAGTCTGGTATATTGACCCTTGACATATGGCAAGTATTCCCAAAGCTCTCAAGACTTCACTGGTGAGGCTAGGGGAAAACCGAGTGCAAGGCCCATTAAGATTAGGGAACTGACAGGAGTTATATATCCGATTAAAAAGAATGTAGCAAGTTGTAAACACATATTAAACCACAAGAAACGGCATTTGTTTTGAAGTGAGACATCAAAAAGGTCACATTTGTGGAGGCAAATGTGTGTAAGTTGGTAGGTAGGTGCGATTTCCATTAGAACTTCCCCACTACCCCCGAAAACTTACATTTATATCGATAACGGTCAAAAGCAGAAGGATAGCAAAGCAAAGTAGCTTTAAGGAAGAATTTCAAAAGCGACGGAAACATTACCCACCTACAGTGGAGCAGAGTGAAGCAAAGGAGCGAATATAAATTTCACCAATGCAACTATCCGTTTATTTGAGATTTATTCGGAGAGAATAGGCAAAACACGAACACTGTGAACCCCGCAGCAGCAGTTTCCCTCAGCGACACTGAAACAGACATGGTAACATGGTGCAGCAATTTCTACATAGGCTCCCAATAGGTTGCATTATGATGCAATTGATTTATGATATGCTGCTGAGACGAACCACAAGTCAATTGAGACTTGAAAGGTCACTGACCTGAAATGTTAACTCTGCTTCTCTCTCCGCACATGCTGCCAGACCTGCTGAGTATTTCCAGCACTTTCTGTTTTTATTTCAATTGAGACTTTGTTGGTCTTGAGTTTACAACTGGGCCCACTAACCATATAACAACTTGCATTTATACAGCGCCTTTAAGGTAATTAAGAAAAGTGCCAAAGTGCTTCAGGGGACTTCAAAAATTTGACACTGAGCCACACAAGGAGATCTTGGCCCAGATTTTGCATTATGAATAGGCCAACAGCACTCACTATTATTGAGTAAATCAGACAGCAACTTCCAGAGTCCACAGATGCGCAGCTAGTCGTGGAAATCCAGAACTTGCTATCGGAGTTGCCCTGCTCCTCCACACGCTATGCTATAACAGAACTTTGGTGATAAATGCAGCATTGAAATCCACGTGACAACGTGACAAGTTACCTAAATACATGGCAAAAAACTTTAGGGCTGGTTCTTTCAGGTGCAAGTGGATTTTTAATGGTGTGATAAGTTTAAATTACTGCCAGCCAACTATTCTGGTCCTGAAAATTAAATTTTACAAGTGTGGAGTCTCATTCTTTCCGAATTTGATTATTGTTGATTTTTTAAAATGAAATTATAATTTAAAACTTTTTCCTTTCTGCCTTTTTTTCTTTGCGTCATATTATATCTCTTTTAATCCTATCTTTCTTTCCCTCTGTTTATTTTGCTTTCTGTGCATGATTTTATAATTAATTAAACATTTTAATTTATACTTCCTGGTTTTGACTCTGCATAGCTCAGCGAGGATTCTTCAATCTGGTTGAAGAGTCACACTACTGCTTGCTCTGCTCACACATGCTGCAGGATGCCTGTAGTGGGTACTGCGCTGGATCAGACGCTGATGATAGCAAGTTGCCACTCAAAAGCTTGTCTATGGGCAACTGCTGACTTAATGAACAATGAGTGCCATTCCTGTCTGCAATATCCAGGCCATTATGACAGCTGAGTAAAAGCTCAATCAAAAAAGTAAGTTTGAAGGAGTTCCCTGAACGAGGAGATAGAGGTAGAGAGGTTTAAGGAAGGAATTCCAGAGATTAGGACTGAGGCATCCTCCCAACACAATGTCTGAACACTGGGGAAACATGAGGTGGGACACTCCTTGGCTCCAATTTCAATGTCAGCACTTTCCATCATTGATTGACACCACCTCATGCAATTCCCACACACCAGGGTACAGCTTTATTTCCCCTGTCCCCTGCCAGAATCATTCCTTGCCGCAACCCATTTGAGCTGCAGAGTTTAGATTCATCTGCTCTCGTAAAAACATATTTCGTGTTATGAGACATCTTTTTAAATCTTTTTTTTTTTGTTTACATTGTTGGCTGCAACTTAACCTAAATCATTGACTGAAATTTAGCCTAAATGTTTTACCATTCATTGAATGGCATGTCACATGGAGTCACCAGCTAGCTGCAACTAGAGCATACTATAATAATGTTTTTTTTAAAACTAAGTTTGAAGAACCCTTCTTGTTTTTATAATAATAATGAAATCACCCTATCCTATACCAGCTTTAGCATGAAATTGCTCAGTCTGTTACTTTAATGAAAGCTCGACATCATCCAGGACAAAGCAATCCGCTTGATCGGCACACCACGCACCAACTTTAACAACTACTTCACCACCACCAGCGCATTGTGACTGCTGTACTATCTACAGGATGCATTGCAGCAACTCACCAAGACTTTTGGACTGGACCTCCCAGACACATGACCTCCAACACCTAGAAAGAGACGGACAACAGATGCATGGGAACACCATCACCTCCAATTTCCCCACCTTGCTGACTTGGACTTATATCAGCTGTTACTTCACTGCTGGTGGATCAAAATCCTGGAATGTCCTACCCAGCAGCAATGTGTGAGCATCTTTACCACATGTACTGCAATGGTTGAGAAAGGTGGTCCACCACCATCTTCTCAGGGGAAACAAATGTTAACCAAGTCAGTGACGCCCATACCACCAGCATGAATTTAAAAAAAGCATTAAGCCATTTTAAAATAAATGACTAACCGCTAATATGCATAGTGCAATTCACTTCAATGTATATCCTTTACAAGGGGGGGGGGGTTCAGTTAGCTCAGTTAGCTAGAGTAAGCTGCAGAAAAACGCCAACAGTGCAGGTTCAATCCATGTATCAGCTGTGGTAATTCGTGGTGACCTGCTTCCTCGCCTTGCCCCACACTTGAGGAGTGGTGACCCTCAAGCTATACGTCACCAACTGTCTCTCTCTAATGGGGCGAGATGCCTATGGTCCTTTGAGACTATGGCTAGAGCAAAAGCAAATCTTCTTTATAAAAGATGGTTAGAGAAACCATGCTGTTTTCAGACTTTATCTTTGGTATAAAGAGTCTTTGTTTTTGTGTTGATGAACTCCAGTCTTTTCATCGTTGCTGTGGAATGCTATTTTAATTTGGCATATTCTGATCAAGCAGGTCCTTCAACAGAACCAGGATTCAATCTGGATTATGAAATCATAATACTTCCTTTACATTCCCACAGTTTCCAGATCTAAGCTACAATACCATGTTGATGACTAAGAGACACTGAGCAAACAAAATTGCTGCAGTGGTTCCAACAACTCTTCATGACCTGTGAACCTTCATGGTTCCCAAGTGATTGATATACCAGTATCAAATGACAATATTCTCATTCCCTCCACCTCTCTGGCAGGAAACCCAATGGCCCTGGTAAAAGTAGGCCTATTTGTCCCATAGCTACTTCTCCATTGCTGTATCAAGTCTGTAGCTATCTGTAGACAAGTTAAATGAAGTAATAATAATTTTCTAGACAACATCAGTACTTGCAGCATACATGAAGCATTCAACACTGATCAAATATTTAAAATGTTTGAACACTAAAAACAAATTAAATATGTAAAGTGTATCTGTTACGATATGCAATAAGTTTCCACATAGCTTCAGTCAGAGTTTATGTTTAGACTTGCCAGTTACATGACTACTATGCCAGTTCATCCTCCCTCCTTCATCTCAGAGTTACCCTTGGATTTGCTTACAATTGTGTGTGGCAAACACAAAATGTGGAAGGAAAAATACACCCTCGGCCCACAAAGTCTCATCCTGGCCATCTCCTCAGGCTTTTCAAAGAGCGCATGCACCTTCAGAAAACGTCTACTTTGGTCAAAAAAAACTCAGAATCACAGAATAATACAGTGCAGAAGAGGCCCTTCGGCCCATCAAGTCTGCACCGATGCATTAAAGACACCTGACCTGTCTACCTAATCCCATTGGCCAGCCTTTGGCCCATAGCCTTGAATGTTATGACGTGCCAAGTGCTCATCCAGGTACTTTTTAAAGGATGTGAGGCAACCTGCCTCTATCACCCTCCCTGGCAGGGCATTCCAGACCGTCACCACCCTCTGGGTAAAAATGTTCTTCCTCAAATCCCCCTTAAACCTCCCGCCCCTCACCTTAAACTTGTGACCCCTTGTAACTGACCCTTCAACTAAGGGGAACAGCTGCTCCCTATTCACCCTGTCCATGCCCCTCATATTCTTGTACACCTCAATCAGGTCACCCCTCAGTCTTCTCTGCTCCAGCGAAAACAATCCAAGTCTATCCAACCTCTCTTCATAGCTTAAATGTTCCATCCCAGGCAACATCCTGGTGAATCGCCTCTGCACCCCCTCCAATGCAATCACATCCTTCCTATAATGTGGCGACCAGAATTGCACACAGTACTCCAGCTGTGGCCTTACCAAAGTTCTGTACAACTCCAACATGACCTCCTTGCTTTTGTAATCTATGCCTCGATTGATAAAGGCAAGTGTCCTATATGCCTTTTACACCACCCTATTAACCTGCCCTTCTGCCTTCAGAGATCTATGGACAAACACGCCAAGGTCCCTTTGTTCCTCGGAACTTCCCAGTGTCAGGCCATTCATTGAATACTTCCGTGTCACATTACTCCTTCCAAAGTGTATTACCTCACACTTTTCAGGGTTAAATTCCATCTGCCACTTTTCTGCGCATTTGACCATCCCGTCTATATCTTCCTGTAACCCAAGACACTCCACCTTACTGTTAACCACTCGGCCAATCTTTGTGTCATCCGCGAACTTACTGATCCTACCCCCCACATAGTCATCTATGTCGTTTATATAAATGACAAACAATAGGGGACCCAGCACAAATCCCTGTGGTACGCCACTGGACACTGGCTTCCAGTCACTAAAACAGCCGTCTGTCATCACTCTCTGTCTCCTATAGCTAAGCCAATTTTGAATCCACCTTATCAAGTTACCTTATATCCCATGTGCATTTGCTTTCTTGATAAGTCTCCCATTTGGGACCTTGTCAAAGGCTTTGCTGAAATCCATGTAAACTACATCAACTGCACTACCCTCATCTACACACCTGGTACATGCTCAAAAAATTCTATCAAATTTGTTAGGCATGACCTCCCTCTGACAAAGCCATGCTGACTATTCCTAATCAAATTTTGCCTCTCCAAGTGGAGATAGATTCTCTCCTTCAGAATTCACCTTTTTTTTCTACAATGGTGACCAAGGTGACCAATGGCACAAAAGGACATCATTTAATGCAAAGCGCTTTGGGACATACTGAGGTTGTGACTAGCACTATATAAATGCAATTTTTTCTTTATATCAGACAGGTGTGCAAGCATCATGTGCAATGTAGGGCGTGTCTCACTTCGGATCGGAGCTGTACTCCACAAGTAACAGGAATGAGTGACTCAACATCAAATAATGTGTAAAAACAGTAATTTTATTGAGTAATTATTAAGTAATTATTAAACAATTATTAATGACAAAAAAGGAAAGAAAGATAACTTCATTAAAAAGAAAGGAAGGAAAGACAAAAAAAAAAGCTTATAGCACACTGCTATAACACCAAATTAGTCTGTTCACGACAGCTCCTCAAATTAGTACCATTTCCGTTTGGGACATACACCACCAAGTCTCCGGAGAACCTCGTACGGGGGTGGACTCTCCAGTCAGTGACTCCATTGACGTCCCTTCCGCCGTAGTCTTCAGTGGTTGACTAGTCCACTCCGACTGCAGCCCCGAACGCTGGATGCTGTGCCCCTTTAAGTCCAATTTCTGGCTTCATTCCAGCTTCTCGATGTTTCCGTCCAGACTGTCTCTAAACAAAGGTCGATCAAACATGAGTCCTTATCAACTTCCTCCCACGGGCACTAAGAGGCCATTCAGGCTGTTGATTCATCCTTTGATGGTGTCTCCACCGGGTTATACTGTCCGTCAATTAAACTCCATCTTCTGACTTCGCACCATAGTGGACCACCCCATGTGCAAGGTTATCCATTGTCCTGGCTTGTAGTTCAAGGGTCATCGAATACGGTAAGAACTGATATCTGTTTAAACAATGAGAATGCAAATGTTATTTTCCAGAAGAGAAAAACAGTAGCTTAGACAAAACAGCTCTGCATGGCCTACACTGACCAGCATGAAAACAAAAGGAAAAGGTTTTTGGGGAAAACAAGTTCAGACTATTGATTGTCATTGATTACATAATTAATTAATTACTTGACTCTGAGTACAATCACACTTAGTTTTAAATCAATGTCGACAAAGTAACCTTTAAAGATTCACTACAGGTTCAGTACAGGTTTTTTTTTAAAGTCAAAAGCAAAGCAAGAGCAAGGCAGAAGTAAAACATATCTAAAAAGTACAAAAAGTAATGCCTGCAGGCCTCAGGCCTACACCAGCATCACCTGACATCAGAGTATGCTCAAGGTCTGGCTCAACTGCAGTGATATTGTAGGATGCACCTTCAAAGAATAAAGACACTCCAAGGCTGGACAATATTCTTTTCTGAGGGTTTTCACAATCGATCCCATCTTTAAAAATTGGTGTTAACAGGTGAAGTGACAAACAGCCCCTAACATACTCAGTCATTTCTCAGAATTAATATAATTTTCTTTGGTAGTCTGCAAATATGTTTTATAACAATTGGTAGAAAAGTACAATCTGACAGGATTAAATATAAATGGGATTATTTAAAAAATCAGTTTGTGTTTAGATATTCTGTGGATAGATTCTATTACATCTCATCTGAGGATAAATTTATTTCAAAGAAGACTTACATTAAAAGTTAAGAGTATAGCACGCAAGCAGTCTGCTGTTTTCAAAATCACAGCTATGATTACAGTTTATGACATAGAAACATAAGAATGTACAAGACCAGGAAAAAAACATCAGTCTGCTGCCAATCGGCAAAATATTACAGTATTTTTCCAAAAATTTCTCTACCAAGTTTTTCTCCGGGTGCCTATCCAACTCTCTCAAATTCACTGAGATGATCAGGCCCCATTACCTGCACATTCTGTACACCCACTATCAATGCTTTCACCAGCACTTTGTTTACAGCACCACCGTGTGGGGCAATGTTCTCATTCCAACTGCAAAACATTTCGATCATATTGTCAGTGAGCTGTTTGTCCCATGATCGCTTTCATGAAAGAACTTGCATTTACATAGCGCCTTTCACAATCTCAGGGAGTCCCAAAGTGCTTTACAGCCAATTAAGTTAATTCATTTTGTTGCATTAGCTTTTTTCAGGACTGATACAGTTTGTTGCCTTTTACACAGTGTGTGTTCCTTGCAAATCCATCTTTGTAACTTTTTAAATGAAATGCAACTAAAATGTCAAATCCTTCACTCTTAACTTTTGCAAGTTGTATTTCTCAGCTACACTACAGAAATGGGGTTAATTTAAGACTCCCATCAACTAATACATCAAGGGTGTAATTTCTACTGTGCAGCACTGCAGAAATGACAGTATAACTCAAGTCCGATTCCAATCTGTTGTCCTTGATTTAATTTGTAATAGCTTTTTTAAAAAAAAACACATAAATTAGCCAACATGCAATTAATTGAGACAAAGTAAGGATAGATTTTTATAAATAAACCTAATTGTTGATCTTCCATGGCTTTGCTTACACAAAGTCAGAATGAAGGAAATTTCTCACAGTGCATTAGTGATGGTGTGAGTACAGGTTTAGGGATCTGCAGCTTCTTAGGACTATGAAGCTCAAATTTATTGACAGAAGTGTGCATATCCCTGAATAGTGTGGAACCTGTATAGCAAATTTAATATTGATATATGAAGGCGTTAACAAGTTGTCAAAATATTAAACTAGCCACTAAATGTAAAACATCTGAAGCCTTCTTGGTAGTTTGATGTTAATGTTCTTAGTGTCACAATGTAACTTAAGCAACAGGGTGTTATGGCAGAATACCTGTGCTATGTCTTAAAAAGTGTCTCAACAAAGGGGTTCTCAGAATGGGATTTTCAGCAGCTGGGCTGAACACAGGAAAAGAGCTAACTCCAACTACCACAGATGCTCAAAGTAAAGGGCTTTCACAGAATTGGCGGATCTCAGCTGTAAAGGTCGCAGCTTAGAGATAGCGTGTTGGGAGATAATGCCACTTTATCTGGAGTTGTTTAGCTGCCCAATCTAATCCCACCTCCAGCACCTGGTCCGTAGCCTTGCAGGTTACAGCACTTCAGGTGCAGGTGCAGGTACATTTTAAATGAGTTGAGGGTTTCTGCCTCCACCACTGATCCAGGCAGTGAATTCCAGACACCCTTCACCATTTGGGCGAAAAAGTTTTTCCTCATGTCTCCTCTAATCCTTCTACCAATCACCTTAAATCTGTGCCCCCTGGTAATTGGCCTCTCCGCTAGGAGAAACAGGTCCTTCCTGTCTACTCTATCTAGGCCCCTCATAATTTTGTTCACCTCAATTAAGTCACCCCTCAGCCTCCTCTGTCCTAAGTAAAATAACCCTAGCCGATCCAATCTTTCCTCATAGATGAAATTTTCCAGCCCTGGCAACATTCTTGTAAATCTCCTCTGTACTCTCTCCAGAGCAATTATGTCCTTCCCGTGATGTGGCGAACTTTTGGCAGTTTACGGGCTGGATTTAGTGAGCTCGTTGTGGGTCCCAGCAGTGGACCCAAAACTGGGTGTCATTCCTGCTAGTCACGTGGGCATCTGGCCCACTGCGATCAAGTGGTGGATGGACACTTTACAGAATGGAGGAGCAGGGCCCGGCCAATCACATGGCGGGGGTGGGATGCGAGATGCCAAATTTGGCATCTAATGACTTTGGAGCAGGTGATGGTGCCATTTTTAAAGTCCTGCTTGCATTGCTGCCTTGGAGTCATTTGTTGCTAGCTCGTCACACAGAGAGCAGAGTTGCAGTGATGCTGGACCCCCCACCTTCACTCCCTCCCCCCAGCCCAGAGGCAGATGCCCGGGACTTGACCCCATGGCTGCTAACCTCCTCAGCTATCTCCATCCAGGCTTGCTTGGTAGGGCGGGAGGACCTATTCTTGCCATCGCTGGGAAAGAGGACCTCCCGCCTTTCCCTTGCAGCCTGAGGGAGAATCTGAAGGGAGGCATCACTGAACCTTGGGGCCACCCTGTGTCTTGCCTCTGTCATCCCGCGGGTTCCTCGGCCAGCATATCTGTAGTGCCTCCATTCCCATGTCCCACTTCCTCCTGCGTAGACATTTGCAATTCCTAAAAAGGCAAGGTATGGAGCAGTCACCTTGGCAGAAAGCAGGAAGTTGTTGACCCTCTTGCAGCACTGTACCCAGGTTAGGCATCATCTCAGCCTGACAGATGCCTGACTGCATCTCAGCCACAGGCCACCTTCTTTCACAGCTCACTCCCATTAACCTCCCTGAGACTGGACAGGAGCATGAGCTATATAATTTAAGGTAAGGGACAGAAGGTTTAGAGGGGATTTGAGGAAAACATTTTTCACCCAGAGGGTGGTTGGAATCTGGAACACACTGCTTGAAGGGGTGGTAGAGGCAGTATTTGGATGAGCACTTGAAACGCCATCGCATACAAGGCTACGGGCCAAGTGCTGGAAAATGGGATTAGAATAGATAGGTACTTGATGGCCGGCACAGACACAATGGGCCGAAGGGCCTGTTTCTGTGCTGTATAACTCTATGACTATATAGGATACCCCAGTAGAGGACGAGGGGCTGACACTAGCAGAACTGTCATGTTGCTCTCTTTGCGGGGTATGACTACTTCCCTCTTTCCACTTACAGGACAAGAGGGCCCATAACCAGAGGGAGACAGCCCGGACTGCTGGAGGCATCCCAGATCTTCAGCCTTTCTCCACAGCAAAAGAGGAGGCATTAGAATTGGCCAGGACCCAGAGCAGCCGCTCCATATCAGATGGAGAAACTGGAGTCTCCACGCAAGAGAGAGAACTGTCTTCCATTGACAAACAGTTCATTTCTGGAGATCTACATCATGTATGGTTGGCACGATGAGCTCTGCACAGCCTATACCACACAGGTTTGTGTTCTCTCACGCAGACCGGCGTCCACAGGAAACTCAAGCAGAAGGGGGACAGCCGTCAACCTGTGAGGAGGAACCGCAGTCAGAGGATGCGCCATCCCATGACCCTCCTGCACCTTCCACCAGCACAAATACTTTCACCTCGGTAAGTTTCTGCTTATCTGTCGAATCAGGGTGACATGCTGGCAAGAGCACTGCACACGCGCCCGAGCAGCTGGCTGAGGCTGAGACAGCTGAAGCCTCTGACAGTCAGAGGGCTGTGGGTTGCCAGGCCCATGCTGAGCCCCAGGCTGATGATGAGCCTCTGGAGTCAACAGCACAGGGCATGCTGGAGCTGCAGGGAGAGGCAAGGCAACATTTGGCGGAGATGCCAGAAGCCATGCACAGCCATGAGCAGATGATGGAGGTATCCATCCATGCCATGACTGCTGCCATGTCTCAGGCATGTGAGCGCATGGCTTCCACCATCGAGAGGTTATTGACCCTCATGGAGAGCCAGATCCCACAAATGCGCGTAGACCTGCACACCATCACCTTGGCCATGAGCTCGATGCAGCCATAGCAAGGCAAGAGAAGGACAAGGCGCCTGGAGTTTTCTCCAGCTCTTCATCCTTCTCTGGTCAGCAGGAAGGTTCAAGGGTGAAAGGGAGGAGAGGCTGACCTCCACGTCTGGTGGCGCCCCTCAGGGTGCTCCGAGTTTGAGCAGCGGCTCCTCCTCAGTCCCTCCACCACTGAGCCCAGCTCCACCAGCCACAATGCTTGAGGAGAGTCCTGCACCAGTGCAGGAAACCTTCAGGCAGCCAGGGGCCCTCCAGGCCTCAGGCAGCCAGAGGACGTCCGGCAAAGCCATCATAAGCCAAGGGGGCAAGCCTGATCAGCAGCCTGCCTCTAGCCCAGAGGCTAACGCAAGTGTCACACCACGTAGAAGCACTCGTAAACATATAAATAAAACCACATAGAGACACTTGGGGGGTTCATGGGTTTTGAAATTTGACATATGCTCCATCATATAAAATTCTTTTGTTCGAGCCAATAACATTCATTGTGTAAAAGTGATTATTCTATCATGCATTAATTGTGAGCTGCTGACTTTACCCTTCCCCATTAGTGGATGCCAATGTAGACACAGCTCTCATTTGTATATGATCTCCCAGGGGCCGCAGCACGTGGTTCTGCTGGGCGCTAGGCACGGAACGCAACTAGAAAGGAAGCGACAGACTGCTTGTATTGAGGTGAGTCTTTATTGTTTTTACTCTGAGTGGCCATCAGGGTGGCGGTAAGTGTATTTATGAGATTGTCTCTTACTTCCATGGTCTGTCGCTCAATCTGTCTGGCCTCCTGTACAAGGGCTTCAACATCCAGTGCTGTCCCCCAATGGCCTGCTAGATGGTCGCTCAGGTGGACGCGTGACAAGTGTTGTACCTCCCCTCTGCTGCATTGTGAGGGTCCCTCACAGGTGTCAGTAGCCGTGTCTTCAGTGGGTAGCCCCTGTCCCCAAGAATCCATTCCTGAAGGCGAGCGGGAGGGCCTGAAAAGCTGTGGCACCTGGGACTGACGAAGTCTATAAGTGTTGTGGGCACACGCCTGCAGGAAGCACTTTCAGTTGACTGAATGGAAGCCCCTCCTGAAGACCACAGGCTGGTCTGGTGGAACCTTGATGGCCACATGCGTGCAATCTATCACATCTTGCACCCAGGGGAATCCAGCGATGGCCCCAAATCTGATGGCCCTCTCAGTCTGACTGTCAGGGTCGGTCCAATAGCGCACATAATCGCCGGCCCTCTTGAACAGGGCATTGGTCACCTCCTTGATGCATCGGTGGGCTGCTGCCTGGGAAACCCTACACATGTCCCCGGTGGATCCTTGGAATGATCCAGACATGTAAAAGTTTTGTGCCACTGTCATCTTCAGGGCCACTGGCATGAGGTGACCACTCAATCCCATAGGTCGCTACTCGTCCAGCAGCAGGGAGCGTCAGTCAGTGATGGCCTCCCTGGAGAGGCACAGTCGCCATTGACAATGCCACTTAGACATTTGGAGGTAGTTCATTAAAGTCTGGTACAGGTGGGCCCTTCGTGGCATGGCCAGCTGCTGTTGCTCTTGTCATGGAGCTTCACTGGCAGGCGCAGCTGCCTCCTGGACCGCCTTCCATCCGAGGCGCCGCAGCACGCCACAGGGGTCCAGAAAGACAGGGTGTATAAGACCCATGCCAGGTGACCAGTGGGCCTCCAGAGCACTGTCGATGCAGAGACGACCCTGCCCTGGTAACTGTGCCTTTGCTACTTATCCCAGCAGATTCCCTAACGGCCCTCAGTGCCCACCCTTGCTGATAGCAAACCCTCTCATCCAGCAGTATGGGCTACCAAACCTCTCACCCAAAGGTCTGGTGTCCCTCTTCCACATGCAGTGCTGGTCATGGTTGCCTACCCGTCGTGGCACTGAGCCCCTCACCTCGGTGCTGCCAGCTTTCAACAGTTGGGAATCCGACGGCATGTGAGGGCCGCTCGTTGACCACTTAATCCCAAGCCCCCTGCTGAATTGCGATGAATTAAATACCAATGTATGAAAAGTAAGTGTTCTACAATTTAAATTACAATCCCGTTGTGTTGGGGCAGTGACACCGCCTTGATGCTTTCTCTCCGCTGACTAAATTCAGAACCAACGTCATAACAGCATATTTCCGGGCAGACGCTACCGACGCGATTCTCCAGCCCCTCCCCACCACCCCCCCCCCCCCCCCGCCTCCATTCCCGCTCCAAATGGCCGCACTAAATTCAGCCCTATGTATCACTCAGATTATCCTAAAGACTTTCCATTTGAGGCTTTTCAGATCATCGTAACAGATTAATTATTGTGTATGAACACAAGTTACGAAGCTAATTATTGCGTGCTTTCTTCCTTAAAAATCCATCGAACAGAATTGCAAGGGACTGTGGTTATTTTTGGTGAAATTGTTTGTCTGACTGTATCGTAGCACTGCAATGCTGTGATATGCTTCTTGCGTATTCACTAACTCCCCATCCTACCCATAATATATGGCAAAAATGTCGGGGGTCTTAAAATCACCAGCGGTATTTTGCACAATGGATTATAGCCCTTCACTCTGTTTTTTCATTGTGTGGAATAGGATAGAGGTAACAATAAATAGCTGCTGTAGATTTCATAGCTGGTGAGATAGTGTTATAGCTGCCAGATTCCATCAGTTACACCTACAAATAACAATAGGTTTCAGATAGTAATTAACATTTTTCTAAATGACTATTCATGGGTTCATCTGAAGGTCATTTCTGTAAGGGAGACTTAAATGAATGGGTCGGAAATAGCAAAGCAGTTCTGATTGGGTTGTGGGACTAGTCAGCCTCCTTAAAGGTAAAATCTAGAGGACCTAGTGAATGGCGAAACAAATAATACAGTCACATGTCAACCATTCCCTATTTGTTCTTCGATGAGTCTCTTTCATGTTATTATTTATAGAATTTGAATTAAATCAGGTGCAGGTTATGGTGCTGCATTTTATGTGGGCAATTCACTGTGGTACAATCTTGGCCAGTCGTGCTATGTCCTAGTGAAGCACACTGTCATTTACTTGGCTTTCACTTATTGGACATGACCTCACCCTTCCCTATCTCTCTAACCTCTTCCAGGCCTACAAGCCTTTGCGATCTCTGCACTCCTCCAATTCTGGCATTTTATGCACCACCGATTTTAATTGCTCCACCATTGGAGGCAGTATTTTCAGCTGCCTGGGCCCCAAGCTCTGGAATTCCCTACCTAAACCTCTCCACCTCTCTCCTTCTCTCCCATCCTTTAAGACGCTCCTTAAGACTTACCTCTTTGACCAAGTTTTTGATCACCTGTCCTAATACCACCTTCTGTGGTTTGGTGCCAAATTATGTCTGATAGTACTCCTGTGAAGCACCTTGGGGAATTTTGTTACACTAAAGGTGCTATACAATTGCAAGTTGTTGTTTTCCCTAGTTATCCTACTCCTTTCTTGTGGGATCATATTTACGCCTTAATTATACTTTCTTCCTGTTCTTCTTCTCTGGTATTCTCTTTGTGGTTTATCTCAGATGAGCTTGGCTTGTTCTGGGAATGTAGTGCTTCTTCTTGGTCCACGGCATTCTTCCCACTTTTTTGCTCCTTCCGTGCAGTCTAAGGGGTAGAGGGCATATAAGATGTGTGAAGTGATTCATTTTGGGAGGAAGAATGAGGAGAGGCAATATAAAATAAAGGGTACAATTCTAAATGGGGTGCAGGAGCAGAGGGACCTGAGGGTATATGTGCACAGATCAATTAAAGTGGTAGGGCAGGTTAAGAAAGTGGTTAATAAAGAATATGGAATCCTGCGTTTTATAAATAGGGCATAGAGTACAAGAACAAAGAAGTTATGATAAACCTGTATAAAACACTGGTTTGACCTGAACTGGAGTATTATGTCCAGTTCTAGGCACAACACTTTAGGAAGATTATTAAGGCATTAGAGAGGGTGCAGAAAAGATTCACAAGAATGGTTCCAGGAATGAGGAACTTCAGGTACATGGATAGATTGGAGAAGTTGGGGCTGTTCTCCTTGAAGAGAAGCTGAGAGGAGATTTGATAGAGGTGTTCAAAATCATGAGGGATCTGGACAGAGTAGATAGAGAGAAACAGTTCCCATTGGTGGAAGGATCGAGAACCAGAGGACATTGATTTAAGGTGATTGGCAAAAGAAGCAACAACGAGGAAAAACTTCTTTCTGCAGAAAATAGTTGGGATCTAGAATGCACTGTCTGGGAGTGTGGTGGAGGCAGATTCAATTGTGGCTTTCAAAAGAGCATTGGATAATTATCTGAAGAGAAAAAATTTGCCGGGCTACAGGGAAAAGAGCGGGACTCAGAGAGTTGAACTTGCAGAGAGCCAGCACAGACATGATGGGCTGAATGGCCTCCTTCTGTGCTGTAACCATTCTGTGATTCTATATTGGAAAAAAACTATTGGGGTCTAGGTAAAAGGATGTTTCCCTGACGGGGCTAATGTCTAGAGGAGTTGCATCCTCAATTGCACCTCTGATGAGTGGTGTTCAAGCCTAGTTGATCTGGATAGTATTATTCATGACCTCTCCTATTCTATCTTTGTGCTTTGCATATTCAGGCAGTACCACAATACATGGTTACCCAAGATTCATTTATAGCCCCGTGTAGGTTGGATTTCACAAGACCTGTCAATACACTATGAAGCTCAGCTCCCTATCTCAGAAGACTAGGCATATGGAAATTGGGTCTGCGATTCTGCTGGGGCCTCTAGTTTCCAACCATGGAGACTGGGCAGGAGGATGTACAGTGCAACACCTTAATTTTAATTTACTGAAAGTGGGGGAACGATTTGCATCTTCCCATATTGCCTACACGTTGATTTCTTTCCAATGACCCTTTCTTATCTCTCCTGTGTTGTGCTGTAAGTACCCTTCCCTCTTCCTCCTTCCCCCAAGTGTGAAACAGCAAATCATTTATGAAAAGTGTAGCCTTAACGCCACCAAGGTTTTGTTAATGGCAACAGTAATTACCAGTTTATGCTTCCAAATGAATAATTTTGAAGATGTGGGCACATTGCACTGCCATTGACCCTCCTAATTAATGCAGTCATGGTCTCAAAGAAACCAACCACTGTGCCAAAGAGGACAAAGAGACTGTTAAATCTAGCGCAAAACAACAGAACAAAGCACACTTACTGTTAATAAAATGAAAATTAAATTAAGATAGCGGCCATTGGATCTACATTAGATTGTGTTCAAGATTCCCAAACTGTTGAGGAGTTTGCACATTGAATTACAATGGCAGTTATATCATGAATTCCAAATTAAAAATGAAAAGAAAAATCTCTTTTGGGAGCCTTTTGCTCTGCATCAAATTAATCTGTGAAATGAACAGAGAAGGTATTCTATAGGTCCAGAGTTTGAGTATTAGGACTTAACGTAAAACTTTCATATGAACCGTATGTATTACGGGATTGATGCCATTGATAGGTTTTCTCGAAAACGAGGAAAAACAAAGCACGTTGGAACTAAATTGTGGAATTCTATTGCATTCAATGGGTATGTCTGGTGATGTTATGATCTTGGTAATCAAAATGCCTCTTGTTATGATGCGGCACCTTTCTAGGCATCAGTGATGTGATTTTAACCTTCCCATCAATACAAACTTGTTCCAAAACAATCTGAGCAGTTTCATTTGCATAGGTTATTAAAGGGTTCGACAGGGTAGACATAGAGAAGACATTTCCAGTTGCGGGGAAAACCAAAACTACAGGCCATAAGGATAAAAAATTAAATATTAATATTATATTAATATTATATATTAATGGTAAGAATGGAACTCACTACCACAAGGAGTAGTCAAGCAAATAGCTTTGATGCATTTAAGGGAAAACTAGATAAACACAAGGGAGAAAGAAATAGGATATGTTGATTGGGTTAGATGAAGAGGAGGCTTGTGTGGAGCATAAATGCCAGCATGGGTCTGTTGGGTTGAATGGCCTGTTTCTGTGATGTAAATACTATGTAATATCAATGAACATCTCAGATTACATATACTTGTCAGTAACTGTTCTGAAATACGCATCCAAGCACAAAGGAACAGCATTCTAATCTAATTCAATCATGTCATGGAGTCATAATGGTGCAGAAGGAGGCCAGTTGGCCCATCAAGTCCATTGTAGCTCTCTGTAGAGCAATCCAGTCAGTCCCATTCCCCCACTCTATCCCCATAGCCCTGCATGTTTATTTCCCTCAACTGCCCATCCAGTTTCCTTTTGAAATCAATGGGCTGAAATTTATACTTCTGCCACAGATTAAACAATGGCGGCCTGCACGTCGTGGACCTTCCACGATATTAAGCAAAACCTAACCTATCAATGGCATCAGTTGATGTGGTCTACATGGATTTTAGCAAGGCTTTTGACAAGGTCCCACATGGCAGACTGGTTAAAAAAATAAAATCCCATGGGATCCAGGGAAATGCAGCAAGGTGGATACGAAATTGGCTCAGTGACAGGAAACAAAGGGTAATTAGCGACTGGAGGGCTGTTTCCAGTGGCGTTCCCAGGACTGGGTCCCCTGCTTTTTATGGCATATATTAATGATTTAAACGTAAATGTAGGGGGCATGATCAAGAAGTTTGCAGACGACACAAAGATTGGCCGTGTGGTAGAAAGTGAGGAGGTTAGTGACGAAGGGGCCTAGATTTAAAGTGATTGCTAGAAAAATTAGAGGGGAGATGAGGAAAATCTTTTTCACCCAGAGGATGGTGTTGGTCTAGAACTCACTGCCTGAAAGGGTGGTTTAGGCAGAGACCCTCAACTCATTCAAAAGGAGTCTGGAGAGGCACCTCAAGTGCCATAAGCTGCAGGGCCATGGACCAAATGCTGGAAGGTGGGATTAGAATAGGGGGATCGTTTTTCGGCCAGCACAGACACGATGGGCCAAATGGCCTCTTTCTGTGCCTTAAACTTTCTATGATTCTATGAAAAGGCACTGGATACAGCAAAGGCTATGGGACATATGCAGTGCTGAAGACTTGTGCTCCAGAACTAGCTGCACCTCTAGTCAAGCTATTTTAGTACAGCTATGACACTGGCGTCGACACAACAAAGTGGAAAATTGCCCAGGTATGTCTATTCACAAAATGCAGGAAGTATCCAATCCAGCCAATTACTGCCCCATCAGTCTACTCTCAATCATCAGTAAAGTAATGGAGGATCTCATTGATGGTGCTATCAAGTGGCACTTACTCACCAATAACCCGCTCACTGATGTCTAGTTTGGGTTTCGCCAGGACCACTCGGTGCCAAACCTCATTATAGCCTTGGTCCCAACATGGACAAAGGAGCTGATCTCCGGAGGTGAGGTGAGAGTGACTGCCCTTGACATCAAGGCAAAATTTGACCGAGTGTGTCATCAAGGAGCCCTAGTAAAATTGAAGTCAATGGGAAATCAAGGAGAAAATGCTCCACTGGCACAAAGGAGAGCAATTATCTCAGCCCCAGGGCATCATTGCAGGAGTTCTTCAGGGTAGTATCCAAGGCCTAACCATCTTCAGTGCTTCATCGATGATCTTTCCTCCACCATAAGGTCAGAAGTGGGGATGTTTACTGATGATTGCATAACCATCTCCCCTTGACATATTACCATTATTGAATATCCCACCATCAAAATCCTGGGAGTCATCATTGGCCAGAATCTTAACTGGACCAGCTATATAAATATCATTCCTACAATATTAGGCTAGAGGCTGGGTATTCTGCAACGAATGACTCATCTCCTGACTCCCCAAATTATTTCCCCCATCTACAAGGCACAAGTCAGGAGTGTGATGGAATACTCTCCACTTGCCTGGATGCGTGCAGCTCCAATAATACTCAAGAAGCTCAACACCATCCAGAAAAAGCAGCCTGCTTGACCAGTACCGCATCCACCTTCAACATTCACTCCCTCCACCGCCAGCGCACAGTGGCAGCAGTGTGTAGCATCTACAAGATGTACTGCAGCAACTCACCACGCCTCCTTCAACAGTACCTTCCAAACCCGTGACCTCCACCGCATAGAAGAAGGGATTTCTGTTTGCCTTTTTCAACTTGCTCAACTTCATTAGTTTCTGTTTCTCTGCTTGTGTTTGATCAAGTGTCTGCCACCAACTGCAAGTCACACAGCATCCTGGATTGGAAATATATTGCCGTTCCTTCATCGTTTCAGGGTCAAAAACTTGGAACTCCCTACCTGACAGCACTGTGGGTGTATGTACACCATACAGACTGCAGTGGTTCCAGAAACCGGCTTACCACCACCTTTTCAAGGGCGATTAGGGATGGACAAGAAATGTTGGCCTAGCCAAGGATGACTGCATCTGTAAAGTAAAAAAGTGGAATAAAAAAAGATCAAGTTTTTTTTATACTACTGAATAGTAAACAATAGGATAATACCCAATTATATTTTAATTTAAAAAGTAAAACGATTAACCAACCATTCACCTCACAACTGTTTGTGCAATCTTAGTGTGTGGGAAGGTGTAAAATATGGTTAAATTCATTAAAAAGATGTAAAGATATTTAAATTCATGTTTGATTGGAAAGACTAAAATATGTTTAAAATCATTTATGAAAAGGTTTTTTTTTATTGAAAGGATTGTTGTATTAGTAGTTTTTAAAGATGTTTTGGTTAAAAAGTCTTTTTATGAGGATTTAAGTTGTTCTGTACTGTTGCAAAAGGACACTGAAACGGGTACAAAGAATCTGGGGAGAGAAAGAAGCCAATCAAATAAGTCGGTTATGAAAAAGGTATCAGAATTGTATCATGGCAGGAAGGGGAAACAAGTGCAGAGCTGCAGAGAATGTGCAGTTTGACACGTAGCCAGCTCTGAAAAAAAGGACCACAGTTCACGCATACACAGGCAGAGGCACCGGAAGACACGCAGGGGAACAAGAAACACAGAAGAACTCGCACAGAAGAAGAAGACAGAGTAGAAGATGACATCAGAGCAGGACCAAAGACAACATCACCTGTGTCCAGGAAGCTTCAAGGAGCAAGGATCAAAAACGGCTTGTCTACTATCGCCTATTATTAAGTATTTTAGTTTTAAGCATTTACTTAATAAATTCTGTTGACTGAAACCATTGTCTGTTGCCATTTTGGCGTGTCCAAGGACTCGGCTAAAGTCAGGGAAGTGACAAGCGTGCAAAAATGTTGCAGTGAACTGTAACATAACAGCAACTACTGCAAATTAATTCATTTACGTCAAGTGTGCAAAGGCATTTCTAAAAGAGAAAATAAAATGTGAGATAAATACAAGTCTTCCTGTTTGGTGTGCATTTTGCTACATTGCAACAGTGACTACACTTCAGAAGTATACGAATGTAATTTCTTTCTTTCCTTCATATATTGTTACCAGAGCTGAAATTAGGGAACTCACAAAAATTAAAGGAATGTCAAACTCCGGCACAGGTCTCCGCTTTGAAGCTTCCACGTGCCTGCACCACAACAGTAGATAGATACAAAGTAAAAGAAAGTGCTGGAAAACACTCAACAGGTCAGGCATTCATCTGTAGCGAGAGAAACGGAGATGACATTTCAAAATATGGCCCTGAAAGCCAGTTTTAGCAGGCACTTGTAGGGCGGCACAGTGGCGCAGTGGTTAGCACCGCAGCCTCACAGCTCCAGCGACCCGGGTTCAATTCTGGGTACTGTCTGTGTGGAGTTTGCAAGTTCTCCCTGTGTCTGCGTGGGTTTCCTCCGGGTGCTCCGGTTTCCTCCCACATGCCAAAGACTTGCAGGTTGATAGGTAAAATTGGCCATTAGTAATTGCCCCTAGTATAGGTAGGTGGTAGGGAAATATAGGGACAAGTGGGGATGTGGTAGGAATATGGAATTCGTGTAGGATTAGTATAAATGGGTGGTTGATGGTCGGCACAGACTCGGTGGGCCGAAGGGCCTGTTTCAGTGCTGTATAACTAAAACTAAAAAACTAAACACAAGCAGACAAACAGAAACTAATGAAGTTGAGCAAGGTGAAAAAAGCAAACAGAAATCCTGTTGGAGAGAAGAGCAGAACTTCAAGATGGGCATTCCTGGACGATTACGGAAAGGATTCACGAGAATGGTTCCAGGGATGAGGAATTTCAGTTATGAAGATAGATTGGAGAAGTTAGGACTGTTTTCCTTGGAGAAGAGAAGGCTGAGAGGTGATTTGATAGAGGTATTCAAAATCATGAGGGGTCTGGACAGAGTAGGTAGAGAGAAACTGTTCCCACTCATGAAAGGATCGAGAACGAGAGGGCACAGATTTAAAGTATTTGGTAACAGAAGCAAAAGTGACATGAGGAAAAACCTTTTCACGCAGCGAGTGGTTAAGGTCTGGAATGCGCTGCCTGAGAACGTGGTGGAGTCAGGTTCAATTGAAGCATTCAAAAGGGAATTAGACAGTTATATGAAAAGGAAGAATGTGCAGGGTTATGGGGAGAAGGCAGGGGGGTGGAACTGAGGGAGTTGCTCTTTCAAAGAGCTGGTGTGGACACGATGGGCCGAATGGACTCCTTCTGCGCTGTAACAATTCTGTGATTCTGTGGGAAGTGGCAGCAAATTAAACACTGACACAAAAGCAAAATCCCACAGATGCTGGAAATCTGAAATGAAAGTGTTAAGCTGCCTGACCTACTGCACGTTTTCGAGCATTTTCTATTTTAAATTCAGAATTTCAGTATCTGCAGTATATGAATCCAATATATTTCATTTCATTTTCTTTCACTCTCTATCTTTCTTTCTAATTCCTACCAATGATATTATCTAAATACTGAGGCAACACTGGTGGTTTCATGGACAACTAGTCCAACATTTTTTGACATTGAGCCAAGGGGCTTACTTTTAAATCTCATTTTTGTTCCCAACTAAAACTTTTCATTTCAAATAACCTTTATCTAGCATTTACAACTTCACATCAGTATTAAAATAACTCAGTAGAGATAATTCCTGTAATTTAGCAGCAATTGTGCACAAGGTAATCAGGTGGCTCTTCAAACACCTCCTACGATTTGGAGTGGGAAATCCAAAGTTGTATATCTAGGCTTGTTAAATTAATAATGCAGGATAATTCTACAGCTTAAGGCTTAGACGGCTGAAAGAACGACCATCAATGGTGGAGCAAAGATGGCTGCACAAGAGGCCAGAGTTGGAGGACTGCAGAATTCTCTGGAGGTTGTAGGCTGGAGGAGGTTACAGAGATAGGGAGAAGGCTGAGACTGCTGAATCCTCTCCCACCAATTGGGGAGCAGAGGGAATCTGAGGTGACCAGAGGGTGCCAGCTAGGGGGTGGGGGGGGGGGGGGGGTGAGGGGCGTAGGGCTGAACAAAGCATGATCTCACAAATTCATAGGATTACACTGGAAATACAGCACAGGAGGCCAATCAGCCCAACCAGCTGCATATCAGCATTTCTGCTCCACTAGAGCTTTCTCTCGTCTTCCCTCATCTAAATCTATCAGCATAACCCTCTATTCCCTTCCCCGTCATATGCTTATCCAGCATCTATACTATTTGCTTCAACCACTGTGTGTGGTAGCGAGTTTTGCATTCTCACCACTCTTTGAAGTGTCATCTGAATTCCTGATTGGCCAACAGTGACCAAAAGTCTATTCATTTTCAACAATGAAATTAGCGACCTGGTAAACTAATGAGGGCGTGGACCAGGAATCAAGTACATCAAATTAAGAAATTAAGAATATTATGAATAACTTTGTACAAATCCTCTGCATCAAGATTATAGCTTGCCACATGATATTTCATGGCACAAAGGCGCAAAATAAAAACAGTCATAATATTCATTTATGTTGAATTGTTTAGTGGCATTAAATTTAGGCCAATGCAACTATTCCTTCTTCCACCCCCACCAGGCCACCCCAACTTTTTTTCAAACAAGACCCAGTCTCTATCAACTTATGTAACTCTTTGGGACTGTAATGTCCCACAAGAAGGAGGGCTCCTGCTCAGATAGGATAAGCCTGTTTTTTTTTATATAAAGTGAAATTTAGGAGTTTATGCTGCCCTATTGCTTTGTTTGCCTTGGGCAATTTGGTCCCAATGCAAAGCAAGCAGTCCAGGGAGATGTCTGAAGCTACCTCAGCTATTCCCTAAGCCATCCATTGACCTCAGGGGACACAGCTTGCCTCCTCATCAAATAACTTCCTTCATTTGATTGCTATGTGGCTTAATTCATTTTACCACACCCAAAAGTATCTGTAAATTCTTCCAAAACCTTCGTCATAGAAACAACTTTTCATTTTGATCTGCAGAAATTAACATAATCTATCAGGCCTGAACAAACATGTTGCAAGGAACGGACTGACTTGCAACTTCAAAAAAAGTGAGCTTTTTTTTGGTAAAATGAATTTATATATAAATGCACAGGGAGAGGGAAAAGAGAGTATCACATCACATCGCTGAATCATTGCAAAATCTTTAGGGTGCAGCAACTGGAGTTATGTGGGAAAGTGTATCAGCAGTTGCACACCAACAATATCTTTCACATAACAGCCAAATTAAGGACCTGTCAAACTGGTTATTTGATGAGGAGGCATGTCGACCAGAGAATCAGGAATAAAGTACATCAATTTAAAAATGTTATGAATGTAGAAGCAGTAAAATAAATCCTTCACAATAGTATTACAATTTGCCATGTTAGATTTCAGGCTATATAAAGGCACAAAATAAAAACATCATGCATGTTGGTTCAGTGTTGCTTAATTGTTTTAATGGTATTACATTTAGGTCTATGCAGCTGTTCCTCCTTCCCTACCATACTCCCTTACTCCATTCCAATTAGGGATGGGCAATAAATACTGGCCTTATCGGCGAACATCCCAGGAGTGAATTTTTAAAAAAAATGTCACCCCTATCTGGACAAGCCTCATAACTCCAGCACTGCAGCAATGAACTATCTGGTGAAGTACTGATCAAAAGGCCTTAGGTTTTATTCACAATCTCTGCTGTGTTGGCCAAGTATGCAGTTTCTGGAATAAAATTAGTCACTTAGTCTGAGCTCTGGGAGGGGAAAAAAAAACCCAAAAAATATATATCAGCCAGGGTTGCTGCCCCCGATCGCCATCCAGTAAATGCTGGCAGAAACTCCATGGGTGAATTTTGTTGGAAAACAGGATCAGTCTCAGCTATCACAGTTGAATAGCCTAATATTCATGTCTGGGGCTTTCACATGTATGAGCAACACTTGGGTGAAACACTACAGGACTCCCCACAGCAACATAACTATAGATCAGCAAGGGGCTTCACCTTGAGGAGAGGCTGAAAGAAAATTGGAATTTTCAGTAACTTTTGTTAGGCATCTCACTCTGAAAATATAACACTCCTAATAATTGTCAAACCCATTTAATCAGTCTCACTTCTTGCTCATCCGTACTGCACACTGAAGGATGAAATAAATAACTCGTAATGTCTCCTAATAATTTAAAGGAAAGAAATAGCCTAAATGAATCACTGAATGGAAGAGGGGACTGTGGATGTGGGTTACACTATTACACTTTAAATGGAAGCACGAAATGCTGGGATTACACAGCAGGTATATCAATATAAAGACAGGCTTATTTTTTTGCAGCAAGACCCTTAATTAGCAGTTTTTGTGCTGGAAAAATAGACCATTTGGCCCAATGAACCAGCTCCAAATATAGACCTGTTAAGGAACAAGTGAAAAGTAAGTAGGAGAGCGAGGAGGGGCATGAAAAAACACTGGCGGGCAAGATAAAGGAAAATCCCAAGGAATTTTATAAGAATATTAAGGGCAAGAGGATAACCAGGGAAAGAGTGGGGCCCATTAGGGACCAAAGTGGCAATCTGTGTGTGGAGCCGGAGGATGTAGGTGAGGTTTTGAATGATTACTTTTCATCTGTGTTCACTATGGAGAAGGACGATATAGGTGTAGAGATCAGGAGGGGGATTGTGATATACTTGAACAAATTAGCATTGAAAGAGAGGAGGTATTAGCTGTTTTAATGGGCTTAAAAGTGGATAAATCCCCAGGCCCAGATGAGATGTATCCCAGGCTGCTATGTGAGGCAAGGGAGGAGATTGCAGGGGCTCTGACACAGGAAAGGTGCCAGAGGACTGGAGGACAGCGAATGTGGTACCATTATTCAAGAAAGGTAGCAGGGATAAACCAGGTAATTATAGGCTAGTCAGTCTAACGTCAGTGGTCGGGTGAATATTTGAAAAAATTCTGAGAGACAGGATTAATCTCCACTTGGAGAGGCAGGGATTAATCAAGGATAGGCATCATGGCTTTGTCAGGGGGAGATCATGTCTAAAAAATTTGACAGAATTTTTTGAGGAGGTGACTAGGTGTCTAGATGAAGGTAAAGCAGTTGATGTAGTCTACATTGACTTCAGTAAGACATTTGATAAGGTCCCGCATGGGAGATTGGTCAAGAAGGTAAGGATTCAGGGCAACTTGGCAAATTAGATCCAAATTGGCTTAGTGGCAGGAGGCAGAGGGTGATGGTCGAGGGATGTTTTTGCAATTGAAAGCCTGTGACCAGTGGTGTACTGCAGGGATCGGTGCTGGGACCCTTGTTTGTAGTGTACATTAATGATTTAGACGTGAATATAGGAGGTATGATCAGTAAGTTCGCAGATGACACGAAAATTGGTGGCGTTGTAAATAGTGAGGAGGAAAGTCTTAGATTACAGCACGATGTAGATGAGCTGGTAAGATGGGCACAGCAGTGGCAAATGGAATTTGATCCTGAGAAGTGTGAGCTGATGTATTTTTGGAGGACTAACAAGGCAAGGGAATATACAACAGATGGTAGGACCCTAGGAAGTACAGAGGGTCAGAGGGACCTTGGTGTACTTGTCCATAGATCACTGAAGGTAGCAGCACAGGTAGATAAGGTGCTAGGAAGGCATATGGGATACTTGCCTTTATTAGCTGAGGCATAGAATACAAGAGCAGGAAGGTTATGATGGAGCTGTATAAAATGCTATTTAGGCCACAGCTGGAGTACTGTGTACAGTTCTAGTCGTCATATTACTGGAAGGATGTGATTGCACCGGAGAGGGTGCAGAGGAGATTTACCAGGATGTTGCCTGGACTGGAGCATTTCAGCTATGAAGAGAGACTGGATAGGCTAGGGTTGTTTTCCTTAGAGCAGAGAAGGCTGAGGGGGGACATGATTGAGTTATACAAAATTATGAGGGGCATAGATATGGTAGATAGGATGAAACTTTTTCCTTTAGCGGAGGTGTCAATAACCAGGGGGCATAGATTTAAGGTAAGGGGCAGGAGGTTTAGAGGGGATTTGAGGAAAAAAAATTTCACCCAGAGGGTGTTTGGAATCTGGAACACACTGCCTGAAGGGGTGGTAGCGGCAGGAACCCTCACAACATTTAAGAAATATTTAGATGAGCACTTGAAACACTATAGCATACAAGGCTACAGGCCAAGTGCTGGAAAATGGGATTAGAATAGATAGGTGCTTGATGGCCGGCGTGGACACGATGGGCCGAAGGGCCTGTTTCTGTGCTGTATAACTCTATGGCTGTAAGACTCTAAAATTCCCTGCTTTCCTTAAATAGCGTGGGATCCTTATTACAAAAGCAAAATCCTGTGGATGCTGGAAATCTGAAATAAAAACAGAAAATGCTGGAAATAGTCTTCAGGTCTGGCAGCATCTGTGGAGAGAGAAACAGAGTTAATGTTTCAGGTCGATGACCTTTCATCAGATTGGGGATGCTTAATGTCCAGCCAGATTGTAACAGGAAAGCAGAACCTCCTCTTAACATCTCATCTGGAGGATGGGGGACCTCCAACAATGCCACACACCAAATCAAACAAGCTTGTAAGTAGATTTACTATTTTACAGATTAGATTAAGTGAGTCGTGGAGAAAAATACCAGTTCAAACATTATGAGCAGATTGCCTTATTTCTATGCTATAACAGAAAGTGTGCTTTCAATGCTCAATTCAAAGATAACTACATAAACAAATATTTTAAAAGCTGAGTTATAGACTCAATGGTAGCAAGGTTACTGCATCAAGTTAAGCTTGTGTTTATTCACATACTTTTTCATGTGGTTCCCTATTGCCCACTAGACCAACGACTTAAGTTTCAATGCCATTTTGAATGATCAATTCATTTATGAAATTGCTAATTCTCATACAGAAGATTTATAGTTTATCAAGAGTTGGTCAGAAGGGCTCCCTGTTTCTGTTCCATTTGATGTCTCTGCCTCCATCTCCTCGGGATTGAGAAGGGAAAAGAGTTGGCCCCTGTACTGTTACTTTTCATATGGACCTGTCCGGGAATTAAATGTTGATAAGTGCCACTCGCTGCCCAGTTTTGGATTTGGCAAAAGACTGCAACGTTATATGTTGTCGGGCTAGTCTTGGAAAAATACTCCCTGCAGCACTCTACAACATTTGCACTTCCACCCAGTATCATTTTCTACCAGACACCAGGTGAAGCCTCCAAACTCAAGACAACTCACAAAATCAATGAAGAAATGGGGTCTGTGCTGTCACTTGAACAATTTTCTAACTGCAGATAACAACAGAAGAGCAGCAAGTTAATCATGTAGATGTACCTTATTCTTTACCTTTTTGGCTCAACATTCTTGTTCTGAATGGGCTAACTATCCTCCCTTCTAGTGCTCATTAGTCAGGTGTTATCAGGAGTGTTTTCCTGCATGGAACTGACCAACCCTCGATTGCTATTTCTCAATTGTTCAAGCTCCTTGAACCAAAAATATTGGGTCAATTATCACCTGCTAATGTACACAAAAGCAAGTCAACACACATTTTCATGAAAACCTTATCAACTACCCCTGTTCCCATCGTCCAGCAGTGGAGTGGAATGTGGACTATTATCTTCCAAACTATATTATCCGCCCTCTCAGGTGAATGTAAAAGATCCCACTGCACTGTTTGAAGAAGAATTTTCCCTGCCTGTCCTGGCCAATATTTATCCCTCAACCAATATCACTAAAACAGATGATCTGGTCATTATCTCAAAGCTGTTTGTGGGTCCTTGATGATCTGTAGACACTGTTATAATGTAGGAAACACAGTATCCAATTTGTGCAAAGTCAGGTCCCACCAAATAAATGACCAGACCATCTGTTTAGGTATTGATTGAGGGTCAAATGCTCTGCAGGACACTGGGGAGAACTCCCCTGATCTTCAAAAAAGCACCACGAGATCTTTTTATATTCACCTGAGAGATGGTGGACAGGGGGCCTTGGCTTAATGTCTCATCTGAAAGACAGCACCTCTGACTAATGCTCAGTTAATACTGCACTGAAGAGTCAGAAAATTGTTAGTTCAAATCTCACTCCAGAGATTTGAGCACAAAATTTAGGCTAATACTCCAGTGAGGGCGTGCTGAACTACCAGAGGTATCTTCTGTTGGATGAGAATTTAAACTGAGATCTTGGCTGTCCTCTTCGGTAGGTCAAAGTTCCCAATGCCACTATTTTAAAGAGTTCTCCACAATGCCCTCGCTAATATTTATCCCTCAACCAAATATTACTCAAACAGATTATCTGCAATTATCACACTGCTCTCTATGGGACCTTGATGTGCACAAATTGGCCGCTGCATTTTTGGGATGTCCTTGTGTTGTGAAAGGTGCTATATAAATGCAAGTTCTCTTTCTCTCTCTGGAACATAACCTTGGTATACCATAAATCTTGGCATTTGGCAGAATCCCAAAGACAGCAGGACAAATCCAATCTGGCCAATTACCAACCCATCAGTCAACTCTCGATCATCAGCAAAGTGATGGAAAGTGTCGCGACAGTGAATCACAGAATTGCTACAGTGCAGAAGGAGGCTATTCGGCCCATCGTGTCTGCACCAGCTCTCCGAAAGAGCAATTCATTCAGTTCTATTCCCTCACCTTCTCCCCGTAACCCTGCACATTCTTCCTTTTCATATAACAGTCTAATTCCCTTTTTAATATTTCAATTGAACCTGCCTCCACCACACTCTCAGGCAGCGCATTCCAGACCTTAACCACTCTCTGCATGAAAAAGTTTTTCCTGATGTCACTTTTGCTTCTCTTACCAAATTCTTTAAATCTGTTGGGACAAAAACCGCACTTGCCAAAGTGAGACATTTTAATTTTGATGTATGGAACATTATTTTTGAACTGTTACTGGATTTGAAATAACTTGTTTAAAAAGACCACAACAGTGGCTGAAAACATGGATGCACATTTGCATTCTGAAAGACAGTTGCCTGAAGAAGACAATGGGAGTGCCTCCCTGATTCAATTAGCCGGATGGATTTTGATCAAGAGATATTGAATGTATAAGAGCCAGCATTCCAGCAACCCCACCCCCCCCCCCCCCCCACCCCCCAACCCCCACCACCATTGAGAGTGTCTGGTATGCTTGGGGGGAATCCACAAATCTCGCAGGAGAGGTTGTTCCAAATAAGGAGCTAGTCACATGACTAACCTGCTGGCCAACCTCAGGGTTATTTGAATTGTGCCACACAGAAAGGAACAGACTGCAATTTGAAGACAAAAGAGAAGTAAGGTCTCTCCCTGCCTGTTTCTCTCTTTCACAAGCAAAGTTTCAGGGACTCATGGAAATAACTTAAGCCTCAAGACAGAAGACCAGCAAAACAAGTTTGAAAGTGTGCACTGAGCCCCAACGAGAACTGCAAGACTTAACTTCAATCAAAGGCTTTGCGTCCAACTCAAACCCAGTAACTGAACTCCAGCTATTACTTCAAACTTTCCCCTTCTTTCTCCTCCTCTTTCTCTATTTGTGTGTGTGTTGATCACGTATGCATGCTAGCTTGGTCACGTCATGTATTTCTAGTAGTTTTAACTGAATTAGAGTTTCAAGGTTAATGAACTTCCACCTTTCTTGTTTAAATCTGAGAAAACCTGTCTGGTTGATTTCTTTGCCATTACAATTAGAGAGCAGTGAGCAAGGACTCACTGAGAGGGAAGCTAAAAACATGATGTTTTAAAAATTAAACCCTGTTACGGCCAAACTAGGAAAAGGCGGAGAGGGAACCCCTAAACAGCTTTGTCACCTGGTCGTAACACTGTGCCCTCTCATTCTTGATCCTTTCATGAGTGGGAACAGTTTCTCTCTATCTATTCTGTCCAGACCCCTCATGATTTTGAATACCTCCATCAAATCACCTCTCAGCCTTCTCTTCTCCAAGGAAAACAGTCCTAACTTCTTCAATCTATCTTCATAACTGAAATTCCTCATCCCTGAAACCATTCTCGTGAATCTTTTCTGTACTCTCTCCATTGCTCTCACGTCTTTCCTAAATTGGGCGCAATACTCCAGCTGAGGCCAAACTAGTGTCTTATACAAGTTCACCATAACTTCATTGCTCTTGTACTCTATGACCCTATTAATAAAGCCCAGGATACTGTATACTTTATTAACTGCTCTCTCAACCCGTCCTGCCACCTTCAATAACATATCCAGGTCCCTCTGCTCCTGCACCCCCTTTAGAAATGTACCCTTGATGCGCTATCATGTACCACTTAAACAGCAACAACCTGCTCACTGATGCTCAGTTTGGGTTCTGCCAGGGCCGCTCGACTCCTGAACTCATTACAGCCTTGGTCCAAACACGGACAAAAGAGCTGAAATCCAGAGGTGGAGTGAGAGTGATTGCCCAGGATATCAAGGTAACATTTGACCAAGTGTGGCATCAAGGAGCCCTAGCCAAATTGAAGTCAATGGGAAGCAAGGTGTAAACTCTTTACTGGTTGGAGTCATACCTAGCACAAAGGATGGTTGTGGGCTTTGGAGGCCAATAATCTCAGCCCCAGGACATTGCTGCAGGGCTTCCTAAGCATAGTGTCCTAGGCCCAACCATCTTCAGCTGCTTCATCAATGATCTACCTTCCATCATAAGGTCATAAGTGGGGATGTTCACTGACGATTGTACAATGTTCAGCACCATTCGCAACTCCTCAGGTACCGAAGCAGTCTGCGTCCATATACAGCAAGACCTGGACAACATTCAGGCTTGGGCTGATAAGTGGCAAGTAACATTCATGCCACACAAGTGCCAGGCAATGATGATCTCCAACAAGAGAGAGAATCTAACCATCTCCCCTTGACATTCAATGGCATTACCATCACTGATTCCCCCACTATCCTAGGGGTTACCATTGACCAGAAACTGAACTGGAGCAGCCACATAAGTACTGTGGCTACAAGAGCAGGTCAGAGGCTGGGAATTCTGCAGCGGGTAACACACCTCCTGACTCCCCAAAGCCTGTCAATCATCTACAAGGCACAAGTCAGGAGTGTGATGGAATACTCTCCACTTGCCTGGATGGGTGCAGCTCCTACAACACTCAGGAAGCTCGACACCGTCCAGGACAAAGCAGCCCACTTGTTCGGCACCCCATCCATCACCTTCAATATTCACTCCTTCCATCACTGATGCACAGTGTACCATCTGCAAGATGCCTGCAACAACTCACCAAGCCTCCTTCGACAGCACCTTCCAAACCCGCGACCTCTACCACCTAGAAAGATAAGGGCAGCAGACGCATGGGAACACCACCACCTGCAAGTTCCCCTGCAAGCCACACACTATCCTGATTTTGAAATACATCACCGTTCCTTCACTTTCATTGGATCAAAATCCTGGAACTCCTTCCCTAACAACACTGTGGGTGTACCTACACCCCATGGACTGCAGCGATTCAAGAAGGCGGCTCACCACCACCTTCTCATGGGCATTTAGGGATGGACAACAAATGCTGGCCTTGCCAACGACACCCACATCGCAAAAAACTAATAAATAAAAAAGTGTGTATCTACGACATAGGGAGGACCTACAATATACTTTGAAGAAAAAAAATAAGAGCTTTAGTGAGTGCTTTTCAGTATCGATTCCAGTTAACATTGGACTTTCCAGTACAGCCTTTTAAGCAGGTGTCTCAGTCATTTCAATAATTGACTGACCAAAAACTATCCACAAATGTGATTAAAGATAAGTTTAAGGAAGTAAATATTTAAAGCTAGAATATTCTCCCCATTACTAACTACTTACACTAACATATCATATGTCAGGCGCACTAGATGAACCAGTTTAAAACACAGTTGTGCATTGAAGTAAACATCATTGCGTAATAGTTTCCAAGTTGAGTGGCACATAGGCACCAGATGAAAGTTCCAGTATTAGCCTGGTTCTCGTCCCATTAACATTCCATCTTACCATTGTGCAAGAATTGAGGTGAAATTGAGTTGACTGCAGAACACACAGCCAATCAAATAAGGCAATGGGGATCAGAATGTTCAAATGTGAATGCCAGAAGTCTCTACACCTTTAAACTCATCTCTAGCTTTGAACCCTACGTGCCCAGCGGGAACTATATGGGTAGGTAATTAAATTGGCCACAGTAACTTAACCACTGATTTTCCGCAATCTTGATTTTTATTTGATGTTCTGAGGTGAGGCATATCTAAGCTGACGCTAAGAAGCCAGGTGGGAATGTAAGCTGTGAGGAGGCCCACAAAGAGGCTGCAAAGAGATATAGACAGGTTTAGTAAGTGGGAAACAAGATGGTAGATGGAGTATAATGTGGGAAAGTGTGAGGTTATTCACTTTGGTAATAAGAATAAAAAAGTATAACATTTTTTAAAAGGTGTGAAACTTGAAAATGTTGACGTTCAGAGGGACTTGGGTGCACTCGTACAAGGAACATAGAAAATTAGCAGGCAGGTACAATTAGGAAGGCAAATAGCATGTTGGCCTTTATTGCAAGGGGATTGGAGTACAAGAATAAGGAAGTATTGCTACAGTTGTACAGGGCTTTGGCGAGACCACACCTGGAGTACTTTGTGCAGTTTGGGTCTCTCTTAAGGAAGGATGTGCCTGCTTTGAAGGCTGCACAGCGAAGGTTCACTTGAGTTCACTAGGGTACACAAAAAAGACTGACAGAATGGTAAAGGAGGAGGGGCAGCCTTGATCATAAAGGATGACATAAGGACATGGAAGCTCAAAGAGATTTAGGGATCCGCGTTCACAAGATCACGAAGATGTAGTCGTCAGATACAAAATAATCAAAAAGACTAATGGAATGTGACTCTTTGTATCTAGAGGGCTAGAATAGAAAAAGGTGGATGTTTTGCTACAACTATAAAAAGAACTGGAGTATTGTGCACAGCTCTGGGCACCACACCTTATAAAAGATAAATTGGCCTTGGAAGGAGTGCAGCACAGATTATGCAGAATGTTAGCAGGCCTCCAGGGTTACATTATTAGGTCAGATAACATAAACTAGGCTTGTATTATCCAGAATGTAGAAGGTTAAGGGGTGATTTGATTGATTTTTTTTAGGATTTTGAAAGGAATTGATAGGCTGGATAGAGAGAAGCATTTTTCTCTGGTGGGGGAGTCTAGGATCAGGGGACATAACCTTAAAATCAGTCAGACCATTAAAGAGGGTAGTTAAGAAGCACTTCTTCAGAGAAAGGGTGTTAGAAGTGTGGAAGTCTCTCCCACAAAAAGCAGTAGATGTTAACTCAGTTAATAATTTTAAAATCTGCGATCTGTAGATTTTTGTTAGACAAAGATATTAGGGGCGGCACAGTGGCGCAGTGGTTAGCACCGCAGCCTCACAGCTCCAGCGACCCGGGTTCAATTCTGGGCACTGCCTGTGCGGAGTTTGCAAGTTCTCCCTGTGACTGCGTGGGTTTCTGCCGGGTGCTCCCGTTTTCTCCCACAGCCAAAGACTTGCAGGTTGATAGGTAAATTGGCCATTGTAAATTGCCCCTAGTGTAGGTAGGTGGTAGGGAATATGGGATTACTGCAGGGTTAGTATAAATGGGTGGTTGTTGGTTGGCACAGACTTGGTGGGCCGAAGGGCCTGTTTCAGTGCTGTATCTCTAAATTAAATAAATAAATATAGAAGGATATGGAGCCAAGGCAGGTGATGGAGTTAAGATACAGATTAGCTATGATCTCAAAGAGTGACAGAATAAGCTTGAGGGGCTGAATGGTCTACTCCTGTTCCTATGGCCGGACTTTTACAGCCTGCCAATGAGTGGGCTGGTGGTGGGGGCGGGGGGAGTGGCGAGATGGGGTGTAAAGTTGAGTGGGAGGTGGGGGGCCATTCCTGACCCCCTCCCATCCCCGCTACAATTTTACATGGGGCAGTGGCGGGGAGAAACAGACCGCCCGCCCCAGGCCAATCAAGACCCTTAAGTGGGCAATTAACTGCCACGTAAGTGCCTCCTTTCACCACCACGGGTATTTTACCTGTGGCAGGCGGACGGCAAAGCCCCCAAGAACACTACCAGGTAAAACCTGGCGGTCTTCTTGTGGACTGGGGGGACCCTCATGATCGGGCACCCTATGCCCCATGGAGGACGGCCCCTGAAGCCCCAACAGCCCCCACCACCGCACAACACTCTCTCCCACCCCCGCCCCAAACCCACCCCGCTTTGCCTCACCTGAGCCAGCTGATTGTCCTGGTCTAGGCCACAAAAACATATCTTTGTTCCAGAGCCGTCCTTCACCTCGCTTGCGATGGCTGGGTGTAGTCCCAGCAGTGGCCACCGGAAGCGGTGGCGCTGCTGGGACTAAGAGCTGCTGGCCTGCTGGTTGGCCGGTAGCTCCGTTAGGCGGGACTTGCTGCCTCAAGGGAGGTGGAAGTCCCACCCAAGAGCAATTAAGGGTCTGGGGAGTGTAAAGTCCCTGCCTGGCTCCCCAGGTCTGTCAGAGGCGGGCTCGCCACCGACTTTTCGGCTAGTGGGCGGGCCCGGGCCCTCCCGCCCAACGTTAAATTCTGACCTATGTACCTATCTCGCAGTGGGCCCAGCTAATGAGATTTCTTTCCTCACCTTTCAACTTCTAACACTCTTGCACAGCAAATTGTGAGTGGATAACAGTACAGTGCGGCAATGGGGCACCTGGAACCTTAGTGAATGATGGGATCAATAGTTTATCTCCTTGACTAATGAGATTGAAGGAAAGAAAAGAAACAGAAGAACAATGGAGAAGATAATTAGATAAAGACAAATAGAGGGACGGAAAGATTGGATTAAGAGAGAGAAAAGAGACAGAAAGGCAAAGGAAGAGAAAAATGTAAGCATTAGAAGTTTTTAATTTTACAAATCTCTCCGGTCAGTTTAATAATTGCACGAGCATTGTTCCCTTTCTGGGCCAGAGAGGTTGAGCACTGCAGGAATAGTCATTAATAGGATCCTTACATTGTTAAGTGCCAGCCCTAGCTTTCTGCGGTGAGTTTAATACATTTTAACAGGGGAATGCAACAATTTCTCGAAACACATGGGGAGGCGGATGGCCAGCTCTCGTTTTCGCGAGGCTAATGGTGGAGCAGCACAAATCATTTAGCAACCAGTGGAGATCTGAACTCACAGGGTATATCTTCCTCATCACAAATTGCTGGGTTATGTACCCACTAATAATGGTGTGTGCCATGAATGTCGGGGCGGAGTGGGAGTGGGGGGTGCGGGGTTGGGGAGTGGAATGTCGAAATTAAACTTATGCCATGCTGTAGTTTGAAAAGAATTTAAAGGAAGGTGTGGGGTAAGACATTCAAGGTATGAAATACAGAAGTAGACAAAAGCCTAGAACAAAATAACAGTGTATCACATCTCAAAGCATCTCGTACTGAAGTGCCATCATTGTATCTATTCTATGCTCACAAATACTGAGTATAAAATGGTCAATTAATCAGTATTTGGTTGAGAGATGTATCTTTATCAGAATACTGGGAGAACTCCCTGCCCTTCCTCAGACAGTGAGATCTTTACTGCCCACCTGAATCACCAGGTGCGGCCTCAGTCTCATGTCGTATCCAAAACACGGCAACCTTAAGAAAAAAGGTTGACTTGCATTTCTATAGCACCTTTCACAACTCAGGATGCCCTAAAGCTGTCCTAAAGCACCTTATAGCCAATGAAGTACTTTTGGAGGTGTAGTCATTGTTGTAGGAAATTCGGCAGCCCATTTGACCATAGCAAACTGCCACAAACAGCAATGTGATAATTATCAGGTAAACTGTTTTTGTGATGTTGATTGAGGGATAGATATTGGCCAGGACACCAGGGTAACTCCCCTTCTCTTATTCGAAATAGTGCCATTGGATCTTTTACGTCAAGAGCAGACAGGATCTTGGTTCAACATATCATCTGAAAGACAGTACCTCCGACAGTACAGCATTCACATCTCTGGAGTTGGACTTGAACTTACAATCTGCTGACTCAAAGGTGAGAGTACTTCCAAAGAAGAACAGTAAAGTCTCAATTTTAATCTAATCCACTGGGTGGGAGTGGGGTGAATTTGGATCAGACCCCAGTTTTATGCTTTATTGACTCCCGCCTTATCAAGAGCTGAACACTGAACCTCTGCCGACTTCAGGTCCAGACCCACTGCATTGGGTAAGGCACAAAGGTATCTTTGGAAAAGCTGATTGTGCAGTCTGAGTGAAGAGGAAAAGTTACCATTATTTATTTGTGAGACAATTCAAGTCTTAATCCCCAATTTCCAACAATACAACAGTGACTACATTTCAAACGTGCAACCACCCCATTGAATGTAAAGCATTTTGGGACACTCTAAGATTGTGAAAGATGCTATAGAAATACTAGTCTTTCTTATCTTATAACCTGTGTTTATGTCCTGGAATATGCCAGATTGTTAGGGTAATCATGGTAACTGTAGGCTGGGCTACATCTACAATAAAACCCTTTACTGGTACCAGTCCAGTAGGAAGTTAAAGCATGAATACTATTAAACTCTCACAATAACAATTTGCATTTGCAAAGCCTATTTATAGTAAATGTTGCAAAAGGTTTTACAGAGAACATAAAAATTGGCATGAAGCCAAATAGAAGAATTAGGAGAGATTACCAAAGCATGACGGGGAGTGAATTAACAAGATGAACAGATGTAGGGAAGGAGTTTCAGAGTTTAGAGATGATAGGGCTAAGGGGCAGACTTTGGGAATCCCCTGAATGACAGGAATGGAGGTGAGGGGTGGGGGGGGGGGGGGGTAAAAATACTGGCACAGGGTGGCATGTCAGTTGCAGGACAACATTCCCAGTGCTGGCAATGATCACCAGGGCCAGAGGGAGGGCAAGACAGAAATCCTGCCCTCTTCCCAATTGAGGCCAATTAAAGCAGTTTAAAAGCTTGTTAAGAATTTGTCAAGGTTGGATGTTGAAATTTTTTTAAGGGATGCATGGGTTGCATGCACCTTCTGGAATAGACCAGCCGAAGGGAGGCAGGTAAAGAGTGGGAAACCAGCCCTGGCCTGGCCCCAGAAGAGGGTCAGTGGGGCAAAAAGAGACTCAGCAGTTGGTAAGAGGATGCCCTTGGAACTGCACAGATGGCAGGGAGAATTGGCACTAAGCAGCTGGGCACTGAACAGGATCAACACCCCTCGGCTATCGCAGGTGCAGAAGAACAGGGTTCGATGCTGTCAGGGACAATTGGGCGGCCACCTCCCCAGAAGGAAGGCTGCAGATGGCAATGGGGGCATGACAATCAGATTTTGGGCGCAGCGGCGATGAGGAGCAACACCCTTCGTGGGGAGGGCGGAACCCCGAGCAGCAGGAGGGCACGGGAAAGGAAAGGGGGGCAGGAAGGACATGGAGGCCATACCCTGAACATAGGATCTAAAGCTGAAGATGGAGCTACCTGGAGATAATGGAGGCCCAGTGCCACAGGAAACTGCGACGCTCCAGGCAGATGGTCACAAACATCTGTGCCCTTGCAGCCGAAGACCTCCCACCTTGCAGCACTGCTCACCACATCCTGCCAGTGGCCATCAAAGTCACTATTGCCTTGTACTTCTTCTCTTCTGGTTCTTTCCAAGGATCAGCTGCAGACCTTGGTGGCGTCTCGAAAGTGGCGGCACATCACTGCATCTTGCAGGTCACTGGTGCCCTCTTTGCCAGAGCTGGACAGTACATTCACTTCATGACAGATGTAGTGTCGCAGGGACAAAGGGCACTGGGTTCATTGCTGAATTCCCCCTGGTGGCCATCGAGGTATCCAGGACTGCCCACTGAGCTTTATCAAGAGGAAGCGCTCCCACTCCCTCAATATTCAACTGGTCCTCCATGTGTGCGCTCACTTTCCAAGCAGCTGCCATGATTGCTTCATCTTCGAGCAGTCCAGGCTGCCTCAGATCTTCATTCCAACCCCCAAAGTGTGTGGATGGATCTTAGGGTATAAGTGATACCCCTTGAAGACATGGTTACTGACCGTTCTATGGGAGCCCCAGACAGAGACACAAAGGAAATACTACCAATGCTACCTACTCAGTCAGATCATCATTCGCCATTGAGCAAGCCATCCGGCTTCTGAAGATGTGATTCTGGTGCCTGGGCCACTCGGGTGGTGCCCTCCAATACCCTCGGTCATTGTGGTGGTCTGCTGCACTCTCCATAATGGTCCTCCAGAGAAGTGTGGACCTTGGGGACAGTGAGGCCCTGAAAGGAGACGGCTCATCAGGGCAGGGGCAGGAGCAAGAGGTGAAAGAGGAAAAGAAAGAGGAGGCGGAGGGAGTTGACACTGGACAGAGAGGTGTCCCTACTGCATGACGAGGTGGCCTCCTCCTGCCACCCTCTGTGAAGAGGACCACCCTCCTGTCCCTCACGGCCTCCAGTGCTAGATCCAGGTTGGAATTGATGAAGCGAGGGGCAGCCTTGCCCCAGGTGCCAAGCCTCCGGCTCCCATGTGACATCTCACTTCCCTCTGGCGCTGTGGAAGGCTTTGGCACAAACCGCAGATCTCTCCCTCAGGACAACCAGCAGCCTCAGTGATGGCTGCCGTGGGAGTCTAAATGAATCCCACACTTCATCTGACCCATCACAATTCCCGCCCCCACTGGCTCTAACTGGACAGGAAACGCATCTCCATACCAATCGAGAGCTCACCCACGCAAAAACCTTGACTTTCTTCAATTTCCCACTAGAGGCGGGTTTCTGATCCAAAAACAAACCCAGCTCCTGTTTGCCACCTCCGTGGTGAAAATTCAGCCCAAAGGCTGTGCTACAATGACATTAGGAAGTAATATCATATCAATATTACTTTGTTTACAGGTTCATAGAATCATGGAATGGTAACAGCACAGAAGGAGGCTGTTTGGTGTGTCAAGTCTGTGCTTGCTGTCTGCAAGAGCAAGTTAGCTAGTCCTCTGCCCTTTTCTCACAACTCTGCAAATATTTTCTCCACAGATGCTTATGCCACTCCCTTTTGAAAGCCATGATTGAATCTACTTCCACCACACGCTTAGGCACTGCATTTCACATGGTAACACAGCAGAAAAAGGTTTTTCCACATGTCGCTTTTGATTCCTTTGCCAATCACCTTAAATTTATGGCCTCTGGTTTTCCACCATTCCACCAACGGGAACAGTTTCTCCCGATCTACTCTGTCCAGCCCCGCCCCCATGATTTTGAGCACTTCCATCACATCTCCTCTCCACCCCTCTCTATCAGGGTAACATGCCCAGCTTCTCCACTGACTTCCCCATGTAACTGAAGTGCCTCATCCCCGGAGCCATTGTGGTAAATCATTTCTGCATCCTCTCCGAAAGCCTTCACATCCTTCCTAAATTGCTAATTTTTTCATTAATTTAAATTTTAAAGATTATAACAGCGTTTTAAGATAGAAGCCTATTGATTTACGTATTTATCTAAAAGTTGTTAAGTCTTGTGGAGAGCACACACTTTGCTGTGAGGGTCACACTTTAACCTTCAGCTACCACTCAACATGATCACCGTCACAGATCTTCTTGTAGTATTATTTACATATCATAATTCTGTGCGTGAGCTGCAGTATATACTAAACCTAAATTGGATCCATTGTCCAATTCCTGTCAAGGCATACAATAAACCATTCAGCCAAGTCCAAAAATGCAATCAACACGAACTTCTGCGAGGGATAGTGTTTCCCAGGCACAGCTCAGCTTTGAAAATTGCCTCTTTGGGTTTTGGTGGCATCCGCCCTCATTTTATTCCCGCAGTTCCGCCGCTGATATTTGCATACTTGTCATGTTCATGTCACGACTGGGCGAAGCTTTGAACAGGCGGATATAAACTCATTCGCAGTACTTCCAGCCTGTTTCCTTAAGCGAGTTGCAGTCAGCTTGCTTTCTTTTTGGAGAAAAGTTATCCCTTGTTCAGTCTGAAACTGTTTCATCAACTTGGCTAAGGTGAGCTGTTTATAGTTTTTTTTTCCAATGCTTTTTTGAAACAAAAATATGAATTATGCACAAGATACAAATAAGGCAGTGACAAAACTGAAACTTTCTGGTGTTTTACAATGAGTAAGTGATTCTGCCGAAGTCAGTGTGGTAGATCAGCGATCCCCAATTGAATTCTGGCAAAATGGAAAAGGAAAACTAAAGTTTTGACCAAGTTAATAATTAATGTCAATAAGACAAAGTGTTAAAATAACTTTTTTTAAAGTATTAAAACCACGCTGTTGTCCTAAGGGTGCTTAAAACAACGCTTTTGAATAGAATTTGAAAGGTGACTCTTATATATGAAGTAGATTTTAAAGACGAGGAGACTGCCATATATAAATAGAAACAAGAAATGCTGGAAATACTCAGCAGGCCTGGCAGCATCTGTGGAAACTGCCATTTAGTTTGTTAAAAAGGGAATGTATGAGTGAGTGTGAGCATTCCACGGTAATGTTTCCTGCTTGGTGCTAATAAACAAAATACAAATGCTAATTTTCCCTAAAAATATGCATTTCTTAAAAAAAATGAAATTGTAAATTTAAAAGCAGAAGATGCTGGAAATACTCAGCAAGTCAGGGCAGCAACTGTGGGGAGAGAGGAACAGAGGCCACAGACATTGTCTGATCTGCTGGGTCGCTCCAGCATTTTCCTGTCTTAATTCAGCTTTCCAGCATCCACAGTATTTTGCTTTTGTATTGGAAGGTACTTGAGATTCACAGAGCTCTGATTAGTAGCACCCCATCCACCACCTTCAACATTCACTCCCTCCACCACCGACGCACAGTGACAGCAGTGTGTACCATCTACAAGATGCACTGCAGCAACTCACCAAGGCGCCTTAGACAGTACCTTCCAAACCCCCGACCTCTTCCATCTAGAAGATAAGGGCAGCAGATGCATGGGAACACCGCCTGCAAGTTCCCCTCCAAATCACACACCATCCTGACTTGGAACTATATCGCCGTTCCTTCACTGTCGCTGGGTCTAAATCCTGTAACTCCCTTCCTAACAGCACTGTGGGTGTACCAATACCACATGGGCTGCAGCAGTTCAAGAACGAGCAGCTCACCACCACCTTCTCGAGGGCAATTAGGGATGGGCAATAAATGCTGGCCTGGCCGGTGATGCCCACATCTTGTGAGAGAATCAAAAATTGTTATTGATTGTGGGGCAATCTTTGACTTAAACCATCAAAGTTGCAAGGATGAATTTCTTATCAACATGTCAGTTTACTTAATACTTAGAGGGTAGTGTTTATGTTACTGGACTATTGATCTGGAGACATGAGTTCATAATTCCAACATGGCATGGCATCTGAGAATTTAAATTCAATGAATTGAAATCGGGAATAAAAAGCTAGCAACAGTAAAAACCCCATTTGATTCACAAATGTTCTTTAGGAAAGGAAATCAATTGTCCTTAACTGGTCTGGCCTATATGTGACTCCAGACCCACAGCCATTGACTGTTAACTGCCCTCTGAAACGGTCTAGCAATTCTCTCAGTTGTCAAGAAAGCAGATGATCACTACCTTCTGAAGGACTTTTAGGGATAGGCAATAAATGCTGGCCTTGCCAGCAATGCCCACATCCCCTGAATGAATTTTGAAAAACTTGCCAAATAAAGATTATAATTTATTGAGTTCACTTTTTCTTTTAAGAATTGTACAAAAATCGATTAAAGACACCTAGGGCTGAACAAATAGCCAAACGGGCTAATGCAATGCATCTTTTCAACTCTGGTTTGAACCACAGCTGATAGGATGAACATTACCTTTGTACACAGACTTTCAAAAATATTGCTATGAGTTTGGACCTCAAGGTACGTTTCTTCCCAAGGTGCCAGAGTGCAGGATATCATGGAACAAACACAAAAGGTTCCGGAATGGGAGGGCCAACAGCCAGAGGTCATGGTCCATGTGGGAACCTGTGATGTGGATAGCAGTGGGTTTGAGGTTCTGGAAAAGAGATTTTGAGAAGTTCTATATGAAGAAACGGAGCCTCCAAGGTAGTAATCTCAGGATGTTCCTATCCTATACAGACTGCAGTGGTTCAAGAAGTCAGCTCACTGCCACCTTCTCAAAGGCAATTGGGAATGGCCAACGACACTCACATCCCATGGACGAAAAAGAAATGACTCCCTGTGTCACATGAGGACCGTAACAGGGAGAGAGAAATTAGGAATTGTCAACACGTAGCTGAAGAATGGTGCAGAAGGGAGGGTTTCCTGTTCCTGGGATACTGGGAGAACCTCCGTGATTAGGAAAGGTTGTACTGAGAGGGGGTTGACCTTTACCTAAACCAGAGAGGCTACTGTGTCCGTGTGAAAAGAACAAATGGGGCAGTGGAGAAATATTGAAATGAGTTATTAGAATGGGAGAGGAAAATCTACACTTGTCAAAAAGGGTGAAAGACTGATCACTAGAACATATGAGCAGCGTGGCGTTAACGTTTATCATGCAGTCGATGTTCTGTTAGTTACTTTTATGTTATAAACTCAACTAATTCCAGAAATTGCAAAAGGCTAATAGAATTAAGCCCCAAGAGTGAAAAAGACAATATTAGTGGGTACATAACCTTTAACAATACAAGCCCTGGTTCTTTTTCCTCTTTGTCCATTTCTCTGATGCCAGTATTGGGGAAACATTGAGGATGAGAGTGAAGGAGTGAGGTTCGAGTCATCTATTTTCAAAAGTAAATTGATGAAAATTGTAGCCATATAGAATTAGTCCTGGTGAGGACTAGAGCAGCAAGCAAGTCACAAATATTGGCATTAACATAGACTGGAGCTCACACTTCCAGTTATAGTCTCTCCCAGCAACTTACTTTTGTTCTTCCAATTTTGACAAGGAATGTAATTGATCTACCCAACTAGCATTATCACAATCTGACGTTACACCGCTATTAATTTCTGTCAAAGGCGGTTACATCCATTACCTCTAATAGGTCACCTCCACTTACCACCCCCCACCCACCACCTGCCTTCTCTTTTCTTGAGAAAAATCATTTTTGGGTTGAGAAATAGCTTTAATTGTTTTCTGATTCTTATAGCTCACTCTTCATAGAATTGTATAGAAGTTACAGCACCGAAACAGGCCATTCAGTCCAACTGGTAAATTCCAGTGTTTATGCTCCACACAAGCCTCCTCTCACCCTATTGCATCTAACCCTGTCAGCATATCCTTCTATTCCCTTCTCTCTTATGTACTTGTCTACCTTTCCCTTAAAAGCATCTATGCTCTTCACCTCAATTATTTCCTGTAGTCGCAGGTTCCACAAGCTAACCACTCTTTGGCAAGAATTTTCTCCTGAATTCCTTGTTGGATTTATTGGTGACCATCTTTTTTGAGTCCTAGTTTTGGTCTCCCCCCACAAGTTGAAATACCTTCTCTATGTTTGTTATCAGACCCTTTCAGAATTACATAGAATCTTAAAGACTTCGATCAGGTCACCTTATCTTTTTTAGAAAAAAAGAGGCCCAGCCTGTTTAATCTTTTCCGTAAGGCATAACCTTTCCGTTCTGGTATCATCCTTGTAAATGTTTTTTGCACCTTCTCGAGTGCTTCTATAGCCTTCTTATAATATGGAGAGCAGATTTGTGCACATTACTGCATGTGTGGTCAGACTAAGGTTCTGTACAAGTTTTAACATAACTTCTCTGGTTTTCAATTCTATCCCTCTAGAAATGAATTCCAGTGCCTTATTTGTTATTTTTATGTTATTATTAACCTGCATCTCTACTTTTAGTAATTTGTGCATCTGTACCCCTAGATCCCTTTGTTCCTCTACCCCATTTAGAATTGTATTTTCTAAGGAGTATATTCTTTCTGCCAAAACACATAGATCACACTTATTTATCTTTTCAGTTTCTAGATGTTTTTCTATTATGTCATTGAATAAAAATTCCATTATCTTTCCTGGCAAAAGCTAGAGAACTTGACCTATATTCTTGTAGAGTATGGCGTTAATAGCACTGCCAATCAAAACACATCCATTTCAATGTGAGTGTGCATCCAATTAGATACAATGTCACACTGTAGACTATAACATCTTTACTTGTCATTTTCAGATATCCACAAAGGACAACAAAGATGACTTTTTATGATGGCATTTACCCCTTCTATCCAACATCAAGAACACCACCAGTGTTCAATACCATTCAAATTGTGACCATTATTACATTTTTAGTCTTCTTCGTGGCCTTCCTCATTATACTCATTGGCATTCATGGAATAGAAGTAAGTACCTGCTTCCTTTGGGGTTTCATCCAGAGTGTAACAAACGCCCAAGAATAATTACAAAAGAGTAAATTTAATGAAGAGGTTTAGCTGGGCTCTCCGTCAAATCCTTAGAGCAGAGAAGGTTAATGAGAGATTTAATAGAGGTGTTGAAAATTATGAGGAGCTTTGATAGAATGAACAAGGAGTAACTGTTTCCACTGGCGGGAAGTTCAGTAACCAGAGGACACAGATTAAAGATAATTTCTAAATGAACAAAAGGGAAGTTGAGGAGATTTTATTTTTTTACACAGTAAGTTATTACGATCTGGAATACACTGCTTGAAAGGAGTGTGGAAGCAGATTCAATAGTAACTTTCAAAAGGGAATTGAATATAATGCTTGAAGTGGGGAATAAATCGCTGGCGTACGAGGAAAGAACTGGGGAGTGAAACTAATTGGATAACTCTTTCAAAGAGACACAACCTTTCCGTTCTGGTATCATCCTTGTAAATGTTTTTTGCGCCTTCTCTAGTGCTTCTATATCCTTCTTATAATATGGAGAGCAGAATTGTGCACATTACTGCATGTGTGGTCAGACCAAGGTTCTATACAAGTTTAACATAACTTCTCTGGTTTTCAATTCTATCACTCTAGAAATGAATTCCAGTGCTTTCTTTGTTATTTTTATGTTATCATTAACCTGCATCTCGACTTTTAGTAATTTGTGTATCTGCACCCCTAGATCCCTTTGTTCCTCGATGCCATTTAGACTTGTATTTTCTAAGGAGTATGTTGCCTCTTTATTCTTTCTGCCAAAACACATCACCTCACACTTAATAAATCTAATACAGGAAAGATTAAACAGGCTGATCCTTTTTTCTAAAAAAAAACAGAAGCTGGATGGGTGACCTGATCGAAGTCTTTAAGATTCTATATAATTCTTAAAGGGTCTGATAATAAACATACAGAAGATATTTCTACTTGTAGGGGAAACCGAAACTAGGACTCAAAAAAGATAGTCACCAATAAATCCAACAAAGAATTCGGGAGAAAATTCTTGCCAAAGAGTGGTTAGCCTGTGGAACCTGCGACTACAGGAAATAATTGAGGTGAATAGCATAGAATCAGAAAAAGTACGATGGGTCAAATGTCTTCCTTCTGGCCTCTATGCTTCTACATAATGAATACCTAAAGACCCTCAACCGACATTTGTGGAGACACCTAATATATTTTCAACGACTTCCACAGGAGAACGACCAATTGAGGAATTTTTTTTTTAGGTATCAGTAACATTTTTTTCCTCCCCGGCCCTGGTCAATTCTGCTATTTGGGACCTGAACCACAAAAGACCTCATTCACACTGCAGTCTCCGTTCCAAGTCTCAAATCGTTGGATGTTGGGGAGGGGGCTGTATGACCCTTGGGCGGAGGTTGAGGGGAACTGCAGATTGATTCAATCTGACACTGAACCTGTTTACAGGTGAAAGAAACTTTTCAGAGATGATGTGTGAATCCAGCTCAAAGGAATTTGTTCCCTTGTATCCCTTTCTGAACTTTTTATTAAAAGAAGGGGTGAATTTTCCAAAGGGGAAAGGGGGAAAAATTCTTCCTGTTGCCTTCTTGCTGCAAATCTCCAGTTACCTTGAAATGTTGTTGTGTCATAGTAACAATAGCATTACTGTGCAATTCCCCTTGATTGTTATTTAAGGAAAAGTATTAAGTTGGTTAACAAATTATAAGCATTCATGTACTACAATACTCCAGAAACCATCCACTCTGAGTTGTACCTATGGTGTGTGAATGTGTCGCTTCCCAATTCGAGCTGTTCTGACTTTATTTAATCAGCCTGCATAAAATATAAACCCAGGGTCACACCTTCTCTGATCTCATGGACTAGTGTATAGGGGATTGAGAATATGAGTATTTGACGCATAGAACGCAAGAGATACAACAAATTTATTTCTCTGATATGACCCAGCCCAATTTCATGTATTATGACGGTCTGTTCAAACTATTTTTTTTCATTTGTTTGTGAGATGTGGGAGTTGCTGGCTAAGCCAGCATTTATTGCCCATCCCTAATTGCCCTTGAGAAGGTGGTTACGAGCTGCCTTCTTGAATAGCTGCAGTCCATGAGGGGCAGGTACAAATTTCTTGGGCTGAATGTACACTGCGATTGAACTATTGGTGTGACACAGTCTGTTCTCTTTGCTAGCAGATTGCACTTTGTACTATAAGTTGTGTCATTATTTTCCAGAAACTCCAAAGATGTGTGAGGATAAGTCTAAGCCTCTTCATTGGTGCCGTTATTGTTGGTGAGTATCGCCAGATCAACGCTTGCTATGGGCATTTCACATTGCAAAAATGGGCACATTTTAAGAAGGGCCAGATAGTACTACACCACACAGTACTGTTTTGACCAGATTCTGATGAAAGGTCACAAAGACCTGAGGCATTGACTCTGTTTTACTTTTTTTGCTTTTACCATTAGGACAGTTTTAATCAAACAAATGCAAAAAAAAAAATTATTTTAAAATCCACTCAAGCCGCAATGCCCTGACTTGCCTTGATATTCCAGAGCAGGGTGGACACTTGGGGAGCAGTGTTAATATCAAAGGCACCCACCCCTTTTATGTGCTAAGGAGCCTGTCCCCAGAATACCTACTTCACTTAACTGGCAATAATGTCTTAACCTTTAGCTGCCCACTGCATGTATAGAGTGCTCTTATTCATTCCCGGCACGAAATTCTGGCTTGCTGTTGCTCTTACTGAAGCACAATGCCTGCCAAGTTAAATCTGTACAATTGCACCTTTCAATTGCTTTTTTGGAGCAATCTATAGGGATAAATTAGACAAAAGCAAAATACTGCAGATGTTGGAAAGCTGAATCAAAAACAGAAAATGCTGGAAATACTCAGCAGGCCAGGCGGCATCTGCAGAGAAAGAAACAGAGTTAACGCTTCAGGTCTGTGACCTTACTGTCCTAATTGATGTGGAATTGTTTGATCTGCTATTGGCATTAGAGAACCGCCATTAATCTTCCAACTCCAGTAAGGATAGTGATGGTGGGTTTTTCTGAACTTATCTCAGCCCTTTGTGTGATGTCAGAATGGAGGGCGGTGCAAACACATGACCTTCCCCACCCCATCCCCTTCCCAGTGTATTTATAAAAGAAAGGGCAGGGAACCCAGGGGACCCAGGACCTGCCTGACTTTCATCCTGCTCTCACTCTCTCAAGCCCAGGAATTTCAGGATGCCTGTGTCTAGGCAGGAACGGTAGAAATTATTCAAATTTTGGTCGTTCCCACTCTACCTAAGCTTTAACAATTCTTTGGCTGGCATGTTAAAAAAAACAGGCTGGGAAGGAAGCCTGCAAATAATGCACAAAAGTGAAACAGGAGTGCAGTATAATAGGACGAATGGCTGCCTTGCGTTCCATATAATTCTACTATACAAGAGCAGTTCCGCAACCTGGACTTAAAAAGAGTACAAATTCACCAGCATAAAAGTTTCATATTGTATAACAGTGGCTTAAACTTGAGATACAGGCAGTATCAACCATTAGCCCTGAAGAGGTCCAACTTTCAAATGATAACACATCTTGAAAATTATAGAAGTAAATTCAAAGCTGCAGGAGAACTGTGCATGTAGGGAGTTACCCAGCCTATTATTTATCCAGCCATTCTTCCTGCAATAAAACAAAGCAAAACTCCACTCACCCAGTCAATGCCGCAGCTTGCTGAACACAGCCACAGTAATGTGAGTTTCCAGCAGAGTGCAGCAGGTAAAGCAACACCTCATTGAATTGGACAGATCCAATGGTGGCCAATTACAAGGGACGTGACAGATTGAAGTAGTCACAGGCAATTGGAAAAAATTGTTTTAGAATTTAATGCAAAAGCGTTGCATGTGAAAATAAAAAAAAAAGTCATTGCTGAAAATAGAGACATGTTGTCAAAGCTTTTCATCTTGCACTCATCAGGACAATCCGCAGAATACCAATGTAAGGGAAAACAACAACTTTATACTCTCTGAGAAGAGAGTGCTGATTGGTTGGCAAGTGAACCCTGATTGGGAGAGGCGTTGCCATGGAGAATACACCAGTTTATGGTGACTGTCAGTTAATAAAAAGGTCATTGTGGATATTGACTTTGCAGATGAGCCAAGGAATTATAGCAAGACCTAGACATAAATGGACAGATAAAGATCAGTTTATAGAAATGTGCACACCCTGGAAGAATGAATTGGAGACAGTTACTCAATGCCTGTGCGGGAGGCTGAGTGATTCAACAGGATAGTAGAGTCGACATTTAGTATGTCCAGTCAAAGACTGAATAGCTCCACAACAAAGCTGTGACAACTGATATAAAGTACAGATCAAAATGAGGAATCTGCACTTGGCTTATGATATTGGATCAGAGCCAGACTGTTTGGACATAGATGGACATAATTGAAAAAAAAATAGGACCATCAAAGCATGTCTTCACATCTGGTGAGGAGCAAGTCTAACGATTTCCTCTATTCTTCCTTCAGCTGTCAATTTCACCGATGACTGGGAGAGAGGATATACCACGGTGAACACGACGTATAAATCTTTCAGTAGTGAGAATGTCAAAGCAGAAGTTGGGATTCATGTCGGTTTCAAAGGAGTAAATATAACTCTGAGAGGTAGGGTTTTCATTTCCCTCGCGGTTTGCAGATTTTTGGGAGCGCAATGGCTGTAGTATTGGACCTGTTGAGGTCCTGCCGTGGCAAGCCGTGAAATTGAATTCAGTGAATCTGCTGATTTTTGTGGGCTGACACCAAAAAAAGAGAAAAATAATTCTGGAGGCAGTAGACGGTTTTAAGAATCCAACTGGTTCACTAATGCCCTTCAGGAAGAGAACCTGCCAATCCTACCCAGTCTGGACTATTTGTGTCTGCAGTCCCAGTCTACATGATGACTCTTACTGCCCTCTGACATGGCCTAGCAAGCTCCTCTCTTATAGAAATATGTGTAGACATCCAACCGCCATCTCACAGCAACGAGTGATTGATCATAAATAGGGCTTACCTGTACTGCCCATATCCCAAGAAAAAATATATTTTCAAATATTGGACCTTCCATTTTCATTGGGTCTCAGCTAGTCTCCAGGGTCCTCTTATCACCCAGTCTCTCAATCATAACCATGTTCAAGAATTGAGCATAATTTAATCATTCAAGGTGCAAGTATATAAATGAAGGACAAAGTTAGCAGTTACTAAAACTGTGAAGTGCCCTTGTGCTCCATATCATGCATTAGATCATTTAGAAATTTAAAATCATCTGTATATTAGTTGCACGTCAAAACCCTCAATGACAGCAGGGAAAATACCACCAATGAAAGCTCATGAATCATGTATTAATGTACCTGCAGGACTCCCTGAGAACCAACTGAATGAAACCATCAACTACAATGAAGAGTTTCTGTGGCAGTTTGGACAGGACTATGACGTCCAGTATCGCAAAGGGCTAGAGAGGGGCCTTCCAAATCCAATCCTGTACATAGCGGAGAAGTTTACACCCAGCAGCCCATGTGGTGTTTATTCACAGTACAGGGTCTCTGGCCAGTACGCCTCAGCTACGATGTGGTAAGTTATAGATCAAACAATCTTAGTATTAAAGGTGAACTGTTGCTGCATTTTAGGACCCACAGACTCAATCTTTTTCTGCAGATACAGTAATCAACAAAAATGTTGGCCAACTTGGAATATTGGCAATGGAACAGGAACTGTTGCCAGGGGCTTTAATAGTTTCTGGCCTAGCATTCAATTGAACTTGACATAAATGTGAAGTCGACAGTGCAAAATCTCAATCATCAGCTAGATAGAATTTAACAGCACAGAGAAAGGCCACTTGTCCAACAGGACTTATTGTGTGCCTGGAGATGTTGCTGGGTAACCATATCTTTCAAATTCGTTTCTCATTCTTTCCTTGGGTTAGATGTGAATAATAGAAGTTCCCCTGATGACTCAGCGAGTTTACCTCGGGAACCGTCTGGCCGTGTCTCAAAAATGGGGCTGCCAAGTACATAGTTCATTGCAGAACTGGTTCTCGGCTCAGGCATTCCTCATGAGGAACAGTGTTCATCGAGAGCACTGGTCGGCAGACCCTTGATGTTCTGTCCAGTTAAATGTTATGAACGGATAATCCAAGCCTGCCCGTCTTCGATTTCGGGATCAGTGCTCTTGAAAAGCACTGCCCTTCACCAAGAAGACCCAATCAAGAAATTAGCCTTTGCGTATGAAACACTGGGAGATGTTTCAATATGTTGTGAAACTGTATAAACTCAAGTCTTAATACCTAGCTGTTTAGTTTGCAGCGATGGATATTTTCAACAGCTATCTTTAAAAGTGGTCGCATTCTTGTGCCTGTAGGAGGGCCATTCAGGCCCTCCAATGTTCTGCCATTCAGTTAGGTCCTGGCTGTTCTGTACCTCAACCCATTTACCCGCCATGGTTCCCTTTCACTTGATACCCTTACCCAACAAAATCTCAGTGTTGAAAGCTTCACTCTCCCTCTCCCCCCCACTCCCCCATATAGGCTGTGGATGCTGGGGCAGGGGGGGGACAAGAGTTCCAGATTTCCTCTACCCCTTGTGTGAAGAAGTACTTCCTGATTTCACTCCAGAATGGGCAAGCTCTAATTAGTTTATGTCTCCTTGATTTGACTTCCCCACCAGAGCAAATAGTTTCTCTGTCTCGACCATATTGTATCCTTTTATCATTTTAAATGCTGCGATTTGATTGCCCTTCAATCTTCTATACTTGAGGGAGTACAAGTCTAGTCTATGCAACCTATCATCATAATTTAACCCTTTTAGTCCCATCTGCACAAAAAATGGCATCCTTGTGATTTTGAAGATTGAGAAGTATATATTTTTTTTTGCTTACCAGGGTGGCACTGTGTGCTTGGATGCTATCCAATATCCTTCTGTGGCTGCTGATCCTTTTACATGCAGGATACATGATACTGGTAACTGGTTTCTTCATGATCTTTTCATTGATCTCATTTGGTACCACAAGATATACTCCGCTCTGTGCCATCCAGTTTGACGATACAACATTGAAGAGTGCTCTCGGTCCATCCTTTTGGCTAACTTTAGCAACGGGTGAGTACCTAGATCCAGCCGTTCTTGTGGGGCAGGGGCGGTGGTGGAGGTGCAGGGTATGGGGGTGCCAGGAGGGCATCAATTCACTTCTTTCTGTGGTATCTACTGGAGACTAATTCAACGGGGAAACTGGTAACGGGAGCAAATTTTAATATCAAGTACAATTAGTTACACAGTGACAATACAGTAAGTACAAAAGATGGCTATTACCCCACACCCGCCCCACTCCCCCAATCCTTTGGAGGGCAAATGTTAAAGCTGTCTGATCCATTGTTCTGACTGCTTGCTCTGCTGATTCCTTTTAAGGCAGTTGTTCATATACCTGCCAACTCCATGAAGCATCCATGTGAGACATGAGCCTTCCTTAACCAATCAGTTGCACAGCAACCAAAGAGAAAATGCTGGTAACACTCAGGAGGTCAGATAGCTTCGTTTTTCTCTCCCCACAGATGCTAACATTTCAGATCAACGACCTTTCATCAGAACTGCATGAAGCTCTTAACAGTTGTTAAGCAAGTGCAGTGCCAGGAGAAAGATGGTCTGGGGAGGGAGCGGGGGTTGGTGATGCGGGAGCAGGGGTTGCAGCAGGTGTAACTAAACTGTGATTCCTGCTGTAGTTTGATTTCATGAACACACACACACGTGACAGACAGGTTAATAATACCTTCTAGTCCTTCGCGTTATACACATATAACATACTGTGTACATTCATACACTCCCCATCTCACATTCCACATAAGTCAACTGCCTCCAGGCCATTATATCCAACATCCATTTTCTTGTCTGCCTCCTATGTTTTCTGTCAATCTTTCCTTCCAGTAATTGTCTCTGTTTATCTTCTGCCATAATGATGTGACCGAAATATCGTATCTTTCTCTCTTTTTGATGTTATGCACTAACTTTCTCTTTTTCCAGCACCTTCTCATCAGTCTTTCTGTCTGTGTAAGATATGTGGAACGGCCTCCTGTTTGTTGACATCTCGAATGCACTCTGCTTATCGATAGTCTCTGTTTGTTGTCCATGTCCCCGAGGCTTATAACATAGATGAAAAAATGTAGCACCTCAACATTCTTTTCCTAAGATTCAGGTCAGTTTCTTTAACGTTAACACTTCCTTCAATCTGACAAAGTTGGTCTTGGCTATCTCAATTCCCCTTCGGATCTCCTGGGAGAGATGAAAAATCTAGTTAATAACCCAGGCCAACTGGGGGGAGAAGTCTGGAAAATTCCTTTCCAACCTCCTGAGGGATTGGAACGAGGCCAGGACATCGCTCAGGTCCTAAATGATGTTGTGTGGTACCTACCTTTTTGTAATGTGATGATCTCCACTCCAATCAGAAACAGGTGCTGCTCTCACCAAAAGGAATTCAGCGAATCAGAGCCCATTGCAAAAGTCTGCTATTCTCTGGGAAAGGAACCACCTCCAGACATCTAACCTAGATCTGGCCTCGTACAATTTCACATTGTGACCCCTAGTCCTCCCTTACCTTTCTAGTTGGAGCAAACTTTCAACTCAGTCTATTCCCTTCCGCATCTGATAAACTATGATCAAATTGCCCCCTAAATCAATGCTTCTCTGCACTGTAGAGTCTCAGCTTCTTTATCCTACCTTGATGACAAAGATACTTCAAACTGGGAATTGAGCTCTTCTGTGCCCTTTCCAATGGCTCAATATCACCTACTGTGTGAGGAGACCAAAATTGGGCACAGTATTCAACCTTTGCCAGCCAAAATATTTAGTGTCATGCATAAAAAGTAGCCAATTGAGTTATTGACGCCAGTGGAACCATATCTCCGCAACAGTCAGTGTCTTCAGAGATTTAACAGTTATGATCTGATTTTAAACACAGGAACAGGTGCAGGCCATTCAGCTCCTCGTGTCTGTTCTGCACCATTCAATGAGATCAGGGCTGATCTGTGACCTAACTTCATATCCCTTTGACTGCTGCTTAAGAGAGTGCCAATTTCTACCACTCTTTATGCGTACAAGTGTTTCCTCACTCTACTGCTGAAAGATGTGGCTCTAGTTTTTACAATGAATTCCCTGGTCCCAGACCTCCCAATTGAAACGTAATGGGGGTTGAAAATCTGTGGCTCTTTGGATGACGTACTCCAGCAGATGGTCAGAAAGTAGGCCATGTCCTGACCTCGTGTGAAGAATCCCAGAGTGTCTTATGTGGGCAGAGCCTCCATCCACCCCTTGCAAGGTCATCGTTCTAAGTTGTCACTGCTCTAAGCCTTCATTGGTAGCTTGCCAGCTGACCAAGGGTGAATGTGGGAATGACTCTGGATACAGGCTCAGAATATTTGCTTTAAAATGCCTTCCTTTTTTTTTAAGGGAGCCACTACGGACAACATTTTTGGGGTGGGGGGGGGTGGTTTCCAATGGGCCCTTCTCCCCAGCATGGCCTCCTGCACCAAACTTTCTGGCGTTGCTGTAATGGCAGGTGTCCCAGATGCACTCTTAGTGGGGCAGGCGCCCAGCAATGGTAGGGTAATGATGGAATTGACCCCTGACCCCATTTGAAGGGGCCAGTGACCGAGATCTGACAGAGTTGGCACCTCACAGTATCTGGACTAATATATGCCACCAGCCACCACCCCCCCCCCCCCTCCCCCAAATAATGGATTTTGGATTTGGGGGCAAATGGTTCAACTCAGAGTGTGTCATTTAAATGGAAGCCATGAAGCTTCATAAGCGAAAGGAGTTTGAGGTTCCATTTTTTTTGTTTGTTTGTTTGTTGTTGCAGCTTTGCTCTGTTTAATTATTGGAATGACCATCGTAACGATGAGCATCTTTGCCCCGACAACTTTGGGCAGGATCTTTCTGATAAATGCCAGAAACAATGAAGAAGAGAACCAGGAGACTAGCTATTATAACAACACTTACAATGACAAGGAGGAAGCTGGTCAGAGTCTGCAGCTAGAAGTGAGTACACTACATCTATGACTTGAAACCCCTCCAAGATATCTGCGCTCCTCCAATTCTGGCTTCAAGTGCATCCCCGATTTTTGATCACTCCACCATTGATGGTCGTGCCTTGAGCTGCCGAGGCATAAACTCGAATTCCCTCCCTACATCTCTCCAGCTCTATCTCCTCCTTTATAATATCTCATTAAAACCTACCTCTTTGACCAATCTACCCTAATATCTCCTTATGTGGCTTGGTGTCAAATTTTGTTTCATAACACACCTGTGAAGCACCTTGAGGCATTTCACATCCTTAAAGGTGCTATATAAATGCAAGCTTTTTTCTGCATGATCAACTTTACTGAGACTTTCTGTCTCAAGAAGGGCTCAAATTCCTCTACTGAATGATCAGCTTGTTCAACAGGTCTTCCAAGTGCTCCATACCCATGGTAACACTTGGCCACCAGAAACACGTAACAGGAAATTCCGGGTGCACAGCCTATAATTTTCTAGTCAAACTGTCACAGCCAATCTTATGCCTGAGGGCCCACCTTGCGATGAGTTCACACCTAGACCTGCAACAATATTTGAAGGTAAAGAGAGAGAGTGTCACTCGCTCCTGAATCCTGGCCTGCAATCTAAAAGCAGAAACTCACCAAAGTTCCTTCAACAGTATCTCCCTAATGTGCCACCTCCACCTCTTGAAGGACGAGGGCAGCAGGTGCATGGGAACATTATCACCTGCAATTTCCCCTCCAAGTCACACACATCATCTCGTCTCGGACATATATCGACTGCTCCATCGTCATCGCTTGGGTGATCACCCTGGGATTCCCTATCTAACAACGCCATAGGAGTACCTTCACTACACAGATTGCAGCAGTTCAAGAAGGCGGCTCACCGTCACCTTCTCAAGGGGCAATTAGGGATAGGCATTAAATACTGGCCTTGCCAGCGATGCTCATACTCCCAGAATGAATTTAAAAGAAGTTGCAGAATAAATCTCTCTCCACCCCAACAAAGCACATCAGAAGAGTAATGCCTTCACTCTGCAACTGTGGCTTGTTTGATCAGTAAGAGTGTTCATTTACTGCAATTTTTATCTCTATTTCAGCTTCCCTGCTCCCCTGCCCCACCATCACATACACACACTGAAAAGCATTTACAAACCTTTTTCTTCATTAAATGTTTTTGATCCTACACAAAACATAATTGAACTTTTTGTTTTCTTCCTTTCCAGCATCTAGAAAATGTTGTATAATCGAGAGCAAAAATCTGCTGTGTTGTCTCTTGCATCTACTTCTCATAGAAAGTGACAGACTTGTTTGCTTTTTCAAGAGCTTGGCCTTTATACCACGTCTGTACAAGTACCCTTCAACTTCTAACTCTAGACGTTGCCGACTAGAAGTAGAGAAAGGCAATATTTTTAGATTTAACTTTGTTGCTGTTTTGATACAAAGACGTTTCAGTAGCCGCAAGGTGAGTCGTCTGTTTGGAAAGAATCAAAGTCAAGGTAGCTGAAAATTGTACACGAGAAGATGGACACTTGTTCCCAACTCATCTTAAATTCAATGGAGGAATGTTTCGATCACATGTTGAATTTGGATGTGAATGAAATGCACGGGCAAATATTGCAACAACAAGAAAATGAGGGCAGGACAGGGTAGCGGGAAGGGGATTGAGAGAGGAACATGCCAATTCATTGAGAATTGGACAACGTTATGTGGACCAGAGCTGCAATATGATAGTGTGCTGCACTGTGTTTAGAATGTGGCAGAGCTGACACTGAGTTGAATGCTATTGCTCTTTGTACCTATTGAACCCATTTCATACCGCATGAGAAATTCTTACAGCACAGGCAGCAACTGAGAAGAGAGTTTCGACCTCAATATCGATTGATAGCTACACTCTGGATTCCCTCCAGGGCGGGAGTCAGTGGGCTTGGGATAATGGAAGTAGCACAGAATGGAATCATTAAGCGCAGCACATGTTGGGGTCCTGCAGCTTTCAGGGTTCGTAATCCCTGAAGAGAAACCGAGGAAAGGGCTGATAAACTTTGACAATTCTTTACAGATTAATATATTTTCTGTAATAACCCTAAATTTTGTGCCTTAACAAAAATTTGGAATAGTAACATTTATTGTTACAAATTTGTTTGACGATTATTATTTTGGACACGTAACATCACATGGAATAGATTAGTGATCTACATGAAGGAAGGTGGGTGGAGGGGAGAGAAGAGATTGTACAGATATTAATTTGTGGAAATGCAATAGTTTTCTACTGGTGTCTCGTCTCCCAACTCAATATAACACCCGCCCCCCCCCAACAATGCAAGTTAACACAGCCTCAGACAAGCATCCTATACAGCAGTAGTCTGATAGCTCCATCTCCCACAAAGTATTTACTGCTTGTCTCAATGCCTATTTATGAAGTTATTTTGGGACATTCTTTAGTATAAAGCTGATACATTAATTCAAATTGTTGTTGCTCTGTGGTCCCAGCTACATGTCTCATGCTAATGATGCATGTATATTCCCCAATCTCACTTTGCCACCACTGGCAATTTACACCTTATTGCCCGCTTAATTTGTTGCTTTGCTGCTCCACTTTTGGAAGCAAAGTAGACAAAACTGGCTTAGGCAGTGTCGAAGGTGATCTGTCCCCTGGAAAGAGGTGGCATTACCCCACCTGGAGTAGACTCGATGGGCTGAATGGCCTACCTCTGCTTCTAATTCGTATGGTCACTTACCCCCCCCCAAGGACAATACAGCCCCCATTTGCTGCAAGTACTGGAGGCAGCAATGCTTCCACACCACTTTGGAATCTGTTCTCAGTACTGACACCTGCTTCCTGTAAACTAGTGACGGTATCGCTCTTACTGGCAAACGGCAATATATTAATGACTAAGCATGCCCAAAATTGCATACAGATAATTCTTTCTCAGGTGCTGCCTGCGCTGCAGGGATTTAGCCTGAATTATAGGTAGGGACAGGTAATATTCATCGCATTGTTAGTTCTCACATAATCTGTCACTTTGATTTGTTTGGCAAGAATGGAATTTACTCAGAGATGAGTAATACCTTTTAATATGTGCAACATGGAGGAAATATATAGCAGTAATTTTCCTAGGTAGCAGGTATTGTTCTCTGCTTGTAAATATATATATATATAGATATAGATGTATACTTTAAAAAAAAATGTTAACTGTTTTTTTAAAATTTGACTTTTGTTAAAAAGTAAATATAATTAAAAGGTCAAAGTGACCCATTTGCAACAAGCGGTGAAATGTTTAAATGCTCTGGATGGTTAGCTGACCCTTCATTTAAAGGGCATTTACACGACTCTGCAACAAAGCTGGTATATGAATTCAAATTGGTGTTGCTGTTCAGTTCCAGCCACCTGTCTCGAGCCAATGATGGATGTATATTGCCCAACCACATCTGGTCACCACTGGCATTTTCCACCTTATTACCCACTTACTTTGTTGCTTTGCTGCTCCACTTCTGGGAGCAAAGTAAACGAAAGTGGCTTAGGCAACGTCGAAGGTGATCTGTCCCCTGAAAAGAGGTGGCATTACCCCAAGGACAACACAGCCCTGTGCAAGTTGCTGCCTGAGTACTATGGTTTTGCTTTCAAAGTCATGAAGGAAGGGAACATCACTGCTTCCAAACACGTGTGACGACAACAAGTCATTTGATAAGATATCACGTGTGCTGCGCATCATGTATTCCCGGGCCGTGACTAATGGCCCCAGTAGTTTTAAGGTTCAGGGTCCGAGCCTGCTGCAGAAAGGACTTCAGATCCACATACTTATCCAAGCTTAATATTGGAAGGTTTATTTAATCGAGAGAGAAACAAGATCATTAATTCCATTAGATCAAAAGTAGCATGTTTACTTATTGAGTACGAAACATATTATTGATGATCTTACGAGACTCTAGTGCAACAGCAAGTCTTGTTAGACACCAGTACTGGGTCAGAAGCAGGGCTACAATATCTTATAGACAGTTCTACAGCCTGTCAAGCATGATTGCTGACTGCCTCAACTGCTGTTGTCATTTCTCAAACAACTTTCATACCATTAAAATATACAGAATTAAGATGAGCCCATCAGCAGCTTCCAGTGAGAGAGGGGGACGATAACCCAGCGTTCCCATTCCCCGATCAAGATCCAGTGATTCCTGCTGGAAACGTGCATCAGTGAGGGTGGGAATTGACTGGGTTACAATGCTTTCATGGTTAAATATCATGTCAAAACTTGCCACAAAGGGTGGCACATGAAGAATGATCATTTGGATGAGGTACCAGACGCGTTCTGGTTTCCAGGGAATCACATCTCAGCACGAGTATTGCCTTCAGAGAGAAGATAAATAGGAGAGAGGAGAGGGGCAGAAATACAACAACAGCTTGCATTTATATAGTTCCTTTAAGATAGTAGAACATCCCAATGTGCTTCACAGGAGAGTTATCAAACAAAATTTGACACCAAGCCACATCATGAGCTATTAGGCCAGGTGACCAAAAGCTAGATCAAAAAGGGAGGTTTTAAGGAACATCTTAACAGGAGAAAAGAGAGGTAGAGAGATGGAGAGGTTTAGGGAGGGAATTCCAAATCTTAGGGCCTAGACAGCTGAAGGAACGGCTGCCAATGGTGGAACAATTAAAATCAAGGATTGGAGGAGTGCAAGATCGCAGTGGGTTGCAGGGCTGGAGGAGGTTGCACAGATAGGGATGGGCAGGGCCATAGAGGGATTTGAAAAGGAAGATGAGAATGTTAAAATTAGAATTTTTAAATCAACACATAGAAGAGGAAACGGGACCTGACAAGACAAGAGACATAATTGGATAGAAAGAAAAACTGGGAATGCTGGAACTTCAAAATAAATGCAAGAAACCGAGTGCCGAACAAGGCAAGTCAGCATGAGAGAGAGAGAGAGATGGGTTAATGACCCAGATGAAAGGGACCATATAACAATATTACAGTTGAATCTTTACTTACCTGACCCATGGGGAGCAGGTGGATTTCCCCACTCACGCTTTGGAGTGTTAAAGCTTGGCCGGCTTGGCTTCCAATCAGGGTTGCAGGAGCAACTAAATCTGAGTCAGGGAGCTGGGGTTGGTTGCGGGGGGGGGGAAATTTAAAAAACAATTGGAGGCCTCATGGTGGTGTGGGATCTGGGGCCTGGTGTAAAGGGAGAAATCTGGTGTCTCAGTGTGTGGGAGGCCTCGTGGTGGAATCAGAGGCCGCGTGAGTGGGTGCCTGATCGTGGAGTTTCCTCAAGGAGGTATCTATGTCCAGTAGCTAGGTGTAAAGGCACTCACCTCCTAAATCCGTCACATCAGCACCTCAATGACGCAGTCGGGTTTCCTGACGCTCGGCCAACCAGAGTTAAAGTTGAAAAACTGAATGGCATGGAGGCTCACAGCCTCATTATTATATTTAAACTTCCAACCCACTTCCTTAGAGTAGGTTGGTCTCCTACCTACCTTCCAGTCTCAGTTAAAGCTGGAAGTGGGCCAGTCCAAAGCAGGCTTGCATCGGGAAACAGACTTGTCAGATTTTAACCCTCTACCCAACCCAAACCTGCCTTTTTTTTTAGAAAAAAAGTTAAAATTCCCCCTTAATGATACTTGTTAACTGGTAAATCTGGACACACAGAACATGACTTAGAAATAGACACACACATCAATGGCTTTGAATCCTTTATTGAGAAAGTGGTTTATTGACCATTTATAGAGGTGTTTAGATCACAGGGAGAGCTTAATGAATAATTACATAGAACTTGAAGCACAGAAACAGGCTTTTTCATGGCACTCCTGAATAGCCTTATAATTCACCCTTACAAAAAGGAACAGTCCATTAAAAAAAATCAGAAATTTTGTGGAGTATTTGAACACCCTGAATGGATGCCCAGCCCCACCTACGCTGGGTTCGGGTGGATGAGAGGGAAATCAGTCAGGGTTCTTGCTCCCAATTACTGTCCGGCGACCACAGCTGTAAGTGCCTGTCTGTGGATGTAGACAAGGGTAGAATTACGATCAACCCCCTTTGCCACTTGAACATCCCACCATCTGTCGAAACTCACTGGCCTCTTTGTGAAGTACCAGAGAGCTATTGGCACCACAGGACTAAGCCCCAGTGCGAATCAACGCTTTTGGGAGAGGAAAGAAGTGAAAAACTTTGGACATAAGCCAACATTCAAGGTTTGTGACTCGATGGCATAACAGAACTGCAGTAAATCACGGGGAAAATGGGTAGTTTTACAAAACGTCTGCTGCTGGCAGTCAGTTCTGAATTGGATGAACAGAAACAGTGGTGAAGTTAAGAATCAAAGTTAAATTAAATTTGATGTTCTCCCTTTAAGTTTTTCATGCATATTGTACAGCTCTTACAGCTGTTTTATGGTTAACATAAATGAGAGAGAGAGAGAGAGAGTTCTTGACACTTGATTGCTAAGCTGCTCAACAAACATCACCGATACACAGATATGATGTGTTCGAGATATTAGATGTTATTATGATACACTTTGTCCATTAATACATTTGTTTGACCTCATAATTTGATTAAGATGCACAGTAGAGATGTCAGAATCTGAAAGAGGAAAGATAGCCTTAAATTTGGAGTTCAGACCCTCCGTCGAAGCTCTGGTTTGCTCTGTTGAGTGAAAGAAAGGCTTGCATTTATATAGCGCTTTTCACCACCTCAGAATGTCCCAAAGTGCTGTACAGTCAGTGAAGTACTTTTGAAGTGTAGTACTGCTGTAATGTACAGTGAGGATGGCATGAGGCTTGGCTTTGATTACCTCCCACCCCACCTCCCTCCAGTTTACGATTTCTCACCATCAGGGCTCACCTAGAATGGGGTGAGGTATCCCAGAGGACTGCTGGCTGAATAAAGCCATGTCCTAGCAATGTTTGAGACAGGACTGGAGACACACACAGCTGCAAACTATTATGCTGGTGATGGAAATCAACAGCTCGCAAGCCGTAGGTTCATCTCCCCTCCATCATTGTCTTTTGGGGGCAAGGTGCTAATGGATAAAAAAAGATCAAAACAACAGAGTGCCCCATACTGATACAGCTCTTTCACAGTGATTCCTGACTGACTAGCGCAAGTAGCAGATAAGGAAAGGTAATAGTACTTGATAAATCCCAAGACCATAAATGTGACTACAGGACTTTCAGTCCTTCAATCAGCTGCTCATCTCTAATGACAAACATTTTTCCCTCAACAACTTTCTATGAAAGCCTCACTCCACTAAGACTTTGAATCCTACTCCCATAACTGGGGAGGATTTGCTCTCTTCCATTCATGGAGTGAATGCATTGTGTCGAAACTAATCCTACCCCCACTTCTGGACCTCACCCCCTCTACATCACGACCGTCTTTTTTAGCTTCCTCTTTTTTTATTGGTAATACTATATCTGTTCTCCCTCTTAATCTTCAAATACATCACTTTACACACTCTCCATCCCCCATACATCCTCACTGCATCAAAATATAGGGTCAACCCACCACCTCCCACAGGACTTCGAAACAGTGCAATTCCTCACCTCCATCGATCTTCCCTTCCTCAGACAATCTACAGGTTTTTCAGATTTAGATATCTTATTAATAACTTTATTTTCCACCAGAGCGAGCAAATCCATGATAGGAGAATCTGAATTAGTGAATATAAACGTGATGGGGTTATTTATTTTTAACAGAAGCATTAATTAGACAAAAGTGGATGGATATACATTTCTCCCTGGGCTATGTCTGACATTTAGTATGTCCCTTTGCACATCAAAGGGCAGCTCTGGGGCCTGCAGCTGCTGTTCCCCAGCAGTGACTGGGTGATCCCAGTCTTTTGGGGATTATCCTAGTATAATATTCTGCCAGTTAAAACCCTTTGTTATCTGGGAAGAAAGAAACTGCAGTGTAGAATCCATGCCTTTGACTCTTAGCTAATGTATGAAGCAGCTTTGGTGTTAAGCAGTTTCAGATCCACCACATTCTCCACTTAAGGAGCTGGTGATGTAGGTAAAAGTAGTAAAGACAGGATGGAGCTGGAATAAAGTCGATATTAAACAAAATAAGTTAGATATCTAAAGAATTTTAGAAAAGCACGTTACAATGGGAGTCACATATAATCATTGATACCTTTATGTCTGCCTGCATCTCTGTTATACTTAGCATCACCAGCTTTCCATCCCATACCCAATTTCCGGATGCAAAGTGTTGAAACAGCAAAAAAGTTGAAACCAATTATTGCCCCGAACTCACTATATCCTTTGAACGCATTGTAAAAATGATGAAATCATATGACTAAATGTTCCATGCAACATTGCAATCCAGAGATGGCAGTGTAATGGCTATGTTATTGTGGTGGGGGGACTAGTAATCCAGAGTTCTGGACTGATAACTCAGAGAATTTAAGTTCAAACCTCAGCATGATGATAGTTTGAAAATTTGAATTAAAAAAAAAAAAATTAGAAAGCTGCTATCAGTAAAATCCCAACTGGTTCAGATAATGTCCTTTATGGAAGGAAACCTGCTATCTTTACCCAGTCTGGCCTACTATGATTCCAGTCCCATTCTAACTTGGGGAGTGGCCAAGGCGGCCTCTCAATTGCCTAGGGTCAGACAATAAATGCAGCCCTTGCAGTGACACTCATAATGAATAACTATCAGTGGGGCAATAGAGGGGAGAAACGTCTGTTCCCCAGGAGTTTTGTTCCATATTCGGGTACCCAAGCCAGTACCATACTCTATCTTACAAAATAATATACTGGAAGCAAAGGAAACCAGAGCTCAGATCAGAATAAGCCAGAATCACTCACTGGTGTGTAAATTGTACAGCCAAGGTTTTGCAAACTGCAGCTGATTGGTGTCTAAACAATTATTGCATTTTATTCACTGTGACCTTTTGTTTCTCAGCACATTAAGTCTGTAATTCTCATCTTTCCTTTATGTCGCAGTGAATGTTGTGAAAATCAGTCCCTTTTTTTTTTCACATGAGGCAACACTTTTCTGCTGTTTGCTTGAAGTCTTCCAGAGTTGCTTGAGCCTTGTCTTTCAAGGTGTCGAGATCAAGGTTCTGAATGTTGGCCAGTTGTCCCAACACCGAGTCCTTCTCTGCCTCTTCTTCATTATCCTCTTCAATCATTTTGGCCAACTCCTTGGGCAGTTCCACATCACCACCAGCCAGTTGGATCTGGTTCTCGTCTAATTCACTCTGGGAAGAAGAATTCATTGAAATGTTCACTGCACATTGAAGCCTGACTCACTAAATTTCATTTAATGGCTGTCACAGAATTAGCAGCTCGACTGATTTAATGCAGCCAAATCCTTATGTACAAACATACATGATGACATATAAACAGCTGTAAGGAGAGCAAGAAGCTAATTGTCTTGGTTATTAATAGACCAAATAGGACGACATTTGCCTTGACAGGGGATTGAATTCAGTAAATTACTAACCACAACAGTTCAACTTGACATTCAAGGTCAAATTACAAGGTTGAGATTGTTTCTGTTCCAGGTGTTGGACTACCTTTTAATTAGTCTCTCAATCGCAGGATCCTGCATCCACCCCCATAACGATACATCAAACCAGCTTGCGGTAGTACTCATGTAAACCTAAACCTCAACTTTCAGCCCCTTCAATTGTTTAGAAACATTTTTAATAGGGAAAGTTTTATTCTCGCTTCCTCTATTTTATTGATACAACTATGGTCATTGTTCTTCTGAACTGTCAACTCTTGTTCTCCCGAAGCGTCACCTATGTTGTACTAACACGCTCTTCCTCCCCACTGCATACTTGCTGTTATGAAATCAGGAGAAGAGGGGAGTTCAGAGAGGACCGTGATCAGATGAGCAGAGGCCTAGTGTAAGAGAGACCCATGGTTTATTTGTGAAACCCGGAGGAGTATGCCTGCTACTCCTGTTCCACAAAGAAATAAATGTTTTAAAGCTGGCCTTTAATGAACTCATCTGGCCCTCGATCCAGCCCCTGCAGGTTTGGCGTGGGGGTAAGTAAAACACCACTGCTCCCCTACTCAGCCCTCAGGTTAAAATAGCAGCTAGGCCCAGACGATGTCATTGGAGCTTGATTTGCATACTTAAAGAGGACCCCACCAGCTTAGAGTGTGCATCATTTCCACCTCCAGTTTAAATCTGCAGCCAGTCAGATCGGGGCAGGGAAAGGAGTGGGGAAATCCCCCCACTCTGTTTTAACTGGGGGAATTAGAATGGAGTCCACAGTTCCAACTGAACTGGGAGTGTCCTGTACTGATCAGCCCCAGATCCTGTGACCTTTTATTTTAATTGCATGAAAAGCATTAATTATTTGAACCAGTGAGCAGATGGGATGTTGGCATTCTGCTACGAATAAAATCCCAACCCCAGATCAGAGGAGGAAGAGTCCCGAGAATGCTGTTTGAATATTGAACTGACGTAAGGACACATCTAGAGAGAAGTGAAGAGGAGCTCATGGATCACAATAAGCAATAAAGAGTGCAATGTCCTCATAATTTTTTAACAATGGCAATGGAGTCTATGAAAAATACTGACTACTGATTAATATATATAAATATATATAACCCATGATTGTGGGGTTCGTGAGCTTCTGCTCTACCCACTGCCCTATACAATATCCCCTGCTTATTCCATGAAAATGCAAATGACATGATATCATTTTCTTAATACTGGAACAAGGTGTTCTGAAAATTCATCTGATGACGACTTTCAATTACAAACATGTTGAGCTCACGACGAGTGTTAGGCCAGTTTAAAACTACAGATGAGAATGCTCATTCGACCCATCTTGTCTCACCCAACTAGATAAGCCTGTAGTCATAAGGACATAAGGAATAGGAGCAGGAGTAGGCCAAATGGCCCATCAAGCCTGCTCTGCCATTCAATATGATCATGGCTGATCTTCAGCCTCAATCTGGTCCAGCTTTGGTCCCCCAATTGCCATACCCTTCTCTTACATATCTCCAAGGTTTTTAACTTCCACTCCCTACCCTCCGGTCTATTCCAAATGCCTTTCACCAAGTGTGAATCTGTCTCCCGAGCCCTACTTTCATAGTTCACTCCGAAATAATATTCCGATGTACCTTTTGCATTCTATTTCTGATCTTGCAACTTTCCCCTTAGTCACCCACATAGAACAAAGAACAGTGCAGCACAGGAACAGGCCATTCGGCCCTCCAAGCCTGCGCCGATCTTGATGCCTGTCTAAACTAAAACCTTCTGCACTTCTGGGGACCGTATCCCTCTATTCCCATCCTATTCATGTATTTGTCAAGATGCCTCTTAAAAGTCACTATCGTATCTGCTTCCACCACCTCCCCCGGCAGCAAGTTCCAGGCACTCACCACCCTCTGTGTAAAGAACTTGCCTTGCACATCCCCTCTAAACTTTGCCCCTCGCACCTTAAACCTATGTCTCCTAGTAACTGACTCTTCCACCCTGGGAAAAAGCTTCTGACTATCCACTCCGTCTAGGCCAATTCAAAACTCACCATGGCTTCACTCAGATTAACCCACAGAGCAAGTGAGTGCAGCTTTAAATCTATCTTTTTACCTCTTCATTCAATTAATAGGCCATATTTGCTTCTCTCTCATGGTGCTGACCCTAACTCAATTATGACTTCATTGCACACAAGTTTTCAGGTCAGATTCCTTGTTGGATCAAAATCATATTCTGACTAATATCACAATGTATTTCGTGCTTCTGTCACGGTTATGGGGCCACATCCCATACTGTAAAAATAAAAACAAAACACTTCAATTTATATAGCGCCTTTCACAAACTCAGGATGTCCCCAAGCATTTTACGGCCAATGAATTACTTTTGAAGCATAGTCACTGTTATAATGTAGGAAATGCTGCAGTTAATTTCCACACAGCAAGCTCCCACAAACAGCATGAGATAATGAGCAGATAATTTATTTTGGTGATGTTGGTTGATGGATAAATATTGGCTGGGACACAAAATTCATTGCCACACATGTGAGTGAAGGTGCCTTTAATTTATTACAGCAATTAACTGATGTCAGAACAGTATCCTGGTGGCAACATAAAATGGCTTAATAGTCTCTGTGTCAACCGTTTCAACACATTTATACTGTGGTACATACTGTTTCTCCTCCCTGTTTCCTTACTGTGTTGACATCAGTGGGTTGTGATCACACTGCTTGTTATCAGTAACAAAGGTGTTAAAGCTTTCATACAAAATCCTTTGTCTGCAATTTCAATAATGTGTTTAACCTGTTTGTTTTAAATAGGTTAATTCTTTACCAAAACAGATGGAAGAATCTCATACAAATGTATTAGTGTGTTTGTTAATTTTTCAACCAGACATTCTTTCCCAGGTCTTGAAACCGATTATCCTTAATGGTGTAACAATATCTTCCGATTTATGTGAAGATGGAGTTTTCAGCTGCAGGGGAGTCAGGGGTCATGGGGAACGGGGAGGAAAGTGGGGTTGAGGCCAAGATCAGATCAGCTATGATCTTATTGAATGGTGGATCAGGCTCGAGCAGCCATATGGCCGACTCCTGCTCCTATTTCTTATGTTCTTGTGACTATTACTAAATTAATACATTTTTAAAATAAGCATATTTGATTCAACTCACAAAGTCGTCTTCTTCTACCCTGCAGGGGCATAAAGAAACCAATAGTCATTCCCGTGTTACTGGGTCACTTGGTTCATTGGTATTGTGTACAATTTGGTTAAGAAGCAACCACAAGAAAACTCAATACATATACATTGGGGAGGGTGAAGAGGAAAGCAAAAAGAGTGAGCCCAACTGTAAAGGGGATGGGCTACGAGGAAAGGTTAGATTAGCACAAACAATGCAGTATGGAACAAAGAAGGTTAAGGAGGGATCTTATCCTAGGGTATGACGTATTAAACAATATACCAAGAATAATACTTTAAGGTAAGACAGACCAAGAGGACAAGGTGACAGATTGAATTAGTGAAAAGGTCATTTAAAATCAATTTCATTAAAAATAATCTTCAATGCATCCATAAACATTTTGATTAATGTAGCAGGTAAGGTAACGGTTTCAAGAACAATAGGTGGGGTTCAATATGCAGTTGAATGGTAGGCTTGCTGATTTGGGATATTGGAGGAATAAGTTTAATGGACTGAATGACCTTGAATGTTCCTCACCTTTTCCCTCATGTAGAAGAGTATTGCTCAATGAACCTAAAACAAGAGTCATGACATCTGCAGGATTTATAAGTAGAGGATTTGTGGGGTTATAGTTTCCACTGTCACAGTGAACATCTGCATTAAAAATGTGCACCAAGAAACTTAGCATGAGGGCATTAGGACATGCATGACAACAGCACCAATCAAAAAATATGAGCAATAATAGAACAGCAACAACAGTGATGACATTATTCTAATAAACTCTAGAAAAATTGAACAAAATTATCTTGCCGGCATTAGTACCAAAGTGGAAATAAATAACCTACCTTTGGGAGCCTGTACTTGTCCCTTAAATGTGTTCTCAATGTTGCTCGTTCTGCCTTTTTTTGAGTAAAATTGGCATCACGCTCCATCCTGTAATTAAATATATATTTAGAGCCACTTGTTATCTATAGTTAGCAGATCCGACAGTTTAAAGGAAGTACGATGAGGATCTGGTGTGGTGCTCTGATGTAACAAGTCAGACTGTGCCCTAGGATAGAATCCAAACTTACATCTGTGCATCTAATACAAAGTATTTCCTGCCCAGACACAGGCCATTCTGCCCAACAAGTCCATTCTGGTGTTTATGCCCCACACAAGCCTCCACCCACCCTTCTTCCTCTAACCCAATCAACATATCCTTTTATTCCTTTTTCCTTCATGTGCGTATCTAACTTCTCCTTAAATGCATCTATATTAGTTAGTAAAGAAGTTTCTCCTGAATTCCTTATTGGATTTATTAGTGGTAATCATTTAGTTATGTCCCCTTGTTCTGGTCTCTTCCACCAGCGGAAACATCTTCTCTACACCCACTCTATCAAGCCCTTTCATAATCTTAAATGTGTGGAGTTTGCAAGTTCTCCCTGTGACCGCGTGGGTTTTCGCCGCGAGCTCCGGTTTCCTCCCACAGCCAAAGACTTGCAGGTGAAAGGTAAATTGGCGGTTGTAAATTGCCCCTCGTGTAGGTAGGTGGTAGGGAATATGGGATTACTGCAGGGTTAGTATAAATGGGTGGTTGTTGGTCGGCACAGACTCGAAGGGCCTGTTTCAGTGCTGTATCTCTAAATAAAATAAATAAATAAATAAAGACGTCAATCAGTTCACACCTCAGTCTTCTCTTTTCTAAGGAGCGCCAGTCTGATCAATCTTTCCTAAATTAGGCATATCCTCTTAGTTCCGGTATCATTCTAATACATTTTTTTTTGCATCTTCTCCCTGCCACTATCTGAACCCTGCTGTCAGGAGACAAAGTCTTTCCCCTTACGAAGAATGAGAGAGAAAATTGGGAATGGGAGGGGAAACTGACAGAAGAAAATCCCCCCACATGCTATTCTTAGCATACTGTGTAAAGTTGCTGTGGGCACTATCTAAACAAAGTTGTTAATCTGTTCAGAATAAATGTGCTAACGACTATGTTACAGATACAAAATAGTCTTACAAAAAAAGAAGAAAAGTGGTCAGTCATTGACCTGGAGCCTGAAATTTACAAACAACTACAATTACCTGGGTTCAGTCTTTTTTGGACCACTTCTCCATGGGGAATACTTGAAGAGCATCTTAAAGAGTCAGACCAAGTTAACTGCTAAACATCACAACCATGATCAGGCTAACTTTCAGAATTGATACAGGTGATTTGCTAGTATATCAAATAACATTTGAAAATTCTGCAAAAATACGGCTGGTCAAGAAGTATTGGAAAGAGACAAACCAGGTTAACATTTTTTGAAAGCAATATCAGTTCTAGTGAGTTGTGCTGGAGACATTAACCTGTAATTTTTCTCTTGCAAATGCTGGTCAACCTGTTGTTAACACTTTGTTTGAATGTCAGGTTTACTGCATTTGTCATCTTTTTATCTCAATCAATCTGGACAATTCTGGTCTTTATCAAAAGACTGAAGGAATGAGATGTTCCCCTAGCTAGAATTCTAAGTTGTTTATGCTGCTGAATCAATTAACTTTATTTAGCCCCCACTGTATCGTGGAATGAATTGGAATGATACCCTCCTTGATTCAGGAGTGTGTGCTGTGGGCTGGTTTCTATGACAATTTTCTTGGCATTTAGTGATAAGAACGAAATGAAAGACTGTGGAGATTGAATGAGCCGTAGAACATCTGTACCACACCAAATATTGTTCAATTTTGTTCATATCCGATTATGTTAGAAGCTCCAAGCCAAATGCTTCACTCCCTACCAATCAGTTAATAAGTTCAATTTCAGACAACCAGTATAACTCATTAATTACTTTTATGCACTTGTATTAAATAACTATTAAGTGATTTTTTTTTCAATATTTCTCTTCATGTCTCGGTCATACACTGTATCTCAGCTAAGCTGTCAAATGCGCAATGTGCACTTATTTCACCTTTTGCTCCCTATACAAGTGCAATAGGTTTTCTGGGTGTATTAATACGACCCCGTGTTAATGTGTGTTTGTATGTAATGCGTAGAAGAGGGTTACATGACAATCTTCAAATCACTCCTGGGTAACTCCGTTTATTGTATATTTTACGAGGTGGCATTTCATTTTTGTTTTCACATTTGTCATCAATGCCAGCACCAGTCCGGACTTGGCATGCAACATTAACATTGAAACAGGAAGGACCTTTTTCAGATAAACTTACAATGATGATATCACAAATGGAAGTCAATGTCTGCAAAATGTCACCTGTTACTATATAGAGACATTAACAAATAGGTCATGGCCAGCAGTAATATGATAAATCTCTCCTCTAGCAATGCAGGAACATCAAGTCAAGCTCAACTACAGGGATATTGCATCTTCCTGCAAGCCAGCTCAAATTCTTTAAATTAGAAGTATTTTAATTCTAGTCAGTCGGAACTTTCTTTTTTTAAAAAAATCACATTTTAAGTACATTATTTTCCTAATTAAGTGATGAGTTCATTAAACTGTGTAACTTTTATGGTTGGATAAAATGTCTTTTTGAAATGTTGAAAAATACAAAAATATAAATTTATAAAAAGTAAAATTGTTACAAAAAACTGTAAGAGGGATTTTTATTAATGTTTATCAAACCTGCCTTCCAATTGATATAATTCATGCCAAGGAAGCAAATTATGTGGATGTTGTCTTGGATAGCAATTATGGAGATGTCTATCACCAGACTCGGATGTTGATGCGTTGTCCATATGTTCACGTTATGTTAGCCATGCCTCAGTTGATATCACTCTTGCCTTTAAATCACAAGGTTCTGGGTTCAAGTTCCACTCCAGGGCTTGTGCACAAAAGTCAAGGCTGACACTTCAGTCCCGTACTGAGGGAGCGCAGCACTGTCAGAGGTGCCGTCAATTGGATGAGTCATTAAACCAAGGCCCCATCTGCTTGTAACAGATCCCTTGGCACTATTTTACAGAAGAGCGGGGGAGTTATCCTCAGTGTCCTGGGCAATATTTATCCCTCAATCAACATCACAGGAACAGATGATGTGGTCGTTATCACGTTGCTGTCTGTGGGAGTTGGCTGTGTGCGTACTGGCTGCTGCAATTCCTGCATTAGAACAGTGACTACACTTCAAAAAGTACTTCATTGGCTCTAAAGCGCTCTGAAACATCCAGTGGCCATGAAAGGCGCTATATAAATGCAAGTCTTTCTTTTGTAGAATGCAATTGATGGCACAGAGAGGCCTTTGCCACAACATATGATTAGTTTCCAATTCCATTTGATGAGCCAACATCAGCACCAGGTTCTGCATCTTTGATCTCCACTCATGTCTTAACCTGACACCCCTAACCCAGTGAATATTTTAAAGTAAAATTTCACTAAATGTTTATGGATTAATTATGCATGAGATATGACTTATGTATTGTTACGACCGAGGTGGGAGGAATGCACTGTTTATTCTACTCCCACTTCTCCACAGACTACGACATATATTTTTACATTTTCCCACTTACTGATACAGTCAATCATATACTCTTATTTTTCCCAAAATAAAACACACTAACCAGATTTCTTTAATGAACAACAAAATTGTCAGTCTATTATAAAACAAGTCTTAACTAGTTATGAAGTAAAGCATAAACACACAGATTTAAATTTTAAAGTCCCCGTTTTACCTTGGACCCTCACACTCACACACACATACATGCATATAACCAGAAAAATAAAAAGGATTTTGGTTCAGAGCTCTATTACAGACAAAAAAAACCCACCTAGACTGATTACTTGCTCATTTTTGAAGAAACAACAGATGAGATATGTTGTTCTAAAACTGGCATACAGTCTAGCCTTCAAGTACACGTAGGCAGGTCACTGGGATCTTATAGAACAGTTCTTTTCAGGTGGCGTTGAGAAGTAATTTAGCAGGCTTTCTTCAAAGACAGGAGAGAAGATGAATTGATACAGTGGACTTCTTAGGGTCTTTTAGAGAGTTGCTGGAAAGTGAGCTGGGTTGTGGTCTTCTCTCTTTCCTTGACACTTCTTCAGAAGACTTGACTTTATCTCATTCCAGAAGGTAAAACACACTGAAGCTACAACAAAAAGCTTCAGTGTTTGCTGCCCTCTTGGGTATGCGTTACTGCTCCTGGGCTGGTACAATCAAGGGGCACATGTCACTTCTCTGCCCACATCTTCCCCTGTTACCAGGGTTTCGGTTCTATTTTTAATTTGAGTCATGTGACAACCAGTAAACATTGTTGCCAAATCAGTTCTTTAAGTATCCCCTTTATGACTCTGGTGGGGAAAAAAACTGGTCCAACATTACTTTAGTTTGACCATGAATTCCTCCAAAAATACTTTAGCGAAAAAAACAGAATCACATCCATAACAGTATACATACGAATGGCTTCCCATTTTATAAATTAGACTTAAGTATATCTTTATCTTGTTTACATTTTTTTTTGAAAACAGGAAGTGAAAGATACTTTAGTTAGCTCACCATCTATGTACCAATCACGATGAATATCCACTATCATATGGTGACATACATGGTAGGGAGGGGCAGTAACAACGTGTCCATTTTTGCCAGGGATATTGGGTCTTATTGTGAAGTAAAGGCACAGCAACAGCTCCATAAGCTGATACTCAAAATTGCATGACTGGCAGGGAGATATCAGTGGGTCCCCTTCTCCTTATGATCATAAAATAACAAGGCCTTTTCGCTGTTGTTTTGCAGTGGGTATAATTAGAAAACTGTAAAGCTAATTACTTGTGCTTAACACAATAGCTCTTTTAAGAATTATTAATCCCATTGTAGGTCAACAAAAAAGTCCAATACTATTCATACTGTTCTGTATAAATGGATGCCGGAATTCTGATATCATGCCTACAGTTTTCTAATTAGAAGGTGTAATGTGTCACATTTCAAAACCCACTCAGGGGCCATTTGGTCAACATTTAAGAAGTATTATGTCCCCACTCAGGACAGCTTGAAATGAATTACTTGCAGCTCACTGCTAAAATAAATGTTGGCATCTCTCCCAGCCATCATATCCCCATAGCACCTCTTACAACCATAATCCTTATGACTCTATAAGAAGTCTCACAATAAAGGAGAGGAACATTAATGCACAGCTGGAACATTAGCTTTTCAATACATTCCAGGCTTTCAGGATAGAATTTTCAATATACCCCTTTAGAATAATTCAGGTCAGTCGGTAGCACTTTTACTGTGGAAAACATTGTATTAAAAATTGTACCTTCCACATTGCATCATAATCAGCCACTATGATCTCACATACAATTTCCTAGTGCAAATGGATTCTGGAGGCTAAAAGTGAAAGTCTAGCAATCATTTCTAGTTCAAGAGCAAAATACTGCGGATGTTGGAAATCTGAAATAAAAACGGAAAATATTGGAAATACTTAGTAGGTCGGTGGAGAGAGAAACAGGGTTAACATTCCCCGTGGTAGGCTGATGGAGAAAGTGAAGTCGCATGGGGTCCAGGGTGTACTAGCTAGATGGATAAAGAACTGGCTGGGCAACAGGAGACAGAGAGTAGCAGTGGAAGGGAGTTTCTCAAAATGGAGACGTGTGACCAGTGGTGTTCCACATGGATCCGTGCTGGGACCACTGTTGTTTGTGATATACATAAATGATTTGGAGGAAAGTATAGGTGGTCTGATTAGCAAGTTTGCAGACGACACTAAGATTGGTGGAGTAGCAGATAGTGAAGGGGACTGTCAGAGAATACAGCAGAATATAGATAGACTGGAGAGTTGGGCAGAGAAATGGCAGATGGAGTTCAATCAGGGCAAATGCGAGGTGATGCATTTTGGAAGATCCAATTCAAGAGTGGACTATACAGTAAATGGAAAAGTCCTGGGGAAAATTGATGTACAGAGAGATTTGGGTGTTCAGGTCCATTGTTCCCTGAAGGTGGCAACGCAGGTCAATAGAGTGGTCAAGAAGGCATACGGCATGCTTTCCTTCATCGGACGGGGTATTGAGTACAAGGGTTGGCAGGTCATGTTACAGTTGTATAAGACTTTGGTTCGGCCACATTTGGAATACTGCGTGCAGTTCTGGTCGCCACATTACCAAAAGGATGTAGATGCTTTGGAGAGGGTGCAGAGGAGGTTCACCAGGATGTTGCCTGGTATGGAGGGCGCTAGCTATGAAGAGAGGTTGAGTAGATTTGGATTATTTTCATTAGAAAGACGGAGGTTGAGGGGGGACCTGATTGAGGTGTACAAAATCATGAGAGGTATAGACAGGGTGGATAGCAAGAAGCTTTTTCCCCAGAGTGGGGGATTCAATTACTAGGGGTCACGAGTTCAAAGTGAGAGGGGAAAAGTTTAGGGGGGATATGCGTGGAAACTTCTTTACGCAGAGGGTGCCTGGAACGCGTTGCCAGCGGAGGTGGTAGACGCGGGCACGATAGCGTCTTTTAAGATGTATCTAGACAGATACATGAATGGGCAGGAAGCAAAGAGATACAGACCCTTAGAAAATAAGCGACATGTTTAGATAGAGGATTTGGATCGGCGCAGGCTTGGAGGGCCGAAGGGCCTGTTCCTGTGCTGTAATTTTCTTTGTTCTTTGATCGAATCTATTGATTCAGCACAGTTATTTGCTGAAACATTCTCTCCAATGAACTTAGGAAAGCCAACAACTCGAAGACTTTGAAACTAAACTGTGCATCAACAGGCACAAATGTTTACTTCAGCAGAAGTGTTCACCCCATCCCGAGGAGGTTACCTCGGGACCAATCTTCTAATCCGTGTATTCGCAATCATCAAAAAAAATGAAATATTTGAACACTCCAAGCGCAAATTTTAACATTAACAAGTTTGTTTAAAGCTTCAAGGTATGTAGTAATCCCGAACAGCAGAGGGCGCAATTCTGCGAACTTTGAATTCGATATTGGAACTTGCCTTGTGCCTTTAAAACTACAAAAAGCCCAGGAACACATCATCTGCTTCTTTGAAACGGCCTTTTCATAGATTGGAATAGTGAGGAAAATAAGGCGACTGGTTTGTGACCATTTTGACTGCCTCCTGTGTTTTCTCACTAGTGACACGAGTTGGGTGATCTCTCACTTCAGTTCGTCCCCGGAGTGGCCAGACATGGCTGAATTTGGATCTATCTGCCACTCTAACCCTCAACAGCAAAACTTTTAAACTTCCCGTGTAACTGAGTTGGAGAACGCGTCGTCCTAAATTCAGCCCAGTACACACCTTGAATTTTCACTGAATGGAATTCAACCAAGGCTTTGAAAAGTAAATCATTAAGGATGGTGAAATGGGAATTAAACGGTGGCAAAGTTTAAACAATAATAACCAATGGAAAGCCCACACATCCTTTCCTTTTGCTCAGTTACTGTACAGCTAGAATCAGGCGAAACTGGTTTATTCCATACAAAGCACACTAGACGGATAGTAATAGATATTCTAGTGTGTTGGAGCCGCCTAGGAGTTTGGACAGAAGGAAGGACTTGGGTTTCCTTAGCTAGCCAGCTTTAGTCGCCTTCGTTTCTCTTCGCCCATGTCACAAAATTGAACGGTTGTTTCCAAAAAGTTATTTCGTCATTATAACAGAGGAATCGACCAGTTAGTGCTTCTAATCCATCATCAAATCATTTGAACCAGCATCTTACATTACTTCCCGTGTTTTCTTCCTGAGCTACCCAGATAACACCTAACACTGAAAGGTTTTACTATCTAATTATAACGTGCACCAGTATGTGGTCATTTTATACATTTCCTCTTTCGAGCATTACTTTCCCCTCTCCAGTCCCTCACCTAAATGGCAACTCTTCATCGATGAGCCTAAAAAAAAAAGAGCGTTGGCGAACTGACCCAGAAGTAGCTCAGCAAAGCCCCATCTAATCCTCATCTAATGTCTCCCCTCCATCAGGTTTCATTCGATCACCATCAGGAATGCAAACCGTGGACAATTCATTCAGTACCTACCTCAGTCGCTGACTTTATAGCAGCCCCACTCCTGCTGAGATCAATCAACTGAGAGCAGATGAGGAACCTTTCTGGTTTGCGTACCCCTACTGCCTTAATCAGCTGAGTTAGCGTGGGAGGGAGGTCCAATTGCTTTAGATAATCAGAATTTATTTTTGGTAAATTTGTCACTGACACGCTGTGCAAATTTTAATCCAAGGGATTATAGTCTGGTCATTAACATTCATGTAGGAAGGAATACAATCTACCAAATTCTATCCATGGACCATTGCACAATAAAAGGAAAACTAACTTTAAAAAGTCCCAGATTGATTGACTTTAAAAAAAAAAATCCTTGTCCTTTTCTTGGCTGTGGCAATTAATGGGACGCATATGTTTTACTCATGTTATTTCACCAAAGCGACAGAGAATGTATTTACAAATCCATTGGGATGTCAAATAAAATCACAACGACCAAACAGTAACCTGGTTTCATGCATATCAAATTTAAAAGATTTTAATGCTGTTTGCACTCTAAGAATATGGAATAATTCCAATTTATTAAAAATGCCATGGTTGACCTCATTACCGATATCAAATTATGTAGCACCAGAAATCTCTTCCGCACATTGTACTGCCAGCCAGGCCTCTGAGCAATTCCTGTGTCTGTACCGGAGATGTAACATTAATTATTTTAGTGATAGACGTGAAGGAACAGAAAACGATGTAGAACCATTACCTAAGTGTAGTGTACGAGATAAAACACAGCTCTAAGAGTCTAATGTATGGAATGTTAAGTTTTATTATATCCCGTTGGATATTTCAACAGCTTTTACCCTGAACACTGGGAAACTGAGTGAAAAATAAGATTGAATGCGATGGTTTGATTTAGGGGATGGGAATTATAAACTCAGAGGAAATGTCATTAAAAGACAGAACAGCACCGCAGTTGCAATACGAGGAGACAGTAAAGCATTTGCATAGGGAACAGTAAAAAATCTGCAGTCAATGCTTCTGAAGCGTGCGAAGGCCTTGGAGAGGGTACGGCAGAGAATAGTGCCAGGGATTAGCGAATTCGGTTACGTGGAGAAACTGGGATTATTCCTTTCAGAGCAGAGAGGATGAAGCAGAAACATAATAGAGATATTCAAAATGATGAGGGGTTTTAATAGAGCACTTAGGGAGAAATTGTTTTTTCTGGCAAGTAGGTCGGTATCAAAAGTCAAAGATTTAAAACAATTGGCAAAAAAAGGGGGGAATGATATTTTTTCACAGAGAGGATTTTTGTGATCTGGAACAACATCTCTGAAAGGGTGATGGAAGTAACTTTCAAAGGGCAATTAGATATGATTTGAAGGGCTTTTGCGGGGGGGGGGGGGGGGGGGGGGAGACAGAGCCGTGGGACTAATTTTGGACAGCTCTTTCAAAGAGCTGGCACAGACACATAGGACCGAATGGCCCCCTCCTGCACTGTACGATTTTATGATTCTGATAATGACTGTCTTATAGAAAGTTGAAGCTGATACTAAAACAAATTTAAACGATTCAAAACATTTTAAAAGAGTTGTAAGCATCACCATCTCAATGACTCTGAACCTTCCGATTTATGTCAAATTTTCGAACGTCTAATTGTATTTAACATTTAGCAACCAGTTTTTTTTCTATGATCTTGTGGAATGTTTGTTACAGACGAAAAGACATTGACAGAGAATCCCAATAGTTGTTTTTGTTTGAAAAGGGGGCATCCATTGTTATACGCGCGATTGCAAATATTAAAAGTGTTGATTTTAGAACAGGTGTGACACTTGAGAAAAGGTGTCCTCTGTATGTAGATTAACACGTACCGAGCTGAGTTGAAGGGAAACTAAATCCACGAGAAAGTGAATGACATTGGAAAGACGGAATTGTGCCTTAATATCCCTAGTACTGAACCAGGCATTTAGCACTGTACGATTTAATTTGTGTGTGAATGTATCTGTTGGATTATAGTTTGGTAGCACTTTAGCTGTCTTGGCTGCGATCCAAACATAAAAGACACTTACTTTTCTTCCACCAGCTGCCGTTGGTATTCCTCAAACTCCTCTCTTGTCATGCCTTGAGCTGCGGCATCCGATTTCTCTCCCTCGCCTTTTTCCTCGCCTCCAAGTCCCCCCGTCAGATTCTTCAACTGCCCCCCTACCATAGTCTTGACTATGAAAGCCATTTTGCAGGCGTAAGAAGTTCGCTGCCGCTTTCAGGAGGACGATCGGCGAACAGCTCCCTGCTCCTTGTGGGTCGGAGGAAATTTCAGTACCAGGCGATGTGGACAGCGCTCTACTGAATGGACGGATTGCAGATTGGTGGACAGCCCACTATCTCCTCCCACTCCTCACCCGCCCCGAGCAGCGAGAGTCTGCTCTCATCCCGGTTATAAAACCTGAATTAAGTTTGCTGTTGATTTGGACACGACATAGCTGCACACGTGTACACGCTGCCGGGAGAAACAGCAATGGATCAGATCTCAGTGATGCTGGTGAGAAGGAACGAGGAGGAAGTAGTCTTGCCCACGTCAAAGAGACATTTCCAATCTTTGCCAAAATTCTAACTACTTACAAAAGCATATTTGCTGAAAACTGATATAACCCATGGATTTATAGTGGCTTTGTTTTTCTGTCGCACTAACATTCTTGTTTTAACATGGATATTTAATAATCTCTCATGCTCAGACAATATATAGAGCATCTGTCAACAATCTGCTGCTCCTTAAATTCTTGTAATCCCGCAGCGAAGTCGTGAACTTAATCCTCGAGTGGTGTCCTGAAACAACAGCACAACCAATGGTGGTGTCATTATTACCAAAACAGCGAGCGAAAGCGAGTTCAGACAGTTCAACTCATCTTATCCCAAGGTTTAATGAAGAATTGCCGAAGCTTCAATGTTGTAGGCGGTGACACCCTGTGAACCCCTCTCAGATTATCCTCTGCCAGTTGTCCTCTGCAGGGACGAGGCTACTCTGAGGGAGTGGGGGGGGGGGGGGGGGGGGGGTTACACCATTGTAGTCCTGGTTCTCTGACCCACACTCTTCTTCACTGGCAGTGCAGACTCATCTCCCGCATGCACCACGTGCATCCTCACCCTCTTCTGAAAATTGGGATATATGAAGGGTCAAAGTCGGTGACGATACCAAGGTTAAACAAGAGACTGAAAACAAAGATAAATCAATAAGTGAGTAAGTGATACCGGACCATATAGATGGAAAGACGGAAGCCCCATGGTACGGAGTATCACTTATTAAAGACAACTTTCTTTTTTCAATTTCAGTTAGGCTAAAAAAAAACTTGTATTTACAGTTAAGACTTTCACAACCTCACATGGTCACAAATCCGCTTTGGAGCCAAATGAAGTACTTTTTGCGGGGCAATGGGGCAGCCAAATTTGTGCACAGCAAGGTCCCACAAACAGTAATGAGAGACCAGACCATCTGTTTTAAGTGCTGCTTGAGGGATAAATCTTGGTCAGGAGAATGCAACTGCTCTTCTTGGAGAGAAGCCCTTGGGACCTTTAACCTACACTTGAGAGCAGATGGGGCCTCGGGTTTAACGTCTCAGATGAAACTGAGCACCTTAGCCAGGCCAGCATTCCCTCGGTACAACGGTGACGTGCCAGCCTAAGTGATGTGCTCAAGGCTCTAGCGTGGGACTTGAAACCACGATTTTCTGAATTAAGAGTCAGCACTCTGACCCCCTTAACTAGGTTTAGCTATCAACCTCAGCCATGATCAACCTGGTAGCATTTGGAACTTTTTCAGAAAGAGTGTGTATTTCCGAATTGGTTTGCATCATTAGCTATTAGCATTTGCTGCTTGTTATATTATTCATTTTTTTATTTAGAGATACAGCACTGAAACAGGCCCTTCGGCCCACCAAGTCTGTGTCGACCCACAACCACCCATTTATACTAACCCTACAGTAATCCCATATTCCCTATCACCTACCGACACCAAGGGCAATTTACAACGGCCAATTTACCGAACAACCTTTGGAAAACCCACGCGGTCACAGAGAGAACTTGCAAACTCCGCACAGGCAGTACCCAGAATCGAACCCGGGTTCCCTGAAGCTGTGAGGCTGCAGTGCTAACCACTGCGCCACTGAGTGTGTCCAGAGTAGACCATTTATCATCACATACCTGTTGCACCATTCAATGAGATCATGGCTGATCTGTGACCTAACTCCATATGCCTTGGCCCCATATCTCTTCATGCCTATGGATAATAAAATTCCATCATTCTCAGATTTAAAATTTACAATGGATCTGTCAATTGCCATTTGTGGAAAAGTGCTCCAAACCTGGATCATCCTTTGTGTGTAGAAGTGTTTCCTACACTTTAGAAATTGCAACAATTCAGCATTTCACTGCCAAATCACTGTTTCACTCCTTTTGAACTAATAGTTCATTGTGCCTCAACTCCTATGTAATTCGATAAACCAACGTCGAAGAGCAACAGAAATATTACCAATTAGAAAATGTGCCTAATTCTCTAACATGTGGATAAATGATATTCTGGCAAGAGTCAGGCAAAGAAAACATGACATCCTGGAAACAATTATTCACTGATAGATTCTGAACTCCTCCCCCTCCCAAAAACACACATGTGCACATACACCTTCAAGGATTGTAATTAAAGGAAAAGGACATGCAACCACTTACAATATAGGCTGACATTTCATTGCAGCATTGAGGGAAATTTGCGGTCAGAGGTGCTATTCTCCAGATGAGATGTTGAACAGATGGTTTGGGTGGGCATTAAAGATAGGGAAGTAAAGAAGCACAACATTCTCCCAGCACCTTGGCCAACATTCTTCCCTCAGCCAACAACAAAACCAGATTAACTGGTCATTTATCTCGTGGTTCATGCTGGACGTTGCTTTCTATGGGGCGATTTTGGATGATGCACGTCTAACAGAATGGATGCCATTGTACAATTACTGTTAGCATGAGTTGGCAAAGCCCAAAAGATACATGATAAATGCAAGTTTAATTCTTCATTAGAGGCAATTATCACATTTAATATACGTTGGGGATGTAGTTTAAGTGTGTACGTTCATACATCTCACACTGAAAATACACATTTAGTAGGGCTCCATATAGTGACACCACTATTCCTGGCCTTACCAGACATGTTTGGGTAATTCCCGCAAGAACAGCACTAGCATAAATGCCGAGGACTGATTTTACTTACATATCCAACTGGATTTTGCAGTCAGCAGCGAAGGAACGACGCTTGCCATCCATTACGCTACAGTTGCCCACAAACTTTTAGTGGACTTTTGAGCGGCGACTTCAGGTATTGAGATTCTTTTCAGCATGGCGCCCTCTGCAGGGGATCTGTGGCATGTGCGTGCAAGCAACAGCCTGTCTCTTCAACCAATCAGATAGGGAATCCTCAAACACACATTCTGAACCAGGATGTATCAATTAGAATATTTCATTCAGTGCAAGGTCATGTACAGAAAGCAAAATAAAGAAAGGGAAAGAATTGAGACATATAGGAGACAAAGTTAAAAAAAGCATTAATTTTTTTCATTTGCTGCAGATCTCAAATGATTAAATCCTGAAATAATGAAAATTAATTTATCAGGGCCAGAGAGGTTGTCTGGCAGTAATAAAGACTTATCACACTGCAAAAAAATAAAATCACTTACACCTGAATGTATCAGTCCTAAATTTTTCTGGTGTTTAGTGGATATCTACTGAGCAAGTACAGCAACTTCACGTCGTTCCACAGACTTCACGTGGTTCCACAGACTTCAATGCCGAGTCTAGCAGTGAGTTATAGGTGCAGCAAAGCTTGTGGCAGAACAGGCCAACTTGGACAGCAGCTGTTGGATTTCCATGTTTAATTGCACATGTGCAGACTCCAGAAATTGCTGTCTGATTTATCCATAACTGAGCTGGTTAGCCTCACCATTATTTCAATTGCAAAATCTGGGCCAATGCATTTTATGTAACGTTCATCCACTCACTGCATTTTTCTGGAGAAATTATCAATTTGTCATATGTAATGATCCTCCATTCACACTTTTTTTTTTAATATCAGGCAACATTGCTATTTGCTGCTGCAGTTCATAGACACACTAGTCGTTTGCTTTGCTGTTTAGAGTCATAGAGTCGTACAGCATAGAAACAGGCCCTTCGGCCCGCCTCGTCCATGCCGACCATAATGCCTATCTATACTAATCCCACCTGCCTGTATTAATTCCATATCCCTCTATGCCTTGCTCATTCAAGTACCTGTCCAGATTCCTCTTAAATGTTGCTACTGTTCCTGCCTCCATCACCTCCTCTGCTGTAATTCATGCCAGAACTCCTGCCCCATCTCCATTTCACTGGCTCACACAATGGTGTCAATACACATTCTGCACTTAATATACAATGTACAATACACAAGGTGAAACACGCAAATGTGCATATAAAGAGAGATAATTTATCATGAGATACTGGGGGACTTTGGACAATGTTTTCCTGAGTGGATTCGATAGATGAAAATTTCAAATGAAAGACACGATACTTTAAGCAATGCAATGTAACATTTAACATAAAAATGTAAAGCAAAAAGCCAATATTATAGCCAAGATCATAGCTACAAACAATAATTTAATGTGTAATGTGAGAGGAGTGATACTTTATAAAGCTCTGGTTAGGCCCCAACTAGAGTATTGCATCCAGTTCTGGTCACCACACTTCAGGAAGGATGTGAGGACCCTTGAGAGGGTGCAGAGGAGATTTACCAGAATGGTTCCAGGGATGGAGAATTTTAGGCACAAGGTTTGTTTGGAAAAGCTGGGTTTATTTTCCTGAGAACAAAGGAGATTGAGAGGAGATTTAACAGAAGTTTACAAGATTATGACAGGCTTAGATAAGTTTAGTTTAGAGATACAGCACTGAAACAGGCCCTTTAGCCCACCGAGTCTGTGCCGACCATCAACCACCCATTTATACTAATCCTACACTAATCCCATATTCCTACCACATCCCCACCTGTCCCTATATTTCCCTACCACCTACCTATACTGGGGGCAATTTATAATGGCCAATTAACCTATCAACCTGCAAGTCTTTGGCATGTGGGAGGAAACTGGAGCACCCGGAGGAAACTCACGCAGACACAGGGAGAACTTGCAAACTCCGCACAGGCAGTACCCAGAACTGAACCCGGGTCGCTGGAGCTGTGAGCCTGCAGTGCTAACCACTGCGCCACCCCTTAGTTAGACAAGGAATAGCTGTTCCCATCAACAAATGGTACAAGGACTAGGGGACACAGGTTGAAATTTTTTGGCAAAAGATGCAGGGGGAATATGAGGAAGCACTTTTTTTTTTATAAACACAGTGGGTGGTAATGACCTGGAATTCACTGCCCACGAGGGTCGTGGAAGTGGAGATGATCAATGTCTTCAAGAGGAAGTTGGATGGCTACCCGAGAGAAATAGACTTGCAGGGTTACGGGGATCGAGCTGGGGAGTGGGACTGACTGCATAACTCTGTGGAGATGGGCCAAATGGCCTCCTTCTGTGCCATAAATGACTGAGTTAAGCCATGAATTTGGAATACTTTCTAGGCTGCCACCTTTTCGTGCCTGCTTGTGAGGGCATGCATTGCAGAACTGCACGACATCAGCTTCAAAGTTAGCATTTGTTAGAGGAGAAAACACAGATCGGAAAAATACCAAGCCAGTTCCAGTTGTAATACAATTTCTCCATCTGGGTGGTGGGGTTTTAAGAGTGCACCAGGATTTAATATTCATATGTTGGGTTAGGATTACAAATCCTCTTTATAATTGTAGACGATGGGTAGCAATTTGTCAGACTATAATTCTATGCTTGAATTAAAATTTGAAGGAAGGAAGAGGTTTATTTAGCATGTGACTTTATACCCGCCTTTAGTCTATTTGTACAATGTCCATACACATTCATAAAATTCTCTAGTCGGCCACACAAGGTGTGAGTCATCTTACTATTTTGATTTTAATTTTAAAACTTAATAAATGAAAGCTACAGTAGATTGTAGTTCTGAAGTACTAACTGTAAAACCAAGTACATAATGAATCACTGCAAATTTCAAAATATAAAATTGGAAAATATATAGGTAACAGGTTCATATATTGGGGCAATTTCAGAAAGGTTGGATTGTCCTACGCTAACCATAGTTTTGGTCATTCTTTGAATTAAATTCAATCGTCACCTAAAATAAAAGGAACCTTTGGCTTTGCACCATGTGTGCATTAAGCAGATTTTGCTATTTTTCTGATTCCATTCCAAGGGTTCAGCCTAGACCTGGTTCTAGGTCACCCTTAGCTCATTGACTGGAGTTTAACTTAAATCCACAGAAAGAAGATACTATCAGAGATTACTCAGTGAAGTGCCAGTACGGGATAGATGCCTTAGTCAAATAGCTGGGGCCCTCAGCAATGTCAATTGTTAAACCCAAACATGGACAGATCCAGAATCAATGTTGTAGGTTGTTGTGAATCTTAATGAAACCTCCAGGTCTTCTCTCTAGCTGGTCAAGGAAGAACTTGAATTCACATAGCAACTTTACACATCCTCAGGACATTTGAAAGCAGTTTACAGCCAAAAAAAAAAACCTTTGAAATGCAATTATGGTAGATACTTATGCAAAAAGAACTGTGATTAATCCAATGTATTCTTTTTAGAGCATTCCTGGGAATGTTGCCAGACTACATTCAATTTCTTTGTCCAATTTGAAGACAAAGGAACACTTTTGTGCAGAATCAGAATCCAAGAACAAGCTAAATTCCAGCATTGCTGATGCCAGGATAGCATTCCCGATGCCAGGATAGCATTCCCATGAATGAATCAATTGTGTTGAGCTCTTGTTGAGAGTTTTGAGCAGTTTCACCAGACTCAGGAGGTGACAGAAAATGGCAACGATCACAGACAGAAGGAAAATGGGAGGAATTGAGGGTAAAGTGGCATAGAATTACAACATGGAAATAGGTGATTCAACCTACAATCCATATTGGTGCTCTCCTCCACACAAGCACCCAGTCTAATCCCAGTTACCTCTCACGTTACCATATCATTTTAGTCCCTTTCTTTAAGGCCCCTAAATGTTAACATGGTCTCTGCTTCAAACACCAACTCTGGTGGTGCCTCACAATCCTGCATAAAAAGGTTCTTACTGGTTATTGTCCTAAATCTCTTACAATTAAAGATATATCTATAGCCCCTCGTTTAGATCCCCCAACCACTGGAAACAATCCATCTACTCTGCCCCTTCCCTTCATCATTTCAGACACCTCTATCAAATCATCTGCATATTCCTTTGTTCTAATGAAAACCAAGCCAACTTTTCAAGTCCTTCTTTGCAATAATTACACCATCATACCAGATAGCACCTTAGTCAATCTGTACTGTACCTCCTCCAATTGCATCAGCATCCTTCCTGTAGCGTGGAAGCAGAAAACTACAGAGTTGTCACACAGGGTTTCTTTAGATTCAACATCACATCTCCGGGCCAATTTTAACTTCTAATGCACGATGGATAGTTGGCAGATAGAATCTGTTTGCTCATTGTAACCACTGGGAGGCTCGAGTTATTGTGAAACCAATGCCTATTTGAATGCAGCTGGGTGCTCTGAGGCAGCTTCATAGGCTTATGGTCGTGTCAGCTTGGCACAGTTGGTAACATGCTTGACACAGTCCAAAAACTGCAGTTTGAAAGCATGCGGAACTCGAGCACATAATCTAGATTAATTCTTCAAGGACAAAACTAAGGGAGTGCTGCACTGTTGGAGGTACTGCCTTTTCTATGACACACTAAACCAAGGTCTTATCTACCTGCTCAGGTGATTCAGGATTGATGCCAAAGATCCCTTGACATAACATGAAGAGGAGCAGTGAGTTCTCTCGACAAACTGACTCCAATCAATCAATTCCAACAGCGGATTAAATGGTTATTCATCTCAATGCTCCATGCATGATTGATGCTACACTCGCCTATGGGCGGCACAGTGGTGCAGTGGTTAGCACCGCAGCCTCACAGCTCCAGTGACCCGGGTTCAATTCTGGGTACTGCCCGTGTGGAGTTTGCAAGTTCTCCCTGTGTTTGCGCGGGTTTCCTCCGGGTGCTCCGGTTTCCTCCCACATGCCAAAGACTTGCAGGTTGATAGGTAAATTGGCCATTAGCAATTGCCCGTAGTATAGGTAGTTGGTAGGGAAATATAGGGACAGGTGGGGATGTGGTAGGAATATGGGATTAGTGTAGGATTAGTATAGATGGGTGGTTGATGGTCGGCACAGACTCGGTGGGCCGAAGGGCCTGTTTCAGTGCTGTATCTTTAAACTAAACTAAACATAACAGTTACTACTTCAAAGTAATTCATTGCAATTAAACTGCTTGGAATTATTCCTTCCTTTTGGTGTGGTAGGTTCGACCATTTTTGACGTCAGTACGTTTTTCCAACATCTAGGGTAGTTTCGTTCAATGGTTGCATTCTGGGATACTAACACTGTTACCTGACATCATTCGCACTTCAGTCCTTGGTTCTCAAAAGGAGGCAATTGCCCACTTCACTGCTGAGTGGTATAGCAACTGATTTCACAATGGCATTTGAAAGGAATGAGTTAAAGAGCGCAGAAATAGGAGCAAGCACAAACAAATCAGCTTTAGGATTGGAAAACCTTGATCTTTCACAACTGAATATAAAAATAACTCCAGTATGGATTGCTTATGAAATTTATTTCATTGTACAAGGTGTTACAATGTACTATTTATAAGGCTGATTGAAATAATTTAGGACATACATTTGGACTACTGTTTTCAATTAATGAAAATAAAGAAAAAGTCCAAAAAATACTGCTTTAGTATATAAACACTGAGTATATTTAGTACAAATCCAAGCCATTTTTACATGAAAATTATTACAGACAATTAAATATCTTCCTGGGTGATTCGATATAAATTTCAGCCTTTGAATTACATGCTTTTACTTTTTTTAAAAATGATCACCGCTTTGAAAGTAAATGCTTTCACTTCATACCATGGCAGTAGTTACAGACACTGTCCATTTGGTGTGCAACACTTAGAACGTCAGGAAAATAACATGTATAAGGCAGTTTTAAATCACACAATTACTCTGGAAACTCGTTCACAGATGCCACCCAAAAATATATATATCCATAATTTTCATGATTCTGTAGCACCTCCTCAGAAAAATTTCTTGGAATTGGTTTCCCTTTTATTCCTGTAAAAATATAAATATTATGGGGTTTTTGAATGCTAAGTTTAAAGTACAAGGTTCTGAAGGCAAAGGTGAGACAGCTCATTAAGTCAACAATACCTCGATAGGAAGAAAGCAAACTTTGAGACAACTGAGGCCCCTCGAGCCTGTTCGAGTCATTCAATTAACTTCTGGTTGATCTGTACCTTAACTCCGTCTATCTGCCAAGGTTCTAGAAACCTTAATATCCTCGCCGACACAAAACTCTATCGATCTCAATCTTTCCCAATACCATCTCATTGCTTTGCAGTCATTCCAAGCCCCTGAAATTACTCTGTCGGAAAACAGAATACAAACACCCAGTCCATCAGTCTGGAAGTCCTCTCCTGCTACTCAAACCAAATATCAGGCAGAGGAGAAATTTTAGACAAGCACATGAACAGTTCGTAGATTTTTGTCATTTTAGCACTCCGTTACCTTTTTTCTTGAATATTTGACTCTGTTATAAAAGATTTTGACATTCATTCAGGGGATATGGGCACTTTTGGCAAGGCCAGCATTTATTGGCCTCAAGAAGGTGGCAGCGAGCCAACTTCTTGAGTACAACTGAATGGCTTGTTAGATCATTTCAGTGGATAGTTAAGAGTGAATCACATTGCTGTGGGTCTGGAGTCACAAAGGCCAGTCCTGGTAAGGATGGCATATTTCCTTCCCTCAATGGCATTAGTGAACTAGATCGGTTTTTCATGACAATCTGGTAGTTTCATGGTCATAATTACCAATACTGGCTTTTTATTCCAGATTTGTAATTTAATTAATTGAATTTAAATTCCCTAGCTGCCATAGTGGGATTTGAACTCATGTCAGAGGATCATTAATCCAAGTCTCTGGATTACGAGTCCAGTAACATAACCACTATGCTATTGCATCCCATAAAGATGTTAAAAATGGACTGCGAAAAGTTTAATGTCTGCAGTTGCTTGAAGTAGGCATGATGTTAAAGTATGGAGACACCACAGGGCAGTGGGATCACTTTTTCCATTTAGTATTAATTAAAGCTGACTAAGGACAGTTAGGAGTTGAGGGCACATCTTAGTCAGAAGCAGACTGGGTCACGGCCTAAACCCATTTCTCCTTCAATTCTCGAGCAGCCCATTGACAAGGGAAACCATTACCTCATCTCAGTCACCACGATTTGAACTCTGATTTCACAGTGTAGCATTTCAGCATATTGTATCACCCAATCTCTGACAAACAGGGAGCGCTCAATAATGCACAGGTTCTGAGGCATTAATAACATGGCTAGACAACAAGGGTATATTATCAGGCGGATAATTAAAAAAGGAAACAAACATATAAGTTTTCCCCTTTATTTATGATGCGCTGATTGTGTAGACAGTAAGAGTGAAATCGAGTGAAATGCTTCCCATGCCCAAAATGGCAGTTCAATAAATCACTAACTTGGATGAATCACAGTTTCTTAGTCCCTGAAGGACAAAAGGTGGCGGGATCACAATGAAACTTAAGCACTGCTCCTATATTGATGTCTTAAAAGCTGACAAATAAATATAGCAGTGAGAAGGTAACGTAGAGGAGCATTAAATTTAAAAACAAATTCTTCTCTTTTCCGGTTGTCCTTAAGGCATCGAGTCATACTCTGGTACAGTTCCATAGACGCCGAGCATTCTGTGCCATTTGTCGTGAGAACCCAGAGTGCGTGTGTTGGTAGGCTTTCAGGACATGTCAGCCAAGCCCAATTATATCTACATTTTCCAGTAGAGATCTTGGACATTAATCTGGACCACAAACCTTGGCTGTCTGTTCGCTCCCTCACCAAAGTACAGCTGAAGTACTTTGTCTGATCACCTGGCTGAAATCAGTTAACAGCATAGATTGGGGGGGGGGGGGGGGGGGGGGGGAAGGGAATCACAAAAATGGGACCTTCAAAGACACCAAGTTGTATACTTACCCACAAATCAGACAAAGTAAAGTTTCCACACTCTCCATAAAATGAATACTACAGAGTTCTCAAAAACGCTCTGCTGCTCCCTGATATGCTGCACAGGGTGATATAATCATACCTGACTTATGGATGGCTACGTATTGTTGTCAAGGATTTGAGGGAAAGCTCCACTAATACCCTCAACATTGTACCTGGACTGTTTGTTAACATGAGTTGTATGGTGGACTTTGCTGTTCCTGCTCATCCTTTAACTACTCCAACAGCAATGTCAATAATATATATTGTCAATACATTTATTTCCAAGTATGAAAAAAGGAAAAAGCAGGATTACCTGTGTATTAGGTAAGAGAGGAACAATACAGACTGGAAGACAATGAACACCAAGAAATGCCAAGTTGAAGTACAGGATGGAACAGGTGGGACCTTTGGGCAGGTGACATGTTGAACCTGTAGAAGAAATGATTGATACCCTTCACTTTAGACATAGAAACAAAGAAAGAGGGCATTCGGGCATTTGGCACATCCTGTCTGTGCTAGCTGAAAAACAGGCATGTGCATCAGCGAGTCAACAACTTGTACTCTATCATATAAAAGTGAGAGTTATTGGAGAATCACCAAAGGCACTGCACATGGGAAGAGGGAAATGCAACTCTGTACACAAAGCCACATTCATTAGAGAAGGTGAAGGAAAAGGCTTTTCTTGGGATTATTGATAATTTGTTGAATATATACAGTGAATTCAATTGCCTATCAACAAAGCTAACAGAATATTAGGACGCATCTCAAAAAACATGGCATGGCAAGTCAAAAGCAGTTACTCTAACCATGTACAGGCATGACCCAGAACGTAAAAATACCGAGGCATTAGCTGATAAGTATACTATTTGACTTAAAAAAAAAGTGACTGGAAAAACTAGAAGATACAGCTTTAGAAGGGAGGGGAAAATGCCTATCCATTTTCACTTTAATGGACATGTAAACTTTTTCCCTCCATGAGTTGTTGGAGTTTCACTGCTTATTTACCCAAGCAAATTACTCTTGCTGCAGTTACACTTTGACTACTAACAAAATAGCAAGCCAATGTTTAGATATTCTTTGCAGTGTTCTTTATCCTTTATAATAGGATAGTTAACTTTTACACATAGTAAATGTCTGATACCTATGGGAAAGGGTCAGTTTTGGTGAACAATTTACGATTTACTTTGGAGGTAGTGGTTTGAAATGGAAAGGGTCTCAACTACAGTTCATCCTTTTTATTCCAGATGCCCAGGCCAACATATGGCTAAGTAGTTGGCACAGTTTGGTTTGAGAAGGAGAAATGAGACTTGTTATACTCTCATCTATATTTTAAAAAAGTGGTCGACTGCATATTTCAGAATTTTTGAGTGAAACTACAAATAGAAAAGTACTGCTTCAAAGGTGGAACCCACTTACTGGAGTACATGTAGACACATTGTCTTCGGAGGAGGCGATCTGCATCTCAAGTGACCCTATGGAGTAGTTGACACCGTCACAGAGTTCAACTGGGAAGCCCAGCAAGGTCACACCCCCTCCTCTCAGGACAGGAAGGCTTTTAAGGGAAACCCTTGGGCAATTGCCTGGCAAAATGAATTTCAATCAAAAGCTGGCCTGGGTCTCACTCTCGCCCTGGGGAAATGCCATGTGTTCTACAGGAAGCAGGATGAATAATCTGTGCAACATCTGATGAATAATACTTCTGTCGTCAGACATGTAGCTTGTTGCAATAGACAAGAAACACGTGCGGGAAAAAGGAAACATTACTTGAAGCCATGAAAAAAAAAGTGTTAGAAAAGGAAGCAGCATGACAACATTTAAAGCACATCTTCCTTATTTGGATTAGCCAGGAAGTTGGATCCAATTTAAAACAAAGCCATTAGGAAAGACTCTCCAATTCCCCCCTCAGTGCAAAGTACAAAAAGAACCATGCCATACACACGTAATGCCTGGTACGGTTAATTACATTTTAAATGAATGTCCAGAATGAATAGCAGCTTATCTAGGTAATACTGCTTTGTGCACGCTCAAATCAAATGTCCATGCTTCCAGTTTAAAGAGATAGAGAAAAACTCCCAGCTTAACCAGTTCATGGAAAGGTGTGAGATTAATACACTACACATTGTTGAATTGGCCAGGTTTTATATCTCCAGAAACAGTAAACAATCTTTTCTGTTTCTCCCCCACCACTCCACGCTCCCCATTTATGTTTTTGATCCTCGTTTTCAAGAAGCACTAACGCTATGTAGCATCGCCCCAATAGGCTGCACTGCCAAGCTATCCTCCTCCTCCCAGGACCCCTAACTAGCAGCATTGGCACATTGATCTATTCTCTCCCCATCTCTTTCTACCTCCAGTAATGCGGTCTGTCTCCATATTGCAGAATGTGCAGCTGTGAAAAGGAATTCACCAGTAAGACTACAGAGTCCACAAGCTGTAATGACCTTCCTGAAGATTCCCCTAGTTGAGTATGACTGCTAAAAGAAAATCCCATTCCAAAAGATTGTGTTTATGAATTTGCTGGAAACACATATGTGGCCAGAAAAACTCATTGGGCACAAATATTTGGCCTACACTCTTACAACACAAGCCAAAGAGTCTGTACTCCATCAAAAGCAATGCTCAACATCCCCATTTAATTAAAACGAACTCCTGTAGTTCAAACTTTAACCAATTTCTGCTAACGAAAAGGACCTTAATTTATACCACACAATAAAATCCTCTCCAGGGCTCTGCTCTTTTTTCGTCAAAACAAGTTGCAGAGGTTAGCTGCAGCTTCAGTATCAGGTCCAAACACAAGTCACTCTGCCCAGGGGAAAATCAAACTCCCCAACGAAGCAGATTCCAAAAATGTTCAAGTCTTACCTTGGTGCTTGTCAAGTCGTCAATGTCCTTTTTGACAATGTGAATATGCTCCTTGATCTCACTAAAATGACTTTGGTCTGCAGTGATGGTATTTAAGGATTGCTGGCTTAGTTTCACCTTGGCCAGGATGTCTGCTACATTTGTCCTGGAAAACACGATACAAAAGGGTTAAGATGGAATCCACAGACTACAACAAAACTTACCAAGAGTTGGGCATTACTCCTGATCCTAATGAGCTTTAAAATGCTCTGAAGAAAGATTTAACAAATCTTAAAGAATCTTAAGTGAAGAATCTCGCTACTGGCAGTAGCACTGAAATGTATTTTTGCAATTTAAAGGGACAAATGCCTTCCAAACATACACAGTTGTACAATAAATAAACAATTGTGTCGAACCAATATTTTTGCATTGCAATGTTATGAGTTACAATATTGGATTCACACCAGGGAGCATCTAGAACTTCTATTTGAACTTGAGTAACATTTCTTTCTTTTCCAATTCTAGTGAAAAGGGTATCCACATACATCCTTCATGAAGCTATTGTCCATTTTGGTTAATTAAATGGTCTTTGTGGGAGCTACAAGCATTTAATCCCAATGGTTTGTGAAACTGGACTGATTGATCATTCAGGCACCAAGAAGAATTGATCGTGAGGTTATTTCTTGGGCAAACCCAATTTGATTCTGAAGACACACAAAAAGATCCAATTGGCCACCAATATGTTGATGAAAGCAAAGCCTTTCCATGTGCCAAAATGGGGAAATGCCTATTATATAACGTTTTTAAATGACTGCAAGCAGTCAGGGTCGTTTTTCCTCCCCCAAGGGTCAAGCAGAAAGGTGTCTTCGCTTGTTGGGCTACAGGTGAGAGCTGGAACCCAGCTGTAGGCAGCTCTTTGATGTAAAGATTAGCCAGAATGCCAGACCTATGACCCGAGCCTAAACTGATTAAACATAGTCAAGGCTTTCGTTACTTATGGACAACACGTGAATGCTAACTATGTGATTCATTGCCTTGAATGCAGCAGTGTACCTTTGAACTGATTTGCTCGGCAGTTATTTACTTGGAGGCCTGTTGATTTGGGGATATATACAGAAACATCCCCTGCACAAATAAATATACATCTATCTCTATACCACGATCCTATTTAGGAGGCAGGGATACCAGCTCACAAATATCCCATCCAAACGTCTTGCAGATTAATTGAACTATGTCAGAGGTTATGTTCTGAAGCTATCCCCTTATTGCAACCATGAGGCTTTATCCCACTAAGTTCTCTCTGCAGCATTCAAACACAATCATCCCATTCTCCTCCAGTTTATCAGTAGCACTGCCTTTATGAGGTTTTACGTCCTCCTATCAAAATACAGCCAGTCCATCTCCAGCCATGATTTCATCTCCCACTCTCACACATTCAAAAACCACAACCAAAAGCATCCATAATGTAATAAAACATCTCAAGGCAATTCACAGATGCGTTATAAAACAAAATATGATACTGAGCCACATAAGGACAATATTAGGGCAGATGACCAAAAGCTTGGTCGGAGGTAGGTTTTAAGGAGTGTCTTAAAGGAGGAAATTCCAGAGCTTAGGACCCAGGCAGCTGAAGTGATTAAAATCAGGGATTCATTTCCAAACATCGTTCAGGATCCATCCTCGCCCTCCTCTTCGACATCCTGCCCCTGGGTAACATGATGTCGATACGCATGCTAACAACACCAAGCTGCATCTTTCCACCAGCATCCTCAACCTGATTGCTGTGAGCCATCTGACATTAAAGTGGTGGGTTATTCAGAATTCCTTATGATTGAACATCGGGAGGCTGAAGATATTGCTTCCAGTCCTCAACAGCTTTACCACGGACTCCAGCTCGCTTCTGTGGTTGCTCACTCAGGCAAAACCAGAATGCACAAGACCTCGTGTTTTGATCAACCCAGAGCTGAGCTTTAAACCCTGTATTTCATTCATCACCGGAAGTGATGATGTGCACCTCCATTACACAGCCTGCTCTTCCCCAACGTAAAATAAAAAACAGAAAGTGCTGGAAATACTCAGCGGGTCAGGCAGCACATGTTGAGGGAAAAGCAGAGTTAATGGGCTGGATTCTACGAGCCAGCCGCCGATCTCGGCAGCGAGCTCAAAAAATGGCGGCCCACCCGCCAAAGAACTGCCGACATCTTAAGCGTGGCGGCTCACTTAATAGTCGGGGCGGCCCGCCCGCCCTCCCAATCATGTGGAGGGGGACGGGCTGTCCGACCCTGGCAATGGGGCATCAGCTGCCTGTGCGCAAGCGCAGCCACCATTTTTAAAGAGCTGCCAGCCCTGCCGGCTTATTTAAACATTTAGGAAATAGACACCAAAATTAAATACATTTCTTTTGCCCCTTTCCCACCACCCCTCCAATAACAATTACAATAACTATTTGCCTTTCTCCCCGCCAACCCCCCCCCCCCCCCCCCCCCCACACACACACAAAACACTTACTTTTTACATCTGACCTTCCCCCCCACCCCCACCCCGCAAAACTGCACAAAATTTAAGGTTCAACTCTTCCCACCATCCCCTACACCCAGTATGTGTACTTTCCCCCATCCCCCCCCCACCCCAATTTACCTTCTCCCCACCGCCAGCCCACACCCCCCCCCCCCCCCAGTGTCGCAACTCATTTCCCCGGATGGGGACCTGAAGGCACGGAGGTGCCGGCCACTGCTCCAAAGATCGCGGTGGGCCCTCAAGACCTCAGGCAAATGTATTAATTTGAATATGTAAATCGTGCTCCCGTCGCCCAGAGGCACAGGCGGGGGGTAGGGGGGGGGGGTGGTTGCGGAAATGTCATGGAGCCTCACCGTCGCCGGGAGGATTGGGCCAGGCCCTGCCAGCATCGAGGTCCATAGTGGGCCTCATCCGGAGCCATCTCCCGTCTCCACCGCCTGCGCCACAGATCTCTACGTTGAGGGCTTCTTAAAATCCAGCTCAATGTTTCAGGTCTGTGACCTTTCACCAGAACTGATGAACCCCTAAAGTACCCCTCTTCCTCCATTTGACATAGAAATATCTTATCCACGTCTTCAATACCTCAAATCCACTTTTCCAACTTTTTTGTTAATGGTACACCACGATTTAACATTATCCCAGCCCCTTTGCCCATTAATGATCAGCGTCTGTCAATTGTTTGTGCTTTCAAAAAGCAGCTGTTACATATGGTTAATGCTTGGGATCTTCCCAGTGAAAGTTCTGCGTCCATTGATAATGTACTGTGTGGTTTTATAGGTCACGCCACTCAGATTATTCACTCCAGGCAGCACCACTTGGCTTCATTCCCTAAATCAGCCTCTGGTTAGGGGAAATCACCAGATGGCATTTTTATGCAGCTGTGCTGATTGAATGCATTTTGTAGAAAAAGCCATTGAAACTCCGTCCGACACTGCATTTAAACACAGTTCATTTTGTGGAGCAGCAGGGGTCTTTGAAAAAAAAAAAGTGAAATTGCAATTGGATTCTAATTAGATTTAAAATCTAGTCTTTGGTTGGAAAATTGATTTGCTTTCGAAAAGAGATTTGCATTTTATTCCGTAACAAAAACAGAAAATGCTTTAAACACTCAGCAGGTCAGGCAGCATCTATGGAATGCAAAGCAGAGTTAAAGTATTAAGTCAACGACCTTTCCAGGATTCTGGTGCTCATAGATGCTGTCGAGTGTTTCCAGCATTTTTATTTCAGATTTCCAGCAGCTGCTGCATTTAGCTTTTGCTATTTATTCTGGTCTGTTTAGGGTGGGAGAGAGGACTAAGTGCAGTTTGTAAATAAAAAAAAAAAACAAGACACGTTTATATTGTGCTTCTCAGAAATGGAGGAGGAGGAAAATCAGAGAACATTGGGTCGGAAAGTGTTTCAGGCAGAGAAAGATCCTACAAAGCAGTCCAATTGCTCTTCACCCTCGTCACAGAATCAATATCAACTACTCTACCAGTGCACAATGAGCCAGTGATCATTTTTCTCCTACCCTTAAAAGATTCAGACAATTTTCTTTATGTGAAGAGTATTATAATGGAATGGAAGTTGTTGACGCAAACAATTAGCCTATCTTATACATTCATTAAAAATCACAGACAGTGGAGCTTTGCCCAATTGCCAAAAGTTAACTTGAAAGTGGTACCCATTCTTATATGGTCAAGAGATCAAACACCCTCAATCAACACACTAATACAAACAGTAAGGAAAGATTGAAGGGTCTGAAGCTTTCCCAGTGCTTTGGTTGATTGAGATCTCGAGTAGCTGAGCCATATGGGCTCTGTCACTTTGGATTGGATAGTGGGGAACAGTTATTGATAGTTCCCACTCCCGCTCGAGAAACTGCTGCCTAAAGTGCCGCTGTGTACAGATGTCTGATGAAGACAGGGCTAGGCTCAGCAATCCCAACAATCTGTCAGCACACAGAACCTCGTTTCATACATGAAAATGGTCCCTGGATCAAGTACCCGGGAATGCCCAGTGACTGCAGAAATACCACCGAGTAAACCATCAATGATTCAAAGCCACTGGGAGAGGAAGCGGGACACAGAGAAAAATGACAGCAGAGTGGAGGGAAGCTCAGGATCGGATGATTCACCTCATCCCATCCTATTCACAAAGCTACAAAAGCTTAGAAAGTTATGTATTAGAGTCACAGAGTTATACAGCACAGCCCTTCGGCCCACCATGTCCACGCCGACCATCAAGCACCTAACTATTCTAATCCCATTTTCCAGCACTTGGCCCATAGCATTGTATGCTATGGCGTTTCAAATGCTCATCTAAATGCTTCTTAAATGTTGAGGGTTCCTGCCTCTGCCACCTCTTCAGGCAGTGCGTTCCAGATTCCAACCACCCTCTGGGTGAAAGAATATTTCCTCAAATCTGCTCTAAACCTCCTGCCCCTACCTTAAACCTATGCCTGCTGGTTGTTGACACCTCCGCTAAGGGAAAAACTTTCTTCCTATCTACGCCCCTCTTAATTTTGTATACCTCAATCAGGTCCCCCCTCAGCCTTCTCTGTTCTAAGGAAAACAACCCTAGCCTATCCAGTCTCTCTTCATAGCTGAAATGCTGTAGCCCAGGCAACATCCTGGTGAATCTCCTCTGCACCCTGTCCAGTGCAAACACATCCTTCCTATCGTGTGGCGACCAGAACTGTACACAGTACTCCAGCTGTGGCCTAACTAACGTTTTATACAGCTCCGTCATAACTTCCCTGCTCTTATATTCTATGCCTCCGCTAATAAAGACAAGTATCCCATATGCCTTCCTAACCACCTTATCTACCTGTGCTGCTGTCTTCAGTGATCTATGGTAGAGCATAGCTACCCGACCTGAACCTGATGGGACCCAATGACATGTGTTGGGTTCGGGTCAGGTCGCTCTTCCAGGTCTGGCATTTGGACTTGGGCCGGGTACAGTGATAGACAGGACGTCAGGGTAGGAAACACTCTGCACTTGTCTGCAGTGAGCGATTTCATCCAAGGTAGAGCACAACCTCTTTAATACAAGCAACTTTATTCCGGTGGTCTGGTCGGGTCGGGTCGGGCGCGGGAAAAAATGAAAGGACTTGGGTCAGGCTGGATGTGGTTCTGTCAGGCTCGGGTCGGGTTTCATTTGCAAACCCAAGCAGGCCTTCAATCTATGGACAAGTACACCAAGGTCCCTCTGACCTTCTGTACTTCCTATGGTCCGACCATCCATTGTATATTCCCTTGCCATGTTAGTTCTCCCAAAATGCATCACCTCACACTTCTCAGGATCAAATTCCATTTGCCGCTGCTTTGACTAACTTACCAGCCCATCTATATTGTCCAGTAATCTAAGGTTTTCCTCCTCACTGGCGGGCAGCCATAAAGACAGGGCTAAATTGTGGCGAGTCGAAGAGACTTAGTAGTTGGCAGGAAAAAAGACAGAGGCGCAAGGGGAGAGCCAACTGTGCAACAGCCCCAACAAACAAATTTCTCTGCAGCACCTGTGGAAGAGCCTGTCACTCCAGAATTGGCCTTTATAGCCACTCCAGGCGCTGCTTCACTAACCACTGACCACCTCCAGGCGCGTATCCATTGTCTCTCGAGATAAGGAGGCCCAAAAGAATTTACGACACCACCAATTTTTGTGTCATCTGCGAACATTGCTGATCATACCACCTATATCACATCTAAATCATTAACGTACACTACAAACAGCAAAGGTCCCAACACCGATCCCTGTGGTACACGACTGGTCACAGGCTTCCACTCGCAAAAACAACATTTGACCATTACCCTCTGCCTCCTGCCACTAAGCCAATTTTGGATCCAATTTGCCAAATTGCCCTGGATCCCATAGGCTCTTACCTTCTTGACCAATCTCCCATGCAGGACCTTATCAAAAGCTTTACTGAAATCCACGTAGACTACATCAACTGCTTTACCCTCATCTAGACACTTAGTCACCTTCTTGAAAAATTTAATCAAATTTGTTAGACATGATCTCCCCCTGGCAAAGCCATGCTGACTATCCCTGATTAATCCCTGCCTCTCCAAGTGGAGATTAATCCTGTCCCTCAGAATTTTTTCCAGTAGTTTCCCCAACCACTGATGTTAGACTCACTGGCCTGTAATTACCTGGTTTATCCCTACTACACTTTTTGAATAATGGTACCACATTTGCTGTCCTCCAGTCCTCTGGCACCTCTCCTATGGCCAGAGAGGATCTGAAAATTTGAGTCAGAGCCCCTGCAATCTCCTTCCTTGCTTCACATAACAGCCTGGGATACATCTCATCTGGGCCTGGGAATTTATCCACTTTTAAGCCCGTTAAAACTGCTAATACTTCCTCCTTTTCAATGCTAATTTGTTCAAGTATATCACAATCCCCCTCCCTGATCTCGAAACCTACATCATCCTTCTCCATAGCAAACACAGATGAAAAGTAATCATTTAAAACCTCATCTACGTCCTCCGGCTCCACACACAGATTGCCACTTTGATCCTTAATGGGTCTTACTCTTTCCCTGGTTATCCTCTTGCCCTTAATGTACTTTTAAAATGCCTTGAGATTTTCCGTTATCTTGCCCACCAGTGTTTTTTCATGCCCCTTCTTGGCTCTCCTAATTACTTTTTAAGTACCCCCCCTATGCTTTCTATACTCCTCTAGAGACTCCGCTGTTTTGAGCGCTCTGAATCTGTCATAAGCCTCTTTTTTTCCTTATCCATACAAATAGATGACATGTAAATTCATAGAAAATAAGAGTGGGAATGTAATTCTAAGAGAAATATAACAGCAAGTCCCAAATTATGAGAATGTTCAATGCCTCTTAAGTTAATCTTTCTTCTATAAAAATTAAAGTTACCCTCCTGTCAAAATATTTCAATTTTGAAGACATGTAGTAGTTTTGCTGCCAGGAATTGACGTTAGTAACAGATGGGCTGCATAAGATTGCTTCTGCTCCTTTCCCTCTGTAGGTTGTTGGTTCTTTGATTGGCAGACATCCATTCCAAAAAGTAGAGGTCAACAGCATCAGTGTAGAAACCGTACATTACTAATAATAACCATGCTTGCACAGAAAAAGTAATGTCCTTAAAATGGATTACGATCTGAAAGCAGATAATTTAGTTTTCTTTACCTCAGTTGGTTTTCCCTTCTTTGCATTATGGTGCATTTTACTTGAAAGGCGCAATATATAAATTTATGAACCTTTGGATGGCCAGATAAGGATAGCCATTTGCTTCAGCTTAGCTCATCTATCCAGATAAACCCAGGAGGCTCCCCCACCCCCGTCTCCACCCGCTAACCACAACATCTGCCTTCTAAATCAGGCCAAGGCTTTTGCCTCTAAGGCTCTGCCCAACAGACATTCCACGCGATGCTCACTCTTCCCTGTGATGAATTTCATGACATCTGTCATAAACTTGCTTTCCATCAGTTTGAACTTTGCCCCCTTTAACCTCACAATCATGATTTATTTGGAAATAGCGTTCTGTTTCTATTTCTCTCCACCACCATATTTCAGTGAGAACTCTCTCAATATTCTCGTCTCCAGGCTTAAAAGGCCAGATTTCTCCTGCATTCCCACACAACTCAAGTCTTCTGATGCAAGGGATCAGCACCACAATTCCCTGTACTGCCTCAGGGCTTAAATGTCTCCCTTGTGTCACAATGATCAAAACTGCACATTAATGCTCAAGCTGTGGGTTTGATATATTACAGCCATCATTAAATTGATATTATTGACAACAGTAGAGCCAGCATATCATATTTTCAATGCACTATCACAGAAAGGAGTAAGCAAATCCAGAGTGTGAAGATATTGTGAAATTAGTTACAAGGGTGTTGAGCACCACTCAGTTCTTTTTTAAAAATTTGCTCATCTCATCGAAAATTATTTCCCAGTGTTAGTTCTAAAATTACCATTGTACGACTTTGAACCTGTGCTCCCTAGAACTACTCACGCAGCTTTATTGAAACTAATATTCCAGTGAAGAGAAAAATGTAAGAATACCAAAAAATTAGATTCTTTCCCCAATTTAAATTCTAAGGACTGTATGTTGGGGGAGCAGGGTTAAGAATTGCACCTGCTCTCCTGGATTTTGAGATGAGTGTAATAGATTGCTTTTTCCTGACTGTGCACAAAATGGCTACTTCATTTGCCTGAAAAGCATTCCTCATTTCATTTTAATAGTTAACGCACTTTGAGACTCTTGAAAGATGTAATAAGTTACTATATGAGTTTATGGCCTGCAGAAGGTTAGGGGTACAACCTTAAAATTAGAGCTAAACCATTCAGGGGTGATGCCAAGAAGCAATTCTTCACACAAATAGTAGTGAAAATCTAGAACACCATCCCTCACCCAATGTTCCCCCTAAGCTACACAGTCACAAGTTATCTCCTTAAAGATTGCACGGCCGCACACGTGCGCTGAAACATTTAAAGCTACTGCGCACCTAAATGAATAGGCTACCTATAACAAAAAGAAATTAGAGGGGACATTGTCCCTGCACCGGCCCCCACCAAAAAAAAAAAATGCCATTGAGACTGGAGATCAACTGCAAATTTCAAAACTGAGATCGACAAGTTTTTGTTTGGTAAGAGTATCAAGGGCTAAGGTACCAATGCGATCGATGGGAATCAGCCTCAAACTAATTGAATGGGAGAACAGGGCCGAGGGGCTGAATGGCCTACACCACTTCTTATGCCAATCGGGTTGAGTGACCACCCTCATCTAGGCCAACAACTATTTGGTCATCTTCTGCTGCTTATGCATTGCAATGACAGTGACCATGTACAATTTTGGATTCCTCCATATGACAGCCGGGAAGTCGAGCAGCACAACCCCACGAGTTAAAATGCTTTCTTAGAAACTGAATCTGTTTGAAGCACATGTTTTCTGACAGCAGTAAGCTTTCCACTCCGTCGGACACAGAGGGGCTGGAAGGCACAGGGCACCAATGACGACATTGTTAAACAGGATACCATCTAGGCAGCACAGATTTTGCTCCGGGTTTCGTATTAACTTGGGCAATGTGCAGTCAAGGACTCGAGACTGCAAGCTAACGTTCAGTTGATTCCATGACAAACTAAAGAGGTCAGCTGAGAAAATAAATAATCAGTAATCTCCTAAATATATTTATGCAACGGGAAACAATATTCTGATGTAAGGAATAGATGACTTCTGCACAGTGCTTTGACTGGGGATCCAAACGGGAGCATGGATGAGAAAATTGGCCATCAGTCTTAGTCAGTACCTAGAGACCCCTGCTCCAAAGCACATTTATATGGATATTCACTGAGGGTCATACTGGGTTTGGTTATGATGGCCCCCAAGGAAGAATAGCTATGCTAACACTATCAAATCTCACAGGAACAGTAGGCACACGAGAAAGATAATAGTGAGCAATTGTCCCCCGCGAAGTGCAGCAAATAATGTTTTTTTTTTAGTTTTAGAGATACAGTACTGAAACAGGCCCTTTGGCCCACCGAGTCTGTGCCGACCATCAACCACCCACTTATACTAATCCTACACTAATCCCATATTCCTATCACATCCCCACCTGTCCCTATATATTTCCCTACCACCTACCGATACTAGGGGCAATTTATAATGGCCAATTAACCTATCAACCTGCAAGTCTTTGGCATGTGGGAGGAAACCGGAGCACCCGGAGGAAACCCACGCAGACACAGGGAGAACTTGCAAACTCCACACAGGCAGTACCCAGAATCGAACCCGGGTCCCTGGAGCTGTGAGGCTGCGGTGCTAACCACTGTGCCGCCCCTGCGGCACCTAAATGCCTAAATGCCGAAATGAAAAGTCTGTGGGTATCATATCCCAATATTGTCTGTGTGCCTTTAAAAAGAACTTCACCTATCAAATGTAATGTGATCAAGAAACTGCTAACTTGACAAGAGGAGATCACCATTCCATTTTTTCCATTCAGCTGCATGAGTTTTAACTTGTTTTTAGTGGGGAACTTGGAAGGGAATCTGTGACATGCTAAAGACAGGACAAGAGATTCACGACAGGATGGGCTGACTTTTCTTGGCCCTGTGCAGATGGGGTTGGAGGTGGGGAGAAACAAGGGGGGGGTGGAGGTGGGGGGTGGGGGGGGGGGGGGGGGGGGGGGGGGAGTTGCTGAGCAGTGACCGGGTGCCTCCCCAAAGCATTCCCACAGACTGGTAACTTTCCCAGGATCAGGCTGTAACTGGATCGGCTGCCCACTCCACGGAAATGGGTAGCCAATTAGGATGGTTAAGGCCCCAATTAGGGGCAATTCTGTGGTAGGCTGGGCAGGGGGAGGGGTCACTGAAGCCTGAGGCTCCATGCCCCAATGAAAGGTCACAATTGCAGCCTCATCCGATCCTACAGAGGTGTAAACGTTCCACGCCAATGTTCCCACTGGCTTCAGGAGCCTCCAGTGCAGCCCTTTGGCGTTGCCCAGTGAGAGCGTCTCCATGTTGAGGCGCCCTTGTGGTCCTTGATCTGCTTTAGCAGTGCCCAGCTCTGCTTCTCTCACTTGCAGTTCCCAGTGCTGGTGGGACTGTCGAGGCTCCAGAGGTGCCAGCCCTCTGACTGTTGCCAGCAACATCGGGGACCCACCCGCTGAGGTGAACAGGACAGTGAGCAAGGAGGCGGCCAATTAGGAGGCAGCCTCCCAGACGAATGCATCGCTGGTCTCACTGCTGGCAAGTGCAAGCTCGGGAACCCCCAATTGGTCCTGACATCAAAGTCCCAAAGCCTGCAGGAAAATCTAGTCTGATATGTTTCAGTGAACTGAAAATTAAAAGTAACTTTTTTTTGTTGACATCCAAAGTTTCCATAAGCACTTATTTTTGTTTATTAATTTGGTTTAGCTTAGAATCCACTGTCAAATTTGTCCATGCATTCAAGCCTCAGCACACAGATACGATGCATGATGAATCTTTAGAATGCAGATATCTGCACTGCTGCTGATAGAGTTTGAACTGGAAATCTCCCTTCATCACAACACTTGCGTTAGTCATGTGTTCATCCTCCCGCATTGCCTTATCCCTTACCCTGTGCTTCTCTCATTCGCAATTCCCAGACATCCGCCAAATGCCACTCCAGAGTTGCCTAGAAAAGGCATTTAAAAAAGTGGCAAATTGCAATCAGATTCCTTCCCTCCACCCCAAAGGGAAAATGCTTACAGAACTTTACAATCTGAGGTGGTACGATGCATTACCCTAGCACTGCTGCTTTAAAAAAGATGCACAAATAAGGAAAGGCCGTTCTAACCAAAGTTGCTTCTTCCACTGACCATGGTGGGATGCACAGTTTAATTGTTAATTTGTGGTCCGTGCGATTTCCTAGACCGGTTTCAGTTACCAGTCTGGTCGGTGAGGAATTTTCCCCAAAGTATTCTTTCCCTAATTGGGCGTGGGGTTTTTTTGGCTGTTCTAGGAGATGACACGGCTGTGGGAAGAGAGTGTTTAGTCACAATGCTCCCGCCATCATGAGTGTGGGACAGGCTTGATGAACCAGCTGCTTTCCAATTTCGTATGTTCGTATATCATGGATTCTATTCCACTCGCTCAAACTCCTAAGGTAATGGAGCAAATCAAGCTAAGTTGATACCATTCAACTTAACCTGCTTTTATAAACAGTTCCTTTCCCCTGGCTATTCTAGCATTCTCATCATGGCATTGTTCACTTGACAACCACAAGTCTCCAATTATCATGTTATGTGATAACTGAGCATCTGAAAGGAAGAGAGAGAATAGAAGAAAATGACTTTCTGAAGGCTATCCCAGCTAACAGCAGTCAGTATAGATTCAGAATGGGAAGTTCATGCCTGACCAATCTTCTTCAGGAATTCACAACCCAAGTGGACTGTGGCAAATCCTTCAACATGCTGTATCCCCAGTTTTCAAAAAGGCTTTCGATAAAGTTCCAAATTCAAGTATAAATTATACTCAGGTCTATGGAGGTTCAGGTTAAACTCAGAATGGATGCAAAACTGGCTAAAGGGTAGGAAACAAGCACTCGTTAGAGAAATTATGTTAGAGGAGGAGGAGGAAAGAACTGATTGGGATATATCAGGGCTCAGTGCTGAGACAATTACTGTTTCCAATTTATATAAATGACCTGACTTCAGAAACTCATTACAATGTGGCCAAATCTTTCCAGTGATACCAAGACAGGACAAAGAGTGGAATCGAAGAATGCAATTCCGAGGTTAGAAAATAAGTTGGACACAATATGTAAGCTAATAGAACAATGACAGATGAAACGGAATGCAGACCAGTATAGACTTAAAAAGGAAGAATAATAGACAATACTCAGAATCCACGAATGGTATTAAAGTTGCCATGGATGAAGCTAGGAGTCTTAATAAACTTGACGCAAAATATGACCACCAAATGCAGAGCAGTAATGAATGCTGAACTACAGAACTAAAATAGCCAGAAAAGGAGGTAGTGATCAAACATAGTGCACCCTGAATACTGCATCCAGTTCTGGTCACTAAGGAACAAGAGTGGTATTCACAGCACAGAGAAGAGCCACAAGGCTGATCCCCACTGTCAGGGGCATAAGTTTGTGGAAAGAGTGGAGACACAGGGGCTACTCAGCCTGGTAAGGAGACATCTGAGAGTTTATCTTATGGAGGGATGTACAGAACGAACACATTTGCATTTGTATAGAACCTTTCATGACCTCAGGACATCCTAAAGTGCTTGACAGCCAATAAAGCATTTTTCTGAAATGTGGTCACTACTGTAATTTAGGAAGACTGTTAAGGGTCCACAAAAAGTTAACTTGGAATATTACTTTGAATTAAATTGGGGAAAAAAAGGTAACTTCAGGAAATAATTCTTTGCATAGTTATCAATGTCTGGAGTAACATCCGGAGAGAGGCAAAAACCCCTGGAAACATTTAAGAGAACAACTGGACAACGAGAAGACATCACTCCAGATGTATGGAATATGATGGGCCAAAAGGCTTTCATCATCTGTAATTATCCTGTGATCCAAATTCAAAAGTTATATTACAAGTTCTGTAACTAATCTACTCCTACCTTATGTCAACACCAATGTGGATTGAGTTGTTTGTGTAGTAAGACAAAATTGCTTTTGCTTAATTCACTGGATTACCTCATGTGTTGACAATAGGTGGCTTAATCGACATTTAGTTGTCAAGATTAAACTAACAAGTCTTTAAAATAACTCAAAGCTGGTGAGTCATAATTCAATTTTAGCAACCTCAACTGATAATATTTTTAACCTCTTACAGGTGTGTCTGAGAATCTAAAACCACAAGCTCCTCCAGCCACTTGCCGAGACCTTCGAAAAACATTACAACCAAAAATTACAAACTAATTACACCTTTGTAAAACTCACCTCAATGAAGAGCGTCTGTCAGGATAGAACAAGCATGAGTTATTTCTTGGCCAAACACACTTGTGCAGCGCATGTGAAACTAATTCGATCTGATAAACCAACTTGTCTTTGTGCACGTGGGGAAACACGACAGTTAAAAAGCATTTTTAAACGCACCACTTTGTTGGTCACAAGGCTGGACTTTTCTAATGCTGGTCTGCTTTCCCTACCACCAACACCCTCAAATTGCAAAACCATCCCACCCTCACTCACACCCCTATTCGAGCTCCAGTGCTCTCCTCAACCTTGCTTTTAAACCCCTCCCAGGGCTTTCCCCCCACCCTACCTTACCTATTCCATCAGCCAAATATCTGTGCACACTTGATGGTCCGCTGCCAATTAATTACTCCCATTCTCAGGGCTGGAATTTCGGCTCCTGCGGCCGGGCGATCTTCCAGCGCCCCCAGCCCCCGCCACGAAGCCAGACGTCAGGAGCTCAACAAAATCCAGCCCCCAACCTCTCCAATCCACTGACCGTTGCCACTCTTAGTTACTGCACCCTTGCCCTCTTATCTGTCCTTCCCTACTTTCAAAGTCCTCCTCAAAACTCTTCGGATCCCTGTTATCCCAAGGAATTTGACAGTCTCCCTTCCTTTTCCCACCATCTACCCTATGCTCTTTCAGACATCTTCCTGCGAATAGAAAGCATTACAGGGGTATGTCAAGTTTCTCATGTCCAAACAAATGACAGAAGTTTCAGTTGTACTCCTAGAACACCAGAAATGAGTTTCAAATGCTTTTTAAAACATTAAAAAACCAGGAGCCTCATGGTTAAACAACGTTGTGAATCCTTTGCCAATGAAAGCAAATCTATCATCCTTCCAAGACCAGTATTCTGTTGTGTTTAATTTTTGAACTGGGATTCAGCCCGTGGGTGGATTAGTAATGGATTTGTTTTGAACATGGGCAGAAACAATTATTGTGCAACAGGGGACAATGCAGCTTATCTCCGAGCATGTAACACCCCTTTACAGACCGCAGTTTAGTCTGAAACACTGCACAATAATAATAGGTTGTTACTTGGTAGACCGTGGTAGCGATAGCAGAAATGGTAACAGTACAGTCCTCAGCACTTAAACCGCCCACTCTTAAATCTGGCAAGTCAGGCAAACCAATTTCCGTTACCATTACTGTCAATTATTAATTCACCACAAACTGTGTATTAAGCGCTCTAGCTATTTTGAACAGGTGTGTAGTAAGTAGTTAATACCTCATTAAGGAGTACATTTTTAAATTATAAATCAAATATTAACCCAACCAAGCAGTTCAGATACAGTCGATCCAAACAGCTTTATGTAACAGACAATTTCTATTGTTTTTTTTTCATTCATTCTTAGGACGTGTGCATTGCTGACAAGGCCAGCATTTAATGCTGATCCCTAGTTACCCCTGAGCTGCCTTCTTGAACTGCTGCAGTCCATGTGGTGTAGGTATACACGTGGTTCTGTTAGGGAGGGAGTTCCATGATTTTGACCCAGTGACAGTGGAGGAACAGCGAAATAGTTTCAAGTCAGGATGGCGAGAGACTTGGAGGGGAACTTGCAGGAGATGGATGCTCTCAAGCGGCTGCTGCCCCCGTCCTTCCAGGTGGTAGAAGTTGCGGGTTTGGAAAGTGCTATCAAAGAAGCCTTAGCAAGTTGCTGCAGTGCATCTTGTAGATGGTACACACTGCTGCCACTGTGTACTGGTGGTGGAAGGAGTAAAGTTTAAAGGTTTGTATTTGCTCATCATCTGCTAATCCTGCCAAGCCTCAGTGGAGTTTCCAGTTGCTCTGCTGTTCTTACAGAGGCAGTCATTGAGAGAAGAAAGTTACAACAAACAAGCAACACAGAAAAGGGAGACTGTCTGATTTAATCTATGTGAAGTACCACTCACAGATTCTCTTGAAGGATCCATTCTGAGATTTGCATTAAACCGAGCCTCCATTTGCTCTCTAGGTAAATTTAAAAGATCCTATGGCACTATTCTGAAGATGAGTAGTGGAGTTCTCCCTGGTGTCCTGGCCAACATTGATCAACATCACTAAAACAGATGATTAGGTCGTTATCACATTGCTGTTTGTGGGAGCTTGCTCTGCGCAAATTGGCTATTGTGTTTCCCACATTACAACGGTGACCACACTTCAAAAGTACTTCATTGGTTGTAGAGTGGGTTAGCATGACCGAGGTCATGAACGGTGCTATATGTACTTCTTTTAAAATTAGTGACGAACGTTTTGATGATGTGAATCATCCAACGTGTACAGCAGGCAACTTGCATTAGGACCAAAGTGCCCGCCAGAAGTGGTGGTGACTGTGGGTAGCCAGACAGTTTGGCCATCAAAATTCCTTCACCGCTGGAAAAATACAATGGCTTTCTTTTTCTACACCCGTGTTAAATGTATTCTGTTTCGGTCACTGCTGATGACAGGATTGTGTGAAACTGAGTCTCAGGAGTTTAGTTAATACATACAACTGAAGCGGTGCCACTGCAAATCTGTTCCCTTACATGCTTGATCTAAATGACACTTAACTCACCTCTCCTTATATCACGGCATTCACTAAGTGAGAAAAGCAAAAGCGAAGCTATCAACAGTGTAATTTTCTAATGGCTGATATTTAAATCCCTACAGTAGAGTGAATTCACTCTTTAAGCATAATACTAACAGAATGAAAAAAACTCGAGAATAATTTCCAGAATTAAAACAGAATCTGCCTTATTGTCGAGCCAAATTAATGTCCCTTTATAAAAGTGTACATAAGGTTCAACTCAATCTTTGTCCTTATGACTTTACCTCCCAGAGTTTGCTTAGTAATCCTGGTGCCTAAAGGTTACAGTTTGTCTTATAATTCAGTCAAGCCAGTTTTTAATCTATTTCCATCTCCCCCATCATTTCCCGCAGAGGTCAACATCCGCTCAAATATTAGATGGTCAAGTGTGGTTCCTTCATTCATTCGGAGAGTCAGCCCGTAATTCAATACAACTATTGCCAAGCTTCCACAAGGGAGTGGATGTGTCTCTTAATGAAACTTGTCCTTCCAAAGCTATATTGATGAGAATGATTTCCACCACTCCAACTGTGTCTGGCCCATACCCGAGCATTGTGGCAAAACACACTCCAGGCTTGACCCTGGGTCTAATTTTTCTTGCCCCCACTGAAACCCTAAGTCAAGAATTGAATCGTCTAATGTTTTAATCATTAGTGCCCTTCTTCGCAACCTTATGCACATTTTAGATCCAAGTCAAATTGTGTGTGTATCTGGTCAGATGATAAATGATAAGATTAACAGGAAAAGCAATAGAATAGGAGACAAAGAGGGAAAAAAAACAGAATCATAGAATGATACAGCAGCTTCTTTGAAAGAGCTACCCAATTAGTATCACTTCCCTACTCTTTCCCACAGCCTGGCAAATTCTCTTTTGAAAGTTACTACTGAATCTGCTTCCACCGCCCTTTCAGGCAGTGCGTTCCAGATTGTAACAACTCACTGAGTAAAAAAAAAAATTCTCCTCTGATTCTTTTGCCTATGATCGTAAATCTGTACTCCCTGATTACTGACCGTTCTGCCAGTGGTAACGATTTCTCCTTAGTTACTCCCTCAAAACTCTTCTGCTCTGGGTGGAAGCATTAACTCACTGCAAATGTTAGAAATATAAAAACAGAAAATGTACGACAGGCTAATTGACATCTGTGAATTGTCAATCAATTGAGACATTTCTGGTATGTAGTTTGTTTGAAGGAGAAACACGTTGAATGTTAGAAACTCTCCTTTTGCTTTACAGATGCAGTGCATTTCAGGCATTATATATATTTGAATGAAGCTGGATGAAATGTCACACTTTTCCACTTTTGATACTGTAAAATGAAAGAACTACAATGAACCATAGAGGACACAAGCTAAATACCATGACAGACACTGTGGATTTAGCGAATGATAAATACCACATTAGCTTAGGCAATAATTTACAAGTGGAAAATTACTGCTCATAGATGTTAAGCCTGTGCTTGATTTGCCAGAAAACTTCCAAGACTTTTCTCAAATTACAAGGTGCACGCAATCAAGGGACATTGCCAGACTAAATCTTTGGTATCACCACAGGGAAGGAAGCTACAGCAGATTGTTCAATGGAGGGCTTGCTGGCTTGTTACACAGCGACGTATTTAAAGAAATATAGCATACCACAGTTTCTGTACCAAACTACACGGAAAGTTCAACTCCTACAACACACTGGCGAAGTGCAAATCAACAAAAAGCTTTCTGGTATCAAACACAAACATATACTGGCATCTGGGACAACCAACAGGTAAGAAAGCAAAAAAAGGTTCCTTTTTGTCTACAAGTAAAACACTCTTTTAGCTACACAGTTAGCCCGATCCAATTTATAGCAAATCTAATGAAGTAGACTGGAAATCTGCAACACAGTCCAGCTCCCAAACAAGTGCTGTCAGCATGAGCAAGACGGAGCTGTTAAGTTCCAGAGATGTAGCAGTAATGACTAACACCAGCGTTACAGTTAATCCAAAAAGGACATAAAGCTCTGCAATGTTAGGCTTCACAATAATTGCAGGTTCCTTGATTACTCAGCGTAGCTGAGCCATCAAGCATACACAGAGATTGCTGATCTTAAGACAGTAGGAGTGCTGCAGTGGGCACTCTTGGGTCACAGAGAGGAAAGCCAGCCTGAATTTCCAATGCAAAGTCAAACATTGACATTAACACACTCGGCTGCCTTGTCCCCGACCAACACCCATTGTCTAGGTGTGTGCATGAAGAACTGGAGAAAGAAAGGACTTGCATTTATATCCAGTTTTTAACCACCTCACGACATTCCAAAGCACTTTACAGCTAATAAAGTACTTCTGAAGCATGGGCACTGTTGTAAACGTAGGAAACGCACCAGCCAAATTGTGCACAGCAAGATCCCACAAACAGCAGGATGAAAAATGACCAGATAATTTGCTCGAGAGATGTTGGTTGAAGGATAAATGTTGGCCAGGGCGTGTCTGCCTATACAAGACGGGAGGGTGAACAGCACCTGTTGAACGATGATTCAATGCTGTCAGAAGGAAGGAAAGGGGGTGGGGAAACACTGGTAAAAGCCGACATTATTTGCATATTTTAATTAGGTCCAAGCAATTTATATCACTAAATTTATGACCTAGTATGAATCCATTACCTTTAAGGTTCTACTTGATACTGATGCACATTTTTAACATAACATACAAAGCAGAATCTCTTAATTAGAAAAGCTCTTTATTTCACTAACACTGCTCTTACTGCGTACAAGTGTTAACATATTTCTGACCTATGGGTACGCTTCTTTTATACAGCAGGCTGGTTGTCCTCTGACTCATAGTCAGATGATTATTTCATGCTTTGAAAATGGAGTTAACTGTATACAGATTTACTGTGGAGGCATTAAAACCATAATGATTTAATTGCAAGATTGCAAATGCATGTTGAATCTGGCAATGAGGGAAAGACATTTACAATTCAGATTGTTATATTGGTCGTGCGGCACAGAAACAGGCCATTTGGCCCAACTTGTCCCTGCTAGTGCTTATGCTCCACAACAGCCTTCTCCCACCCTCCTTCCTTACACCCCTTCAGGCAGTTTCAAATGCGTAATTTCAGAAACTTTGGGCGAGATTTCGGCGGCAGGCGAGAAAAATGGAGGCCCGCGCACCCGAGCTGCACGCCAAAGAGCTACCACAATTCCAAGTATGGCGGCTCATTTAAATAGCCAGGGCGGGCCACCGCTCCCGATCACATGGAGGGGGTAGCCCGCCTGTGACGGGCAATGGCGTCAGCTGCCTGGGCACAAGTGCTGACACCATTTTTAAAAGGGCTTTGAGCCCTTCCAAGACCTTTTTTTAAGAAAGCAGTAAAGATTTATTTAAAAAATTAAAACCGGTATTTTTGCACCTCTCCCACCACCCCACCCCCCCCAATAACCACAATATTAAATACTTGCCCTCTCCAGCCCAAGACACATTTCTTTCTCAAATGACCTCTCTACCCCCTCAAAGTGCATCAACTATAAACTTTACCCCTCCACCCACCCCCCCCAACACAAGCACAGAAAAACTGACCTGCTCCCCCCTCCCGACCGGTGTCGCGCCTCGATTCTCCGGACAGGGATCGGAAGGCGCAAGAGTCCCAGCTAGCGGCACAAAGATCGCAATGGGACCAGAGGCGAAGGCGGGCTTGCAATTAAGTCAGGTATGTAGATTGCTTTAAATATGTAAATCGTGGTCCAGTTTCCAAGCGACAGGGGGAGCCGCCAGGAGGCCTGTCCGTCCCAGTGGAGGTTGGGCCGGGCCCTGCCGGCGTCAAGGTCCGTGGTGGGCCACATCCGGGGCAATTTCATGCCCTCTTCCCCACCACCGGCCACAGATCCCGACATTGAAGCCCCTACAAAATCCAGCCCTTGATCTTTATGGGTTGGGTAAAACTGCTTCCTTGTGCCCAAACCTCATTATACCAATGGGTAAAAATGGGCCTAATCTATATAATGTCTCACCAGTAATGTGCTGGGGTACTTGGTGCAAACCTGCAACATGAGAGAAAAGGAGCCTAGACATGAAAATGATATAATTGGACCCTAGCTGGGAAGATAATTGGATGCCTGCAGAGATTGTAGACATTCAAGAAACCGTGCCAAAAACTGAAAAATGTCAACCTCAAGGTAAGGAAGGTTTTTAAACTGTGTCTATACCTTGGTTGCAATTGAAGAGTAAGATTTAGATACCCGGCAAGACAGCATTGCAGTAACTACGATGTCCATTCAACCAACCTCAATTACAAAATCGTTTGAAGCAGCCTTTGCTGTTGCTCCAATTATGTACAAGACCTCTCTGCCGTCTTTCAGCAGAGGGTGTGGTTAAAGTTGCACATGCGAGGAAATGTGAGGATGAAACAGCAGTAAAATGGAACAAGCAGAATGGTGCTCAATCCCAATTGTTGATCGGTAAGTCTCATTTGAACACTTGAAACTAATGATTTCAGACCAGCTCTAGTGCTGCCTCTCCACTTCCTAATTTTACTGTGCGTGAACTTTGCATTGCACCTCATTACAAGGTGAACTACATTAGTGACACCAGCAAATGGTGCTTTCACTTAATGGAACCTGATTTTGAGTGCACCTCTTGCAGGTTAGCATCTGCTACAATGCAAATCAGCTCAATGGAAAATAGAAAAATGTTAGCCTCCACAACATAGCTTGAGGGTGGTAGTGGCAAATTTTTTAAAATGTTACTTGCAATATTTTTGATGCCAAAACCAATTATAAAAAGAATACAGAGGCACTGCCGAAAGTGAAAAAGAAATTTACAAGGATGGTACCCATCAGATTGAAAGATTGATCAGGCTGAGGAACTTTTTTCTAGAAAAGGGAAGGCTGAAGGGTGACCTGATAGAGGGTTTAAGATTATGAAAGGGCTTGATAGGGTAGACGTAGGGTACAAGATGTTTCCACTCATGGAGGAGATCAAACCTAGAGGCCATCACTAATAAATCCAATAGGGAATTCAGGAGAAACCTCTTTACCCAGAGAATGGTGAGAATGTGGAACTTGCTACTGCATGGAGTAGTTGAGGTGAATAGAATGTTAGATAGACACATGAGATAGAAAGGAATAGCAGGCTATGCTGATATGGTCAGATGAAGGGGAGTGAGAGGAGGCTCATGTGGAGCATAAACACCAGCATGGACCAAAAGGGCCAAATGACCTGTTCTTGTGCTGTGCATTCTGTGTAATCTACCGTTTGCAAGGTGCATTCAGATTTCCTCAACTGAATAAAAGCAATTTTTCATGGAATAAATATCCAATCGCGTGCAGGCTGAATGATTTTTTTTCCCCCCTTCTGCAGATTTCCTAACAGCTACTTCTGACTGACAGAAATCATACTTGGTTAAAACACGGTTAAAACAGTTTCTCGTGATGAATGTCTTAATTTAGGAAGGCACATGGAGATGGTAGAGAAGAGATTTACTAAGATATTGCCATGGATGAGAGGCTTCAGTTACAAGGAATATCTTTTCATTCATACAGAGGATTGTCAGGAATTCTTTTTCTTTTGGGCCTCCTTATCTCGAGAGACAATGGATACGCGCCTGGAGGTGGTCAGTGGTTTGTGAAGCAGCGCCTGGAGTGGCTATAAAGGCCAATTCTGGAGTGACAGGCTCTTCCACAGGTGCTGCAGAGAAATTTGTTTGTTGGGGCTGTTGCACAGTTGGCTCTCCCCTTGCGCCTCTGTCTTTTTTCCTGCCAACTACTAAGTCTCTTCGACTCGCCACAATTTAGCCCTGTCTTTATGGCTGCCCGCCAGCTCTGGCGAATGCTGGCAACTGACTCCCACGACTTGTGATCAATGTCACACGATTTCATGTCGCGTTTGCAGACGTCTTTATAACGGAGACATGGACGGCCGGTGGGTCTGATACCAGTGGCGAGCTCGCTGTACAATGTGTCTTTGGGGATCCTGCCATCTTCCATGCGGCTCACATGGCCAAGCCATCTCAAGCGCCGCTGACTCAGTAGTGTGTATAAGCTGGGGATGTTGGCCGCTTCAAGGACTTCTGTGTTGGAGATATAGTCCTGCCACCTGATGCCAAGTATTCTCCGAAGGCAGCGAAGATGGAATGAATTGAGACGTCGCTCTTGGCTGGCATACGTTGTCCAGGCCTCGCTGCCGTAGAGCAAGGTACTGAGGACACAGGCCTGATACACTCGGACTTTTGTGTTCCGTGTCAGTGCGCCATTTTCCCACACTCTCTTGGCCAGTCTGAACATAGCAGTGGAAGCCTTACCCATGCGCTTGTTGATTTCTGCATCGAAAGACAGGTTACTGGTGATAGTTGAGCCTAGGTAGGTGAACTCTTGAACCACTTCCAGAGCGTGGTCGCCAATATTGATGGATGGAGCATTTCTGACATCCTGCCACATGATGTTCGTTTTCTTGAGGCTGATGGTTAGGCCAAATTCATTGCAGGCAGACGCAAACCTGTCGATGAGACTCTGCAGGCATTCTTCAGTGTGAGATGTTAAAGCAGCATCGTCAGCAAAGAGGAGTTCTCTGATGAGGACTTTCCGTACTTTGGACTTCGCTCTTAGACGGGCAAGGTTGAACAACCTGCCCCCTGATCTTGTGTGGAGGTAAATTCCTTCTTCAGAGGATTTGAACGCATGTGAAAGCAGCAGGGAGAAGAAAATCCCAAAAAGTGTGGGTGCGAGAACACAGCCCTGTTTCACACCACTCAGGATAGGAAAGGGCTCTGATGAGGAGCCACCATGTTGAATTGTGCCTTTCATATTGTCATGGAATGAGGTGATGATACTTAGTAGCTTTGGTGGACATCCGATCTTTTCTAGTAGTCTGAAGAGACCACGTCTGCTGACGAGGTCAAAGGCTTTGGTGAGATCAATGAAAGCAATGTAGAGGGGCATCTGTTGTTCACGGCATTTCTCCTGTATCTGACGAAGGGAGAACAGCATGTCAATAGTCGATCTCTCTGCACGAAAGCCACACTGTGCCTCAGGGTAGACGCGCTCGGCCAGCTTCTGGAGCCTGTTCAGAGCGACTCGAGCAAAGACTTTCCCCACTATGCTGAGCAGGGAGATTCCACGGTAGTTGTTGCAGTCACCGCGGTCACCTTTGTTTTTATAGAGGGTGATGATGTTGGCATCGCGCATGTCCTGGGGTATTGCTCCCTCGTCCCAGCACAGGCATAGCAGTTCATGTAGTGCTGAGAGTATAGCAGGCTTGGCATTCTTGATTATTTCAGGGGTAATGCTGTCCTTCCCAGGGGCTTTTCCGCTGGCTAGGGAATCAATGGCATCACTGAGTTCCGATTTGGTTGGCTGTATGTCCAGCTCATCCATGACTGGTAGAGGCTGGGCTGCATTGAGGGCAGTCTCAGTGACAGCATTCTCCCTGGAGTACAGTTCTAGGTAGTGCTCAACCCAGCGGTCCATCTGTTTGCGTTGGTCAGTGATTATGTCCCCCGATTTAGATTTGAGGGGGGTGATCTTCTTGATGGTTGGCCCAAGAGCTCTCTTCATGCCATCATACATTCCTCTGATGTTTCCGGTGTCTGAGGCCAGCTGAATATGACTGCATAGGTGTTGCCAGTAGTCGTTTGCGCAACGCCTAGCTGTTCTTTGTGCAGTACTTCTGGCTGCTTTAAGTGCTGCGGATGTTAAATCGCTGGGGGCTTTCTTGTAGTTCAAAAGTGCAATGCGCTTAGCGGCTATGACAGGTTCCAGCTCTTCATTATGAGATTGAAACCAGTCTGCATTTCTCTTCGCACTTTTGCCGTAGGTGGTCAAAGCTGACTCATAGATGGCGTCTCTGATGTGGGCCCACTTGGTCTCAGCATCCCCTGTGGGAGTGTTTTGAAGGGCTGTTACAAGTGAATTTAGAAATTTTTGTAACAGCTGTCGGTGAGAAATTCTGCTCGTGTTGATGCGCGGGTGGCCCTTCTGCTTGGAATGATGCAACTTCTTTGGTCTGAGTCTAACCTTGCTGCACACCAGGGAGTGGTCGGTGTCGCAGTCCGCACTGTGGAAGCTGCGTGTGATTTGAACACTGTTTAAGGCGGCTCGCCTTGTGACAATGAGGTCCAGCTGGTGCCAACGACGTGATCTTGGGTGCCTCCATGAAACCTGGTGACAGGGTTTAGTGTGAAAGAACGAGTTGGTGATGCAGAGGTTATGATAGGTACACAACTCAAGCAGTCTCTGCCCGTTCTCATTCATCCTTCCAACGCCATAGCGCCCAAGGCAGGAGGGCCATGAGTCATGGTCGGCCCCAACCCTGGCATTAAAGTCCCCCAGCAGGAATAGGTGTTCGGTGTTGGGGATGCTGCTAATGATGTTATGGAGTTGTTCATAGAACTGGTCTTTAGCTTCAGGTGCGGAACAGAGTGTTGGAGCATAGATGCTGAGTAGGTGTACTGGACCAGAGGTGGTGAGCAGTCGGATGGACAGTATGCGTTCCGAGCCATTTGAGGGAGGCTCTATCATGCTGAGCAAGGAGTTTCTGATGGCGAAGCCCACTCCATGCTGTTTTGGTTCTTCAGGATCCCTGCCCTGCCAGAAGAAGGTGTAGTCTTGCTCTGCTAGAGAGCCACTCGCGGGGAGGCGAGTCTCCTGAAGTGCTGCAATGTCCACATTGAGTCTACTGAGCTCGTTGTTAATGATGGCGGTCTTCCGAGAATCGTTGATTTGTGTAAGGTCTTCCGACAGGCCGGGACACATAGTTCTGACGTTCCAGCTTGCAAAGCGAAGGGCTGGTACCTTCTTTCCTTTTTTCATGTTGTTTGGTGCGGTGTATCAGTCCACCTTTCGGGCAATGACCCTGAGCTCCAAGCACCCATTGAAGCAGGCAGACTGTGGCGGGACAGAACCTTATTGACCGGGGGCTGCCCGGTTTGAGGCGGGCGGTAGCTGTCCAGTGAGGTGCAATGACCTCTCCCACCGACAAAGGCAACCCGTGGCGCCCAGTTTCTACGCCAATTTATCTGGACTTATAACCCGTAACTGCTGCCTTCCGTGTTGTTTCAGTCGCTGTGAGGCAACTATGGAGTGACCTCTCCATGGCGCATGCCTGGGCAAATTTATGGAGGTTGAGAGTTGCCCAGTCGTCAAAACCCCCCTCTCGGCCTTTCTGGTGGGGTCCAAAGGAGTGCAGGACACGACGTTTGGCACCAGTATGGCTGCAGGAACTGCCGGAAACATGCCAAAGGTGACACATGACCGCCTACGGGGTTCCGCTCCGGATTTTCTGTTAGGGTTTACTCCCTTAGCCTTGGTCTCTCCCGAGACGCCCACAAGGCAGTGGGGTTGTTGGGGCCCCTACGCAGGTGTAGGATGGTGCCGGTGGGAGGAGGGGATGCAAGGGGGAGGGGTAGAGGGAGGGGGTGGGGGGGGGGGTGCAGGGGAAGGGGGTGCGGGGTGAAGATGGTGCGAGGGGGGGGCGGGCTGGGACGGGGTTGAGGGGGTGAGCTGAGAGGGTGGAGCAGGGAAGGGGACGGGGGTGGGGGGGGGTGGAAGGGGGGTAAAGGGGGGGGGAGGGGGGGTGGAATCTGGTGCAGGTAATAAGCCATTTCCTCAGTGCCCACCATCGACGTCCGGAAAGCTCATCCACGTCCTTCGGGACGCCGCAACTTCAAAGCGCCCGCGGGAGATGGCTCGGAGAGCATCTGCAGCGCACTGTCGGCAATGCTGCATGCCTTTATTTAAACCACTGCAAAAAAAAACCCTAAGCAAATGTAATCACCTCTAAGTCTGCCAAATGATGCTTCACCTCCCGAAGGACGTGGATGTCAGGAATACGCCATCAGAAACAGCAGTGGAAATAGAATCCAGAATAGATTTTAACAGAGAAATGAAAGTATTTGAAGAAAGTAATAAAGAAGCAAGTGTGATGGAAAAAGGGGAATGGGGGGAAGTGAATTAGTTGTCTCAGGTGCAATGGTTTCCTTCTGTGGTGTAAGGTTTTACAGATGCATTGAATGACCTGTGTCTGGGTTCCACCCAGTCACCAGATGCTATGAAGCACAGTGCACTCACTTACTGCATCTACACTTAAGCTGTAGCACAGCTGAAATTCAAAACTCCGGGTATAGGCAAAATGTACGGCATAATCAACCCAGTCGCTGGCTGTGGCCATACGACGTGGAAATAAAGATTCCTGCGTCACGACTGTTTAATGCTTTGTCACCATCTACTGCATCTCTGTAGAAAATGCAAACATTAAGGGGAAAGAGCACAGGAAGGTTAATTATGGACATTTTTTTCCCTCGAGTTACATGGAACACAAATATACCAGCACACCCATTTTATTATTAAGTGTAGCTACTAATGCGTTTTTCAAGGAAATCAAAGGGCACTGAGCAAAATTATAGAATTTTAAGAGCCGCAATGGATAGTGGTTCCATCACTGGTTCTGACAGGACATTCCATCCTCTGCTGACAGAGAACAAACTTCCTCCCAGATAAGTGAAGGTTTTGAGGAAGCTTTTGAAAGTGGGGAGGGGGTGTAAAAACATGGAGGGGTATAGAGATATAGTCCCAGAGTACGAGAGCATGTTGGCTGAAAGAGCTGGCACTGGTACAGCCTCCTCTGCCTCTAGATCATCAGACTGCGTACCCAACATCCAGTAATGGATGAGCAGACACTTGCACCAAATATTGGGTTGATCAAAGCCATTATGTTCAGTCCCTGTCACAAACTCTGTTCCCTAGCCACCGATTCCATCCCTCTTCCCTCAGTCTTGAGGCTGAACCAGACTGTTTGCAACCTTGGTGTCATATTTGACCATGAGATAATCTTCCACCCACATGTTCGCTCATTTTCTCTCCACACCCACCCCACCCCCCCCCCCATGTCACTCAGTCCCCCTATCTGTTTTGCTCAGTGTTTTCCTCTGTCCTTCCTTCTCCCCCATGTTATTCAGTTCCTCTCTCTCTCTATCGCTCTGCGCCATCACAATCATCACTTACTTCCACCTCAGTAACTTTGCCCATCTCAGGTCATCTGCGGCTGAAGCCCTCATTCATGCCTTCACTACCTCTAGACCTGACTATTCCAATGCACTCCTGACCAGCCTCCCACGTTCTACCCTCCATAAACTTGAGGTCATCCAAAACTCACATTCACTTGCTGACCTACATTGGCTCCCAGTTCAGTAACACTTTGGTTTTAAAATTCTCATCCGTGTTTTCAAATTCCTCCATGGCTCATCCCTCCATATCTCTAATTTCCTCCAGCCCTACAACCCTCCGTGATAGCTACGCTCCTCCAAGACGGGACCATTAGGCACCCCAATTTTAACCGCTCCGCCACTGGAGACTGTGCCTTCAGCCGCTGAAACCATAAGCTCTGGGGGTCCCTCCCGCCTCTCTCTCCGATATCAAGATGCTCCTTAAAACCTATCCCTTTGACCAAGCTTTTAGTCATCTGCCCTAATATCTCATACGACTCTGTCATATTTTGTTCTATAATGCCCCGGTGAAGCCCCTTTCGATGTTTTATTAGTTAAAGGCGCTATATAAATACAAGTTGCTGCTGATGGTGGAGTGGGGCCAGGGGAACGGTGGAAGAAAATGCACAGTAGACTAGTAGGAAGGGAGGAGTATCAAAGGTTAGCTCTGCAATCGTGAAAATATGCTACCTGTTGCCTATGGCATTTGCTTTTCCTTTTAACTGCTGTTGCAATGAAGGTCAAAGCAAAGCTTTGGCCTTCTAAACACGGCATGTAAATTTGTAAGCTTTTTATCTTTCACGGCATGCTCTTTATAGATTCCCTCCACAGATCTGAAAGCATTAGATCGATCAGGTACGACTGATTACTTTAGACTCCAATCCTGTGTACTTCATCGTATCTACAGAGGAAGTTGTATTGTGACTACAACAATGGCTAAGAGCCTCTCTGTAAAACCTACGACATGATACAATTTTAAGCACAGTCATTTTACAGTCACGTTTCAGCAAAAGCAGGCACATTAGGCTATGTTTTCTTACCTTGAGCCACCCTGCAACCAAACACTAGACAGTACACAAAGACATGCAACTGTCATCAATACATACTGTAGCATATTCGGGAGAAACTTCTTTACCCAGAGAGTGTTTAGAATGTGGAAATTGCTACCACAAGGAGTAGTTGAGGTGAATAGCATAGTTGCATTTAAGGGGAAGATAGGGTAGCAAGGAATAGAATGGTATGCCGATAGGATTAGATGAAAATGGGAGGGGGCTCATATGGAACATAAAACACTGGCATGGACCAGATGGGATGAATGGCTCATTTCTGTGCTGTATATTCTATGTAATTCTATAATTAGCTTTGCTTGAATTGGGGAATTGAAGAGTGGGGAATGTTTGACTGTTGTCGATAGCATAGTTCAGCACCCCCATTTCATTATGTCATTATCTTTAAGATGCTGGAGAACCATCAGGTAGCAATGACGTGCAAGTGCATGTTATTGTGCTGGGGAATGAAGGGCGAGGAAATAGGCATTACATGACCGGAAGACTCAAAAGAATACTGGCAGTCAACCTTCAATTCACTGATACAGCACACATTTGCCCACTATTCCGCAAGCAGGGACAGGACCGAAAATACATACAAGTCTGCTTTTACTGGCACTGCATAGCTTCAGCTGATTTTAATACGAATTGTCACTTGCCATGTCCTCTTCAAGATGATTGAATTGGGAACTGGGCTACTTGTTGGGGATTTTCATGACCCAGATGGCACCAAATGCTATGCTGCTCAGACTAAACAGAAGGGGTTTTTTAAAAGATGTTCCAGCTCGCTTGGAACAGTGACTAAAGACGCAGTTATGGTAACGAAAAGCAAAATACTACAGGATACTGGAAATCTGAAACAAAAAATAGTGGAAATACTTAAGCAGGTCTGTAAAGAGGACAAAAGTCGATGTCTCCGGTATAAATCTCTCCTCAGAACTGGAAGAGACAAAGACAAAAAGAAAGGCTTGCATTTACATGCGCCTTTCACAACCTTAGGACGTCCCCAAAGCGCTTTACAGCCAATGATGCACTTTTGATGTGTAGTCACTGTCATAATGTCGGAAACACAGCAGCCAATTTGCAAACAGCAAGCTCCCAGAAACAGCAATGTGGTAACGACCAGATAATCTGTTTTTGTGATGTTGGCAGACATAAATATTGGTCGGGACCCCGGGGAGAACGTCCCTCTCTCTTCGAAAAACACGAAGATTGAATCTGAAGTTTTCCCGAAGATCCAGTTCACACCGTACTCGGTTTTCATTGCTCCCTGGAATTCCAAAGCAGCTGGGATTTAAGCTCCAGCTCTCTGACTGTTCTACCAACCACATCAGAAATGCATTTCTACCAAACTGAAAAGACGACAGCTACCTTATCGCTTGCACTTGTTGAACCATCTCCTTCTGTCCGTTAAGCACCAATGCCAGGCTCTGGGAACCATCGGCATCCTGTCAAACAAAGGCACATTTAAGCGTAAGAAAATATTGTCTGTGGTTTGCGAAGCGAGGGCATCTATGCAGTTACACATGGTAATGAAATGGGAGTGGATTCATCTGAATTGTTATCTGAACCCTCAATGATAGAGTGTGGCAGTGGCTACAGCACAGGGACTGCAGTGGTTCAAGGCAGCGGCTCACCACCACCTTCTCAGGAGCCACTAGGGAGGGGCAATAAATGCTGGCCTTGCCATCGAGAGCCACATCCTTAGAATAAACAAACAAAATTACACATATCAGGATGTTTATTGTCATCTCTGTAATGGTATGTTTGAAGGTTTGAGAATACTGATTAGAAATAGCCTAGTGGAAATGGTGAAACCTCCACCAGTATCTGCGGTATAGCAAATATATATGAAAGTTAATTGAAACACTGACAAACTTTATACGTACTGCCCAAGAGACCATGGATGCACCCATTCAGCCCTCTCTCTCTGATAGATGCCTGTGGATTGGCTATATTCAGTGTCCTCACCATCAAACTGAATACTTTTAGATAACTTTGAACACTATGTAACAGGAGTTTGGAAAACAATGGAATTTTGTTCTTATATCAATTCTGTTTATCTGGACTCAACTGTAGTTCCTTTATTCACAATTACTAGATCAGTTTAGTCCAACTGATCTAACCTTTCCAGAATAGCAGGCCTTCCATCTTCTCATTACAGCAGAAAGGCGACTGAGCCTTGCTTGAGTGTTTTAACCAATGGGTGAAGCACTTCTCATTTAAAAAGAAATATACCTATTCTGGTGTGAACACTGTACCGTGCGTCAGCCCCTGGCTAAATAAACAATCGCAGCACTGCCCAGCAAATCCATCTCCAATTACCACAAACTTTAGAGCAAATTGCAACATTTATGCCAACAGATCTGAAACCCAGCCTTCAAAACCCAAATATGAATGTTCAGTACTTGTTGGATCCCAAGACAACAATGCCCTTTTAAGTCTTCATAGCCCAATGGCAATGCCCCTTTAAGGTCTCATAGCCCAAAGCTAGCAACACCCCTTTGAGAACCTCAGTTATTCCAAAGATGTTACAATGTAATAACAGAAGAAATAGGAGGAGTGGGCCATTCGGCCCTTCGAGTCATCTTCCCCATTCAATACGATCATGGCTGATCATCTACCTCAACTCCACACCTCTTAATTCGCTTATATCAAAAAACCTATCAATTGCTGTCTTGAATACATGAAAGAGACAACGGTTTTAAAAAATAAATAAATTCAGGCATATCCTTCCAGCAAAGAGTTACTGTACAGCAATCAAGAATAGGAACCGTGTACAACCTTTCCCCCATAGCCTAGCTTAGAGTGACTGAGGCCCAACTACAGCATCCTCACTCACACTCCAAGTGAGATGGGCTAACAGCAGTGATTAGAGGTAAAAGAAAATCTGTGGCCTTCCTGAATGGCTCTGTTCGTGTTGTGGTGGGTAACTGCACTTGTGTGGGGGGAGAAGGGGAGCTATAACAGTTTTGAAATAAAATGAAGAGACCTTGCATTCCATTACAGCAAAAACTGCATCTTTTACGGCAAGTTACTATTTTTTTTTTTAAACACGTGAACAAAAAATTTCTTTTGGGCTTCATCACAAATATATTAAACATGAATCTTGTGTGTGTATTGGGTCAGATAATGCTCAGTCACTCTAATCGTAAATTATTATAATCCCAGTAATCCCCAAGACAAAGCCTCTTAGTGTGGGGGGCTGCAGAGATATACGAACAAAACAAAATATTCAGGATTATCTCCTGCAGTAGAGGCACAGGATGGTCATCACATGTGTATCGAATAATTACATGAAGCAAAGAAATCAAGTCTCATAGCATAACTGCGAAAGACGTAAAGCCATTCTTTTATATATAAAAAAGACATAGAAGCAAATTGTTTACTCAATAACCTGGAACTTAAAGAAAAATTGAGTGTTTAATGAATGTGATTACCTCAAAAGACTCCGAGGATTAAGAGTGGTTCTGTGTTTCAACGTGTTACGGAATTCAGCTGCTTTCCTTCCCATGTTTCTAATCATCTTATACACCATTTAAAAAGGCACAGCCGGACTTAAAGGTGCTTGGATAGTCCATGTGGAATACTTACTGATGTGCTTTGTGTCGCTACTCATCTCAAGGGTCAAGGCACAGCCTCAGCTGTACTAACAACATTCTTTATCCTCAACAAGATACAAAATACTGATCTATCGATAGACATAACACAAGATTCCTAACTTTTATTTTACATACCTTTAGGGAATTCCCTCTCTGAACCGCTCTCTTCTGTTGAGACATTCTTTAAAACCTACCCCATCTTAATATCTCCTTCTGCTGCTCAGTGTCAAATTTTGTTCGATTAGGCTCCTGTGGAAGTGCTTTGGGGGGGGGGGGGGCGGGTTTGGTATGTTAAAGGCGCTACATAAATGCAAGTAGTCATTGTTATACAAGCAGGTTGGGCACTCACAAGAATGCTGTTTAGAAGTCAGTTGCTATACATTAGTTCCGTGAGTGAGTGACTAATTAACATTGGGACAGTGACCTCCTGATCAGGCTAAAGAAAAAATATTGCTTTATTTTGCTGGCAAACTGAACTGGATAATTACTCAGCCGAGACTGAAGCGGAAAACAAAAAACAGAAAATCAATCTCACTGCCAATGTTTGAGAGTGTACATGCAGGAGGGATTTGTCATGCAATGCATCTACTCTATAAAGAGTGGATCATTGCAGAGCTCCCTATGGAGCAAGGCGATGACAACAGCATAAAACAACAGAGGGAATAGAGCTAACTGTCTTAAGGATGCAAGTATCAATCTGCACATACATCAGCAATGAAGCTTCCTCTTATAATCAGCCAAGTTCAAAGCATCCTAAACCATGGAACATCTTGCAAACGAATGACCCAAGTTAAAACAATGACATGTTAGCCCAGAACCTGCAACACGAGTGGCAGGGGAGCGCGGTAGCTAAAACAGAAATTTTCCCGCCAAGGTCTGCGAAGAGGACAGAGCTTCAATGAGCAGAAGGTAAAAATTGCAAGCAAGTGTTAACGCATGGGTGGCCGTCTGTCTTGGGACACAAAAGTGTCGGGGGCAGGGGGGAGTGCAAGGGGAAAACTTTGTGCCGTATGTTTCGAATGAACTGACTGACATGCCCCAGACTAAAAGACCAGTGCAATTTCTACATGCTCTCAGCGCACATCCATCTACACAAAAGGTGGGCACTTCTTCATTTGATGCAAAATGTGATTTCATATTCAACAGATGATTTGAACAAGTTGATCCCCTTTCCATACCCATCTGGTGGGTAGCTCTGCATCCTATCCCAATTTATGTCAGCTTGGTTAAACGTTTGTAGCACTCTCACCTCCAGGTCAGGAAGGGTTTCAAGTCTCACTTCACGATTTCAGCACGTAACCCCAGCTGGCACTGAGGGAGTACCAGTGGAAAGTACTACACGATTAAGTGGGGTCCAATTTGCCTAAACTGGTGGTTCAGGTGAACATTGGAGATTCCAATACTGTTACAACCAAGGCAGGAGGAGTGCCCTGGTAATTCAGTCCCACTTCTCCACAGGCTGATCAATAAATTTTCCCACTTACCGAAACAGCCAATTAGATACTCTATTTGTCCCCAGAATAAAGCACACCAACCAGGTTTCTTTAATAAACAAAATTAACTATTTATGTCAACACCAAGTCTTTACCAATAATGAAGTAAATCTATTTCCTTAGCCCTCATGCACACACACACATACATCCAAAAAAAAACAGTTAACTGGAGAAAAAAAAAAGGATTTTGGTTTACAGCTATTTCATAGGAATAAAGGGAATAATAAAATAAATTAGTATGTTACGTTCTGGTAGGGAGTTCTTCAGTTTGGTGAGGTGTCCCAAAGTCAAATAGTTGGATGCCACTCAAAGTCTTTCCAGGCAAGGTTGATGAACAGTCTGTCATGGGTAGACATTCAAGGAAATTTAACTGCAGCAGGCTTCACATAGGTCTTTCATCAGGTGCACAGCAACAGGTTTTCTTAGGTTTTACAGCAGCAGTATAGCTGTAGAAGATTTCTTTAAATGGAAACAACAGGAACCACACAATGCAGGGATTCTTCAGAGACAGCAGGCAATCTGCCACCTTTGAAATACCGGGTTTAGATTAGATTAGAGATACAGCACTGAAACAGGCCCTTCGGCCCACCGAGTCTGTGCCGAACATCAACCACCCATTTATACTAATCCTACACTAATCCCATATTCCTACCAAACATCCCCACCTGTACCTATATTTCCCTACCACCTACCTATACTAGTGACAATTTATAATGGCCAATTTACCTATCAACCTGCAAGTCTTTTGGCTTGTGGGAGGAAACCGGAGCACCCGGAGAAAACCCACGCAGACACAGGGAGAACTTGCAAACTCCACACAGGCAGTACCCGGAATCGAACCCGGGTCCCTGGAGCTGTGAGGCTGCGGTGCTAACCACTGCGCCACTGTGTTTCTTCTCAAGAGATGCAGAATTCCTTTAGAGAGAGAGGTAACACTTTTTCTGGGTCTTCCTCTAATCTCCAGGCAGGTCAAAACCAAATTTCAAAATGCCTGCTCTTTGTCCAACTCACTGACTTTTTAAAAGGTCCAAAGTGAAACTGAAACTTCCAGAACTAAGTCACATGCCCAGTCATAAAGTCTCTCTCATCACAGCCAAGAGGTCAAACCCCTTGCTGGTTTCCTTGAAATTACCCGCTTTCCTGTTCTTGTGTACAAGTTCAGCTTCCTTTCAGAACACCCAGAAAGTTAGCTTTTGTTTAAACTTCCTTACAAACATTCATAATGTTTCAGCGATTTGCAGGTGTCTCAATGTTCACTGAAATCCTGTTTCACTTTTTTTTTTAGAAACACAGAGTCTTATGTTTTTCATACAAAAACAAAAACCTTGTAACAATATTTGCCCTGGTCAACATTTCTCCCTCTACGATCAAAAACAGATTCATTGGGTACTCACCTCAGTAAAAGAGATAGGTTTTAAGGAGTATCTTAGAGGAGGAAAGAGGCGTAGAGGCAATACGAGGTTTAGGGAAGGAATTCCAGAGCTTAGGGCCCAGGCAGATGAAGGCGCGGCCAGGAAGAAAATCAGGGATGCTCAAGAGGCCAGAATTGGAGGAATGCAGATATCTCAGAGGGTTGTCAGGCTAGAGCAGATTACAGATATACAGAGGGGCGAGGTCATGGAGAGACTTGAAAATGAGGATAAGAATATTAAACTTGAGGTGCTGCTGGACCGGGAGCTCATGTAGGCTAGCGAGCAGACAATTGATGGGTGAACAGAACTTGTTACAAGTGAGGATACAGGCAGCATAGTTTTGAATAGGCGAGAGTTTATGGAGGGTGCAATGTGGCAGGACAGCTAGGAGAGCACTGGAATCACACAGTCTAGCAGCAAAAAAGGCATGGACGAGCTCAAAGTTATGGGTTAACAGAGCTCAAGAGTTATCTACAATTCAGCTCAAAATTTTTGCCGTAATTTTCAATCAGAATCCATTTATTGCTAAATGCATCTGTGCGAGAAGCAGCATATGGGGGAACATGTTCACAGACATAATTCAGTAGTGTCTGTATCTGTAGAATCTCTGCCTTGCCTTGGGTGAACAGGAAGATAGGGGTTTTTTTTTTTAAACAAAAGGACTACTTTTGTATTTACCTGTTGTGCGTTTCCTTTTGCTGTGGTTGTACGCTGGTCCTTGCCCATCCTGCTGAAGTTCTCTGAATACTGCTTCTGCTCTTCAAACGCAATGTCCAACCTCTCTCTAAGCTTCTTCAACTCTTCGTGTATCATCGACTGCCCACCAGCAACCATTTGTAACTCCCGCTGACCCTCCGTCTCAAAAGCATCCTCATCTAGAAATGTTGAGATGATTTGGAGAGATAAAGCCTCGTGAATTGAAATCTTTCCCCCACACAGTGTTACCAAACATTCAAGTATAGTACAGAATAGATGGAATAGATGCAGGGTAAATCTCCTTTTATACTGCTCCAACAATGGCCTAGATTTTTTGATGGGCACAATTGTAAGATAAGTGGGTTGGAAAAAAAATTGCAATCGGAAAATCCAGTCCAATGTGGAGGAGCTGAGAACAAACAATGGATGCTTCTAGTCACACCAAGAGCAAGCTGGGACTTCCTGGAAAGATGACTGTGGGGTGACTATAAGATAGTCACTATAAATCCAGACAGGAATTCAGGAGAAACTTCATTACCCAGGGAGCGGTTACAATATGGAACTCAATACCACAGTCAAATCGCATAGACGCATTTCAGGAGAAGCTAGATAAACACACGAAGGAGAAAGGAATTGAAGATTATGCTGATAGAGTGAGATGAAGAGAGGTGGGTGGACATGGGCATGGATTGGCTGGGCTGAATGGCCTGTTCCTGTGCCATACATTCCATGTAATTCTATGCAAAGTTCCCGCAAGAAAAAGTTGTATTCTAATCAATATTGTCATCATTGATACAAGGAGCAGGACAACTCCCCAAACCCCCCTCCATAGTCATTACAGCAAAGACAGGAGACACAGTTCCTGCATCAATCTTAACTGAATTGGAGTCCATCTCCCAGATAGTGAAAGGATGCTTTTCTAACCCATTACCAAACACTGCAATTCCAATAGATTTAATTGCTTTCTAATAACTGACGACAAAATGACTGGTGCCCAGGGCGACAGAAGAGATACCACCATAAATTTTTAGTATATGTATTTTCAACTACCAGAGTTCTGAAAAAGTACATTGTGCTCCAACTTAAAATACAGGTAAAGGAAATTCTGCCACAAATGACAGAGAATAGACTAACATACAGTTTATGAAGGAAATTCCAAAATTGCTGCAGAATGAATCAATCTCTTGACTTCGGCAAGGAAGCGATTTGATGGATCTCTGGGTCTCTCTGGGGGTGGGGGGGGGGGGGGGGGGTAACACTGATTTTAGCTAATAGTACAAAACAGATCAGCCACCCATTATGCAACTTTCCTCATTTCCCTCCCTTCATAGAACACACATAAACTGATGGCCAATCCAATATTGTCCATTTTTACATTATTGTCAAAACTTAAAATTGCTCCCACTGCAACCCAAATATGAACAGTTAACCACATAATGCATATAGGCTCGGAGGCAACACAGCAGAGACTTGTCAGGATGCTACCTGAGTTGATTAGACTTACCGATGAGATACTGGGTAAATTTCAGTTATATTTCTTGGAGGCGAGGAGGTGATTTTAACAAGGACATAATCTTGAACGCTCAACAAAGGCAGTTAAAGAATATGCAGTTCTTTCCAAATATCCTACACTACCTGGTGTCAGCAGCTCAGGGTGTTCTTTCTGAAATTCATCTTTACGCTTCGCCAAGTCTTTCTCAAAGCGCTCGTACTCCTTTTGAAACTCCTCCTGTTCTTCATTAGGTATCTGGTTTGAAGGATCCTAAATGCCACAACATAAGCAATGGGTGAGCCAGAAAAAAAGTTATAGCCCATCATTAAAATGCCCAAGGCTTTGTCCACAGTCAGGTGATAAACACAAGTTTTACATTTTATACACACAGGGAATGGTAGAATCGTGGTTATGTTATTGGACAAGTAATCTGAGAGGGGGGTGGGGGGGGGGGGGAGAAGAGTGGTGGAGGGGAGAGGGAGGCGAGAGAGAGATTAATGTTCCATGGCAGCCGGGGAATTTAAATTTAATTCAATAAATCTGGAGTAAAAAGCTCGTCTCAATAATGGTAACCATGTAACTACTGCTTATCTGCTTCACTAATGTCTTTTAGGGAAGGAAATCTGCCATCCTGAGCCGGTCTGGCCTATTTGTGACTCCAGTCCCACATCAATATGGCTAACAATTATCTGCCCTCTGAAATGGCCTAGCAAGCCACTCAGCTAAAGGCATTAAATGCTGGCCTCACCAGCAATGCCCACATCCCATGAATAAATAAGACACCCAACCACACCCACGTAAAAGGTGCTAATGGAGCTGGGATAGTCACAATCTTGTTGTCTTACTCAACCCAGAGCTGAGCTCTGGACCCCATACCCTTCACCGCTTATGTCCACCTCAACATCACCTTCCCCTGCTGTTGCCTGACCCACCACAGCTGAAGCCCTTATCCGTGCTCAACATCTCCACTTGATTTCTCAAATGCCCTCCTTGCCAGACTCCCAAACTTTGAATGAAGCTTCACTCTCAGTCTGTTCCCACCAGGTTCTGCTTGTCCATCATCCCAAATGAATGCCAGGTTACACTGGCTCCTGGTGCTCCATTGCATGGAGTTCAAAACCCCCATTTACATTCACAAAGCCACCCCACAGCCTTCGCTACCTCGGTGACCTCCTCCACCTTGTCCTGTCCAATACCTTTGCTCCTCCAATTCTAGCCTCCACTGCATCCCTTCCACACAAATTGATGGCAGAACTTGTAGCTGTCTTGCCTTACTCTGGAACTTCCTTCTTAGCAACTTCTTCCTCTCTCTACCTTTTAACACATTAGGAAGGATGTGAGGGTCCTTGAGAGGATGCAGAGGAGATTTACCAGAATGCTTCCAGGGATAAGGGATTTTAGCTACAAGGTTAGGTTGGAGAAGCTGAGGTTGCTCTCCTTGGAGCAAAGGAGATTAAGGGGAGACCTGATTGAGGTGTACAAGATAATGACAGGTTTAGATGAAGTGCACAAAGAAAAGATGTTCCCATGGTACAAGAACTAGGGGATAACAGATTTAAGGTTTTGGGTAAGAGATACGGTGGGGGGGGATCGGGTGGGGAAAGAGATGCGAGGAAGAACTTTTTTTTTTATATACACAGTGTGGTAATGACTAGGGACTCGCTGCCTATGAGGGCAGTGGAAGTAGAAACAATGATTTCAAAAGGAAATTGGATGGGCACAAGGGAAATAAACTTACAGGGCTTTGGGGATAGAGCAGAGGAATGGGAATGACTGGATTGCCCCACAGAGAACCGGCATGGATTCAATGGGCCAAATGGCCTCCTCTGTGACTCTGACCTCTCAAAACCCACCTATTCAACTACGCTTTTGATAATCTCCTTCTTTCTTCCCCACTTATACTTAGCTTCTTTTCTCTCCTGTAGATTTTGTGGGAATTTTTTCCGGGTTAAAAGGTACCGCACTGATGTAAGTCATTGTATAAATTATAACTTGAAAACTGCTATTGCCTTGCTGAAATGACAGCTGCCTTGCGATTCTCAAAATATAACATTCAATGGAAAGTATATGTCAGCTGTAACCACGCGTCACTGGGGCATGAACAAAACTGGAAAAGTGCTTTGTACAAAACTCCCTTATGATTACATGCCATCTGTGCAACTGCACACAAAATGTTGCTTGCCATGTCTTCTCACACGGACTGCGATTGATTAGCTAATTTGTTCAGCAGCACCTCTTGTTTGCAGGACGGTTTTCAGTACAACACCGGTCCAACAAAAGCTGTGCTCCTTGACTCTCACCATTGTCCCGGGCTCAGTCAAGCTGAATGCAAGAAATGACAGAACATCATGGTCATCTGCAAGAGAAGACACCTAAAATTATACTGCAGTAGTTGGTGTTAATGCATTTTGCCTGCTATACTCAGTGGGTGCTAAAACCAGAAAGGTAAGAAACCAACATGACATCTGCCTCTCCGAATAGTTAGCAGTCGCATCCAGAATCTCATCCCCAAGATGCAATCATCTGATTGAAACTGCTTGAAGACACAACTTTGCCTGAAATCAGCAGAGGCTTTTAAATCAGTAAGTACAAAATACTTAAGCAATATGTATTTATGCCACATCTTTAACAGAGTAAAACATCCCAAGGCACGTCACTGAAGCTTTATCAGGTGAAATTTGACACTGAGCCACAAAAGATATTAGGACAGGTGACCAAAAGCTTGGCCAAAAAGGTAGGCTTTAAGGAAAAACTTAAAGGAGGAGAGGGAGGTTTGGAGAGGGAATTCCAGAGCTTAGGGCCGAGGCAGCTTTAAACATGGCTGGCAGTGGTGGGGTGAAGGAAATCGAGGATGTACAAGAGACCAGAGCTGGAAGAGCACAGAGTTCTTGGAGGGTTGTGAGGCTGGGGGAGGTTACAGAAATAGGGGAGGGGTGAGGTCATGGAGAGATTTGAAAACAAGGACAGGAATTTTAAAATTGAGGTGATGCTGGACTGGGCACCAATGTAGGTCAGAGAGCACAAGGGTGATAGGGCAACAGGACTTAGTGCGAGTTAGAATATAGGCAACAGAGTTTTGGAAGATCTCAAGCTTACAGAGGGTGGTAGGTGAGAGACCAGGCAGGAGAGCATTGGAATGGTCTATTCGAGAGATAACAAAGACATGATTGAAGGTTACAGCAGTAGATGGGTGGAGATGACACTGCTACGGAGGTGGAAATAGGCAGTCTTGGTGATGGAGCAGATACGAGCTGGAAGTCCAACCTCCGGGTCAAATAGGAAGCCGAAAATGTGAAAAGACTGGTTCAGTTGCCGAGAACTTTGCCGACTAACATTAGTCTTTGACAAAGGGTAGCACTATTTTTTTTTAGAAACTTAAATTTGACCAATTTTGCCTTCATTCTACAAACTGTGACCCAGTATGATTTTTTTCCCCACAAAGCAATTCCTGGGATAATTGGTAGAGTCACCTGTCTCTACAACTGCTAAGTCTCGCTTCAATTCCACCACTAGATGGAACCAAAACCACACCATATTGGATCACCAGTTCACACTTGATATTTCATTACAGTTTTCAGATAACTACAGATGGACGTGGCCATTTGGCTCCTCCATCGAGAAAAACTGATCTTCTCCCACCTCCACCTCTCATTATCCCAGGTAAAGACCGTCCCAAGTGTTGCTTAGCCTGTGAAGTTCTGCCTGACACTGATCCTAAATTTCTGTTGCGACTATCTGCCCTTAATGTACTGCTTTACCCCATCCATCCCCCTCCCATAGAACTCTACTTGATTCATCAAACACAAACTTCAGTCCTACAATACATGTTGGCTGATTCAATTCTCCGCATTTAGGATAATACATCTAGAATTAAGAATTCAAAAACACTGGTGTAAAAATCCTTGCAGAAAAGTAATTTCTCAATTAGGAAAGAGACAGGAAAGTATTCTGCGATGTAATATTTTTACAAGACCAGTCAGGAAGATGAGGAGAACAGGGCAGGAATAGAAAGGGAGGAGCACAAGGAACAACAGGGGAAATAAACTTACAAAAGGAAGAGTTGGGCACAACGCAGGAAGTGAAGGAATTTTCCTTGGGGAAGAAGGTAGATGAGACAAAGACGCATTCAGACTGATCCATTTTTAGGAGGGGCTTGAAATTCTGGGAGGTAGTGTGCGTGCGAAATCGATTTGGGAAGAGTACTAGAACGCAGCGACGAACTGGCTCCAAGTATGGCATCAGATGGTGGGCGGAACAGGTGTCAGACAAACTGTAATCGGAGTTTGAGGAATGGATTGTGCACTGCTGGAACACGGTTGCAAACTGTGTTTGGATTCCTGGAGGTTTTATCACACGACCTCTTGCCTCAAATAGGCCAACCCCCATACTCCCGGCATTCGCCCCTCCTCCAGGCACACACTGCCTTTCCAACAGCAACTGGGAAGGGAACAGAATCTGTTACCCAACTGGATTAATCTTGACCGTCAATGAACCAACCCAACTCCAGAGACTGCAGCACATAATGTAAGCTGACACTCCAGTCCAGTATTGAGGGAGTGCTATGTTAATTGTATATCGATTGTGTTTAATTATATGCCGGTGGTGGGCATTAATGGGGTCGTATGAGAGCACATTTAAGGAGACATTTATTGAAACTGAGTGGCAGGTTTGCGTTAGGAGCCATATGTTTGTAAGCTTTCACGGTGAATAAATGTAAGACTGGAGTAAAGATTGGCTCCAGTTTTATCCTTCAACAACTGGCTTTCTGGATTAAAACATGCTGTACAGTCGGAGGTGCCCAACCGAGGCCTTGTCTGCCCCCTCAGGTGGATGTAAAAGATCCCATGGACTATTCAAAGAAGAGCAGGGGAGTTCTCCCTGGTGTCCTGGCCAATATTTATCCCTCAACCAACATCACTAAAAAGAGATTATCTGGTCATTTATTTCATTTCTGTTTGTGGGAGCTTGCTGTGCACAAACAGCTGCTGTGAAAGCTTTCTTCCGAAGTCCAGTGTTTCAATGCCTCAATTTTAAAATTCTGATTCTTCTTTTCAAATCCTTCCATGGTCTCGCCCTGCCCTATGTCTGTAATCTCCTTCAGCCCCAGAACCCTCCGAGATACCTGCACTTCGCCAATTCCGGCCTCCTGCCCATCACCCATTTTAATTCTCCACAATTGATGGCCGTGCCTTCAGCTGCCTGGGCCCTAAATTCTGGAATCCCCACTCTCTGCCTCTGTCTACTCAAAACCCACCTCTTTGACCAAGTGTTTGGTCACTTGCCCTAATATCTCCTTATGTAGCTCGGTGTCAAGTCTTGTTTGATAATGCTCCTGGGAAGCGCCTTGGGATTAAAGGTGCTATATAAATGCAAGTTATTGTTGCATTTTGATGATGCCCTGCTGGCAGATTTTAAAAATGCATTGTAGGTGAGTGGGACAACCAAAACAAATAGAAATCAGTGCATTAGTCTCCTGAATTACTCAGGAAGCTAAGAAAATCTATACGAATGTTATCATAATTCATATACTCTACAGTATCGCAGACTCCTCTCTTCACTCACCAGCAACGCCTCCAGTAGCTGCTGAAACTCCAAAGTATCCACTAGAAGGAAGGTTCATGTTTCTGACTTCAGTACAAAACTCATAGTTCTCATCGAAATCTGTCACCCCCACATTTAGGTATACCTGCAATGGTGGGGAGGGGGAGGAAAACAGACAGCATCAATACACCTTGTAACAGAACTACTTATTCCTTCAAAGCAAGGGCTGGGCCTGTTTCCGTTTTTGGGTGAACACCTCTGTTCAAAACTTCAGTCAAAAAAAAAAACTTCATGATGAAGATACATGATGCCAATTTCCCCGACCTATTGGCGATTGCAATTGGCCCCTAAAGCAGTTTTCAATGGATCGACAAAGAGACCACACCAAACTGACTTTGGAAAAGCATGGTCCCCAAAATTGGAACAAAAGAGGGGAGTGTAAAAATTGTCAACGGATAATAAAAGTCAGGCTGCAACATGTAATTGGACAATCAGCCACCACCTGTTCATCATCTTCCCTCCCGAATAGCTAAGCGTAGGGCGAGCTTCATTCATGAAAAAAAAAATGCTACCTGGGCAAGCTGCACCTCAACACAAGTCACCACTCAAGAGGAAAGAATGGGGAGAGAGCGAGTTGAGGGAGAAAGAAAAGGGTGCTCGAGACATTGGCAAAACACGACAGTTCGAGCAGGCCAGTCTATAAAGTTAGTACACACATTTACACTTTTAAAAAGTGTCAGTGTTTATTAAGATCACTAAACTGCTTACCTGCAATGTCTTCTGGTAATATCTTATCCTGACTCTGATAGGGTGATAGTTGTTACGGTAATCTCGGAAACACGAGCCCAAAGACTGGGTTGCGCCATCGCTGCAATTTGGATTAAAATACAAATGGACCCAATCACAGTTAGTTTTAACAAACTTATTTGAAGCAGATGAGTTCAAACTTAAGAGATTTCTGGTTTCAAAGTTATTTTATTAAGATGAAATAATGAGCTCACGCCCCATTTTGGAATACACAAAAAAACAGGTTCCCAACTCTTTTTCTTGAAGAAATATTTGATTGCTGCATAACTACCAACCTGGAGGCTAGATGTTCAAAACTCACCATGGTAAGTGAATTCTGGCCATCGTGGGCTAGCATCAGAAAAACGACCATAAAAGCTGCAGGACTGTTGTAAAACTTGCTCACTTAGCTCCTGAAGGAAAGGAAAACTGTGATATCCTGTTTATGTGGCTCCAGTCCCACACTCAGGGCTGGATTTTGTGCTGGCCGTGGGGAGAAAGGTGAGGGGGATCCCCGCCTCTGCCTTTTTTCCCCACCTCAGAGCGAACCCCCAGTCTTTTTTTGATCAAGGTTTGAGGAGGCGGGATTCCTGACCCTTTACAGACTTTAAAAGGATGGGGATCCCGCCTCCAAGAGCTGCCGGCCAATCACAGGGCCGGCAGATCAGCAGTATCGGCAGCGCTACCGGGAGCAGTGGCCACTGCTGGTACTGCAGAGGCCTCAGACCCAGCACTGGAACCCCGGAACACAGGTAGGTGAGGCAGGGTCGCCGGGGCCAGTCTGGATGGTCCCCCAGCGAGTTGGGGGTGGGGGGAGCGGTCTTTCAATCCAGGGGGAGGGGAGGTCCCGGGGGTAAAGTTGCTCCCAGTGGCAGTCCTCCATGGGCCACAAATTGCCCACGGAGGAGGGAACACCCCACCCCAAGCCTGCAGGGAGGGTGCCCAGTGTTACAACATGTTTTCCCCGCGTGGCAGAGGCTCCCCCAGTAGGATCCACTGGCGGCAGGACCAGGCCCTTAATTGGCCACTTAAGGGCCTCAATTTGCCTCAGGGTGGGAAGACTGTGGTCAGCCTATCCTGCCCTGGGAAGACTGCTAGGCAACGGGCCCTCAGCCCCACCACCTCCCCCACCACCTGTTGCGACTCTCCATGCAACCCCTCACCCCACCACTAAACCTCCGATACAGCCTTGGGGGGCTGTAAAATCCAGCCCTACGTTTTAATATCTCTCCAAAGCGACCGAGCAAGACTTCAATAGTAAAACCAATCATTCAGGAAGATAGCCCATCACCATCATCTTGAAGCAACCAGATGAAGAACAACACAACTTGTATTTATATATTGCCCTCAGCATAGTAAAATGTCCCAAAGTGCTTCTTAGCAACTTTAACAAAATTTGACAATAGGATGGACAACAAATGTAGTCCCTCACTATGACTGCCACAGCCGAGAAAAATTTCGAAAAATTAAGGTTTGGCATCAAGAGCTCAAAAGCTATAAGTGTTACAGAATAAAGCACCAAAAAAAACTCCCAATCTTCCAGTTTCTCTTAGTCTTGTATTATGGCTCATGTTGTATGCAAAGAGGAACATTATGGAGGCGAGGAAAGACGAGAGAAGAATTCATCTGTATATAGGCTTTGGAAATACTAACTTTTGCTCCCATTAAAACAAATATCTAATTTCTAAATCTAATTTGAGGGAAGTTTACAAATAAAATTTTACAAATCTTCAACTTACTACAAATTTGAGGCAACAAACCATATTCAACCCATATGTGCAAAACAATAATATTTCAGAAAACAACCCGCAATTTCATATCACAAATAAAATGAAAACTTACTTCATGTGATCATACGTGAGTTGCCCATCATTTCCTACTACAAGGATGGCTGGATTGTTTCTCTAAGAGTCAGTGTAAAAGAGAGATGTTGAAGAATGTTAAGCAAACTTTCATTTTATGGATCCAAAAGGTTTCAAAGCCGAGCTTGCACTAAAATTGCAGCAGGATTCTAGAGGTTGTGAATCCGCCAAACTGCAGAATTGATCTGTGGGATATTTTCTCCCCTCCACAGTTGAGATGCATGTGGAAAATAGACCTCTGGGCAGGGCTGTCAGCAGCTGTGGAACTGCACCTCTTGGCACCAGCCACCTTCAGGTTCAGAGGCAGGAATATGATCATGCAATCATATTAGCAGAAAAAATACTCCTTTCATAATCAGATTGCAAAATCCTTCATTGCCAAAATCGCAAACTGTTGTCAGTACTTTTGATCACATCAAGCAACATCACCCATTATCCAAGCCGATGATTTGAATTCAGCCACAAGAGAATTTAAGGTAGGTTACAGGTTTTATGAGTCGTACACTGTAGCTAACATACATTGTTTATATTCATGCTTTTTTATTATCTATCCTGGAAACATGATGCTTATGTTCCCATCATTAAAACTTGCCTCGATCTCCCTATCTATCCATGAATCCTCACTCTTAAATGCACTGCTTATTTTCCTTACTGAAATATCATTGATTTGTTGCATCACTTCTAAGGTAGTTTCTATTCTATGGTTCTGTTTGCCAATTTTCCTTCAATTTATTATGGGAAAGGTCCCTTTTTTCTCTCTCCCCAACCCACCCCCTTCCCCCCCCCCCCCCCCCCCCCCCCCCAATCAAATGCCCTTCACCTTTATTTTTCACTTGCTATTCTGATACGGAATGTACTGTGATCACTGTCTTCCCAAATATTCTCCCACTTTTAGCTCACCTACTTGCTAGGCTTCATTGACCAGAACTAGGCCAAGTCATAGAATCTTACAGCACAGGTCATCACACTTGGCTCATTGTGTCTGTGCTGGCTCTTTGAAACCAGCTGTCCTATTTAGTCCCATGTGTTCAACTCCAGAAAGCTCGTTATGGAAGGATAATGCTGCAACCTATATTTACTCAGTTTCATATTTATTGTACATAGTGTCATGCAGGTCCCCACCTGCCAAGCATGAGGCATATTAATTTCGCCACATTGACATTAAATTTCAAACTGCTGTTGAAGTGAAGAAAGGACTTGCTTTAAAAAAAATTGCCAGATCTTGGCTGGAAAGACATCTGCATATTAACAGACAGTGTTTGGAAAGAGAAAGCAGCCATTCCCTGACACATTCAACCCACAATGGACTTTTGATCACCAGAGGTTGAAAGTGGGGGAGCTCACATTCCAGGTTGACTGCTAAGATGGCCGAATACACAAACGGACATGGTCAAACCAGCTAGTCACATGACTAACCTGCTGGGCAACCTGAGTTTTTTTTTTAATTTGTACAAACAGTTTGGACAGAAAGCAGAATGCTCCTGGATTGAGAAGATCTGTCCTGTCTGCCTGCTTCCATCTCTTTCTCACAAGCCTCTGAATCCAGTGAAGACAAGTTAATCCCAAGAGAGAAAAGTCTCCTACAGCGAACAATTTATAAGAAGAATACTGGGCCCCAACGAAAAGCAAGATCTACCTACAATCAAGGACTCTACAGCGAGCTCGAAGAACCGTAACAAAAACTCTTCAGATGTTGCTTAAAACCTTTCCACTTTATTTTTCTTCTGCTCTTTTCTGTCTCTATTTGCATGTGTGTATCACGTATGCATGCTAGTGTGGGCGTGTCGTGTATCTGTAGTAGAGGCCTGCTACCCGACCCGAACCCAATGACATGTGTCGGGTTCGTGTCAGGCCCGAATCGGGTTGGGTCGGGTCGGGTCGGGTCAGGCCAGGCCGGACACACCCAGTAAGTGCTCTGCTGGTAAGTATTGAAATGAAAAAAAACAAACTTACCCGAGCTGGGAGTCCGGGACAAAACTGAGTCTGCGCAGAGCGCGATGACGTCACCATCATATCATCACGCAAGCGCTGCAGCTCGGTGGAGCTTCCCAGTGGGAAGGCAAGTAAAACGATGGTCGGCTCGGGTCAGGTTCTTTTTCCCAACCTAAAGCAGGCCTCTAATCTGTAGGCGTTAACCGAATTAGAGTTTAATAAATTTCAACTTTCTTCTTTAAACCTAAGAAAGCCTGTTTGTGCTAATTTCTTTGCCTTATAATTGGAAAGCGGTGAACAAAGGATTCACCAAGGGGGAGCTAAAAACATGGTGTTTAAAATTAGACCCTGTTACAGTAAGCCCAGGTGAAGGCTGAAAGGGAACCCAAGACCTTTTCCTCACCTGGTCATAATAGTAAAAGGATTACAAACACGTAGCTCCTCACTCAAAACCCTTCACCAGTCTCAGTAAGTGTCTGATTATAAGTGCTCAAGTAAGACTCCAATTAACACCCTCCACCTGTACATAATCAGACAATTGATACATTATAAAAGAAAGAGAATCTGTTAATGGTGTAATGCTTTTTGTAGAGTGTACATTGTCCCACAAAGAACTATTATCCACGTAACATTCAATGGGTATCCTATCTTCAGTATGTCCCTTGTTCAGAATTGCACCTAAAATGCTTGACAAATAGAACCCCATGTCCACTGCCTCCCCAATACCCAGTGTTTCTGCAGCTAAAGTGCTTTTAACAACCGGTTTTATTTTCACCTCCCAATCTAAAGGACAACATTTCCTGTTTTCATCCATCAGAAATATTATGAAACCAGCTGCACTCAAATACCCATCAGCAAGATTAGTATGTGAAGCATCACTAAAAATTATTAGATTCATGATCTTTGGGTCACCTAAGGATGGGAACTTCAGTACACATTTCTCCAGATTTAGTTTTTTCATGTTTTATTTGCCCTTAAAACATTCTCAACTTACAGATGTTTCATCATCGTGCTAACCTCCAGCACATCGAAACTAGCATCAGGCCTGGTCTGAGTGCACAACCAGTTTAATTGACCAATCAAGCCTCGAAATTGCTCAGTCTCTGCTTTAGATAGACTATCACCTTTCTGTGATGACCGAACACAATTAACTGGGATGGGAGTAACACTGTCTAAATAGGATTGTTGATTTAAATTTATTCCAGACTTAGTCTGCTTAATATTTAGACCAATAAATTTAAAGGCCCCACACGCCGGACTCCCAAACTTAAATTCTGCCCTAATCTTAATAGATTTCTCATAATCCACAGTACCACCCCATAAGAAACCATCAACATGCATCATGGTGATGTCTGCAAGTTTCCCTTTATGATACCAGTAAAACATGGCAGGATCTGCTTTTAGTTAAAAACAACCAATTTTCAACAAAACAGATCTCACCGAGAAATACCACACCCTGGAAGCATCATTAAGGCCAAAGATGCATTTGGTCAGCTTCCATAATGTTCTTTCTGCATCTGCTGCCTCTTTAGGTGGTTTCAGAAACACTGCTCTCTGAAAAGTATCACCCTGCAGAAAGGTGGCTTTTATGTCAATGGATCTACACTACCATGAATATGTGGCCAAGAGAGCTAAAAAGGTTTTCAAGATTACTTTTCTAGCTGTAGGAGAGTCCACTCTAACATCGGTATCACCCAGTCGCTCTTCAAAACCCCTCGCAACTAGCCTCGCTTTAGCCTTAAAAGTTCCATCAGGAAGGACTTTTTCAGTACAAATTCATCTTTGTGACAAGGCTGACTGTCCCCTATCTGGTACCTCAGAATAAATTCCAAGCTCCTTATGTTTTACTTCTCTTATTAATTTTTCCCCAAGTTTATCAGCGGCCACTAAAACTTCATGGTCATGAGGACTTCTGCTTCTAGTTCTATTCTGAGACTGCTCTCTAGCCTTCGCTTCATTGTGGAATCTGCACAGACTACGGCCTCTATGAGCACTTTGATGTCTTTCAGGACTACTGCTAGAAGATCTCCCTCACACTTTATCAGAGGCTCTTTCTCTGGTACGCGATCGCTTCCTTACGCAAGAGTCACTCCCAGACCCACTATTAGAACTTGCACTGAGCTTTTTTACCCTCCACTCTTTCACCCCATTCTGCCAGTCCATGCACCTTGCTTCTTGGCCATCATCTTGAACATTTAACCAATATTTAAACTTGCCTATAGATTTTCCTGCACACCCCACAATTGTTGCATCCCTCCATCTATTAGACTCCTTGAATGTGTGTCACCCTAGTATCTACTCAGGGAAATAGTCCTTTGGATGCGATAGCTCTTTCTTGAGCTCACATTACTATCCAACCCTTGATCTACCTCATTCTGTGTCTCAGGACCTTCATCACAAAACACATGAATATTTGCAGTATGAGGTGTAATGTTTCCCTCTATCAACTGCTCAGATTCTGAGATTTTGGAATCAACCCCAATCACAAGGAAAGAAACTTAACAGTTTGATTTTCATGCTGGGTGACTACTGTCTTACCATCACGACTGATTACCTTACCAGGGCCCTTCCATTCCCTATGCCTCTCTCTTTTATAATACACCAAATCTCCTGAACTAAAAATTCTACCTCCGATGGCCCTATACGATGCCTCAGAGCTCTCCTACCTTACTCAGAGCCCTCAGCCTTGATGAAAGCCAGTCTCCCTGCATGTAAAGCATTCAAATGTACAGAACTAACTGCAGCACCTTCTAGAGCAGGAGAACTGTCGCATAGTACAGAAGGCAATTTGGGATTCTGCCCATAGACCAATTGCCAGGGATTATATCCTCCAACCATCTGAAGCAAATTCTTCACATGAACGGCCCATGCCAGGGCAGTTGTCAACTTGCAGTTTGGCTGGTCAGCTACGATTTTATGGAACATTTCATCAACCACAGTGTGATTCCTTTCACAAAGCCCACTGCTGAAAGGACTTTCAGCTGCAGTATTCATAACCATAATGTTCATGTATTCACACATGTCTCTGAACTCGTCACTGGAAAATTCCCCACCATTATCAGTCAGAAACTTAGCAGGTGCCCCAAATCCAGTTCCTATCCATTTATCCATAATTTTGTCTATAATCACCCTTTTGTCCTTGCTATTTATTATTGTAGAAAAACTAAAACTAGTTGCTAGGTGTATAAAATGTAGAATGAAAATATTCTTGTTTTTGTCCCACACCTTCAAAACCATGGCAACTGCCTCATTTAAGTCATGTACCAATGGATGGTGTCCTCCGATACTTTTTTACAGATTTCACACTTTTCACTAATCTCTTCTATTATCCTATATACTCTTCAATCACACCTGCATCCTTCAGCAGGGTTTTTAACCTGACAAGAAGGGTGAGCAAATTGTCTGTGTACCTTTAAGACAATTTGCTTCTTATCTCTCTGATTCTTAACACCTGATGCTATTAATACTGTTCTAACACTCTGACGAGAAACATCAGGTTTTGTTAAGGGGATACAATAATGCCCTGACGTGGTAAATTGCAAATACACTGACTTTCCAAAAACAATTGCCTGATCATGCTCCATATCAAGTTTCATTTGCTCCTTTTTCATTGAAGGCTTACTGAACAGTAACGGTATCTCACTGGAGACTACATCAGCACTGGTAAAGTGGCTTACCCCAGCTATTTTACATGGAATTACTACTCTGTTCAGTGACTTCAATGTGTTATCACCAAACCTAAAGCTGGTAGTACTTTTATACTCCTTAACCCTGCGTCAATCCTCATTACTAAGTGAATCCAGATAACAATGTAACCAATCAGTTCGATTGGTTACAATCACAATGTTGACATGCAAGCACTATCCAATTCAGTACAGTTGAACGAATCCGCAACTAACACATTCATTGCAGGATTAAAACTCCTTGTGAATCATACAGTTTTTTAAGATTCATCAGTATCTTCCTCTTCTGCCTCAGAATTCTCTGCGTTGTGTGTTATTTCGAGGACTCTGCCCCTCCGCTCAGGGCAGTTCATTGCATAATGATACTTTGAGTCACATCTGAAGCACCTTTCAAAACTGTTCCTCAGGCATTCCTGGGATTCATTCACCTATGATAGCTGTTCCAATTCTGTCTTCCACTGTAATAGTCAGATCTGCTAAAGATGCTTTCATCCTCATTCCTCCAGTCTTTAATTCTTCCATCGTACTTATGCCTGCCAGTATCTGGACCATTTAGAAATCTAGTAAATATTGAGTCCTCCATTCTTTATCTCACTGCTGAATGCCCTGTTTGTTCTACTAGAACAGGAAATGACTGTTTACCCAGGAATTTCTTTAAGGCAGCAGACATTTGATCCAACAGGGAGTCTTTGTCCAAGAACCAAACCCCAGTTAGAACCAGGAGCCTGTCCATAACACAATCTAGCAATTTAAATGCTAGCACTGAACCAGGGATCTCCAAATTGAATTTCCACAATCTTCTATACAGTCTATTAAAGTCCATGACGTATTCCTCCATTGAACAATTATCTGTTTTCCAAAATCTATCAAAGTCTGACCATGCGTCACATGTATTCAACAGGTCATTTTTCTTGTAAATTTCATCAGTACCGAACTGACGAGCATCCAGTTCACAAAACACTTTACTTCTGATTTTACTCTTGGTAGGAATTGACAATGCCAATGCCATACCTTATTTCCCCTTTGGTAGAAATGTAACCCATGTCCATATATCCACTTCATTCTTCCACTGGTCATATGGTTCAGACTCAGAAAATGGGAGGGTAACCATACCCTGACAATTTACACTTGCTTTCTGCCATATTTTCCACAATAGCCCATGAGATTTAAGTTTTATTTGTTTAATTCCTAGTTTCCAACCTTCAGCTTCAGGCAACCATCCTCTGCTACCACGTTCAACTGCAGAAAGCTCGTTGTGGAAGGATAATGCTGGAGCCTATCTTTACTCAGTTTCACACTTGTGTAGCATAAACGGATTACAAACATGTAGCTCCTCACTCAAAACCCTCCACCAGTCTCAGTTCGTGTCTGCTTATAAATGCTCAAATAAGACTCCAATTAACACCCTGCACCTGCTTATAATCAAACAATTGATACACAATTAACACCATGCCCAGCTTTCTACCCATAACCCTACAAATGAGTTCTTTTCAACTACATAGTCCTGCTTTTTTTGTGCAGTAGCAACATGTTGAGTGGGAACATACAATCAAAATATCCGACCCTTTCTTGTCGAACCATTTTACATATCTATCTACTTTTGGAGAATTAAAATCTCCTGTAATTATCAGCTCTTACTGCATGCTCCTCTAACGTGTCACCATCACCCTCCTACTGGATAGAAACCACTGACATTGAAAGGCAAGAGCAAAGAGGAGAATTACTTGTATAACAACTGTACTGAATAAAATGTCTTCAATGTCTCCATTAAGTAAAATTACCCGACAAATAAAATGTAATTAGAACTCAGATTTCTGGAACAGCACAGATCAGCCATTGTTTCACACTTTTATAACCACTGTAAGGCCAGAGTTTCTCAAATGCTGTTCATTTATTTCAAAAGGCTTAATGCTATCAAGTGCCATCACCCACAAATATTCTGCTTTTGCTTCATGCTGCAAACTTCTATTTAAAATCAGCATTAGTCACTAATTTCCCCCACTCCCAAGGATGCTCCAAGGGATCCAAGAGATCTACCACTCAGATCTGCATCTTCCTGAAGTGAGCTCCCAATTGAAAATATAGCACCAGCTGCCAAAGAAAATGTAGGGTCAGTGCACAGAAGGTGGAAAAAAACAATAGGACTGATAGTTATATTGAAACTATAGATCTTATAGGGAGGGAACAACGCTGAACTCCAACTCTGATGGGACAACCAATTGTACCTTGAAAGTCGGCTGCAAATATTGTGTATGTTGGCCAAAGTGACCCAGAGCCCTTTTACACAAATCACTGATTTAAAGCAAAGTAACATCACAATGACTTCAAAATTCATGCATGTATTTCACAGAAACTAGTTCAACAGGGGTTACTTTGCTCATTTTTGTTACTTACCCTGCCATCATTGTCGAATGTGTCGAAGATGATGCCGACACCATCCCAGTGATCAACTGCTCCAAAAACTGGCCCCGTTGGCCCTCTCTCTCTGGTGTACCATATGGCCTGTCACGACAGGAGAGGTTATGAGCACCTACCCATGTTGGTGGATTCACGAACGATCATATATTGCTGCTAACGTCCAGCAGATTGGCAGCTCACGCCAGAACAGCTTCTTTGCATGATGGAGTGTTTTGTACTCCGTATTCTCCACACGGCAATTTGGAGGTGGGAGCAGACACCAAGGAAGGAAAATGACAGCTGGCTGTGGAGTCGTGGAGAGAGGGGTGTGGGATTGGATTGCCCTCTCAGCTTGTGATGGTTCATGTAGTTCACAGGAAGAAAGAAAATAGATACACTCACCCAAGAATGTAGTATCTACTCCACTTTCCCATTAACAGTATACAAGCTGTAGTAAAATTTAAGCAGAGTTCATTTCACACAGGCACTGAAAATTGGGTTCCATTAAATCAGATGCAACTTAAATATTGGTAGCTATTAAGGCAACTTTGTAATGGCTTTATTAGGGAGTTATATTCATTTATTAAATAAAAAGTTGATTACTTTCACCAAGGATGCTTTGAAAAATAGAACTGAAGAGAAAGTAACGATCTGCTTTGTTTTTATTAGCACAAATGTGCCAGGGATATATTGCAAAATCTGGTCGTGTTGCTAAGCTCCCTGAGCTTTTAGTTAACCCTTGAGCAAATGGACTCTAACAGGGTGATAAGAACACAAACTTTGCTGGATTGATCGTGAATTGAAGTATATTTACCTACATAACAGCAGTCATTGCATATTTTAAAAAAGAATTGCAAAGCAGTCTGAGACGTAACCAGACACCACATTCATTCAATTACTGTAGATAGGAATTCTGACCAACTTAAACTGTTGAGATCAAATCTGGAGTAAAAGGCCAAAGAGTTGACACATTGAGAACCAGATAAAATTTAAATCATGGATAAATCTTGGGTATAAAGATGTATTCGCATGACATGTATAGTGACAGAGATTCTCCACAAGATCCTCACTAAATGCTCACCAAGATCAAGGGCCTCCCTAGACTCAGGATTCAATCACCATCTTGAATTCTTTTCAGCTACAGTAATCAAGCTCATCTTCCAGATCAATACACAACATTGGATCAAGTAACAGGCATGTTTAACGTTCGCTCATCACTGAAAAAATTTATGTGCACAGAAAGTAGGTTCTCTTACTTTTGCTCATGACGTTTCTGACATTAGCAAAGAGTGTGAAAGTGACTTGTTTTTTGCTTCAGTATTATGCAGTGCTCCATAGTCAACAGCTTTGAATATTTTGAGTGCTGTGTTGCATAATACATGCAAACTGAGTCATGGGGTAGAGGTCTTGCAATAGCAATTACTAAAAGCCCCATAAGGGCAATAGAATAGATCACATCGAAACATTCTCTGAACAAATTTTAAGTGTAGTCATCAGCTCCCAACCCACCAAATTGCAGCTTTCTAATGAATTCCTGCACATCACGGAAATTTTTAGAAAGCTTAAGTTTGCTGAAAAGGAGGAAAAACGCACCAGTCCATCTGCACCAATTCTGTTCCTGCCACTTATACGAAATGCAACTTCTACCTCCCAGTTTTCAAATGCTACGTTATTCTTGGTCCAAACAGATCCACTTTGGCTTCGCATTGAGGGAACAACTCGGATTCGTTCAGAACTCGGAAGGGCACCTGAGTAATAGAGAAAGAACTATTAGGTTACTTATTTGAAAAATAAATCCTTATATACAACGAGGGTGACTGTGAGTGTTTGTCTAACTGGTTAAAAGTCCAATTGACTAGAAAATAATTTGATGAAGAAAGCCTTTCTTGATGCAACAAATGTAGAGTTTAACCATTTTAATCCTTGATTAAGTTCTTCAAAGTGCATTGACATCTTGAACTAAGATGGCACTTAAACGTCACCATAGCAACACTGGATCAGACAGAGGGCCTCGTAGGCTGTAATCTTAATCGCAGACCCCAGACTTAGGCATGTAATCAGACTACACTTCACAGCACAAAGATTTCATTACAACATAGGAAGAGTTTTGTACAATAAAAATCTTCCATTTTGTTTCCTCCTTCGCTGGGACCTTTTTAAACAGAAATATAACCATTATTTTAAAAAATCAGGAAGAGATAGATAATTCAAGGGGAGACAAATGCCTGGGTTCATAATCATAAGGTAGGCACTAACAAGACACTAATAAATTTAGTAAGGAATTCAGGATAAATTTCTTCAGAGAGAGAGTGGGGAGAATGTGAAACTCAATACTACATGAAATAGTTGAGGTGAATAGCATTTAATGGGAAACGAGAAAAGTACACCGGACAGAAAGGAATAGGAATATATGCTGATAGGGTTGGGAGGAGGTTCATGTGGAGCACAAACATTGGCATCGACCAGTTGTGCTGAATGGCCTGTTTCTGTGGTGCACATAAGGCAAATCCAGTGTTTTGATGTTTAGGCCCAATATAGATTGATGCTCATAACCAGAGGTATTTAAACGGAGTAACTTAACCCCTTTGTTAGCTTGAGGTACATATCTCCATTTTTGCTGATGTAATTGGACAATGGAGCTCCAAATTTAAGATCTCCAAATAGACTAAAGCTCAGTACATATAATAGACTGCAGTAGCATATAGGCAATGGAAACATAAATTATTAGAATGAAACAAATTAAGATAAATTCCGTGAGGTAATTGAGAAAATGAATCCCCGTTAAGTAGCTTCTCCCAACAAAAAAAAACTCGACACCACCAATTACGGAATCTATAATTTGACCTGGTTCTGGGTTGTTGAAATATGGACTGTGGGTATGTGACCCAAACAGCCTCTCACACGATGCAAAAAAAAATACAAATAAGACAGATACCAAAGAAATAAAACCAAAGTTCATGCATACCAACTGGTCTTGGCCTAGTGAAAAATAATGATGCAAGTGCTGAATGCCAGGAAGTTATAGAATGTCTGTTCCTTACATAACATCAGCATCCTTGCATGATTGACAGATTACTTTCCATTAGTTTTGAACGTTTAAAAAAAATTTAATACTCTTTTGCCAGCAGAGGACAATGATGACACAGAGAATAATTTAAGAGTATTTATTGCCATTGCAGTAGGTACAACAGTAAAGAAAAAAGACTTGCATTTATATAATGCTTTTTCACGACCACCGGATGTCCCAAAGTGCTTTACAGCCAATGAAGTACTTTTAAAGCGTGGTCACTGTTGTAACGTAGGAAATGCGGCAGCCAATTTGCACACAGCAAGATCCCACAAACAGGAAAATGATAATGACAGGATAATCTGTTTCTGTGATGTTGACTGAGGGATAAATATTGGGCAGGACACCGGGGATAATTCCCCCTGCTCCTCTTCGAAATAGTGCCATGGGATCTTTTACATCCACCTGACCAGGCAGATCGGACCTTGGTTTAACCTCTCAATCTGAGAGACAACACCACTGACAGTACAGCACTCCCTCAGTGCTGCACTGGAGTGTCAGCCTTGATTTTTGTGTTCAAGCCCTGGAGTGGAACTTGAACCCGGTACCTTGTGACAAAGGCGAGAGAATGTACCACCAACTGAGCCACGAAATGAAAACTGTCGCACAGAAGCAATGTTTAGTGTGGGTCTGATAGATGGCCTGCACAGAGACGTGCGTTTGAAAGCATGTTTTAAATACCAGGTAAAGTGGTGAAGGGGGAAGATCTGTCTCTGATCAGTAGGCGACCTCTGGCAGCCGATAAGGACTGGAAGTTTAACAACCAAACTATCACTGCAGATCACAAAACTCTGAGCAAATGATCGCAAACTTGAGAATATTGCACCCCCCCCCCCCAAAAAAAACATTGTTCTTGCTACTTCCTAACATTTTTTAAAGTTAAAAAAAACGTGCAAAGCAATGCACACAACAAATTAAAGAGGAATTGCTTTGTGACCAGCTACCTAGTTGAAGGTTAATTAATTACTCGTTGCAAAGGGTCAATTGAGAAGTAGTGGGAGGGGCAAAAACGCAGTATGCAAAGTTTTTCCTAGCCAGTCTCCAGGAACAAGTCGAAACTTACTGCCATAGTGTGTCCAGAAAGGGATGGTGCTGTCCTGCAACACTAGGTGCGGCCCTTTGAAGCTATACTTGTACTCGAACCTGCGGTGAGGTTGCTCCACTCTCTGACTGCAGGTGGGAGCGGAGATCAAGCAGACCAGGGACACCAGCGGCAGCACGCACCCAACCATCGCTCGCCCTGCACTGACCCGCCGACACCACAAGTCCTGCATCAAAGAGCCACCAGGCAGCAACCCATTGGCTGAGACCTACCAGTTGGTCGATTACTCAGGGTCTCTGTGTTAACATGCAGCTGTACAAAGACTCCTCATTCCCGAGTCCCCGTCACAATTCTGTAAAGGTTCAAACTTAAAATCTGCAGTCTTTTATATGTATGTATAAATTATCTTTTCCAAACAATTCTAAAGTATTTGGAATAATCTGACAGGCAAGTAGGAATTGGCCAATTACATTGGTTTAAGAAGTTTATTTGGGTCTTTTTTTTTAATCACAGCCTCGACTCTCCCCACCCCCGTGCTAAAATTTGCATTAATTCAAAAAGCAAGCGCCATCAAGGCTTAAAGCACACTAATTTCACGAAACGAAAACAGAAAATGCTCGAAACACTCAGCAGCCTATTTGGCATCTGTAGCGAACAGGCAAGTAACCATTAAACAGAATTGGAACTGAAACAGCATTCAGTAAGGAACAAAAGAGGATACATTCAAGAGAATGACCTGTAAAGTGGTTAAAACGAAATCAGACAATTAATTGGGCTCGGATATTAAAAAGGTAAGAGACATTTAAGAGGCACATGCAACAGGATAAACTGGCAAAGTGGGAGAGAATCTGGCAGCCTGAGAAAAAACGCAGCCCCACACATCTGAGATTTTTCATTGATGCTGAATACTCAACACGTGTTGGCACCCACACACTTTGCCCACATTTATCTTTCTGCGCCATTCCATAATGTGCAATCCTCCAGTACAAATTAATCTACTCTGACCTTGCTCAAGATTCGTGGGAGGAAGTGCCTTTTTCTTTTAGTTAGAACAGGCTAAGCGAGAAAATAATAATTGTTGCTTATCAATTTCAGTGACAATGTTACCAACATAAGGATTTAAATGCATTAACTAGTCAATCTCCTACAGCATTGCACAAAGGAAGTCAAGTTAGGCAGGGTAGACAGCAACAATAACTTGCATTTTATACAGCACTTTTAACATAGTAAAACATTCCGAGGCACTTCACAGGAGCCAGTAACAAAATGTGACCCAGCCACAGAGAGATATTAGGACAGGCAGCCAAAAGCTTGGTCAAAGATAAGGATCTAAGGATAGTCTTAAAAGAAATAGGGGATGCAGTGACATAGTGGTAATGTCACTGGACTAGTAGTTAATAAATCTCTAATTTAAAAAAGCTAGTCTAATCATGACCATGAAACCACTGTCGGTTGTTGTAAATACCCATCTGGTTCACTAACGCTCTTTAGAGGAAGAAATCTGCTGTCTTTATCTGGTCTGGCCTACATGTGACTCCAGACCCACGGCAATGTGGTTGACTCTTAAATGCCCTCTGAAGTGGCGGAGCAAGCCACTCAGTTCAAGCGGAATTGGGGATGGGAAATAAATGCTGGCCCAGCCAGCGACGGCCCATCCGACAAACAAATTTTTTTTAAAAAAAGGCAGAGGGGTTTATGGAGGGAATTCCAGAGCCGAGGACCAGGCAGCTGAAGGCACAGCTGTCAATGGCGGAGCGATGGAAATTTGGGGATAACTGGGCAAAGGTGGGGAGGAATGAGATCCCCATGGCCGAAATACACCTTCAATATATTGTTCATCTGCAGCTTTTGCTGCGTGTTTCATTCAGTAATCCTATCCCGGTAGATAGTTGCCAAGTTTTTTATCAACTGCAATTACTGGTGCTGAGGTGTGCAAGGATACAAAGCTCTTGTGGGGATGGCAAGACCAAGCTGGAGTGCAGGAATTCCTTTCGGAAGCGACAACTGCAAATTGACTCATTTACAGTTGCAGCATAAAGCATGCATTGAAAGGAAATCTAAATCCCAAGAAATTGCAGAACCTAATGCTTCTGAAAACAATTGTTCCCCCTTCCACTTTTGTCCAGATAAAGTACCTTTGATGACAACCTTTCTTCTCCTCTTTGTATATACAATCAAATTAATAGCATCAGAACTTAGAAACTTCCCAGCTACTGTTGGGCCCATTTAATGTATGTACTGCAGTCAATAACCTTGCCCACTCCTGCTCCTCGCCCCAACAAATTGCCCATTGAAAACCATGCCACAGTTGTCTTTATATAAAAGTGATGGAAACAAGAGAAGTGAAACATTGTTGAAGTCGGATGGTGATTAAAAGATTTTCAAAATATATGCCAATTTTAATCTGGCTGGTAAAAGAAGACCACAACAACCTGCCACGTAGCAGATGGGGAAGTGCCACTTAAGTTGATGAGTCATGTAATGCTATGCTTATTGTACAGGGACACGACTAAAAGAATTGAGCCCACTTACTTTTAAACTCAAAATGCCATGCCTTGCAGAGATGTTAATTCAATTCTCATCTTGGTATCTTCAGTAAAATTGGGTACAGCCTATTTTTGTTGCACATTATCGTTAATCTGGGCATTTTCTTCATGACTGCAGAAACTAAAACCAACAGTATTGCTGCATCGAGCTCAAAGTTTAATGACTACATTCAATTCTGATAAACAGTTGCCACCACTTAGGTATTACATTCATCTTAAGTACTTAAGCAATTAATAGCAATTCTCAGATTACTTAAAACATGTGATGAAACCCATTTGACATCCAGACTGAAACAATTTAAAGCATGTAAGCAAATATTCAGCATAAGCTAACCAATTATTAAATCAGCACAATTAAACATCCACATAGCATTGAAACAAATTCCCAAGAAATTGGGTCTGGTAAGTGTTGCAAATGAATTATCTACACAGAATTTGTTGTGCAAGTCTCACACACCTTATTTGGACATTACCTGTCTAGTCATGTCTGCAACTGGAATCATGTGGATCACCCACCTGTACTCAAAAGATCACGACCTCGCCAAGGAAAAATTTATTTTGTCCTGATTTGTATGGGCAAAGCAGAAGATCTCCTTATTTCCAATTTCCTCTGCCAGTAATATAACCACCTATTTTAACTCCTGCAACATCATCTCTGCAAAGATCAGAAACGTACCACTGCAATATCAGAGGTGGAGAATTAAAGACTCAATTTTTCAGTGAAATCTGGCTTTCTGAACTTTCTCAATTCTTTGTTTTTGAGTTATCAAAGAGAGAGATGGAGTGAATATTCAGTCATATTTCACTGAAAATTTCAGAGTTTCCTCATTAACTTCAATAAGTTAATTTCTAGCATCCAGAGATGCTAAGAATTTATAATGTAGAATTTTGGTATAGAAATAGAGAATTACAAGTTTTCTATATATTGCATGGAACTGAAGTAGTGTTTTTCAAGTTAAAATCTTAAGTTTGCTACTTTGTGGTTTTATTTCTCACTCCTATCTGGACCTGTTTCTTGCCTTTTCCCCACACCTGAGCAGATACCAATGTAATACCATTCTAAGTTAGTAGATAAGAAGTTTGAACTTGTGTTCTTCAACCATGTATGTGGGATGGAGTCTTGTAGAGGCCAGAATAGGTGAGTGGGTAGGTTTCTCTTCTACGAAGAGGATTAATCAATTATTTGGAGTTTTTCCGCTCATTTTATATGGTGGAAAAATGTGTTCTAACCTCCACTCACTTCTGTGCTGATCGTACTCAAACAAAAAAAAATGGGCCAGAGATACCGATAGGAGTCTGCCACCAGTGATTTGATTCCATTACCACAATGTGCACACTACTCATAGAGAGAATCAGAAATACAGCACTGAAGCAGGCCCTTCGGCCCACTGAGTCTGTGCCGACCATCAACCACCCATTTATACTAATCCTACATTAATCCCATATTCCCTACCACATCCCCACCTTCCCTCAATTCTCCTACCACCTACCTACACTAGGGGCAACTTACAATGGGCAATTTACCTATCAACCTGCAAGCCTTTGGCTGTGGGAGGAAACCGGAGCACCCGGCGGAAACACACGCGGTCACAGGGAGAACTTGCAAACTCCGCACAGGCAGTACCCAGAACCGAACCCAGGTCGCTGGAGCTGTGAGGCTTCCTTACTAACAAAGCGATAATTCCAGCAGAGCACTATTAAAAATTATCAACTTTTAACAGCCTTACTGCATAATAAACAACAGGATATTTTGCACTATGTTCTGGTTCGAAGAACAAGCCCTGCACTCAATCACACTGTAAAGCCTATTAGCAGCAACAGTTGATCTAATCTGTACAACATATGTTGCATGCAGTTTGCCAGCAGCTTCAAAGTCATTTTAGCAAAAACCTTCTGTCATTATTCAGTGAGGAAATGATTCCAGTGCAATGTTTATTTGGAGACAACGCACTTTTCTCTGAAATCTATTTGACCCATACAGTTGCCTCTAACCTTATTCATTTCAAAGGATCGAGGCAATAGATATCTCTACAGATGCCATTTTTAGAGGAATTTTACTATGTTATTGGGGTATGGCAACACAAGTAAGGCATTTATTGCCCATCCTGAGCTGTCCACTGGCATTAAAGGTCAAGCATGTAGCGTGGGACAGGGTTGGGATGGTAAGTTCCCTTTGCAGAAAATCTACCTTCATGGTCATTATTTTCAGTCCACAGATTTATTAACAATTTGGATATTGCCTTTAACATAATAAAACCTCCCAAGGTACTTCACAGAAGCGTTAAGCAAAGTTGGACACCGAGCCACATAAGGCGATATTAGGGAAAATGGCCAAAAGCTTGGTCAAATAGGTAGGTTTGAAGGAGCAGACAGAGGTAGAGAGGCTGAGAAGTTTAGGGAGGGAATTCCAGGTAAAGCCCGGCTCGGGTACAAAATTAAAACCCAACCCGACCACAGCCAACCCGAACCAGACCCCTTTTATTTTTTTTCGTGCTGGACTCGGAATTTCAACCCGACCCGAACCCAACACACGTAGTCGGGTTCGGGTCGGGTTGCAAGGCTTTAACTCCAGGGCTTAGGACCTTGGCAGCTGAAGGTACGGCCACCAACGGCAGAATGATTAAAATAGGGAATGCTCAAGAAGGCCTGTATAAGATGTGTGCAGATCTCTCATAGGGTTGTGGGGCTGGAGGAGCTGACAGATAGGGAGGGATTTGAAAATAAGGATGAGCTTTTTAAAATTGAGGGTTGCTTAAATGGGAGCAAGTGTAGATCAGTGAGCACTGGGGTGATGGATGAACAGGACTTGGTACAAGGACACAGGCAACAGTGCTTTGCATCTCAAGTTTACAGACAGAAGATGTGGCCAGCCAGGAGTGCATTAGAAATTATTAGAGGTCCACAACTTACCATGATGCAATATGTACTCATGACTTCTGGGTTACTGGATCAGCACCATAAGAACTAGGATACTATACTGACTGTATTCAAGAAAACACCTAAATGGAGTTGAAGACCTCCCACCCCACTGAAATCCCTTTCAGGTTAGGTTCTCTCCCCACCAAGGGCAAGTTTCATTTAAAAAAAAGAAACTTAATGCAAGTGTAGACTCGCATGGTAACAAATTTGAAACATCTTTGCATTGTAATGTGAGGCAAAGCATGTATTTTAATTCTACCCTGGGGGAAATTTCTGTTGGATCGTTTATGTATTCCTGTCATCTATTTAATTTAGGTTTCCATGACTCTAGTTATTTTGTCCACATGAAATTTTAAGTTGGAAAAATTTCCTTTGTTTAGAAACACTAAGTTGTAATCCACACAGACAACTTATTGAGCCAACTGCCAATAGCTTGTTCTTCTAACCATAAATTTAGACAGGAAGACAGTACCTGTATTGTACAAAGCTACCCAAGATGCTTTATAAACAAATAAGGGCCATGGGAGAGTGGTTAGGCAAGGTGACTCAAGGCTGGGTCAAAGGATGGATAAAGAGCAGAGAAGTAGAGGTAGAAGTGGAATTTAAGAAAAGAGATGCAGTGTAAGGTTGAGGTGACTGAAGTCTATCACCAGTGGTAGGATAAAGGGCAAGACCTGTACAGGAGACCAGAGTCAAAGCATTCTTGTGGAATGCTAGATCCATGGAAAATGATAATGGACTGATAAGACACCAAATCCAAAATTTCTGCACTGTACACAAGTAATCAGTATACCACCGCAACCTCCACATAACCCCATCCCAAGCATTTATTTTATACTTTTCATGCTCTTGCACACAAAACAACCACTGGCAGACTGCAACTTAATATAAATAATATACATAATGGATGGAAGTTTAAAATTCATTTTAAACTTTAGCAACTGACAGATACCAGGAAATGGCATCATTCTAGTTTTTTTTTAATTTATTTAGAGATACAGCACTGAAACAGGCCCTTCGGCCCACCGAGTCTGTGCCGACCAACAACCACCCATTTATACTAACCCTACAGTAATCCCATATTCCCTACCACCTACCTACACTAAGGGCAATTTACAATGGCCAATTTACCCATCATCTGCAAGTCTTTGGCTGTGGGAGGAAACCGGAGCACCAGGCGAAAACCCACGCAGTCACAGGGAGAACTTGCAAACTCCGCACAGGCAGTACCCAGAATTGAACCCGGGTCCCTGGAGCTGTGAGGCTGCGGTGCTAACCACTGCACCATTTCAGTCTGTTGTTGCTGTTGTGCATTGCTGCAAGTTTCAATATCCCTTTTTCAACTAGCCATTCTCCATGTGCGTGTCCCAGACTGTGACTGTTAAGAGTATTTGATTGTGGGGAACATCACAGACGCGACTAACCTTTTCTCTAAACAACAGTCGTATATGGACATTTTTCAGGAAGTTACCACTCAAGTAATGAGCCTGAACCCTCGTTGAGTTCCATGCCCCCTCAGCCAGGTAAGATAGCGCCTATAATACCCCCAAACTGTGATCAGTTCAGACTAGGTGTTTATCTTGGGTTGCAACTAAGCATTGGTTTTCAATCTGCCACTAGCAACAAAACATTGGAAGAAATTAATGTTAAGATGTAAATGGTTCATCTGGACCTAGAAAGAACTGAATTGATCATGCTAAGATACTTAATTTCCCTTTTAACTAAGTTACACCAGTGGCTGGAGGATGCGATTTGCATCAGTAGTACAAATCTGGGAACAGTACGTACAGGAAATCTTTTTTTCCTGATATAGCACAGTAAATTAATTATCTCTCTGCTCTGTCAATAATGTTAGTAAAGCACAGCATCAGACAAAAGAAAAAGCTCCCGTTGCTAATTCCTGATAAGGAAATTTGAGGCAAATGTAAATAATTACTTTTGACAAAATTTGGCTATCATTGAAAGCATTTAAATGTAGTTGCTAATTACCCAATACTTTGCTTCAAAGGAACAAATACCACCAAATTTCAATGCAACAGTTACATAAAAAGAAACTGACAACCAAAGAAGTGGGAGAAAATGCTTCAGAAATTACCTTTACCAAAGTGATGCCTATGAAAATCAATTAAAATTGTATGCCGAACTGTTGAGATTTTGACTATTAAATTCAATTCTATACTCAGTCGTTCAGTTTCAAGTTCACATCACATATTATACAAATGCAGAATGAAATGTTCCCCCCCCCCCCAGTACAGTGTTCTCAATTGTAATGTCACCTTCCTGAAGCACCCAAAGCAACATGTGGGGGCAACCAAGACAAAATACCAAGAGATTCATAATGCCTTTCCCTCTTTGCCCACATTTTATTAATAGCATGATTAGACACAAGTAGTTTTATGGCATCTCCAATGAATATAGGGTACAGTAATGTGTTTATGTCACTAGACGAGTCATTTAAAGATCCTGATAACGAAGAGAATGAGTTTAATGGGAACTGAATTCAGTTTAAAAAAACAAAATAAAAATCATGCTGCTGTTAGATTGCTGTAAAAACAAGATGAAATAAAAACAATTTTTGTTTAAATAGCGCCTTTAAGTGATGTCAAGCATCCCAAGGCACTTCACAGGAGAGTTAAACAAAATTTATACCAAGCCACATAAGGGGATGTTAGGACAGATGAGCAAAAGCTTGGTCAAAGAAGTAGGTTTTAAAGGAACATCTTAAAAGGAGAGAGGGGTTTAGGATAGGAATTCCAGATCTTAGGACTCATGCAGCTAAAGGCACAGCCGCAAATGGAGGAGTAACCAATTAAGCTGGTGTCAGGCAACAGTACTGGTGCAGAATGACAAGTGAGGCTCTGCACCTTGCAGTGTTAAACAGGATATTTTGAGGCTTGGGTGCCTTTTTTAAAAAATTCATTCACAGGATGTCAGCATCACTGGCAAGGCCAACATTTATTGCCCTTCAGAAGGCGGTGATGAGCCATCTTATTGAATACAACTGAGTAGCTTGCTAGGCTATTTCAGAGGGCAGTTAAGAGTCAACCACATTACTGTGAGTCTGGAGTCACATGTAGGCCAGACTGGATAAGGACAGATTTCTTCCCCTGAACAGCATTCCTGAAACAGTTTTTTTTACGACTATCTGGTAGTTTCATGGTCAGCATTACTGCTGCTAGCTTTTTATTCCAGATTTATTTAAGAAATTGAATTTAAATGCTCCAGCTGCTGTGGTGGGATTTGAACTCATGTGGCTGGATCATTAGTCCAAGCCTGGATTATGTGTCCAGTAATATAACCACTTGAATGGAGACACCTTAACTGAATTCCAAAACTTGTAAATTGAAGTGAAGGGCATAATGCAGTTAGAAAATAGGAATGCAATGTCTAACCACACTGGAGAAAGTAAATAAAACTCAGAACAGATTAAAAATGTAAACACATTACTGCAGAAGAGAGTGGAAACTTGGTCAAGATCATAGGATAGACTGGTTCATTAACCTACAGGCCGTAAAACCAATTGCTTCACCCCTTTAATATTTTGAGCCTAAACTTTAGACCCATACAATTATTTACCCTCAACAGCATGCTTAACAATTCTAATCTCATTAACTGCATGTATTTTAATCTGGCCAACAAATTATAATGCAGATTTTATTGTTTTGCCATTTTTCTTCCCTTCTCTCTTGAAGACGTCAAGCATCATCGGATAGTCGGCAGCACAACTCCAACACCTCCAGTAAGCAGCATTCTTCACATGAAGCCTAGACAGTGAATAGCAGCAGGCTATTTGAGCTGTAGGGTCTATTATTGCCCTCATCTGCTGTCTGCATAGACGTAGTACAACAGCAGAAGATTACCAGACACCAACCAGGAAGAGAAGATCTGGCTTCTATCAATACATCCCTAATACTGCAAACACTTTAATTCTATGAGCTCACAAGAGGGTCCCTTTGTTGAGTTCTAGTTTAATTGCTGGCAAACCACCTTGAAAGTCTTTGCTGAGTTTCTTCTTCTGAAAAGTTATTCCTCTCCACTTGAGACAGGAAGGAAACAAAATCATTGTCTACAGCATTCCAAGAGTCTACCAGCAGATCTTACCTATCCACGAGACAATGGATGCAGTGTAGTCCCAGCTAGGGGAGGAGACGGTGGTGTAGTGGTAATGTCACTGGACTAGTAATCCAGAGCTCAGGCTAATGCTCTGGGGACATGGGCCAGAAACCCACCACAACAGATGGTTAAATTTGAATTCAATTAATTAAATTAAAAGCTAGTCTAATGACGACCATGAAACCATTGTCGATTGCTGTAAAATCCTATCTGGTTCACTACTGTCCTTTAGGGAAGGAAACATGCCGTCCTTACCCGGTGACATGCGACTCCAGACCCACAGCAATGTGGTTGACTCTTAACTGCCCTCTGAAATGGCCTAGCAAGCCACTCAGTTCAAGGGCAACTAGGGATGGACAATAAATGTTGGCCTAGCCAGCGACGCCCACTTCCCACAAACGATAAAAAAACTAGCACATTCATTTGACAAGTGGGAAGAGGCAGGAATGTCACGCACGATTTAATGGGAAATTAGGAACACAAACAAAAATAAAATTTGCAAATTATACAGATCTGCTGTGTTTTTCCAGAATTTCACACATATCAAGTTGCAAAGGTACATCAACCAACAGCATCACTGCCTTTCTTAGCTACTGGCATGAAGAGTGTACTTCTGAGCAGAAGAGTCTATATTTCTGTCATTCTGAAACAAATAAGGTTGGAATAAAACACTCTTTGGCAATAATTCAAATCTCTGGTTGTGCTTGAGCACCTGATACCAGTTGCCTGCAGAGGGACATCTGCAGAGTATGGTGGTTTCCAAAAAAAGCCATTCCGTTGCTCGCTCAGCTCGAGACCAGGGAGGCTATAAGATAGACGGAATACAACAAAGACAGCAGCACAAATTTACTGTTCCACGTTCAAAAATTCTAAATCAAAACGTAACAGCCATTTAGAACTGGTCATATGGAATGGTTTATTTAATCTCATCCTTGGCAGCTAAAACGTATGTAACGCACTGACAGAAATGAATGCCTCCCACACTACATGCAATGAGTTTGTCAAATCAGTGGAACGTTACAGAACATTAAAAAAAAAACTGAACACCCATTTTTTATTTTATAAAAAAAAAACTACAATTTAAGTATTAAAAAAATCTGGCTAAGCAAATTTAGACGGGAAAGCAAAAAACACAAAAATGTGTTATGCTGGTTAAGAAAAACAACTCATCACCGAACCTCATTGTGAATTGCATTTTGGTAGAAACAAACACATTGCAGAGTATAGATAAGCAAATAAGCACCGTCTTTGTGGCTGGAGGCACTTGGCACAAAACAAATACCACAAGGATCAAAGGACTTGACAAAGGTGTTTAAGCATGCTTCTTTAATGAGGATAGAGGGATACTGTGTCGCAGCACACGTAACTGGAGGGAAATGAAACACAAGGCCATGATATGCAAAGTTCATTTTTTCTTTAAGAAGATTGCTTGGTAAAAGTCTCAGCACTCTTGGTTTAATGTTGAGCAGTTTTTAAAAAAAAAGTTCCATGGCATTCTGGTGTCACACGTGCAGTTCCTTTATTCTGGCTTCCTGTAACTTCTCTCTCAACTGCCTGAAAGTAGGTCTTCGACCAGGATCAAGCTCCCAGCATCGTTTCATCAACTCGTAAACAGCAGGCGGACATCCATCAGGCGGATCCATTTTGTAACCCTTCTCAACACGAGGAACCACATCTTTCAGAGGCTGAGGGAATTTAAAAAGAAAATAGTTATTAATCTCATTGTCTAGGTGCCCCAGTGGCAAACACTGTTCCTTAAATGGCCAGGTAATCCAATAAACACAGAAAATGCTGGAAATACTCAGCAGGTCTGACAGCATCTGTGGAGAGGGAAACAGAATTAATATTTCAGGTCCGTGACCTTTCAGCAGAACTCAGGATTCACTGATTGACATTGATTAAAAATACTTTTTTTTTTGGAGATAAACCCATTTTCAGCTGTATTAAACTGCAATCAATATATCAAGGAATAGTTTTTAAAGCAATTTTTAAAAAAACAATAGGTTTAAAGCACTGTTCAATTGTGCTGGGTCATGGCACATTTTCTATTCTGCGACATGCAAGAGCCTGCTCCACCATTCAATACGATCATGGCTGATTATCTGCCTTAACTCCACTGTCCTGTCAGCTCCTGATATCTCTAGATTCCCTGAGATCAAAAAATCTATCCCAGCTTTGAATATACTCTTGTATGGAATGACTTTGAATGAAAATTCAAGAAAAACGACATTTCAAAACAGTGGTATTTTGGCACATCCTTTTTTGCCGAATTAACCCAAGCGGAAACTATCAAGCGATTCTGTCCACGTTTTTGAAGCCATATTTCCATCATAAATTCATACGTCAATACCTTCATGATGGAAGCTGCCTATGTAAACTTGCCATTTTAAATCAACCCTCTTGCCAGCAGTGGGACTGCAGCACCTCCAGTGGGGGCAGGGTGTCATTATAGTGACAAGATTACACCAACAATTTGTATGAGAAACTATATTACAAAAAGTTGACAAGAAGCAAACAGATAAAAGATTTGTTGCAAATTACGAGCTTGCACAACACTAAGTCTCATGAAAATTGTCAGCAAAATGGAACTGTACGATAAGGAATTTGAACCATGTGCATACTGTGCTAAAGGATCTCTCTTCTAATCTTTTTTTCAGAAATCATCCTCTGGAACATATTTAATAGGAAGAGGAGTAGGGGAAAGACAAATAAATTAGGACTCACGCAAGTTCCTGAGCTTTCAGTCAGGGAATTGAGTTATTATAAAAGATCAGACCTCCCCCTCCATGACCGCCATTTCATGTCCCCTCCCCCACAAAAGTGACCATCCTGCAACATTGTCATTTATTATATTGCCAATTATGAAGGGGTCGGGACCTTTACAGATCAGCAATGAATACAATGCCCATAGATTATAGTTATCTATAAGCTGCACAATCCAGAGACAGTTGTGATGCATTAAACTGTAATCACATGGTTATGTTACTGGAAAGTAAATACAACTTTAATTCGGGCATTTTTTTCTCCAATGCTCCACAATTAAACTGGCATCACCACAAAGATACATGGCATGCAATACGTCTTTTTCCCCTACAGAGGGTACTATTGTACTATAGTATATATGCACGATTTGTCACTTTTTGCAGCACAATGTTTGGGGGTGCCAAGCAGGAGTAGCACAAGTGACCTGGGTTAAGGTCAGAATCGTATATGCTGTGGAGAAATCTGTAGAGGGCAATGCTAAATAACTCAAGCATGCACCATAAAATATTGTCAATTTATTGGGAAGATAGTTTCAGATTAGATTGACACTCCAGAGAACCATGATGTCTGAGCATCTCTATCCCCATATTTGAAGGTCTGAATCTGACTTGTCATACTTCAAAAAGACTGATAACCTCAGAACCAAGGGCAAAGAGTGATAAGGCACTACATAAATACCAGTTCTTACACTGCTCTTACACAGTATGATTTTGAGCAAACCTTTCCCCATTATTTCTAACACAAGCATGTGACACTCCCTATCAGTGACTCCAAGTAGCCCAACAGGCAAGGAGAAACTACAATCGGCTTCTGCATCCAAGGGCAAGAGATAAGCTAAATGGTCTCCACTCACAAGGAAGTTGATACTCTCGAAATCTGAAACCAGATTTTTCACTTTCGATGAGAAAAAGTATTCTCCCTGGACTTAACTTCATTGAAGTCTCTGTATAATTGACTTGCCAAAAATACAAATTGCCTAAGATATTTGTATGATCTGTTCACATCTGCAAATACCAGAGAAAACAACATTTTATTGAGAAGGAAACAATACGTAAAAGAAAGCTGTGGCAGCTTTATGCATGTACAGAGTTGATGTTGAACATCATTACATTCTGTGTAATGCAGTACATATTTTAAATAGTGCCTAAGTATCAACTTTACAAGTGCCTTTTAAGTTTTGGTGTACATTGAATCCTTTGTTAGAGGTAGAGGTTAAATTTTCCCACTGTAATTTTAGGTCTTTTTCCACCAGGATAAGAAATCCTGATAATGCTAGCTCTCTGCAATACATGAACTTTCACATTGCAACTTCCCGATGATTTACTGAGCGAAAGCATGGTTTGATATAGTACTGCACACAGGCCGGCAAGTCCTAGTCTTTAAATTAGCTAATCTCACCAAGGACTGTGGTTAGGTTATCACAAGTAGCCCCAATGCAGTGAACGATAAAAAAGCAGTAACACCTGCTGGAAAATGCATCTGTCTTGATATTGGGTGAGCACAGGACCAGGGTCAGCTGCACTATCTTCCTACAGCCAAATAGCTTGCCAACCTGACATCATGAGCTGTAGAGTACTGCACAAGCCAGAAATGCAAACATGTAATTATACTCCTGCCGACAAGTTATCAACTGTGCAAGCAGTGGGGATTAAAAGGCAATCAAAATGTCATAACACGAACAGGCAGATTTCACAAAGGGGATCAAGAAAATTCCATGTGCAATTTTGTTTTGCTGACTGCTGGTTCAAATTAAATGCACTGAGAAAGGTGATATTTCTACAGAGGCACAGATTTAATGTAATCTGAGGGCAGTTTGCAAGTACATGAGTTGCAGCTGTGTTCGTTGAGGGAGAGGGTGGGTCATAATGTTTAAAATAAAGTGAAATGATTATGACAAGAAAGTTTGGGAGCAGTAGCTTTCTACTTCCCCTTAAAGCAAGGGTCACTGTACAGATTTCCATTCCGCCCCCACCTCCCAACCAAAAGCAATATAATTGTTATTTAAGGTGACCAATGGGAAATCTGATGCTGTCGCTGTCTGGAATGGCAACACACCCATATTACGGCAAGAATAGATACAAAGAGTAAAAACTCTCCCAAAATTGTGTGTCAGCCTGAAAAGACAAGCTTTTTTCAAATATTCTTTCATGGGATATGGGCGTCGCTGGCTAGGAAAGCATTTATTGCCCATCCCTAATTGCCCTTGAGAAGGTGGTGGTGCTGCACCATAGAAGACATTTTGCCTTAGAAGCTATCCTATGCAAGACTGCCCGTTTTACAGTAGGTTTCAGTATAAACACAATGAATGCTTTGTTGGAGGTAGAAAGTTAACAATGAACAAAGAGCATATTTTCTATCATTTGAATGAAAAAGTAGATGCAAATATAAGCAGGAAGAAGGGTTTTTGAGTCTATTATTTACACTAAAATGAGTTAACTAATACTCCTGCCTATTGGATTACAAATTCAAAAACAGCTCATTCTCCCTTGTAATAGGAGCATTTAAAAGTACTACTGTTAAAAACTAAGTGCACATTTATTTCTTATTTACAGGTGACCAATGTGCCATTGGGTATGTTACAGTGTAGGTATTGCAATAAAGTGGCACAACAAATGCTTGCATTTAAACCAGTTCATTAAGGTCTGGTATATCTATTCGGCAAAACCACTCCCATCATTCAGTCAAATAAAAGCAAAATACTGCAGATGCTGGAAATCTAAAATAAAAACAAGAAATGCTGGAAATACTCAGCAGATCTGGCAGCATCTGTGGAGAGAGAAGCAGAGTTAACGTTTCAGGTCAGTGACCCTTCATCAGAACTCAGTCCTGATGAAGGGTCACTGGCCTGAAACGTTAACTCTGCTTCTCTCTCCACAGATGCTGCCAGACCTGCTGAGTATTTCCAGCATTTCTTTGAATGGTGAGATAAAAACAGTCATTGGTTTTCAACTAACACAAATAATGTAGTATTGCATGAAGAGCAAGTAGGAATGCAGTTCAGGCAGAACAATGTTAAGAGCTTCATAAGATAGGCTCGCAGTGTTGTGAAACAATAAAAAAAGTTGTTGGTCTGAATGAACCCTGGCTGGCTCAAATTACATTCAGACAACACATTCCAGACATCCAGCAAATGAGTCCAAGACCAAATGCACATTTCAGCTGTTGCTTTGTTAATGCAACTCTGACTATGGCCTTCTGTAGAATACGATCTGATCAAACAGACTCAGAATCCTTGAACACAGCCAGAAAAAATTCGTTATTATGTCAACAGGCTGTAAAAAAAGCATTTTACTCGCTTAGCAGGATTTCTGGATCCAATATAAACCAATGCTGTTTCGAACAAATTAATACTTTGCCTTCTTACTTTGATGCAATTAGATGTGTTTGGAAACACTTGGAGCCACAGAAAGGAACTTTACAAATAAATCAGGGATGATTACATTAGTTCTGATTAATGACTGGACCATATCTCCAACGCAGAAGTCCTCCAGGCGGCCAACATCCCCAGCATTTACACCCTACTGAGCCAGCGGCGCTTGAGATGGCATGGCCATGTGAGCCGCATGGAAGATGGCAGGATCCCCAAGTACGCATTATACAGCTAGCTAGTCACTGGTATCAGACCCACCGGCTGCCCATGTCTCCGCTTTAAAGACGTCTGCAAACGCGACATGAAATCCTTTGACACCGACCACAAGTCGTGGGAGTCAGTTGCCAGTGATCGCCAGAGCTGGCGGACAGCCATAAAGGCAGGGCTAAAGAGTGGCGAATCAAGGAGACTTAGCTGTTGGCAGGAAAAAAAGACAGAAGCGCAAGGAGAGAGCCCCAACAACCAATTTTATTTGCAGCACCTGTGGAAGAGTCTGACACTCTAGAATTGGCCTTTATAGTCACTCTAGAATTGGCTTTTATAGCCACTCCAGACGCTGCTTCACAAACCACTAACCACCTCTAGGTGCTTACCCATGTCTCTTGAGACAAGGAGGCCGAAGAAGATCAATGAATATGCGTGTTAGACTTGTAGCTTTATAAACCTTTTAAACATCTTTTGATGTTTTGATACCAGAAGCCCACTTTTAAGACTGAAATTGAGATATAACAAGTAGTTCAACATACTCTCCCCAAGTGCAGCTTCAGTATTAACCAAGTGTGCAATGATATTTTTACCTACCATTCTGGGATAAGGCACTCGCCCAAAAGAGTAAATTTCCCATAGAAGAATCCCAAAGCTCCAAACGTCTGATTTAGTAGAAAAATTCTGCAATAAAGAATTGTGTATTATTCTTCTAAATTATTTCATGGTGTATTATTGTTTGTATGTATCACATGAACTTTCGTGTCAAGCTACCCAATATACAAAGTAGTACCACTAGACAACTAGAATAGATGACAGATGTTTTACAAATCCAACCCTGGTCCTTGCTGGAAGGCTTGGAAAAACTGGACTGGAGCACCAACAGGTAAGCTGGGGCTTTTTCATGACCTAGCACCTGTTCTAACAACCTCAGCGCAACAAAAAATGGCGAACTGAGTATGAACTTCTATGTATAGCAGCAGAATTTCAGGTGCATTCTGTCTAGCAAACAGTTCCACAGTCAAAAACGTTTTTATCTTTGGCATTTTATTGGGGAACTTTTGAGTGGGTACAGCAGTTTTCAGAAGCAGCTAAGTAGCCTAAAATCCTGACAGGCAGGAACGCTGGGTTTAAGCACCAATAATATATGGTGTCAAATACATTTCATCAAGGAATTATGAACAGCCACAACTTTCCAATGCTGAATGGCAAATACCACAGCAAGGAGACACTACAAATTCAATGTTATGGCTTCAGACTAAACTGAATTAAATGATGGGTTTCTTCCTTCAGTCTATCACAAACGACTATATTATCTCCAATAACGTAACTGAACAGCTAGACTTTATTTTGGGAGATGGGGGTGCATGAGGCTACACTAACACTTCAACTTGCAGTTTCAGTTTGACTTACCTACACCCAACACACACTCACGACACCCAGCCTCTACTTGGAACAGACAGCAGAGAACTACGGACACAGAAGAAACCGAAGCAGATTCCTCTACTGCACCAATGCATTTCATTGCTCAACAATCACAAATTTCATAGAAATGGAAAAAAAAAAAGAGTACTTCCAAGTAACACCCCCATATATGGTTCAGGAATAGAATCCCAGCTCCCAGGTACTTCCACAGCTTCTGTTCAACATTATAAATTCCCCTTTTTGGGGAGAATGTAATAGCTTTTATAAGCCGTCTATATAACACCAGAATATGGGTCAAAAAAAGAAAAAAATCTTGTTACATCTACAACCCACTGTTCATTTTTACCTTTTCTTTAAGAGCTTCAGGTGCAGTCCATTTTACCGGGAGCTTCCCAGTGTCTTGCATTGACGATGCTTCTTTTGTAAGACCAAAATCACTAACTTTAGCTATGTTATCCTCAGAGACCAGGACATTACGAGCAGCTAAATCTCTATGTACAAAATTATTTGCCTCCAAGTATTCCATTGCTTCACAGACATCACTAAAAAAAAAAATCAACATATTTAATATAGTATTTAAATACAAATAATATTTTATTTAACACATTAATACAGGCAGGATTTTTTTCTGTTAGAAAACAGAAGTAGTTTGGTGTAAAGTTAAATCTTCAAAAGGCATGCCACACACAATAAATGTTTTGGAGCTCAAGTGTAGTGGGTTGGAGGTGGGGTGGGGTGGGACTGGTGGTTAAAGAAAGAAAGCAGACATCATTAGTCTGACTGAAGTAATCAATTGAGACCATGAAAATTGAGTAATTTAAAATAGGCACAGGTTGTAAAACTTTCATCCCATTTAATACAGTACCTCAGCTCCAGGCAAACTGTTCAGCTATGCATTATTCTCAGAGCATTTTTGTAATTTGAAATTTCATCTAACTTCTTGTTTATTCAAGTACATGTATCTCTCATTTGCACTAATGTGGAAATGTGCCTTGTATCAGGCAAGTTTCCAAGCTAGGGTTTGTAATCCTATGAGATCCCCAAGGAAATTCCTGAATAACTCTACAAGGAGTTTATGTGTTTACTTATTACCATATATACACACAAGAAATGTTTCTACAATGATGGCATTAGCTTTCTTTGGGTAATTAATGTCATCGATTGCAAGTTAGGAGGTCAATATTTACAGGGGATTCAGCACAGAAGTTAGAAAACCACTGGCAGCCAAAAGAAAAAGTGCTTAGCAAAGCCAACCACAGTTCTGTGGTTCCAACTGTTGGTCAACCAATTATTCAACCAAAATATCAAATAAGAGGGAAGGAGAGTAAATAAAGGGCAAGGTTCTGTTATCTGCTGGTCAGTACATACTGCCCAAAGACACGCTAAAAAAAAAAGAGCATCACAAACTTCTGCACTGCAAACCACCTGTCTTGAGAAAACACTGCAGTCAACCGACCTACGTGGAGGCAAGGACTGAAATTTGGTTCAACATGTTGAGGACCATCCACGCCAAACTCGCGACATCCCTAGTGCCCAGAGGAAGGCTAGAGGTAATGCAGCTTCAGAAGCTCCCCCAAGCAGCAACAAGATGAAATGCCAGTTCTGTGGAGGTCCATGCCGATCGCACATTGGACTCTTCAGTCATGAAGAGCCACAGAAGATGAAGGAATCATTTACATCTTGAACATAATCGAGCCAGCAGCTGGTTACATAGTGACATTGTCTTTAGGTGTCTGCCAAGCCTGTCCCCAAAACCAGTCAAAAGAACAGCAAGGCGGCACCAAAAGGAAACCAAAATGAATGAGAAAAGTAACCGACCTGCTGATTACAAGTCCCATTATACAAGAGAAAAGAATTCTGCAGAGTTGACGTTCACAGCAGCAATGGAGAAAGTAGGTTACATTTAATAAAATATTGCAAGCACAGGAAATCAAACAGAACATACAGAAAAATGATTTCAGGGACACCATCCATTGTGGTGCCAAGTCCCCATCTGCTGTCCTTTTCAGATGCTGCTTGTCGTGCTTTTTCTTTTTTATTCCCAAGTTCGTATGCAGATTATGAAGCATGACATCCCTTTGTTATAATACTCACACAGAAAACTTTAGTAAACAATCTCCACCGAGGACAGATCTTCCTCTTGATCTCAGGTAATCCACCAAACTGCCCTGGTAATGAACAGAAGTTTAATTCTTTTCACTGTTATTTTAAACAACACTTGCATTTATACAAGCACCTTTTATTCACAACATTCTTAGGAACTTCACATGGCTGGAGTTTTTGGGGTGCAGTGATCATGATGGAGGCAAACATCTGCAATGTTCCATAAACTGCCTTGAGATGATCACTCTGTACACGATACTGGTTAAATGAGTTCAAGAAATTATGCAGTGCCCTTTTGTATACTCAGGACATTTCAAAGCGCTTCACAACCAATTGTTTGAAGGCTGGTCAATGTTTTGTAGGCAAATATGGCAGCAATTTTATATGTAGCAAGTTTAACACAAACAGCAATGAAAAAAAATGGCCAGTTAATGTGTTAGTAAGGACACAGAAAAACAGCCTGAATTTCACTATGAGCGTTAGGGCATCTTTAACATTTAACTGGATGGTAGTTTAACATCCTCACGCAAAGAACATACAAATCACAATTTGAAGGAGAGATCAGTGGTCTACACCCACAGAATTAACCAGCCTGTCTCCTCTGTGGATGATGTATATTTCAAAGATTTCCTATTTCTTTTATTATGTAATTTTCACCTAACAGTTAAACTTGTAAATTCACCAAGGATAAAACTAAAGACTGAATTTTGCAACAGTAATGACATCAGAATTCTCGGCGTCTGCCGCCATTACATACGTGTATGTATGTCAAATTCTTCATTTTGCTAAAATCCATTTTTTCTTAAAGTTTATGATATTTCAGCTTCTACCTCGAAAATGCATAGTGCGTTGAGGCCCTGCATCATAAGATATTTCTGCACTTTTCACAAGCAGAACCTCTATAAATACATATCCTTTGAACTACTTCTGTAAATTTAACAATTTTGCTCAAGAACGCAACCAATCCAAGCAAAATTTAAACTTTTATTTTGCTCACAGAAGTGAGCAATACAAAATACATAGTTGGATAAAATTTAGTCAAGTCTTTTTTATTCAGTCGAGAGTGAAAAGGGCAAATACAACTCGTGTATAACAGACTTCTATTTTAACAAGTAATCACTCCACGGTCATCGAGTTCAAATATATTTGTTAATCTTGAGTGTCACGAGTTCTTGGTAATGCTACCAAGCATTACCGTGCAAGTTCACGAAACTGACACATCCAGATTTTTTGTCTCTCATTTCAGGAACATTGTGAAAACCGAGTTAAATATAGTAACGTGAAGTTCCAACAGGAAATCAGGCCATTCGGCCCAACAGCCTGTGCCGACATCTGCTCTCCATGCAAGAAAATAACTCTGAACCTTTCTACTCTTCGGTTCCCCCAACCCTTCAACCACCTGTCCAATCTAATCATGAATGTTGTATCATTTCTACATCAGGCACTAAGCCTGGAAGTGAATTCCCCATCCTCAAATTGAATGGGAAAAAACCTCAAGGTTCATGATTTACAGATGTACATTCGAGACCTTGAGTGTCACAAGGTGTCACTTGCGGTACTGTAGCATTTTAAGATTACAAAATAAAAATGACCCAGCCATGCATTAGCAACCCGTGATCAGTGTCAGCCCTTCACTCATCAAATACCAGTAATTAAATACTTACTTTTGCCATGTATTCTGTTACAATATATAGTGAGCCGCCTTCTTCCACAATCACACCCAAAAGTTGAACTAAGTTTTTGTGACGCAGTTGCCTGTAATAACAAAAATTTGTTAGTTCACTGTTCAGCATTGTACCAAAAGCTACAAAAGCTGATTAAGTTCAGATGACAGAGTCAAGATTTTTTCTTAAACAAGCATTACATTGACATAGAACACCAAAACTTGGCATTTCAGCTTTTGTCTCATGTCAGCAATGCTGAAAAGGCTGCATTGCATGACTAACCAAGTTGCCCAGAGGTGGTGGGAAGTGGGCATTCTATAGCAACCGTCTTTACAACTGACTGATGTGACCCAGTAAGCCGGAGGTCATTACGAGTCAACTACGTAGTGTGGAACTGGAATCAAGTGTAGGCCAGACAAGGTGGGCATGGCACATTCCCTTCCCTGAAGGAGATCAACGAACTTGTAAAACTCCAGCAGCATTCTTGCTGTATTTTTCTGGCCCGCAAATTGCTACGTTTGTTGCATTAATCTTCAGAACTAGGCCTGGTACAAACTGAACTCTAAATGTCCCATTTGCTTGTCCAGTTCCAGTACTACACTACAATACAATACAAAGGAAAATGGGATTACAATGCAGGAAATAAAAGCTAGGAAATGCACTTGTCAAAACACCAATTAAGCCGTTAGTCCTCAAGATTTTGTTCCATTCCTACTGAAAACACATGTCGTACAATATAAAATGATACTTTTAGCTCTTCATTTTGTCACTTGTCCAATAAATTTATACCCGAGAAATATCTACATTGAGTTTCTTGGAAATAAATGTTACAGAATAACTCAAATATTGAACCAAGGGGGCAGAGTGAACTGGCAAAGGTAAAGGTAACAGAAGAGTGAAAAGGGCCACAGAGTTCGTTAAGGGCAGCACTCACGTCAAGGAGAATTTAACCCTCACCTTTTGCCACAATGATGCATGACTCCAGACCAAAATCTACTTGTACTCAAAACAAAAAGCCAATAGGACTTTAATCTCTAATGTGTGGCACTAAGAACCATCATTTTGAAAACTTTTTCTTTTACATACAAGACAATGCAGGATTAATGGTCAAACTTACGTCATTACAGATGCTTCAGCAATGAATGCTTGCGCAGTTGCATCATGTTTAATGCATTTGACTGCTACTTTGTTGCCTCTATATTCACCCAACATCACATCTACAGAAAAAACAAACGGTTGAGTAAAAGGAGGTGCATTACACACAATGTACAAGTTGAGAACATGCAGAGGAGGTGGGTTTGTTTTAGAATCTATGGTTAAATGATTAAGCTCCGTTATGGAGGACAACACCACAGCTGAATAAAAGAAAGGCAGGAGAAAACGGGACAGATAGTAAAGTCTGGCAAACCACTGTAGGACACTGTGTGGTAATTAGGACTCTGAGGCAATGGTGATCCCACCCCAGGTGACCCTGCAGAGGTATCAGCCTTGGCTCAGCATCTCTCTGAATCAGCTGATTGAAGATTCAAGCTCCACATGAGCACATAAATCGAGGCTGATACATCAGTGCAGTATTGATGGGAGTGCTGCATTGACACAAGGGCCAAGGTTCAGGTGATATGTTAAACCGAGATCTCATCTGCCCCCCACATGAGCATAAAAGATAGCATGACAATATCTGGAAAAACTCCCCTTTTCCTTTTCAATGTTCAGGCATGCATTTATCCCTCAAGCACCAAGCACATTATCTCATCGGTGATTGCATGACACGCAAATTCGTGAAACGTTACAAACTTTTGGGGCATAGATTTCAGGTAAGGGATAGAAGGTTTAGAGGGGAGTTGAGGACAAATTATTTTTACCCAGAGGGTGGTTGGAATCTGGAACACATTGCCTGAAGATGTGGTAGAGACAGGACCACTCACGACATTCAAGTATTTAGATAAGCACTTGAAACGCCAGAACATACAAGGCTACGGGCCAAGTGCGGGGAAACGGGATTAGTTAGAACATAGAACAGTACAGCACAGTACAGGCCCTTCGGCCCACGATGTTGTGCCGAACCTTTAACCTACTCTAGGATCAAACTAACTACATACCCTTCATTCTATCATCCATGTACCTATCCAAGAGTCGCTTAAATGCCCCTAATGTATCTGCTTCTACTACCACCGCTGGCAGCGCATTCCACGCACCCACCACTCTGTGTAAGGAACCTACCTCTGACATCTCCCCAAAACCTTCCTCCAATCACCTTAAAATTATGCCCCCTGGTGATAGCCCTTTCCACCCTGGAAAAAAGTCTCTGACTATCCACTCTATCTTTGCCTCTCATCATCTTGTACCCCTCTATCAAGTCATCCTTCTTTGCTCCAATGAGAAAAGCCCTAGCTCCCTCAATCTTTCTTCGTAGGACATGCCCTCCAGTCCAGGCAGCATCCTGGTCAATCTCCTCTGCACCCTCTCTAAAGCTTCCACATCCTTCCTATAAAGAGGCGACCAGAACTGAACACAATATTCCAAGTGTGGTCGAACCAGGGCTTTATAGAGCTGCAACATAACCTCGCGGCTCTTAAATTTAATCCACGTTAATGAAAGCCAACACACCATACGCCTTCTTAACAACCCTATCAACTTGGGTGGCAACTTTGAGCGATCTATGGACATGGACCCCAAGATCCCTCTGTTCCTCCACACTACCAAGAATCCTGTCTTTAAGCCTGTATTCCGCATTCAAATTCGACCTTCCAAAATGAATCACTTCACACTTTTCCAGGTTGAACTCCATCTGCCACTTCTCAGCCCAGCTCTGCATCCTGTCAATGTCCCGTTGCAACCCACAACAGCTTTCCACACTATCCACAACTCCAGCAACCTTCGTGTCATCAGCAAACTTGCTATCCTAACCTTCCACTTCCTCATCCAAGTCATTTATAAAAATCACAAAGAGCAGAGGTCCCAGAATAGATCCTTGTGGAACACCACTGGTCACCGAGCTCCATGCTGAATACTTTCCATCTACTACCACCCTCTGACTTGTATGGGCCAGCCAATTTTGTATCCAGATAGCCAACTTTCCCTGAATCCCATGCCTCCTTACTTTCTGAATGAGCCTACCATGGGGAACCTTATCAAACGCCTTGCTAAAATCCATATACACCACATCCACTGCTCTTCCTTCATCAATGTGTTTTGTCACATCTTCAAAGAATTCAATAAGGCTTGTGAGGCATGACCTGCCCCTCACAAAGCCATGCTGACTGTCTCTAATCAAACCATGCTTTTCCAAATAGTCATAAATCCTGTCTCTCAGAATCCTCTCCAATAATTTGCCCACTACCGACGTAAGACTGACTGGTCTATAATTCCCAGGGTTATGCCTATTCCCTTTCTTGAACAAGGGAACAACATTTGCCACCCTCCAATCATCCGGTACTACTCCAGTGGACAGTGAAGACGCAAAGATCATCGCCAAAGGCGCAGCAATCTCTTCCCTCGCTTCCCGTAATATCCTTGGGTATATCCCGTCTGGCCCCGGGGACTTATCTGTCCTCATATCATTCAAAATTTCCAGCACATCCTCCCTCTTAACCTCAACCTGTTCGAGCATATCAGCCTGTTCCATGCTGTCCTCACAAATGACCATGTCCCTCTCACTAGTGAATACTAAAGCAAAGTATTCATTTAGGACCTCCCCTACCTCCTCCGACTCCACTATCCCTGATTGGCCCTACCCTCACTCTGGCCATCCTCTTGTTCCTCACATAAGTGCAGAACGCCTTGGGATTTTCCTTAATCCTACCCAAGACTTTTTCATGTCCCCTTCTAGCTCTCCTAAGTCCATTCCTCAGTTCCTTCCTGGCTACCTTGTAACCCTCTAGAGCCCTGTCTGATCCTTGCTTCCTCAACCTTAAGTAAGCTTCCTTCTTCCTCTTGACTAGCTGTTCCACATCTCTTGTCATCCAAGGTTCCTTCACCCTACCATCCCTTCCCTGCCTCATCGGGACAAACCTATCCATATCCAGCAGTCGCAGCAAGTGCTCCCTAAACCACCTCCACATTTCTGTCGTGCATTTCCCTGAGAACATCTGTTCCCAATTTATGCTCCCCAGTTCCTGCCTAATAGCATTGTAATTCCCCCTCCCCCAATTAAATATTTTTCCATCCCGTCTGCTCCTGTCCCTCTCCATGACTATAGTAAAGGTCAGGGAGTTGTGATCACTATCACCGAAATGCTCTCCCACCGATAGATCTGCCACCTGGCCTGGTTCGTTGCCAAGCACCAAGTCCAACATAGTCTCCCCTCTAGTCGGCCTATCTATATATTGAGTCAGGAAACCTTCCTGGACACACCTGACAAAAACTGCTCCATCCAAGCTATTTGCACTAAGGAGGTTCCAATCAATAGTAGGGAAGTTGAAGTCACCTATGACAACAACCCGGTTACTTCTGCACCTTTCCAAAATCTGCCTCCCAATCTGTTCCTCCATGTCTCTGTTGCTATTGGGGGGTCTACAGAAAACTCCCAAAGTGACTGCTCCTTTCCTGTTTCTGACTTCCACCCATAATGACTCAGGAGACAAACCCTCCTCGATGACCTCCCTTTCTGCAGCTGTGATACTATCCCTGATTAACAATGCCACTCCCCCACCTCTTTTACCTCCCTCCCTATTCCTTTTGAAACATCTAAACCCCGGAACATCCAACATCCATTGCTGCCCCTGTGATATTCATGTCTCCGTAATGGCCACAACATCATAGCTCCAAGTACTGATCCATGCTCTAAGTTAATCACCCTTATTCCTGACACTTCTTGCGTTAAAATAGACACACTTCAACCCATCATACTGGCTGCAACTTTGCCCTGTCAACTGTCTAACCTTCCTCACAGACTCTCTGCACTCGGTATCTGCTTGTTCAACAGCTACCCCATCCACTGATCCGTAGCTCTGGTTCCCATCCCCCTGCCAAACTAGTTTAAACCCTCCCGAAGAGCTCTAGCAAACCTCCCGCCCAGGATATTGGTGCCCCTCCAGTTCAGAAGCAACCCGTCCTTCTTGTACAGGTCCCACCTTCCCCAGAAGGTATCCCAATGATCTACATATCTGAATCCCTCCCTCCTGCACCAGTTCTGTAGCCACGTGTACAGCTGCTTGATGGTCGGCGCTGGCGCGTTGGGCCGAAGGACCCGTTTCTGTGCTTTAAAACTCTATGACTATGACCTTAATGGGCAAGAAAGGCTGTCGCAATCTCCTTACGTTACATGACTTAACTGGGATGCCGAGGTCATGAAAAGCAACACAAACAAGTTCTTTCTATATCCGCTACGCAATATGGCAACCACTCAAATGGTTAAGAAAATCTGAAAAGTGACAGCAATTTCTATCTGATCATCCCCAATGAAATGGCAAATGTATTTTTAAAATTAATCAATATTACACAAAGCAATGCAAAGTTTTCTTTTTAAAGTACAGAACAGAAGTTAACACAACCAATAAGGTAGGAAACATATGAACCCCATTTACAGCAAACTCAGGTCAACCCCCAATTCCACATGAAGATAACGGATGCCACTTACCTCCAAATTCACCTTTTCCTATTGTTTGTAACAATTTGAGCTCTCTCATACTTAGTGCCCACCCACCTACAAAACAAAAGTAATATTTACGTTGAAGGGAAAGGAGATAAGAAACTGCCAAAAACCATAGGTAGCTTGCCACTGATGAAATGTACTTTTTGAAGACTTTCAATGCATCTACATCTTTGAAGTCAACAGTCCAAATCAGGAGAACAAGTACTGACACACACTCTTATGCTAAAGACCATACCTTTGAACACGGTTGAACGCAAAAAAATTGTATTTTGAAAGCGGGAGGGCGCAAGAGAGACTGGAAAAAAAAATCAGTTTCTTAGTTTTCAATTTTTCCACTCACTTCTCGAGAATTCATCCTGTGCAGCTACTGTCCCTTCCATAAGTTTGGGAGTGATGAGACGTGTACACAATCCATCAGCATCTGTGGTGTAATGCTAAACATGGAAGGAAACAAATAAATGGAATTTACAGTATGTAAAGACATTTATCACTGCTCCGACACAATTATAAGTGCGCTGGTCTCCTCTGGCTACGTCTCTCCTGCAGCTAATCTGCTCCCGGGCTACACATCTCCTTAACTAGCTGATACAAATCATGCAGCAACCACCCCGTGACTACTTCCTGCAATTTTCACTCCCTTGTGGGGTAGTAGCTGCCCTTTGCTTGTCAACTCCCCACAAAACTTGCTTCAGTTTAGAAATTCAGCTGCTAGAGCAATGAAGCCAGTTCTCTCCCAGTCACCTACCACCACTAGCAGCCCCCTGCCCTGCAGCATCACCAACAATCCTAGGATTTAGACTAATGCTACACAAACCCCCTCCCTTTACAAAAATGTTTGTTTCCAAATAAGAAAAAGATGCGTAAAAATTGTAGTTAGTGGTACCAGCAGTAAATGCCATTACCACCCAAGCAGAGGATTGATTTGCAATTCAAAAATACTGCAATTGCCTTTAGCCAACAGTATAAAGCTTCATTTGAAAAAAATGACAGCAGTCCTAACAATCCCTGCTCCACTTCCAGGTTGTTTACATCCAGAGAATGACTGAACTCAAGTTAGCTGAAATAACGTTAAAAACACACAATAGTAGACAGTGCCTATTAAACCAAGAATGATGCATTCAAAATGAATTACTGCACTTAAAAACTCAGAACATACCAGTATCTTATGCAATCAAGCTAAATGCATGATTGCAAAGTATAAAACTGATTTTATAGAACTAGAGTTTGGCAGCAGCAGCCAGGGGAGGTAATCATGCATCATTACTGCTGTTTGAAGACGACAGTATTGCCATTCAATTTCTAAAGACTGACTATCCAGTTGGCTTTTAAACCATTAGATAACTTGCCAGCAATTAAAACCCAATATGCAAGAACTCAGTGCATGTGTCAAGGATTTAGAGAGCCTGACCTTCTCCACTCCTTGCCAATGCAAGCATGAAGTAGAACCCTGCTGCACCACATCAAAAATGCAATTGAGCAGTTTCAAAAAAAAAAAGAGAAATGGAAGTAAAGCACTGTGGTTCATTATGCAAGGCACCACCAGGGTTGGAAAGAATTAAAAATAAGCGGGTGCAAGGCAAGTATCGTCTTAAGGTCTTGTGAAAAGATTTCAGCAAAAGCCACAAGACTTTTATGACTTGGGACTCAGTCAGAGGTGGTGCACTACTGCTCCCAGAGGCATCGTTTCCCACATGGGTGGCCTGAGCACACTGCAGCTGCATATTCAGAACAACCAGCAGCCTAACCATACTGAACAGCAAATTAGATTTCCCCACAAAAGAAACATGAAATAATTGGCGCTTTGTTTAAAGGTTATGCGCAATTAAAAGATTCACTTTACTCAGATCATTTACTAATTTATCCAGATTATTCATATGCAGGAAACTAACACAAATACATTTTTCAAGACTATTTTAATCCCTTTGGACCACATTAAATGAGAGACAACTAACTTCTCCTCTACTTATCTCTATTTGAATTTACTGTCCCTCCCCAGGGATGCCATGAACATTTATTAGTGGATTCAGATTTTGTACATACTATTCCTGTAATGCACTTGTTAGTTCCACACTGAGCAATATTTTACCAGATGCTGTGATGTGTACCTGTTTTGCCGTTTAATTACATAAAAGGGTATCAAGCTTAAGAATTAAACGAGTTAATTTAGTTTTAGCAGAAGTTGCAACTTAAACCACGTTAAACTTACACAATAAAAGTTTCCACTTTAAATGTCAAAAGGAAACAAATAGTTTGATGAAAGTAAAAGCAAGACTTGCATTTATAACGCATCATTTTTTGAAAACCATTAAACCTTTTGATGTTATGGAGATAGAGAGACAGCCGAATGCACTGATGGAGATTAGCAAGAACCTCAGTGTAACTGATACTTCACTCATTTGTGTTTAACATTCATAAAACCAATTTTAAGAAGTAATGATTAAGTATAAATCATTTGGACTATTCATAAGCATCCACTGAGTGTCAGAGGAGAAAACCAAAAATCATGAATGAGTTGAATGAAAAAGTAACATTTAAAATTCAAAACATTATTCAAGGTACTTGTTGAGTTTAAACAATCATTCTAAGGATATTTAATGTGCTAGCTGCTCTTATGCCACCTGCATTCAATTTACACAAGGAGTCAGTATTAATACTGCACAAGTTAACATTCGTAAAGCATCTGAACCTGATTTACCTTTTGTTACTTTTTGTTTAATGCCCATTCCCTAATTACATCCACCAAATATCTCAAATTGGATTGAGGTGCAGTTAATATCCATCAATTTCTATACTTCCTCATTATACATTCGAGTGCTTTGTTTTCAGTAGTAGAGTAAATCAGTACTACTGGACTGAGGATTCTGAAATGGATACCCAACATGAGTTTTAATAAAAAGTACATTTTCAAACTGAAAATAAACGAGATTGCACCCCCACCTTTCTCCATCATTTTTAAATCCTAATGTTAGGCCTCTCTGCAAGTCAACTGTTCATGCAAATGCATAAAATCTATTTCCAGACACCCGGCAATCTGACCTTGGAACTGGTCAGTAGATATTCAAGGATAGGCAGAGGGAATTCCTCTTGGATTTTCCCTTTCATCACAAGTGCCATACACTTGCATCTCCCCTCATGATGTTTCTGAGATGCAGGACACTAGATAAGGCACTACATTTCTCAAGGCACACAGCAACACATTAAAAAAGGGGCATTAACCTTCCCTCTCCAGACATGAACGATGTCGAGCCAATTTTTTTTTTTGGGGGGGGGGGGGGGGGGGGGCGATGGTGGGCAGCCATCAGCAGTGGATTGATTATACTCTATTAGATTGTCTTCCCCTCCCACTGGCAAAATGCCTGATTGTCTGCTCAATACCACCCCAATGCAATGGAATGGAGATCAGAGACTCAGCAGCATGCAAGTCCGAAACAGCATCTACCAATCTGGATTAAGGAAGGTCATAACGGTCCTCACCCCACACAATATATTAAGCAAAGATTGAGAGGTGAAGTCCACAAGTACAGGTTTTTACATAGTATTAACAGCATATCTCTGGGGCAAAACCTTGGAACTACCTACCTACCAGCACTGTGAGTGTGCCTACATCACAAAGACTGAAGCATTTCAAGGCAGCAGCTCATCAACACCTCGAGGGCAATCAGGGACAAGCAATAAATGTTGGCCTTGCCAGTGATGCCCACATTCTATGAACAAACAAAAAACACACTGGCCTTTTGTTCTGCATTGCATTTCAAAATAGCCTTGGATCAACATGATGCTTTCAAAAATTACTGTATTCCAATAAACTTTCAAACTGCATTCCTTCATCTAACAAACCAAACTGGGGCAGAACACAGCTATCTCACTTTCACTGTACAAAAACAAACCTCATCACGATTTCTTCGCATTCTACCTCATGAGCCTGCTTATTCCTGCCGGTCTAATTTTTCTTTACCTTCTCCACCATGGCTTATGGGTCACATACATTTCACTTTATTTCTGATTTATTGCATAAGCAATCCTTTGGCCCTCTTCCCCACCTCCCGATCTTGACTATTATTTACTAAGTCTGTGTTTGTGAATTGGTAGCCCTGACTTCATGAGAGAAATTGAAAAAGTCAAAACGTGAACTTGCACATACAATTCAAAATTGATATCCCTGCAGCTATTAGCTTGGACAGAAAATCTTGCTTGCGATCTGCAATATTATTTATGAAGTATAGCTCTTCAAAACGGCCCCTTTCCAGGGAGACAATTGATAAAACTAATAATTATGGCTCAGACGTTAAATCGCTATAGTCAGTAATGCATTACCTACATGGGAGATCAAAGGGTAAAATTCTTGGAACCTTCTCGGTGCCTGCACACTTGCAAAAGGCTGGGATTGAGCTAAACATAGGATGTACCACAAGCACACAGTCATGTATACCAAAGCTAAATTATTTGAAGGAGGGAAAGAAAAGATACGGGAAGTTACCTTGGTCATATCAATTTTGCACATTGTGAAAGCAGACTTATTAATCTTACTGATATTTTCAGAGGATGGAAGAGGAGACATGGCATGTGCCATGTAGGTCTCAATATCAAGAAACCAGTTACACCCGTTTTTCAACCACTCCTTGTTGACATCAGCAAATGCCACTAACCCATGCACAGAATGTTAAAAAGAATTATTTTGGATGTATAAAGGACTGAACAGACTAAAGTGCGGGTCCCTTCCAGTTGCTGCCTTACATGTTCAACTATTTCTATGTCAGAGATCAATGAGCTTTAATTATAACTACAGCTTTAAGTTAACAAAATCATGGAAAGTTAAATTTTATATTTTTAGCAAACCACCAATACATCTGCTTAGGTGCATCAAATGAATAAAAGTTCCGAGTCTCTGTGCATAGACGAGAACTATGAGTAAAAGATCATCTTTTATACAAAGGTTGAATTATAGTTGGTGCTTTAAGAGGAAGGCATCCTTTGCTTCTTGAACAATCAGCTCTGAAAATTGTTGTCATGTCACTGGTCAAATTGCAATTTTGTCGCAGTGGAGAGGTAACAAAGCAGTAGGGCAGAACACATCACTTGGGGTGTAGAGTGAGTGAGTCACTTAAAGACAAAACTTCCTGTCCGCATTTGAACTGGTTCCTGGTTCAGTTTCAAATACAACATCTGGAATCCATATTAGAACCAAGCTACCACTACTTTCAAGAGACATACATGGAAGTATTTCTCAATCTCCCATGGCACCTGTGCATTGGTAGTCAAGGTGTCACTTCAGGTCAAGCAGGGTTAGAGGACAGAGATAACAGGAGCAGCGTGTGCAAATGTAATTCAGTCACCACTGTAAAGTTGTGGACTTGCCTTATTTTTGTATTATTCCTTGATCTATTAAAATTAAAACAGCAAAACTCAAAACAGTAGAGTTAACTGGAGCTTTGGAGTTTGCACAAGAGGCTGAACGGCTAGATGATGTAAAACTGAGGTGCTGTTGTGACAATACTGGTAGTGGAGTATAATTGTACTCTGAAAAGTTTACATGGGGAGTTTCTATTGTGAATTTGCATCTCAACATTTGCAACACAAATTCTCGACTTCACAAAGTGTAACAAAAATGTGACAACAGGACTAACATTTTGTCAGCAGGGAGTGAGTGCAAAGGCAACATTTCTTGTATTATAGACATACGCAGAACTGGATGAAAACTGCGTCATTGCAATCCCAAACTGTTAGCATCTTGATTCTATCATTCTACCAGTGGTTTAAAAACTTACCAAAAGGTGAAATTTAAAGCTTTGTTCTCGGGTAAATGCCAGAAACATTCTCTCAACAAGAAATACTAAATTGATCACATTTTTAAAAACATGTGTCAACATTTAGCTTAAAAAGCCACAGTTTGAAAAGGAACTGAAGTTACAAAAAGCCCACTAATTTCCTTAAAAGCATTAGGCATGTTGTTAGGTTATAAATAATCCAACAAACGAAAGCGATTAAAGCAATCTGAACAGCCAAAGACGATATAAACTCAATTCTCAATTTAGCCACCACTTCGACCACCAGTACACCTACATATTTTGCTCTGATGCCTAAAAGTCAGCAAGTTGCCATTGGCCTCGTAACAGTAACCTACAAACCATCAAATGTTACTTGCCACAAAGACAATTCATTACTGCAGTTTAATTTATTGGAGCCCTGCGCTCCTGAAGCGTTACAACATTGCAGTCTGTAGACAATGGACACATAGGGCTGGCCGTTAAGAGCCTGCCACTGATCTCGGCGGCAAATCAAAAAATGACAGCCTGCACATGCGGGCCGTACGCCGAAGAGCCGACATGATCTCAAGAGCTGGGGTGACCCGCCCCCCTCAATCTCATGAAGGCTCCGGCTGTCCATCCCCAGCAATGACGTCAGCTGCCTGTGTGCAGGCACTGGCATCTTTTTAAAGAGCAGCCAGCCAAGCCGAAATATTCAAATTTTTAAAGAAATATCCACCCCCCCCACCCCCCCCCCAAATTAAATGAATAGATTTCTTATGCCCCTTTCCCATCCCGCCAATAACAATCACCATAACTAATTGCACTTCCCGTACCCCCTAATACATTTGGCTTGCCCACCATCACCCTGCACCCCCTGCAGACTGCACAAAGTTTCAACTTCAAACCTTCCCACCAGCCCCTACACCCATTACGTATATTTGAGCACACTGCACGCCCACCCCCCCAACCCCACCAATACTGAAAGTCTTACCTCCTCCCCACCAGCGTCACACAGCCTTTCCCCAGATGGGGAATGGAAGGCACAGGAGCGCCGGCCGCCGCGCTCTCAAGATTGCAGGTGAGTGCATTGTAATTTATTCACTCACTTGATTAACATATGCTAAGTAGTTTTCCATCGCCCAGCGGCGGGAGGCTGCCACGGAGCCTTGCCATCACCGGGAGGAGCGGACTGGGCCCTGCTGCTGTCGAGGTCTGTGGCAGGCCTCATCCGGAGCATATTCAGGGCCCCCCACCCCAAATCCACAGATCATGCGTCAAAGGCTTGTTAAAATCCAGCCCAGACAGACTAATTTGGACATGAACTGAAGCATAACTAGCTTGAATCGCAGATGCTATATTGGCATTTTCTGTATAACTGATGTTTTTAAAGCTGTTTTATTTTATTAATAGAGATACAGCACTGAAACAGGCCCTTAGGCCCACCGAGTCTGTGTCGACCAACAACCACCCATTTATACTAACCCTACAGTAATCCCATATTCCCTACCACCTACCTACACGAGGGGCAATTTACAATGGCCAATTTACCTATCACCTGCAAGTCTTTGGCTGTGAGAGGAAACCGGAGCACCCGGCGAAATCCCACGCAGTCACAGGGAGAACTTGCAAACTCCGCACAGGCAGTACCCAGAATCGAACCCGGGTCCCTGGAGCTGTGAGACTGCGGTGCTAACCAATGCGCCACTGTTGCTTGTTTTGCCCATGCACTTCAGACCCAGTTCCTGCAATAGAGCACCAGTATGCAAAGATTTACCCTACAGTACAATCTCCTAAATTTGCTACTTTTGAACGTTGCCTTAGCTTTTAGATAGATGTTGGCAAAACAATCTGAAGAGTTCAACTCTGAACTCAGTGAACATCTCAGCAAAAAAACTAACTTTTTATATAAAAAAAAACTTCCATTCAACTAGAGTTACACCAAGAAAAATATTCTTACTATTGCCTCCAATTAGACCAACACCACCCTGACTTAGCCATGTATATTCACATTACCTGTTCTGTATTAATGAAACTATACCATTTGTAGGCCCATATGTGATTCAATTCACAGAATAGGAATAATTCATCTTATAAATACAACTGAAACTAAATAGTGATCATAAGAGCTAGGTAAATGCAGAAAATGAAAGCCTGTGAAGTTGCTCCAAAAATGTAAGTATCCCAGATCCTGGAAATCTGAAACAGAAAATGCAGGAAACACTGAAGTCTGACAGCATCTGCATGGGAAGAAAAAGTTTACATTTCAATCGTCCTTTAGCAGACCAGTTCTGACACAGGTCTCTGCCAGAAACCAATATTCTGCCTTCCTCTGAAGCTTCTAACTAGTTAAAACTGTGAACATTTTAAGCCATATTTCATGCTTCAGTACTAGCAATTCTATTACAATTGGAAGCTGCACCAGAGTAAGGTTCTAAAAGCACATTTCAAGTTATCAGTACTACAAATCATTGAAGAACTTCCTTTTACTGTACCCATCTTCCTGAATATCTGGCTATTTTTACTTATTGCTAACAATTGTACTTTCCATTGCAAAAACTGGTGAAAACAGGCACAAGCAGAGTTTGAGATACAGAACTTTGACAGCTAAATCACACACCCTGATTTGCCTGTAAAGTGACATATTTGAAATTTTCAGTGGCCAAGCAGCGATAAACATATCCAATACTGAAATAACTATATAGCATTGCTAAAAAGTCAAAACTATCACAAATGTCTGCTAAGATAGCAGCTTACAATGCCCAGCATCATTTCAAAACTTAAAACACTTCCTCCATCAACAGACTGCTCAATGGAATTCTCTATAAATTCCAGGGAAAAATCCTTGCTTACATGATTTTGGATAGGGGGAAATGAAAGAGGGGGAGCAATGGCGGGTGGAGAGGAATGAGAAATGAGCAAAGGTATACTTCTGCATAGCCAATTACCGGGTAAGTGACACTAGGAGGTTGGGAGCAGATTTGCTGGGTGCCCCCTCAGGCCGGGTATAATACTCCTTCTGCCACTTCCTCAATAAAGAGGAATGGGGAAATATTTTACTTAACAGAATGACAACTTTTTTCTGAAGATGTCTCGAGTTTCACTTATAAAGAATGCTCTGATCTACAGAAAGCATTTGCCATCCTATTCAGCCCAAGAACTGAACTGCCTAGTTCCAAGTCAGAGTCTGCAATTGGTCAGAGTATTTTCTTTTACTTAAAAGACTTAATTTAATTGGTTCTGTTAAAATATTTTAAAGTCAATCAGACTTTTTTTAAAAAAAATAGCCAATTACTTGTTCGAGAGTCAGATATGATCATGAGCTCCACTCAACACAGAGCTCCTGGCTCTACAAGCAGTATGGAGTATCCCGTCGTGTAAGACAGAAGCCAGTGCGTTTGAAAATCAAATGCGAGTTAGCAGCCGATTCTTAACTACAAATCCAAAACTCCTTCTGTTCAGAATGAGTAAAATAGCTTTCAGAACCGGTTAAATGAAAAAGGTGTGGCACTATCTTCAATCCAGTGACAAGACTGTTTAGGTTATACAGGCATTTACAATTCATTACTTCTCCCATTGAATCATGAGCGGAATTTTGAATAGGTTGGGTAACTTTTCCATAAAGCACCTACATCCAACAAACCATCATTATTTTTAAAAACATTTAAATTTACTATAGTTTTGAGGGATTATTGGCTGCTTTGCACCCCATCACAACTGACAAACTTCAGTCAATAGTGCACGAAATTAACACTGATTCCTCCATCAAAAATTGGTGAGAAACTATGAAGCAACTTAACAGAACAGAGACTTTGGGCCAGTACTGTATGCAACACTGCTCACAGCTGCCATGACTCAGTCTGAGAAACGCAACTGGTGCCCTTCAGTGATGTTGCTCAATGCACAGGGTTCCAAGTTTATCTAAAGCTATATCTATATATGAATCCATTCTGGGGGGCTCACTTACTGATGATAGTTGAAAAAGAATTCTTTTTCAACTATACATAAGGGCTCATCCTGAACCACACTATAGTTTTTGCGACTGCAGGCAGCTGCAGTGAAAATGCAATCTCATTTTCCCTAACCTGTTCAACCTCTTTGTAAAAATGAATCAAGGCCAGTGCATAAAGGAACTAGGAGTTAAAAGCCCAAAGAAATTTTCATCAGTCACACCAATCCGCTTGCCGTCTTAAATTGAACCATTAGGGCAATGTTTAGTAAAGGCACACACAGCAGCCCCTAATAGTTAACTTACAGCTTTGTGCAGAAGCTGCCAACATGCTGAGCCAGAACATAACCATAGCAAGAAAATTTAATGCTGGATGACTAGTAACTGGTTTACCTGAAACGTTGTTTCTACAGGAAGCAAATGATAGAATGAAAGCATTTACAAGTCCAAACTCTATTTAGAAGCCTAAAGCTCTGGGAAAATGAAAAAAGTTGTGCTTCCTTTCAGCGGAAAAAGTACATGGCGATTTTATTTTCGCCACTAATACTTACTTAAAAATGAAACTTAAGACAGTTTAAATAAAAAGTGACGCATGCAGTATCATGCTGGCACTATGTGCCAAACAAAATGAACTGGAATGGTAAAAATAGGAAGTTCACTATCCACGCATGGCGAATTTGTAAAGTGACAGTAAAGTGTAAAGGGTTTTAAAATCTCTCAACATGCAGTTTTCACAGAAGTTAAGATTGAAAGCGTAAAATAGAGTCAATTAAAATCATCTGCCTTTCCACAAGCCTGCCAATATAAACACTGCTAGATGTTAAAATTAATTTATTGCCAAAACCACTCATATGGCCATTGATTTGCAGTCAATAAGTTAGGTAAATGTCCCTGAATAATATTACTCAAGCCAGAACATCGCACCTTGGTGAGGTATAGGCATGGTCTTAGTACAGATATAGAAACATGGAAAATAGGAGAAAGCCATTCGGCCCTGCTCCGCCATTCATTATCATGGCTGATCATCCAACTCAGTAGCCTGTTCCAGCTTTTGCCCCATACCCTTCGATCCCTTTAGACCCAAGAGCTATATCTAACTCCTTCTTGAAAACATACAATGCTTTGGCCTCAACTGCTTTCTGTGGTAGAGAATTCCACAGGCTCACCACTCACTGGGTGAAGAAATTTCTCCTCATCTCAGTCCTGAAATGTTTACCCCATATTCTTAGACTCCCCCACCATCGGGAACATCCTTCCTGCATCTACCCTGTCAAGTCCTGTTAGAATTTTATAGGTTTCTATGAGATTCCCCCCTCACTCTTCTGAACTCCAGCGAATATAATCCTAACCAACTCAACCTCTCCTCATACGTCAGTCCCGCCATCACAGAAATCAGTCTGGTAAACCTTCGCTGCACTCCCTTTACAGCAAGAACATCCCTCCTCAGATAAGGAGACCAAAACTGCACACAATATTCCAGGTGTGGCCTCACCAAGGCCCTGTATAATTGCAGCAAGACATCCATGCTTCTGTACTCTAATCCTCTCGCTATGAAGGCCATGTGCCTTTTTTACCGCCTGTTGCGCCTGCATGCTTACCTTCAGCGACTGGTGTACAAGAACACCCAGGTCTCGCTGCATAGTCCCCTCTCAGTTTATAGCCGTTCAGATAATAATCTGCCTTCATGTTTTTGCTACCCAAGTGGATAACCTCAAATTTCTCCACATTATACTGCATCTGCCATGCATTAGCCCACTCACTCAACTTGTCCAAATCACCCTGAAGCCTCCCTGCATCCTCCTCACAACTCACCCGCTCACCCAGTTTTGTGTCACCTGCAAATTTGGAGATATTACATTTAGTTCCCTCATCAAAATCATTAATGTATATTATGAATACCTGGGGTCCCAGCACCGATACCTGTGGTACCCCACTAGTCACTGCCTGCCATTCGGAACAAGACCCATTTATTCGTACTCTTTGCTTCCTGTCCGCCAACCAATTTTCTATCCATCGCAATACACTACCCCCAATCCCATGTGCTTTAATTTTACATGCTAATCTCTTATGCGGGACTTTGTCAAAAGCTTTCTGAAAGTCCAAATAAACCACATCCACTGGCTCCCCCTCATCAAATCTACTAGTTACATCCTCGAAGAATTCTGGTAGATTTGTCAAGCATGATGTCCTTTTCGTAAATCCATGCTGACTCTGCCTGATTCTACCACTGTTCTCCAAGTGCTCTGCTATAAAATCTTTGATAATGGACTCTAGAATTTTCCCCACTACCGACGTCAGGCTGACTGGGCTATAATTCTCTGCTTTCTCTCTAACTCCCTTTTTAAATAGTGGGGTTACATTAGCGACCCTCCAATCTGTAGGAACAGTTCCAGAGTCTATAGAATCTTGGAAGATGAACACCAACATATCCACTATTTCTAGGACCACTTCCTTAAGTACTCTGGGATGCAGACCATCAGGCCCTGGGGATTTATCGGCCTTCAATCCCATCAATTTTCCCAACATCATTTCTTTACTAATACTGATTTCTTTCAGTTCCTCTTTCTCACTAAGCCTAGAGTTCCCCAACATTCCTGGTATGATATTTGTGTCCTCCTTTGTGAAGACAGAACCAAAGTATGCATTTAGTTGGTCAGTCATTTCTTTATTCCCCATAATAAACTCCCCTGTTTCTGACTGTACAATCTTTTTTCACCAATCTTTTTCTCTTCACATACCTATAGAAACTTTTTACAGTCAGATAAACCTTTTCAATTTTGTATTATAGGCTTTCAAAAGGCAGTACCCTAGAGATGCTCGCATGGTCACTCCAAAAAAGGCAGGTTAGCCTGATCCATCTTGAACCAAGATGTTAAGTGCAGGCTCGGAGCTGTACTGCAACTTGTATAATTCTCCAGCTAAAACAGGCAACTCCTGCATCAAAAACGATCTGGGAGGTGTGGGGAATAGCTCAGTTTCTATCGGCCTCTTCTTTTGTTTGGGAGAGGAAGATGATGCTGATTTCTTTCATAGATGATCTTATGACAATTCTGGGTATGAGGAAACAGAAGACAGCCTTAAAATAGACCTCCTCTTTCAGCAGAACAGGCCTTCAAGAGCTTAATTTCAAAGAGCCTGGCTCCTGTAAGAGAATCTCAGTTATCTTCATCCTACATAGATCAGTTAGGTTTTTTTATTTATTCCTTCTTGGGATGTGATTATCACTGGAAAAGCCAGGATTCATTGCACATCCCTAATCGCCCTCAACTAGGTGGTGCTGAGCTGACTTCATGAACCACTGCTGTCCATATGGTGAAGGTACACCCATAATGCTTTAAGGAGGCAGTTCCAGGATTTTGACGCAGCTAGTTTACTTGAATGCCATAGCACCGAAGGCAGGAGGGCCAGGAGTCATGGTTGGCCCCAACCCTGGCGTTGAAGTCCCCCAGCAGGAGCATACGTTCGGTATTAGGAATGCTACTAAAGATATTATGGAGTTCCTCGCAGAACTGGTCTTTAACTTCAGGTGGGGAGCAGAGTGTTGGAGCATAGATGCTGAGTGGGTATACTGGACCAGAGGCGGTGAGCAGTCGGATGGACAGTATGCGTTCCGAGCCATTTGAAGGCTCCATCATGCTGAACAAGAGGTTTCTGATGGCAAAGCACACTCCATGCTGTCTTGGTTCTTCAGGATCCCTACCCTGCCATCAGAAGGTGTAGTCTTGCTCTCTTAGAGATCCGCTCGCAGGGAGGCGTGTCTCCTGAAGTGCTGCAATGTCCACATTGAGTCTACTGAGCTTGTTGTTAATGATGGCTGTCTTCTGAGAGTCGTTGATTTGTGTAAGGTCTTCTGACAGGCCAGGACATAGTTCTGATGTTCCAACTTGCAAAACGAAGGGCTGGTACCTTCATTCCTTGTTTTGTCGTGCTGTTTGGTGCGGTGTTTACTTTACAGTCCACTTGTCGGGCAATGACCCTGAGCTCCAAGCACCTATTGAAGCAGGTGGACTGTGGCGGGACAGAACCTTTTTGACCGGGGGCTGCCCTGTTTGAGGCGGACAGTAGCTGCCCAGTGAGATGCGATGACGTCTCCCACTAACAAAGGCAACCCGTGGCGCCCAATCTCTCCGCCAACTGAGCTGGACTTATAACCCATAACTGCTGCCTTCCATGTTGTTTTGGTCACTGAGACGACTATGAAGCGACCTCTCCATGGCACATGCCTGGGCGGAATGTATGGTGGTTGTGAGTTGCCCAAGCATCAAAGCCCCCCTCTCGGCCTTTCTAGTGGGGTCCAAAGGAGTGCAGAGCATGACGTTTGGCACCCGTATGGCTGCAGGAACTGCCGGAAACATGCCAAAGGTGACACATGACCGCCTTGGGATTTGGCTCCGGATTTTCTGTTCGGGTTTACTCCCTTAGCCTTGGTCTCTCCCGAGATGCCCACAAGGCAGTGTTGGGGCTGACCATGACTCATGGCCCTCCTGCCTTGAGCACTACGGCATTGGAAGGATGAATGAGAATGGACAGAGACTGCTGGAGTTGTGTACCTATCACAACCTCTGCATCACCAACTCGTTCTTTCATACTAAACCCTGGCACCAGGTTTCATGGAGGCACCCAAGATCACGTTGTTGGCACCAGCTGGACCTCATCGTCACAAGGCGAGCCTCTATAAACAGTGTCCAAATTACACGCAGCTTCCACAGTGCGGACTATGACACCGACCACTCCCTGGTGTGCAAAGTTAGACTCAAACCAAAGAAGCTGCATCACTCCAAGCAGAAGGGCTGCCCGCGCATCAACACTAACAGAATTTCTCATCCACAGCTGTTACATAAGTTTCTAAATTCACTTGAAAAAGCCCTTCAAAACGCTCCTGCAGGGGATGCAGAGACCAAGTAGGCCCACATCAGAGACGCCAACTATGAGTTAACAATGACCACCTTTGGTAAACATGAGAAGCAGAATGCAGACTGGTTTCAACCTCACTTTGAAGAGCTGGAACCTGTCATAGCCACTAAGTGCATTGCACTGTTGAACTACAAGAAAGCCCCCAGCGAGTTAACATCCATAGCACTTAAAGTAGCCAGAAGCACTGCACAAAGAACAGCCAGGCGCTGTGCAAATGACTACAGGCAACACCTATGCAGTTGTATCCAGCCGGCCTCCGACACCAGAAACATCAGAGGAATGTATGATGGCATTGAGAGCGCTTTTGGGCCAACCAACAAGATGATCGCCCCCCTCAAGTCTAAATCTGGGGACACGATCACTGACCAACGCAAGCAAATAGACCGCTGGGTGGAGCACTACCTAGAACTGTACTCCAGGGAAAATGTTGTCACTGATACCGCCCTCAATGTAGCCCAGCCTCTGCCAGTCATGGATGAGCTGGACAAACAGCCAACAAAATTGGAACTTAGTGATGCCATTGATTCTCTAGCCAGTGGAAAAGCCCCTGGAAAGGATGGCATTACCCCTGAAATAATCAAGAATGCCAAGCCTGCTATACTCTCAGCACTCCATGAACTGCTTTGCCTTTGCTGGGATGAGGGAGCAGTACCACAGGACATGAGTGATGCTAATATCTCCACCCTCTATAAGAACAAGGGTAACCGCGGTGACTGCAACAACTACCGTGGAAACTCCCTGCTCAGCATAGCAGGGAAAGTCTTCGCTCGAGTCGTTTTAAACAGACTCCGGAAGCTGGCTGAGCGTGTCTACCCTGAGGCACAGTGCGGCTTTCGAGCAGAGGGATCCACCATTGACATGCTGTTCTCCCTTCGCCAGCTACAGGAAAAATGCCAAGAACAACAGATGCCCCTATGTTGCTTTCATAGATCTCACCAAAGCCTTTGACCTCATCAGCAGACGTGGTCTCTTCAGACTACTAGCAAAGATCGGATGCTCACCAAAGCTACTAAGTATCACCTCATTCCAAGACAATACGAAAGGCACAATTCAGCATAGCGGTGCCTCATCAGACCCCTTTCCTATCCTAAGTGGCGTGAAACAGAGCTGTGTTCTCGCACCTAAATGTTTGAGATCTTCTTCTCACTGCTGCTCTCACATGCGCTCAAGACTTCAGAAGAAGGAATTTTCCTCCACGTAAGTTCAGATGGCAGGTTGTTCAACCTTGCCCATCTTAGAGCGAAGACCAAAGTATGCAAGGTCCTCATCAGGGAACTAGGTCCTCATCAGGGAACTCCTCTTTGCTGACAATGCTGCATTAACATCCCACACTGAAGAGTGTCTGCAGAGACTCACCAACAGGATTGCAGCTGCCTGCAACGAATTTGGCCTAAGCATCATCCTCAAGAAAACGAACATCATGGGACAGGACATCAGAAATGCTCCATCCATCAATATAGGCGACCACGCTCTGGAAGTGGTTCAAGAGTTCACCTACCTAGGCTCAACTATCACCAGTAACCAGTCTCTCGAAGCAGAAGTCAACAAGCGCATAGGAAAGGCGTCTGCTGCTATGTCCAGACTGGCCAAGAGGGCATGGGAAAATGCCGCACTGACACAGAACACAAAAGTCTGAGTCGATCAATCCTGCATCCTCAGTACCTTGCACTACGGCAGCGAGGTCTGGATCACGTATGTCAGCCAAGAGCGACGTCACAACTCATTCCATCTTCGCTGCCTCCGGAGAATCCTTGACATCAGGTGGCAGGACCGTATCTCCAACGCAGAAGTCCTCGAGGCAGCCGACACCCCCAGCATATACACCCTACTGAGTCAGCAGCACTTGAGATGGCTTGGCCATGTGAGCCGCATGGAAGATGGCAGGATCCCCAAGGACGCATTGTACAGCGAGCTTGTCACTGGTATAAAGACCCACCGGCCGTCCATGTCTCCGCTTTAAAGACATCTGCAAACGCGACATGAAGTCCTGTGACACTGACCACAAGTCGTGGGAGTCAGTTGCCAGTGATCGCCAGAGCTGGCAGACAGCCATAAAGGCGGGGCTAAAGAGTGGCGAGTCTAAGAAACTTAGCAGTTGGCAGGAAAAAAGACAGAAGCACAAGGGGAGAGCCAACAGTGTAACAGCCCCGACAACCAATTTTATCTGCAGCGCCTGTGGAAGAGTCTATCACTCTAGAATTGGCCTTTATAGCCACTCCAGGCGCTACTTCAGAAACCACTGACCACCTCTAGGCGCTTACCCATTGTCTCTCGAGACAAGGAGGCCAAGGAAGTAGTTTACTTGAATAGAATGAACCAACTGGGGCTTCACACAAACAAAATTAACAGACACTAAATTTAAAAAATGCCACACTTGCCATTTCAAATCCATGCAGCTGGAAAAACTTTCTACTTTAGATACATATACAAACATCTTTAGATAATGTTTCGACTCAAAGCACATTCAAATCTGTAAGTAGTCAATTCTCGGCAGATTGGAAGCAAATTGGTTAAGAATAGAGAATTTGCTAGGCCAACAACCTGTAACACAGCGGGTCCAAAACTACTTGTTTACGTTCAGAACAGATTTCAATACTTGAACACAATTTTCCTAACTATTTTGATTACATGCTAGAAAAACCCTCTGCATTACCTCTGCTCTTATAATTCTAGTTCATCATACTCAAGTTTTGATTATATATTCATTCTGACAGTGGATACTACAGGCATATTTCAATACTCAAATACTGGATTGATGCTAAAATTATGTCATTTTAAAGCAGACTGGGCCTGCAAAGCATGGAGCTTAAAATAAACTAAACACAAAAATTTGTTAAAAATCAACCTAACCTCTACCAATTGCATCAAGTTGTCAAAGTAGGCTTCCTCGTCGATGCTGAGTTTGCTGGAGGAGTAAATGATTCTGTAATGTTCCACCTTCCCGCTACAGCTCACACACAGTGTGTAGTCCCCAGGGTAGTTGGTACTTTCTCGTACCAAATATAATCCATCTTCAGGAGGAATCAGTAGCCGCTCTGCTTGCTCACGAGTGATTTTTCCATGAAACCAGCTGCAACAGATAAGTAACGTAAATGGAAAGGCAATATTAGAATAGGGCAGAGATTTGTAACCAAATATTCTCCATAACATACTATTTGGGATGAAAACAGCATCATCCTTGCATGATTTTATCTTCGAGAGCTGAACGCAGTCACCAAGTTATTTCTGTTCATTGCAGCCTTTCAAATAACCCCTTTTCTTTTGCTCACTCCACACCATCCCTGCGTGTGACTTGTTACAACACTTCAATGCACAATATTTAAGGTGGCTCCTTAAATCTGGAAGTGGACAATCCATAACTATTCTATTTATTTTTCCTTACACAAGGTAGTTACCAATTTATAAATTTCTGTAATTTAAATAGATTTGATTTTGTTAGGCTCATTTGCTGTTGTCCTGTTTTTGCAAGCAGTAAAAATACGGGATGACTGAATTTTTTTTTTTTTTAGGAAACAAGTAACCTTTGCTATAGTTTTTCAGTATGTTTCAAGACAGTCAAGCCACAAAAATGCATAACATAATATTCTATGTAATATATAGATTTACCAAAGAATGCGCTTCTTTTCGAATTAAATTTTTAAAAATGAATTGGACTAAGGAGCTGAGCCCAAATGCAGAAAGAGTAAGCAGGGGCCTAAGCACTGCAGAGAGGCTGGTCATTTCTCTGCAACATCCTAGTAAGTCACAGAATTCTTAGTAATTATTTTCATTGCTATCACTTAGTTAAGTACCTTGGACATTCCGTTATGTTAAGTGCACTATATAAATGCAAGTTGTCCCAGAGCAACACATTGTTTCAAAACTCTGACTATGAATATAGCAAGTTTGATTATAAATTTCTCTACTATAAAAAAATTCAAGAACTTCTAAAGTACAAAATATGCCTTTAATGCTTTCTCCGCTTTCCCCATTCGCCCCAAGCAAATACCCTACTTTCCTTCCATGTCATCCTGCTGACTGACATTGGAAATCATTACCTCGCAGATAGTTTCCCTCACTTTCAAAATCACCATCATTCCTCTCCTTTAAAATACCTTCAACTCGTCAATCATTACAAACTACCACCCCATCTCCCATTCCTCTCCAAAGCCCTTGAACAGGTTGGAACCTCCCAAATTGGTGCCCAGGTTTCCCACAACTCCCTGTTTCAATCCTTCCACAACAGCAAAACAGACCTAACCAATAAAGAGGCATCCTTTCTGATGACTGGCTGTGCTACTATTTCCTTCCTCAACCTCTGTGCAGTCGTTGACATGATTGACCATCAATCCTCCTCTATTTCCTCTCCTCCATTGTTCAGCTCAGGTGAGACTACCCTCTCTTTGTTACACTTTTTCCTAGCGAATTGGAGCAAGAGCATTGGTTCCTCTCACCACCTCTGCATCATTACTTTTGAAGTCCAAAGATTCAGTCTTGGTCCCCTACTTCATCCGCATGCTGCCCCTCAGCATCATCTGCACAGCTTCCATATATACACACACAATACCCAGATCTACCATCTAGTACCTTTCGTGATACCTCCACTAATTGCGCTGTCAGTCCTCTTTCCCAACAGAGGACTGGAGAAATGCAAATATTACACCATTCTTCAAAAAAGGGTGGAAGAATAAAACCAGCAACTATATGCCAGTTTAACCTCAATGGCAGGGGGTAAAGCTTTTAGACACGATAATGCAGGACAAAATTAACAGTCACTTGGACAAGGGTGGATTAATTAAGGATAATCAATGTTAAAGCCAAATTGAGTTTAATGAACTTGGTTGAGTTTCTGATAAGGCAACAGAGGGTTGATGAGACATTGCGGTCGATGCGGTCTACATGGAGTTCCGAAAGGAGTTTGATAAAGTGCCACATAATAGGCTCATCAGCAAAGTCAAAGCCTATGGAATAAGAGGGCCTGTGACAGCATGGATACAAAGATGGATGAGTGACAAGAAACAGAGTAGTGGTGAATGGTTGTAAGGTATACAGTGAGGTTTCCTACTAGGACCCCTACGTTTGATATTATATTGGTGACCTAGACTTGTACATACAGGACACAATTGAAAAATTTATGGATGACGCAAAATTTGAATGTATTATGAACTGTGAAGGATAGCGATAGATTTCAAGAGGACAGACAGACTGGTGGAATGGGCTGACATGCGGCAGATGAAATGTTATGCAGAGAAGTGTAAGGTGATACATTTTGGTAGGAAGAATGAGAAGAGGCAATATAATCTAAAGGGCACAATTCTAAAAGGGAGTGCAATAACTGATCTGGGGGTATATGTGTACAAATCATTGAAAATGGCACAGCAGGTTGAGAAAGTGGTTAAAAAAGCAAATGGGATCCTGGGCTTTATAGAGGCATAGAGCACCAAAAGCAAGGAAGTTATGATGAACCTTTATAAAACATATTCAGCCTCAACTAGAGTATTGCATCCAATTCTGGGCACTGCATTTTAGGAAAAATGTGAACGTTTTAGAGAGGGTGCAGAAAAGGTTCAACAAGAATGGTTCCAGGGTTTAGACACTTCAGTTCTGTAGATAGATTGGAGAAGCTGGGGTTGTCCTCCTTAGAGAAGATTGAGAGATTTAATAGTAGTGTTAAAATCAAAACTGTTGCCATTGGCAGAAGGGTCGACCAGAGGACACTGATTTAAGGTGATTGGCAAAAGAAACATGAGGAAAACTTTTTTTTTTTGAACACAGCGAGTGGTTAGGATCTGGAATGCACTGCCTGAGTGTGTGGTGGAGGCAGATTCAATTGTGACTTTCAAAAGGGAATTGGATAAGCACCTGAAGAGAAATAATTTGCTGAGCTACGGGGAAAGGGCATAGGAATGGGACTAGCAGAGTTGCTCCTGCAGAGAGCAGGCATGGACATGATGGGGCTGAATGGTTACACAGAAGGAAACCTATGATTCGATCCAGTCTTGGATGAGTCTCAATTTCCTCCAGTTAAATATTGGGAAGACAAAAGCCAACATTTTCAGCCAAACCTCATAACCTAGCCACCAGTTCTACATTACTCTCCGAACATACGAATTAGTAGCAGGAGTAGGCCACTGGGCCCCGAGCCTGCTCCGGAATTCAATAAGTTCATGCCTGAATTGATCACTACACATTCCCGCCTACCCCCGATAACCTTCCACCCCCTTGCTTAACAAGAATCTATCTACCTCTGCCTTAAAAATATTCAAAGACTCTGCTTCCACTGCCTTTTGAGGAAGAGAATTCCCAACAGTCACGACCCTCAGAGAAACAATTTCTCATCTCTGTCTTAAATGGGTGACACCTTATTATTAAACAGTGACCCCTAGTTCTAGATTCTCCCACCAGGGGAAACATCCTTTCCACAACCACCCTGTCAAGACCCCTCAGGATCTTATATGTTTCAATCAAGTCGCCTCTTACTCTTCTAAATTCCAGCAGATACAAGCCAGGCCTGTCCAACTTTTCCGTATAAGCCAGTCTGCCCATTCCAGGTATTAGTCTAGTAAACCTTCTCAGGCTGAACCAAGCTGTTAAACACCTCAGTGCCCCAAGTGACCCCATATTCTTTCCATCACAACGATCACCTAATTCCAACTCCATACCATCAACCACCTCCACTCACACCTCAGCTACTGAAATCTCTCTCACCTCTAGACTTGACTACCTCAATATTCTTCTGGCCAGCCAAGGGATGCAAGTTTACAAACTTCATAGCAACTAGAGCATCCAGCATTAACAGAAATATCAGGAGACGACAGATACTTTGCATTGTAAGGACAGATAAATATTTAAAAGGGAAGTATTCCTTTGCAAATGAGCCTCCAGGGACTGAAATTGCTATTAGCAGTTTGGAACCCACACACAAAATATAGCAGCTGTTAGAACAATATGAATGTCAGTTTCCTACATATTTATTTGACACATTGAATTCTTCAGGGGTAGGAGGCAGGGAAAATAATTCCTTGAATTAGCAACCAAGCTAGGAACTGAAGTTCAGTCACTGCAGCAATTTGCAATAGAAGGATAACGAGAAGCATAATATAATTACTCCCTATTATGCACACATACCAAATGCAAATGCCTTTTGCGCAGCCAGTTCGGATCATGCTGTTTTCAACTTGTGTTTTTAGCGGACTCAGGAAGTAATGTAGCTTTAAATTTAGGCTTGCTCCTTTATTAAAAAGAATCCATAAAGAAATTCCCTTTAAGGACAGTCACAGTTTAGTAAGCACTGCACCTAAAATGGTAACAGAGATGGGATTTGCATTTTTGAAGCAACGCATTCTGAAATCTTTATTGCCATTCAGCCAATTCACTATCTCCATATGAAGATAAACTCATGCTTTTGTATCACATTGCTCACAAATCGTTCATTAGAATGAGAGCGCCGATGGAAAGTCTTCTGGATACTGTATCACATTAAATAAAGAGCACATGGATCTGGGATTTTATCCATTCAACTCTGGCACACAAGCTGCACCAAGATAGCATGATTTCCCCTTCAGTCTGTGCTTGGCAAATGCCAGAAAAATCAATTGCAACATCCTACTCAGAGCAGCTATTACAACAGAATGTATCTGGCCCTGCAGCCTAGTAATTAGCTTTATAGTATATTTATCAGCTTAATGGCACAAGTCTGTCTCTTAAAAGCTAGCTGGATGAAAACAATAGTGTGCCTTCCCAAAAATCAATTCTGGCTGCCCTTCTGACAAGGGGAGAACAACAGATGGACTGCCTGGGTCACACTATCAATACACAACTGTACCACTCAATTACTTTTTCCAAGATAGGTCTCAAACCTTCTTTCCCCATCAAATTTCTTCCTCGGCCTGGCTTGGGAGTGAACCACTCTCACTCATCCCCAAAACACGAATGGCCATTTAGAGGTGAATCTAAACCAAAATCTCCAAGCACTCTAACAGTGGATACATCATGCAATGTCAAGTTTCTGTCATTCTAAGATAGGCTCTACAGAATAACTAATTAATAAAAATAAGCCCAAGATTCATGCACTAAAAAACTGTTGTAATGGCTGTTTATTGTTCTACACACTCGGTTTGTTGCACTTGTTTCCAGTAGACTTAATCAGCCGCTAACTGAGAACTGCAACTGCTACATGTGCGAATGATGGGAACAGTAGAGCCAGCCAAACAGTAGAGCCAGCCAAACATTCATAGGTAGGAAAAGCTACAGCTGTCTGCGGCACAGTGGCGCAGTGGTTAGCACTGCAGCCTCACAACTCCAGGGACCCGGGTTCGATTCCGGGTACTGCCTGTGTGGAGTTTGCAAGTTCTCCCTGTGTCTGCGTGGGTTTTCTCCGGGTGCTCCGGTTTCCTCCCACAAGCCAAAAGACTTGCAGGTTGGTAGGTAAATTGGCCATTATAAATTGTCACTAGTATAGGTAGGTGGTAGGGAAATATAGGAATAGGTGGGGATGTTTGTTGGGAATGTAGGATTAGTATAAAAAATGGGTGGTTGATGTTCAGCAGACTCGGTGGGCCGAAGGGCCTGTTTCAGTGCTGTATCTCTAATCTAAAACAAACACAAAGCTGAAGGCAAACAAGGTCATCTGCCTTGAGAGAGATTGCATCACTCTCTCCACCAAGCAAATTATCTTCATCTTTGGTGCTGTTACACTATCCCTTCTGCATCAATGCCAGGTTATTTCATACGCAAGAACTGCCAACATAAAATGGGAGCGTAGAACAGCAGACACCCAATCCGCTCCTACCAAGTTCTGTTTCAGGAGCTTTGTTGATCAGAGTGCAGTCAGCATCATAAGTGGATCTCAACTACATCTTTCACTATAAAAGTATTAATCAGAGACCAATATGAAAGGAGAGAGAAGACAAAAGAAATGGGGAGGAAAGAAACAAGAGAAAAAGGGAGAAAGACAGGTAAAGAGAAGGAAAGTAAAACTGTAACAAAAAAGAGAGAAAAAGACGAGAATTTGCATATGCATAGAGCCAACAGCCACAGAATTACTTCTGAAATGTAGTCACTCGTGTAGGCAAACAACAGCTAATTTACACACAGGTACCCACAAACACCAATGAGATAAATAACTGGTCAATCTGTTTTAGTGGATGTTGGTTGAAGGTGAATGCTGGCCAGGATATCGGCTGCTCTTCCAACGGTGCCATGGGATCTTGCGTTCACCTGAACAGGCAGACAGAATTGCATGTGCTCCCTTGGCTTGTCAGGCAGAAGTGGGGTTTTTTGAGAGAACAGAATCTATCCAGGACTTTCTCCCCAACACTGCCACCCCCACAGCCCACAAAACACTTTTCAGTGACTCGAATATTTTGTCAAAAGACGTACTTACTTCTGTGATGGTTATAGTGCATGGAAAACATGCATGCCTTCAGTCTTTATATTTCAGTAAGGGGGTGGTTGGGGAAGAAAAACTGAATTATGGAAATGATCATCCATTCTTCAGAGTTGAGACAGTTTTGACTAAGCATTATTCTTTAGATCCCTATACATCGGATGGGAAGGTTGTGCTGACCGTACTTTGAGTAAACAATTCAGTTCCACAATAATCCACTCGACTGAATATTTAATGGCAATTTACCCACACTTTCCCCCCAAATAATATTCTTTAAAATGAGCTTGCAAGAATTAAACATTTTTGGTCTTGAAGAGCAGTTAGTTGATCATTCCTGTGTGCTCAAGCACTCACTTTATACTGGATGAGAACTAACCGAAGAAATTCATGGTCTAATCTGAGAGGGGCGCGTGGGTTTAAACGCACAGCCAATGAGCTGAATTCAGCCCATGGAATAGCTTTATCGGGTCTGTACTGTACTCAGGTATTGACAAGTATCCCACAATGGTACATGGAAACAGTACCTGTGAGATTCAACAGCCCAGGAAAATTGCGCCTTTTAAATTTTGCTCCGCGTTACCCCACTGCTCTATGACATCACTGACCCGGCTGGCACTAAGGCAGCACACACTTTGGGATGACTGGAAATGGAAACAATGGTGGAGGAGAGTGAGACAACGGAGTCGGGGTCAGCTGCAAGAGGGTGAACGCAGATTAGGGATCTGGAGGCCTCAGGAGTTTGAGACTCTGGGCAGGGAGAATGTAGGGGCTGGAGGTCAGGCAAAGGGCTCAAGGAGATGACGTAGACTGGGGAATAGGGGCAACAGGGCTGGGGAATCTGGTGAGATGGGCATGGAGCCCAACACTGCATGAAAGTCCGGGTGCATCGGCAACATGGTGCATGGGAGGGGTGCCAAAAAAAGCAGCCAATGAAGGGGCAAGAGAAACCTAGGAACTTTAGAGAGATTTACTGTAGTTCAGAAAAGAAAATCAGTGATATTGTTAGAAATACAAAATTGTGACTTCATGGGTGTGGTGTAGGGTCCACCAAAGGGGAAAGATGGAATGGAGGGGGAGACTGCCTCAGTGACTGGGATTTTAAATGACAGAAATCCATAAATCTTGAAGGGACAAATGAGTCCATGCTGAAATCCATGGACTCCTACTTTGCTGCTAAATTATCAGACTACTTAACCGACATCCGGTACTGGATGAGCAGAAATTTCCTCCAATTAAATATTGTTTTCAGTCCCCGCTCCAAACTCCATTCCCTCTCCCTGGCAACAGTTTGCGATTAAGTCAGTCTGATCGCAACCTTGGTGTCACATTTGAATGAGATGAGCTTCCAAACACATATTCGAGCCATTCCTAAGACCTCCTCTTTCCAGCTATATAACATCACCTGACTTCACCAGTCTCAGCTTCTTTGCTGCTGAAACCCTCATTCATGCCTTAGTTACCTCTAGACTTGACTATTCCAATGCACTTCTGGCTGGTTGCCAAATCTACCCTCCATAAATTTGAGGTCATCAAAAACTCTGCTGCCCATGTCTGAACTTGCACCAAGTCCCATTCAGCTATCAACCCTTGTGATCACTGATCTACATTAGGTCCTGGGCTAACAACATCTTGATTTTAGAACTCGCATCCTCGATTCCAAATCCCTCCATGGCCTCGCCCCCTCCCTATCTCTCTAATCTCTTTCAGCCCCACAACTCCCCTAAATATCTTACACTCATCTAATTCTGGTCTTGAGCATTTCCTATTTTAATCACGCCACCATTGGTGACCATGCCTTCAGTTTCCTATGTTCTAAGCTCTGGAAATCCCTCCCTACACCTCTCTGTCTCCCGACCTCGCTTTCTTCCTTTAAAAACTTACCTCTTTGACCAAACTTTTGGCCATCTGACCCAATATCTCCTTTTGTAACTCTGTCATACTTTATTTTATAATGCTCCCATGAAGCACCTTGGGATGTTTTATTACATTAAAGGTGCTATGTAAATATAAGTTATCATACTTTTATTTCCACCGCTTACTTCGCTGATGGTGATAAATCTAACAATTCAATGTTTCAATTTAAAAAGGTATTTTGCCTCAGTGGAAAACATGCTAACAATTCACTTGAGAAAAACAAATGCAACCACCTTTGTTACACTGAGTTTTGCAGAGTCTTCTCTTCTTTATTTAAAGAGGATAAATACAGTGATGGTTAAGTCACTGGAGCAAATTAGATGAAGAATGCTGCAACCAGAAATTGGTTTATATTGTGTCTGTTTTACACCCAGTCGAAATCCATACCAATTTGTACCGAAGTGTATCCAAATACCGTTTTACTTTTTCATATGGCCGGTGCCAGTCCCACCATATGAATTGAGGTTGACAGCTCTAGTCTAATCAACTGAAGGATCCAAGTACACTGAATCAGGCCACAGAATGCACCTGAATTATTATTGTACATTTAAAGATTTCCAGTAAGCATTGGAGAGAATTCTCCCCTTGCTTCTTTGTCCCAAATTTGGGAGGGGAAAAACAGTAAAAACAATGGTGTCTGTTTCATATCAAGAGCATTTTTGTATCCTATGATCAGTGATTAAAGTGTCAAAGCATTTACTTACGGCATAAGGCTAAGCTTTGCACCAGATTTGACTCCTTCTCTCTTCTGAACATAATTTGCAGGGATGATACCTTCTTTACCAACTTTGCTCTTCGCTTTGTACCAGTTTGGATCCTAAAAATGACAAAGCGGAATAAGAGAAAACAAACTGGAGGCGCTCGTGACAGTACAAGTACACGATACAACACATGCAGATTGGAGAGTTTCACCAAGAAATCTGTTCAAATTCTCTTCACATACGGACACTATGAGTAACTAAAATTATACTCTGACGGGGACACAAAAGTGCACAAGGTCTCAAGATCTTGCTCACTTCTTTTCCAAATACATTACTCTAACTCAAGACCCCACACAAATTACATTGAAAAATAGAATCAGTACCGGACTTTTAAAGATATCCACTCCCTTTTCCGATTTTATCTTCATTTATAAATATTAGCCGTCTACATTTCCACCAAACAATGCAAACAAGTTATACAGTTCAACTAGGTTTAGGATGCAGTGGCCCGTGTTCAAACTGACATCCCCCGCTTTCAAAAATGTTCTTCCAATTAAAATACTAAGCTGGTAGTACCTTTAATTGGTTTGAGTTCCAGGAACTTGTTACACAAGCTTCCAAATCTGAAGGCACCATAGGTTTAAACTGAAGGATGTCTGTAATTTCTTGTCCACTTGCTGCATTTATCATCAATATCAAACCCTCTCACATCAAGTTCCACACTAGTGGACACTTTTATTCAATGTCCCTTAACAAATGTCTCAGAAAAAGAAACCCTATTGCACCAGCATGATATCTCATTTCTTGCTTTAGTTATCGTTTGAGCGAGACCGCTAATTAATGCTGAATTATGCTGCAGATTCAAGCCTATTCAGTAAATAATAGAGACGACACACATGGCTTTCATTTAGAATTTTGCAACTTGAACAGTGGAGGTTTTCACCCCATCAGTTTAAACACTTTTGCGTGAAGATTTGCTAACCCAGTGTCATCTAGTTCCCAAAGCACTGGGTCATCAATATTCTGACCAGTAGGTGACAAGATCAAAGACCTCAGAAAACACAGAGGTACAGAAGCACTGGGGATGGAAGTAACTTAGTGGCCTGAACTAATGATCTGGAGGCATGAGTTCAGATGCCACCTTGGCAGCCAGGGAATTTAAATTCAATTAATTAAACCTGGAATACAAAGTTAGCATCAGTAATGGTGACCACAAAACCACACAATCGTCAAATAAGCCCATCTGGCTCTTAGCTGCTCTCCTAAATGGCTTAGAAAGCCACACAGTTGCATTCAAGACGGCAGCTCACCACCACGTTCTCAAGGGCAATTAGGGATGGTCAATAAATGCTGACCTTGCCAGAGACACCCACATCCCAATAATGATTTTTAAAAAATCATCTTCAATGATTCTTTATAGAGCAAAGACTATAGTAGCTTTGTTATGCAGGAAATACTAAAGCTTCAATTTATCACTTTTATGTAACTTTAAAGTACAGTAAATTAAAGATTCTGAATTAAAGTTTATCCGTCAAAACACATCTTTAGCTGGGTTCAAACACTTTTTCATATATGTTAATGGACTGTCCAGATATTAATGCATGCAGGTTTGTAGACAGAGAAGTAGATGAACTTTATCCACCACAGTTCAAACCTCCAGTTGTTCCTCATTTAAAAGCATTTAAATATTTGGGAACTGGACAAGATGCAACTTCGAATATTGTTAGAATTGAAAGCAGATAAAGCACAAAACAGGCAAGAGACCACTGTTCACACTTTATCTATTTAAGCTTTAGATTGATAATCCCTCAATTGATTGACCACAAGAGCCCTCCACTTTGGAAGGTGAAGCCCATTGTTGGGAGTCCCAGAAAACTCTACATAGGTTTTATTGCATCATTTTTCTGCCTCACATTGCTTATCCTAAGAGGCAACCAAAGATAAGCTCTGCACCGCATATAGCTTCATTAGAAGCTGACTTAAAAGATTACAGAAAGTTCAAGCTCAAATTATTTTTGGAGTAGCTGAAGCACTGTTTTGGTCAAGATGATCATTTCTGGTTATATGGTGTGGATTTATTTTATTGTAAATAAATTTGCAAGGGCCTGATAATATTTAACTACATTTCATGGTGGATAAAATGTGATGCATGACCTATATGGTCTTCAATGCTAAATCCAGTGGTAGAAGAGTGACAATATCCCATCCAGCATATTCATCAGGTTAGCTTCAGTTCAGAACAGACACAAGAATGCTTATGAAAATTACAATTTTGCTGTGAATACAAAATAAAAGTGTTGGGAGAAAGTGCAAAAATAACTACCTAAAAACTGCAATGCAGTTAGATTCAATGCAAAACACACAAGCTCTAACAGTTGAATGCAATTTTCCAGTGCGAACGGATCAATGCACAAAAACTGCTTATTTTATCTCGTGCATTTTACTTCATCAGAATGATATGAAAATCTGTGTCTAAATTACCACCTATAGTTTATTCAAATCTAATACAGTTGGTTTCATATTGGTGATACCAAAGTGCCAAGTATCCCTAGCATTCAGTTGCAATTAAATTTTTATTCCCAGGTCTTATAACTCAACACACATGCAAAGTGTTTTGAACAGAAGCATTTAACTGTGTTACATGTATTTTGCAAACTGGATATATTCAAGGCCAGCCTGATGTGATCTTGCATTTATAAAATGCTGGTTCTGCTACTCATTTCAAGCTCCTTCTGTAAGCCCCATCTGCAACTTTAAATGTCATTTCCTTTTCATCTCTATTTCCTATCAAACACTCAGAACATTCATCAGCACCAAGCTCAACTGGCAGCACTTCCACAACAGCTAGATTCCTGGAATTAGCTTTACAGCAAAAGCATAACCTACATAGTGTGGCAAAACCTCACAAGACTACCTCACAAATAATGATGTTACCTGGAACAATGTCATGTATGCACTGTTCTCACATTCAAGTTACTTTTTGGCTTTTATCATGCATCTGCTTTTTATGAGCCACTTACATGGACTTGGTTCATGCCTCAGTCTAGGACACTTAGATTAGGACATTACATCACCCTGTAAGTGAGCCTTCCACAAATTAAGTAATGTTGGGAGACCTGCCCCGCTCAAATAATATATGAAACAGGTCCCTCTGCAGGTCAACAACTTATGGGTCAAATATCACTGAGTCACCATTGGATTCCACCTCAACCAAAGGATTGGAGCTGGAAGCTAGCTTTCCCACCAGCAGAAACATTAGGCAAGAATGGATCAAAATGAATCTTGAGTAGTGTAAAACTATGCAACCAATAAAGGAAACTAAATGAATTTAAAAAGGTACAATTTTTGGCAAACACATACAAACTCTCGCATTTCCTTCAAAATCTTGCATTACAAACATTTTTGGAATAATACTGAAAACAAAAAAAGCTTATTCATAGAATGAAATGAGCAGACACATTTAATTAAGCTGTATAATCAGCTCAGTACCTACTGTAGTTAATAGCATATCACTTTGGTTTTGGACACAAGGGGACCATGAATTCCTATGTTAAGATAAAAGAACCTGGAGAGTTTTACTGCTGCATGTGAACTAAATCCTTAGAAATAGCTTTGAATGATAAATCATGCATGATGTAATTGTTCGGCTACTCCGATTTTTTTTTTTCTTCCCTTTATTGCACATTGTTTGTGGAGGGAGGAGGTTCATGAAGTGCAACGTGCACATGGCAGTTAATCAAGCAGACACTATTGTACAATGTGAGCTTAATTACAAGGTATTCAAAAAATGTGAAGGAACTTCCTGGATATCAAAAACATTTCAGAGAATAAAGAAAGATTTTTGAAGAATGGACTTTCATTTATTTTCCAAAGGGACACTGATAAACACAATTACCTTGGTGACTGAAATAATGGTGAGAACATCGCCTTTATTAAATGGAAGGTCCTGTTCTGCACTGCCACTGAAGTTATACTTGGCTATACATTCTGTGCCTGATGCCCATATTGTCTGCAAGAGTAAAAACATTAATTAGTTGTCATAAACATTAGGATTTTAGTACTTCAAATTTCTCTACGAAATATGCAAATAAACCTACTTCAACAGCAGCAAAGGTTGTTTTGAAAAACATTATATAATAAACTCAGGTATAATGATTGGATAGTTTAAAACATTTTAAAAAGCAGTGAATGGCAAAATGGCTTGCCTTGTCATTATTAATTGTGAAAGACATCAAACTTCACCAATCCTGGATTTCCATGATAGCTATGACAACAGCTAATGTGATTTTGTCACTCCAGTTTAAAAATGCAACACAATCAGATTGCATCCAGGCATGTCACTCCCATATTTCCGTGAGGGCAATGAATTAAGGCAAGCTCATGAATATTTATTAGAAGACTTGTTAAAAATTAAACACCATCTGTTTTGAACTCCAGGCTCTAGAAAATCAGGAGTCCAAATCAATTTAATTATCTCAACTTATTTCAGTGAAGCCAAGATGAAATACTCATTTAGCAACTCGCTTAAAAGTTACAATATGCTTATCATACAGTTCAATACAACTGGGTCACGCTTGCTGAATTGTCCCTTTAAGAAATCAATACTTAACCTCCAAATTTGCACTTGTAATTTTTTGTGAACACTATGATGTGGTCAATCTTCGTGTACATGAACTGACTCAGGGTAGCAGGTAGTAACTTTTGAGCATGGGGGGGGGGGGGGGGGTGGTGAAAGATAACCAACAGAAGATACATAAGAAGAAAGCACAAAAGGAAACGTAAAACCAGAATAGACTGTATAATGTGAATTGCTAATAAAGAACACAAATCAGACAATAATTAACCAACATCCAACCCATTCTGTATGAAGCTCATAGAGCTTTGTGATCTTGGTTGTACTAAGTCCCTTCAATGTTCTCATTCAAATTACTTTGCAATGGGCAGTACTTTTGCAACAGTGGTATGCATATTCAGGCATCTCTATTACTACTTAAAAAATGCAAGCACTATTTTTCCTTTGTTTATGCAAATCTGAACTTGCATTAGCTGGGGGTGGTGGTGGTGGTGGTGGTGTAGTGGGAATGTCACTGGACTAGTAATCCAGAGCCTAGGCTAATCCTCTGGGGACATGGGTTCAAAATTTGAATTCAATTAATAAATCTGGAATTTAAAAAAGTTGGACTAATGGTAACCGTAAAACCATTGTTGACTGCCGTAAAAACCCATCTGGTGCACTAATGTCCTTTCGGGGAGGAAATTGGCTGTCCTTACCCGGTTTGGCCTACATGTGACTCCAGAGCCACAGCAATGTGGTTGACTCTTAACTGCCCTCTGAAATGCCCTAGCAAGCCACTCAGTTCAAGTGCAATTAGGGATAGGCAACAAATGCTGGCATAGCCAGCAATACCCACATCCCACAACTGAATTTTAAAAAAAGTATTCAAATGAAAAACACGTGTGGTAATGCATCAAAACTTTTAAACTCAATTATCTATTGACATGTCAATTACACATAGGATACATGTCTTTGGTGTTGCTTAATTTTCCCACATCACTTCCAATGTACAATCAAGCCACTTTATTCCCCCATCACTATAACACTGTTATTTGACCCAATGAGCCTTCCATGGTTCGACTGAAGGTGATGGAAGATTTCTGTACATTATACAAGCCAATAGTTGTAACTTAAGGCAGCTTAAATCTTTCAGACTTGTAACTTAATTATACAAACAGTTGTTCTTTGCATTAACCAGATTATCTTGAAAGTCTCAAGACTGCCATTAAATCCAGAGCAGTTGCTGCCTTCCCAGGTTACCTGGTTTTGTAAACTTGCAGTGCCTACAATACTGAAACAATATCGTTTAATACTTCTTCCAACATTGAGTAGCTGTAATTTTAACTTCAAAATATAAACAATTGAATTAAATGTTTAAACATGGATCCTGTTTGCCCTTCTTCCCTTGATATTCCCTGCCCCATTTCTAATACATTTATTTTTTCTTCAAATATTTTCCCAAACCCTTTGTTTGTTTTACTTTCCAATATACTTTTATAGATAGGAGAGACTCAAGGTTAAAAGAGGTTTTCAGTTTCCAAAAGCACACTTTTCAGATAGACAAGGGTAAAGGCCAAAACACTGGAGAACAAAAACATAGCAAACAGGATAGGCTATCAATGAGCACGTCTAGAAAAGAATAACTGTTACTACACAATAGCGTTCTGGAGTTAAACGACAGTAATTACAGAGGCATGAAGACAGATTTGGCCCTAGTGGACTGGGCAGGAAGACTAAAAGGTAGGACAGTTGATGAGCAGTGGCAGATGTTTAGAGAGATATTCAATTCCTCCCAACTAAAATATATTCTAGAGAGGAAGAAAAATTGTCAGAAGGGGGAAAAACATCCATGGCTAAGCAAGGAAGTTAAGGATAACGAAGACAAAAACTAAGGCATACCATATTGCAAAGGCAGGCTGGAAGGCTTTTAAAAATCAACAAAAGGGTTACTAAAAAAGTAATAAAAGGAGCAAAGGTAAATTAAGAAAACTAGCATAAAATATAAAAATGGATAGCAAAAGCTTCTATAAGTATATCAAAAGGGCAGAGAGTAGATAAAGTGAATGTTGGTCCCTTGGAGGATGTGACTGGGGGTTAATAGTGGGGAACACAGAAATTGCAGAGACACTAAATCAGTATTTAGTCTCAGTTTTCACAGTGAAGGACACTAGTACCATCCCAATAGTAACAGGTAATGCAGAGGTTATAGAAAGGGAGGAACTTAGAACAACCACCACCACTGGGGAAAAAATACTGAGCAAACTATTGGGATTGAAGGCAGACAAGTCCCCAGGGCCTGATGGCCTAGATCCTAGGGTCTTAAAGGAAGTGGCTGTGGAGATAGTGGATCCATTGGTTATAATATTCCAAAATTCCCTGAATGTGGGTAAGGTTCCAGTGGATTGGAAAAATGCTAATATCACTCCCTTATTCAAAAAGGGAGGGAGACAGAAAGTAGGAAACTATAGACCAGTTAGTTTAACATAAGTCATTGAGAAATTGTTCAAATCCACTATTAAGGAAGCAATAACAGGACATTTAGAAAGTCAAAAAACAATCCATCAGAGTCAGCATGGTTTTATGAAGGGTAAATCCTGTTTGACTAATTTGCTAGAGTTCTTTGAAGATGTAACAAGCGGAGAATGGGGATCCTGTAGATGTAGTATATCTGGACTTCCAGAAGGCATTTGATAAGGTGCCACACAAAAGGTTAATACACAAGTTAAGACCACATGGGGTGAGGGGCAATTTATTAGCTTGAATAGAGGATTGGCTAACCAACAGAAAACAGAGTCGGGATAAATGGGCCCTTTTCTGGTTGGCAAGATGTAATTAGTGGGGTGCCACAGGGTTCGGTCCTCGGGCCCCAACTATTTACAATCTATATTAATGAATTGGATGCAGGGATAGAAGATACTATAGCCAAATTTGCAAATGACACTAAAATAGATGGGACTGTAAGTTGCAATAAAGAAATAAGAAATTTACAAATGGATATGGATAGATTAGATAAATGGGCCAAAATTTGGCAGATGGAGTTTAACGTGGATAAGTGTGAGGTTATCCATTTTGTTCGGAAGAATAGAAAGGCAAATTATCTAAATGGAGAGAAACTTCAGAGCGCTTCGGTGCAGAGGGATCTGGGTGTCCTCGTGCATCAATCGCTGAAAACTAGTATGTAGGTAATAAGGAAGGCAAATGGAATTTTGGCATTTATTGCTAAAGGAATATAAAAGTAGGGGAGTGTTGCTGCAACTGTACAACGCATTAGTGAGACCCCACCTGGAGTATTGCGTACAATTTTGTTGCATTGGAGGCAGTTCAGAGGAGGTTCACTAGATTGATTCCAGAGATGAAGGATTTGTCTTATGAACAGAGATTGAGCAGTTTAGACCTTTACTCTCTAGCATTTCAAAGAATGATAGGGGATCTAATTGAGGTGTACAAGATGATTAAGGGAATTGACAAATTAGACATAGAGAGGATGTTTCCTTTGGTGGGGCAATCTAGAAGAGGTCTTAGTTTTAGGTTAGGGGTAGTAGATTTAAAACAGAGATGAGGAGAAATTACTTCTCTCAAAGGGTTGAGTGTCTGTGGAATTCACTACCCCGGTGTGCGGTGGATGCCGAGGCATTGGACAAATTTGAGGAGATAGATTTTTAATTAGGAAAGGGTTGAAAGATTATGGAGAACAGGCAGGAAAGTGGATTTGAGGCAGAGATGAGATCAGTCATGATCGTATTGAATGGCGGAGGAGGCTCAAGGGGCTGAATTGCCTACTCCTGCTCCTAGTTCTTATGTTCTTAAGTAAAATAATTAAGAGCGGGACACCCAAGAATTGCTCCTAGAAGCAAACTGCTATGACGTAGTACTTAATGCAAAATATAAAAGTGAGTTCCAGCTACAAATAGTATCTTTGGAAAATTCCATCACAAATGCTATACTCTCCTACTAGGTTAAATATTAATTGGTGAATTAAAAGAAACTAGAGTAGGGAGGAGGAGAGCAGGAAGAGAACTTCAAGAACTCAAAGCAAACAGTAATAGTGTGTCATTATAGCCTTCCTGTAGTCCCCTTAACAGGATAAAACAGCAACGTTTAAGGAAAGCATTCCAAATTTCCTATTCCCTGTATGAATAAGCTATTGTGCAACTAATTTGGTTGCAATTTGGTTTGTGGGAACAAAGGGAGGCATGCATTGTTTATGCTTTATGCTGCTCTCTACTATCGCAACCACATACTAAAAATACCAGACCAGTTCATTCATATTAATCTGCTAAGGCCATAAGAAAATACTTTTAAACAGTCTATCACCAAGGTTTATAATCGTTTTATTTCAGTAATACTAACAGGCAAACATTTCCCCGAAGTGGGTTTCACTGTACATACGGTTATGAAAAATAAATTGCCATAAGACAGGTTGTATCAACTACAAAACAGATTTCTAACATTATTCTTCCCCACCCTTGTGCAGTGTGCAATCAGCATCCAGATGTTTAAATTTTCAAAGAATAAAGCACAAATAGTGCATTTAATCAGGAAGGAAGATCCATTTACCTGCGGTTGTGACATGTTGCACTGCTGTAAATGTTGATGTGGGTGGGAAGCCTCACAACGGTTCAACGGTTGCTTGGTACCATCAGACCTGCACCATAGAGGCAAAAGAAGTGGTTAGAAACAATTTTAGATAGAATTTCAACTGAATTGGAACAATGTGAACAAGCATGTTCTGTAACTCAAAAGTTGAAGTGCAGTCAGAGTTGGTTAAATCATAAAACCTCAACTACCCCTTTGAAGCAAGAAGTATTTTTAGATTTGAGATACAAGCACAGATTTCATTACAATTCATGCTACTTCATTTTTGATGGGTCACCTATACTTAGACAGTTCTGAATTACAGACCCATTCGATGATGCCAACAGTTGAACCTATTCCTGGAGGTTTCATCAAATGACCTCCCACTGCTCCACCCATACAGCCTTCACCATCCCACCAACATTGTTATAACAGGTGTGTTAAAAGAAAATTTAAACATAATTTTTCTCCTGGGCTGCTCACAGCAATGTCCAGGGGAGGATTAAACTTTAATTCCTGGAAACTGCAGCAGGGTTGGAAGCCCTAGGCCCATGAACCCAACTACATGTAAAATAATTACAACTATTCAAAGATCTAGTCTTGCAGGAGTGCCAGTATGTGAATCAGGAACAAGCATGAATTCTGAAGGAAAGATCCTGCCTGACAAAGCTTACTAACACCCTGAATTAAGCAGATAGTGAAACCAAGTTCCACAGGAAAAAAAGATTTAATTAAAACTAAAAGTTATCGCAATCAAGGGTGGAATGCAGCTCTAGTTTAGTACACAGAATTACATAAAATAGATAGCACAGAAACAGGCTGTTTGGCCCAACCTAGGCCATTCATGCTCCACTCCAGCCGCCTCCCATCCTTTCTCATCTATCAGCTTAACCCAATTCTCTTGGAATAAGCTCATCTAACCTCCTATTAAATACATCCATACTATCCAGCTGAACTACACCATGTGATAGTGAGCTCTATATTCTCACCACTCCATGAGTAAAGAAGTTTCTTCCAAATTCTCTTAGATTTCTTTGACATTCTTATATTGATGACCTCTAGTGTTGCACTCCCCCACAACTGGAAACAGTACAGATTACAAAAAAGTGAGCCAAAAAGATGCTTTTACAGCAGCATGTTTAGTTCTGATCATGGGAGAACAGCATCCGAATGCCAACGCTTGAATTAACATGCTTGACATCAGTTCTCTTATGCCAGCTGCACAAACGTAGACCAACGTGGTGAACTTTTACATGGATTAATATAAAGTTCTGTACATTAGTTGCTCAGGTTGGGAATTTCCACCCAAGTTGCTTTTCTCACCTCCCATTCGATTACCTTTACAAAAGCAATTATGACATTGCCAACCAATAATGCTACCACTCTGATCAGCTTAAAAGTCTACCTTCATTGCAAGAATCACAATATACTCTTAACACCTGGGCTGCCTATTTTGATAGAAAAGATTTCACATCTGATTTAGATAACATTTATAACCCATTTTTATGTACTCAGACAGATATTTTTTAGAAAGTGTCAATAAGATAGATTGTGCCAAATCCTCTAAAAATAGAGGCTCAAAGAAAGTAGCATTAATATTTTCCAAAGTAAAACTGCACAAATACAGAAGTTGTTTTTCCAATCATGGGGATTTTAACGCTGTCAGAAAGTGAGGGGTTAAGCTGAAATTTTCTAGTAGCAGAAACAACCACCCAGGAGAGACCAGGTTAGAAAATTATTCTGAAACATGTTATAACAAAATTAGATAACAATCTATCGCAGAAATAAGCACAGGCAGTTTTACACAATTTTAAACTGGAAGGTGACAAGGCAATATTTTTTTGAAGTCCACATGAGAACCTCAGTGTAGACACGCTCAGCCAGCTTCTGGAGCCTGTTTAAAGCGACTTGAGCGAAGACTTCCCCCACTATGCTGAGCAGGGAGATTTCACGGTAGTTGTTGCAGTCACCGCGGTCACCCTTGTTCTTAGAGGGTGATGACATTGGCATCGCGCATGTCCTGTGGTACTGCTCCCTCAGCAGTCCCAGCACAGACAAAGCAGTTTGTACAGTGCTGAAAGTATAGCAGGCTTGACACTCTTGATGATTTCAGGGGCAAACCCGTCCTTCCCAGGGGCTTTTCCGCTGGCTAGAGAATCAATGGCATCACTGAGTTCAGATTTCGTTGGCTGTACGTCCAGCTCATCCATGACAGGCAGAGACTGGGCTCAACTATCACCAGTAACCTGTCTCTCGATGCAGAATTCAACAAGCACATTGGAAAGGCCTCCTCTGCTATGTCCAGACTAGCCAAGAGAGTGTGGGAAAATGGCGCACTGACACAGAGCACAAAGGTCCAAGTGTATCAAGCCTGTGTCCTCAGTACCTTGCTCTATGGCAGCGAGGCCTGGACAACATACGTCAGCCAAGAGCGACGTCTCAATTCATTCCATCTTTGCTGCCTCCGGAGAATCCTTGGCATCAGGTGGCAGGACCGTATCTCCAACACAGAAGTCCTCGAGGCGGCTAACATCCCCAGCATATACACCCGACTGAGCCAGCGGCGCCTGAGATGGCTTGGCCATGTGAGCCGCATGGAAGATGGCAGGATCCCCAAGGACACATTGTACAGCGAGCTCGTCACTGGTATCAGACCCACTGGCCGTCCATGTCTCCGCTTTAAAGACATCTGCAAACGCGACATGAAGTCCTGTGACACTGATCACAAGTCGTGGGAGTCAGTTGCCAGCGATCGCCAGAGCTGGCGGGCAAACATAAAGGCGGGGCTAAAGTGTGGCGAGTCGAAGAGACTTAGCAGTTGGCAGGAAAAAAGACAGAAGCGCAAGGGGAGAACAAACTGTGTAACAGCCCCGACAACCAATTTTATCTGCAGCACCTGTGAAAGAGTCTGCCACTCCAGGCGCTGCTTCACAAACCACTGACCACCTCCAGGCGCTTACCCATTGTCTCTCGAGACAAGGAGGCCAAAGAAGAAGTCACATGAGAACCAAATGACAATGTTAGCACACTGCACTGGCATTGATTTAGCTTGAACCCTGGACAGACCAATGATGGACTGAGATACTTTGCTGGTAAAGGAGTCATGCACTAAAAAGACCATGAATAATCTAAAACCAGAATGTCCACAAATTAGCACCCTTGGATAACTAAAGTGTCAGTAAGGGGAAAAGGCATAGAGGGATATGGAATTAATGCAGGCAGGTGGGATTAGTATGGATAGGCATTATGGTCGGCATGGACGCAGTGGGCCGAAGGGCCTGTTTCTATGCTGTACGACTATGACTCAAACTCACTAGTGCTGTACAATAAGCTTTCCTTGGAGAGAGATACTGTCGAGACAGATGAGAGTTTTACTTAGCATGTGGCTGTGCTGTATCCAAAATGATACAGGCCATGCAAATTGGAAAACATTTGTCTAATTGTCAAGCATTCATCTCCCTTGCCTTTAGCATTAAACAAAAAATACAAAAGCTTCAATGCTTCTCAATTTTAAATCTTGTTGCACTCCTTATGGAACTGAACAAGCAATATTTAAAATGAAAACCATGTAAATGAGTGGGGGGGGGGAAAATCACACTAATTGCATCTGGCAAGTAATTGCAAACAGTACGGGGAAGTCCTGATAAGCTGAACTGCCTGTCTCATCTGATGAATGCAGAGATGTTTTCCTCCAGCAAAGTGGGAAGGGGAAGACATGGTGGTAATGTCTGGGGACATGGGTTCAAATCCCACTATGGCAGAAAGTGGAATTTGAATTCAATTAATAAATCTGGAATTAAAAGCTAGTCTAGTGGTGACCATGAAACCATTGCCGATTGGTGTAAAATAAAAACCAGCTGGTTCACTAATGTTCTTGAAGGAAGGAAATCTGCCGTCCTTACCTGGTCTGGCCTACATGTGACTCCAGACCCACAGCAATGCGGTTAGAAACATAGAAAATAGGAGTAGGCCCTTCGAGCCTGTTCCACCATTCATTATCATGTCTGATCATCCAACTCAGTAGCCTGTTCCCACTTGCGCCCCATACCCTTTGATCCCTTTAGACCCAAGAGCTATATCTAACTCCTTTTTGTAAACATACAATGTTTTGGCCTCAACTGCTTTCTGTGGTAGCAAATTCCACAGGCTCTGGGTGAAGTAATTTCTCCTCATCTCAGTCCTGAAAAGTTTACCCCGTATCCTTAGACTGTGACCCCTGGTTCTGAACTCCCCCATCATAGGGAACATCCTTCCTGCATCTTCCCTGTGGTCCTGCCAGAATTTTATACGTTTCCATGAGATCCCCCCCTCACTCCTCTGAACTGCAGCAAATACAATCCTAACCAATTCAATCTCTCCTCACACGCCAGTCCCACCATCCCAAGAATCAGTCCGGTCAACCCTCGCTGCACTCCCTCCACAGCAAGAACATGCTTCCCCAGACAACGTGACCAAAAGATTGACTCCATGTCCTCTGAAATGGACTAGCAAGACATTCAGTTGTATCAAACCACTACAAAGTCTAAGAAAAGGAATGAAACCGGATGGACCGCCTGGCATCGACCTAGATACCAGAAACGACAATGGCAAAACCCAGCCCCATCGAACCTGCAAAGTCCTCCTTACTAACATGTGGGGCTTGTGCCAAAATTGGGAGAGCTGTCCCACAGACTAGTCAAGCAACAGCCTGACAGTCATACTCACGGAATCATAGCTTGCAGACAATGTTCCAGACACCACCCATCATCGTCCCAGGGTATGCCTTGTCCCACCGGCAGGACTGACCCAGCAGAGGTGGCAGCATAGTGGTATACAGTCGGAAATGAGTTGCCCTGGGAATCCTCAACATTGACTCCGGACCCCATGAAGTCTCATGGCATCAGGTCAAACATGGACAAGGAAACCTCCTGATCACCACCTACTGCATCCCCCCCTCTTCCACTGATTAATAAGTGTTGCTCCATATTGAACACCAATTGGAAGTAGTACCGAGGGTAGCAAGAGCACAAAATGTGCTCAGGGGGAAGGGGTGGGGGGGGGGGGGGGAGAAAAAAGAGAGGGGGAAATGTCATGTCCATCACCAAGAGTGGCTTGGTAGCACCACTACTGACCGAGCTGGCCGATCCTAAAGGACAAAGCTACTAGACTGGGTCTCCAGCAGGTGGTGAGGGGGCCAACGAGGGAAAAACCTACTTGACCTCATCCTCACCAATCTACCTGCCACAGATGCATCTGTCCATGACAGTATTGGTAGGAGTGATCACCGCACAGTTCTTGTGGGGACCAAGTCCCGTCTTCACACTGGAGGTACCCACCATCGTGTTGTGTGGGACAGATTTCGAACAGATCTAGCAACTCAAACTGGGCATCCATGAGGCGCTGTGGCCCATCAGCAGCAGCAGAATTGTATTCAATCGCAATCTGTAACCTCACGGCCCGGCATATCCCCTACTCTCCCATTACCAACAAGCCAAGGAATCAACCCTGGTTCAAAGAAGAGTGTAGAAGGGCATGCCAGGAGAAGCACCAGATGTTCATAAAAATGAGATGTCAGACTGATGAAGCTACAGCACAGGACTACTTGCATGCCAAACAGCAGAAGCAGCATGCAATAAACAGGGCTAAGCGACCCAATGACCAACAGAGCAGATCTGGGCTCTGCAGTCCTGCCACATCAGGTCGTGAAAGATGGTGGATAATTAAACTACTGGCAGGAGGAGGCTGCTCCACAAATATCCCCATCCTCAACGATGGGGGAGCCCAGCACATCAGTGCAAAAGAAAAGTATGAAGCATTTGCATCCATCTTCAGCCAGAAGTGCTGAGTGGATAACCCATCTCGGCCTCCTTCTGAGATCCCCAGCATCACAGATGCCAGTCTTCAGCTAATCTGATTCACTCCGCGTGATATCAAGAAACGGCTTAAGGCACTGGATACTGCAACGGCTATGGGCCCCGACAACCTTCGGGCATTAGTACCGAAGACTTGCGCTTCAGAACCAACTGTGCCCCTAGCCAAGCTGTTCCAGTACAGCTACAACACTGGCAGCTACTGGGCAATGTGGAAAATTGCCCAGGTACATCCTGTACACAAAAAGCAGAACGAATCCAAATTGGCCAATTACCGCCCTATCAGTCTACTCCCAATCATCAGCAAAATAATGGAAGGGGTCATCGGCAGTGCTATCAAGCGACACTTGCTCAAGCAATAACCTTTCACTGAAGCTCAGTTTGGTTCCGCTAGGGCCACTCAGCTCCTGGAGCCTTGGTTCAAACATGGACAGAAGAGCTGAACTCCAGAGGTGAGGTGAGAGTGACTGCCCTTGACAGCAAGGCAGCAGTTGACCGAGTATGGCATCAAGGAGCCCTAGCAAAACTGAAGTTAATAGGAATCAGGGGGAAAACTCTCCGCTGGTTGGAGTCTAGCGCAAAGAAAGATGGTAGTGGTCGTTAGAGGTCAAACATCTCAGACCCAAGACACCATTGCAGGAGTTCCTTGAGTTAGTATCCTGGGCCCAACCATCTTCAGCTGCTTCATCAATGACCTTCCCTCCATCATAAGGTCAGGAGTGGGGATGTTCGCTGATGACTGAACAATGTTCAGCACCATTTGCAACTCCTCAGATACTGAAGCAGCCCATGTCCATATGCAGCAAAATCTGGACAAAATCCAGGCTTGGGCTGATAAGTGGCAAGTAACATCCATGCCAAACAAGTGCCAGGCAAGGACCATCTCCAACAAGATAGAATCTAGCCATCTCCCCTTGACGTTCAAGGGCATTACCATCGCTGAATCCCCCACTATCAACATACTGAGTCACCATTGACCAGAAACTGGACAAGCCAAATAAATGCTGTGGCTACAAGAACAAGTCAGAGGCTGGGAATTCTGCGGCAAATAACTCGCCTATCTCTGTGGTCTTGCAGAAAGACATGTGCCTAGAGCAGGTGTACCGAAACATACAAAAAAAAAGAATGGCAGCAGAGATCACGGTCTGAAATTATTGAACTCAATATTCAGTCCAGAAGGCTGTAAATTGCCTAATTGAAAGATGAGACCCTGTTCCTCGAACTTACGTTGAGCTTCACTGAACACTGCAGTAGGTTGAAGAGAGATGTCAGCGTAAGAACAAGGAAGAGAATTAAAATGACAGACGACCCAGTAGCTCAGGATCACACTTGTGGACTGAATGGAGGTGTTCTGCAAAAATGGTCACCCAATCTGCATTTGGTCTCCCCAATGTAGGCCAGACTGCACTATGAGCAGCGAATACAGTATACTAAATTGAAAATACACTTAAATCATTGTCACCTGGAAGAAATATTTGGGGTGAGGAAAACGGGAAGAAAAAGGGCCTGTGTTGCATCTCCTGCACTTGCATGGAAAAGTGCCATAGGAAGGGGAGGGGGTGTTGGGGGTGATAGAGAAGTGGACCAGGGTGTCACTGAGGAAATGGTCCCTACGGAATGCTGAAAGTGGAGGGGAAGGGAGGGGAAGATGCGTTTGATGGTGGCATCATGCTGGAGGTGGCAGAATATGATCCATTCAATATGGAGGCTGGTGGGTAGAAGGTGAGAACAAGAGGAACCCTATTGTGGTTCTAGCAAGGAAGGGAAGAGGTGAGAGCAGGAAATGGAATGCACACAGTGACAGGGTGGGGGAGTTCTCAGTTCAGGAATAAGGCATATCAGAAGCACTGGTATGGAAGGTCATATCAGAATAGCTATGACAAAAGGCAGAGAAACTGGGAAAATTGAATAGAGTTCTTACAAGAAGCAAGGTGTGAGCAAGTATAGTCCAAGTAACTGTGGGAGTCAGTGGGTTTATAGTGAATATTAGTTGATAATCTATCGCCAGAAATGGAGACACAGAAGTCGAGGAAGGCAAGGGAAGAGTTGGAGATGGATCAAGTGAAAGTGGGAGAGGGGTAGAAACTGGAAGTCGAGTTGAAGAAGTTTTCCAGTTCAGGGTGAGAGAAGGAAATGGCACCGATAGTCATCAATATACCGAAAAGAGAATGAGGGAGGGGCCTGAGTAGGACTGGAACAATGCATGTTTTAAACCAAGTTAAGAATTACCAAATAAAAACTATTATTCCCAGACTATGCTATCGTACAGAAGATGAAAGTAGTGATAAATTGTTTTTATGAAGTGTTAACAGAAATGGATACAGATCAAGTATTTAAATCTCATTAATGCAGTTTATTAATACACTGATAAAATGCCACCATCTGGTGTATGCAATAACGCTGTTTGAGGCTTAACGCTTCAGTCAAGAATGTACAGCCTTTGAAACATGCTCAAAGTTATTAAACATGAAAAGAAATTGTTATATATCTCCAATACCACCAGGATCAAACAGCATGCACAAAAATCTTTTCAATACTTTTTCCTTCCACCCCACCTCCCTATCAGTAGGCAATGCGAGGGGAAAATGCAAATTAGGATATTCCCCTCCATGCTCTTGCAGAAGGTTTTAGGTTTCCACACAGCTGGGAACCACCTTGTAGACATCAATGACGAAACCAAATCAGCAAGCAGACTAACAGGCATAGTCCAGAATACTGAGACAAATTACATTGGAAAATACAGCAGTCTGGAAATGCCCTGGTAAAATATGTGTGGAATGAATATATCCGCTTTTCCAATCTCCATCCTTCTCCTTGTTCCCATCTGTGTCAAAATCCAGAGTGTCACAACAGTAAGTACATAAAAAAATTTCAACTGGCATGTCAGATCACAATAAACATGCAGTTTAGAAGTCCCATCCATGCCAATATTTGAGCAGAGGTCTTCTGGATGACATCATTTACTTGGCGAATTCCATTTTTCAACAGCTGCATATGCTAAACAAATTATAGCTGACATTTCTACTTTGACGCATGCAATACTGTCAATACAGGATATAAATGACTTCTGAAATTTCTTTGTAGTTGGCTTCTTCTTTTGCAAGTTCAAAGAGGGGCCAAAGGGTTTTCATTGAAAAATATTATGCGATAATGTAGATTGCAATCTTATGCATAGGTTGTTATGCAACACCAAACACAAAAATTCAAGAAATAGGAGTCGGCCATACAATCCCTTGTACCTGCTCCACTGATCTGATCTTGACCACAACTCCATTTTCCTGCCTGTTCCCCATAACCCTGAACTGCCCCCCCCACCCCACGCACCCCCCCCACCAATAGTTTAAAATGCAACACAACTGTGGAAAATAACCAACCTGCAAAAGAGTCCATAATTTTACTGAAAATGATATCTCACCAAAAGTCAACATTTGAATGAAAGCACATTTAAAATTTTCATCCTCATGTTCAAATCCTCCATGCTTCATCCCCCACACCCTCTCTCCAAGCTTTTCCAGCCCGACAACCCTTTGGGAACTTGGCATTCTTCACATGCTTCAGCCCACCACTGCCTTCAGTTGTCTCACCCCTTAGCTCTGGAGTTCTCTCCCTAAACCCCTCTCTCCTCCTTTAAAACCCTCCTTAAAAGCTACTTCTGACCAAGCTTTTAGTCATCTCCAGTATCTCTTCCTTTGGCTTGGTGACCAGCTTTGTCCATTTATGCACCTGCAAAGCACTGTGGGATATTTTCATACATTAAAGGAAAACAAATGGCAAGTTGATGAACTCTTCCAGTCTAACGTCAGCACTTTATCTTCACTCGGTGTCTTGTACTTATCATTTACAGTGGCTGCTTTTTGTTGTGTATGTGTGACAGAAAACCTTGGGAGTAATAAATACAACCTCCAAAATAAACATTGAACCAAAAATAGCTTATATATTTATTCAAACCCATAAAAGTCAGGGTTCACAAAACCCTAAACCACTGAAGCTCATCTGTTATGGCTCACACCATCTGGATTCCATGCACTATATCTCCAGCAGGCTGTTATTCACCATATAATAGGGATAACCCATTTGTTTCATTCTCGGCCATAACACTGCATCAAGCTAGCTGTGCAAGAAACTCTGTGGTGGTAGTATAGGAAATACTCAAGAAAATCACAACTAGAGAACCTTCAAGTCATTCATGAACAATACAACTCCTGGACTACCTAATTCATCCAGACCAGTTATGAACAAGTACTGTTGATACAACTCTGAACCAGAGATTGGAACAAAAGTTCCACTTAAGTAAAGTTTACCAGTGCAATGGATTCACGTTACGGAGTATAAATCCGAGATTCGTCCACAATTAAGAACTTGGGCAGTTTTAAATGATAAGCATTGTTCATGAATTGAGTCAGGGTAGTCTAAGTGCTTAACGGATCATAGTCGAACAACTGCATTTTGCAATAAACAGACAGTAGCAAATCGTTGGATCTTTGTGCATATACTGAGAATACAGTTGGTAAAATTCTTTCACACTATACCCAAACAAATGAAATGATATAACAGTAATTTTTTTTTTTAAAACATGACCACAGCAACACGAGGGAACAAATGCTGAAGTTGAGAATGCAAATTGAGAACTTAAAGGGGAGAATGAATGGCCAACACAGAGAAAAAGGAACGTGTTATCTTTTGAAAGATACACATCTCGTCTATTCACAGACTCAAGGTAGAAAACTCTTCCTAACCTTCACTTTCTCCTGAGCTACTCAGAGGACACTGGACAAACATTAGGATCAACTGATCCAACCAAATAAAACAGATTAATTGGCCAGTTATGTCACCGTTTGGGGGAAATATTTCCAAACAGCACTGATGTCTATCTAATTAATCACTAAAGTTCATTTTGTGAAGCACTTGGGGTGTTAAGATGTGAGAAGGCACTGTATAATTACAAATAATGATTCACCCAAGTTATAGGATGTCCTGCATGCACCTTGAAGCAGCTCTGTTTATCTGAATAGGAGATTCAACTTGCAATGTTGTTACGACAGACCACTCAAGTCAAAGCCCCCAATCAAATTATACGATTCTGATTGTGGTGGGAGAAACGCACTGTTGATTCAGTCCCGTCCCTCCACAGATCACCTATCATTTTTAAACTTTCCAAATTAAAGACCCAGCCAAATGGTACCATCTATTAACCCCCGAATGAGGCTAACCAAACCAAGTGTCTTTAGATCAACAGATTAACTGTTTAATTAGAAAAACTAAATTCTTAAACACTAAGATATAAATATTTAAAATAGAAAAAATTAGTGGCCTTGCATATTTACGCTCCTGCCGAAGTGAAATCTTCCAATGTGGAACAGACAAAGGTTGCTTGAAGTCCTCACAGCTGTCAGATGGGGGGTAAAAGGTTCTTCAACAGTACAACAGTCCATAGTCTAGTTCAGCAGTTGAATTAATGCTCTTTACCAGCGATAAATTTCAACATTTACAGTTCAGTAGTTAAATGAATTGGTTATTTTATTTTAAGAAATTAATCTGGCTTGACATCAGATTTCTGAGTATAATAACTGGATTTATATAAACCAAGAGAGCTCTCTTTTCCTTCAGTATATGCTGGCTGACAGTCTGCTTAGCTCTGTTAACTGTCTCAAAAGCCAGTTTTTCCGACTAGTTTCAAATGTCAATCGGCAACAATGTATCTCTCGATCCTCAATCTCCGAGTGACAGTCTCCGGGGCAACCAGAATGCATTCTTTGACTTAGTCTCTGGAGCTTGTTGCCTTAAAGTAGCACTGCTCTTTTCCCAGCCTTAAAAGGCACACTGCATGCTTCCCGGGAAAAAAAACTACAGGATCATAACAATGCGGGTACCAATTCAAACTGATACCAACAGAGAATAGTCATAACTGTCTGGATACTCAGTCAGGAGTCATCTTTCAAGAATCAAATAACTCTAGGTTAACATCTCAGGTTGATCCAAGGAGCTGGTCCTCAGATTATTGGAGTCCGTTCTGGCATCATTTGCATTGATGTTGCTGTACAGTGCATGCACACAGTTTTCCCAAAAGTGCTTCACAGCCTACAATCCACACAATCAGTGTGATACTAAAATGGTGGACTTCCGCCCATGAACCCCAAAAAAAGCAATGTACATCCTCTTTTTTAAAAAAAATTGCCATTGTAGCGTTTTCTCTAGGAAACGACTGGCAGTATGTGATACGGAAATAACCCTTCATTTTTCGTGTTTTTTTTTAGCTACAAGATACTTATTGCTAAAACAAAACAACTCATGTGCCTGGAAAAGACAGTCCTACGAGATGTTAATATTCCGGAAAATCAGCTGATGCAGAATAGAACTGGAGTCAATCTTTACACACTTTCATAAGCATTTATTTAGGGTTACACATGACAAGCATACACCTCCTAAGCCAACAATCACAATTTCAGTCTGTCTCAAGTGGCTCCCCAGTTAACGCCCACCACCTGTATACAATTAAACACAGTTTATATATAATTAACACTAGAGATTTCAGAAGAACAAAAAACCTAGATCAAGAAAATAAACATGAATTAGGTCCCATATATTTTTGTACCACTCTGAAGTATCCCATCAAGAAACCTAGATGATGATCATCCGGTCCATGCCGTACTCCGCAGTATGTGAATACACTGAAATGTGGACTTTTTTTTTAAATATAAGAGTGTCTCGCAAAAAAATGAACTCAAAAGTTTAGATATTTGCAACACTAACTTAACAAGTTTTGGTTTCCCTAGTTTTAAGAAATGTCTTTCTGGCATACATTGAATCCAGCTGATAAGACAAGCAAAAGGCCTGATTCAGGCCTCTGTCAAAATCATCCTTTAACAAGCAAATATGCCCAAGAGCAGTCTTTTCCGGCCATCACTTCAAAATGTTTCTTCTTTCTATATGGGGAAACTCTTCTATATCCAGTGACTGCTCACACAGGCTGGTTGAGATCTGGAGTAGAAACATTCATCCTACCAATTTGTACAACAGTGCTATCCACCAGCTTGATAATGGATTGTGACAAGAAATGCATAGGTACAAGTTCAAGCTCTTACTGATCCATTATATACCTTTTCAAATCTCAGGGTGGCAAGCTCAGCTGGTGCCTCTGTGTACTAGATGCAAAAGGAAATGAGTAGCATTCTTGAGCAACCAAGCACAGCAACATGAACTGGGACATATTGTTAAAAGGTCCCAACCTCAGGTGCACTGATGTGGAGAGTTGCATAAAAGCTAGACATTTTGCACCCACACCAATAAAAAAGCCACAATGAGCATGCAAGGTTACATCTCCTTCACAGGCAACTCAAGTCCACCATTGCGGGGAACCTGGAAACAGCAATAGCTACATTTAGAAGGGTGGAATCACTGTGGGGTAGAAAGAGAAGTAGGTAGCGATTTCATACTTCCAAAAAGGGCCAAGATTTGTCGTCTCAGTGCTAGTATTCTAGCCTGAACAAACAAATTATTGCAGACTTCACTTTTTTCCCCAAAGCTCTACTCAGTGGAGTTTGGCAAGTTGCTTCCCTCAATGAAAGACTATGTCAAAAGATCAAGTTTCAAAGGTAGCGGTTATCTGAGGTCAACAAGGGAGAAAAAATACATTTGCATTGTTTTCCCTTTTAACTGTGTCTGCAGGACAGAGTATGCAAAAAGCTGCCTTTTATAAAGTGGATGAATATAAAGCTGTTAAATTAGACTTTAGTATCTGCAGTATTAGTGAGTCAACTAAGAAATTCCTAACAGTATAAGCAGTGCCAGATTTCAAAGTAGAGAAGCACTCAGCAGAGCACTAATTAGCAGAACACCAACAATGCGTCAGTGCAAAAATGATAGCTACTGATCGCATTACAGCTTGCTCCAGTGCACAATTTTACCACAGGCAGTTGGGCTGGCCTATCCTGCAGACTGATGCAGTACTGAGGGCATGCACTGGCTCCTTCAAGTAGATCAGCAGTATTCTGCAGTCACAGCAACAAAACACAGGAGGGATTAATGCTTTGTAGTCATTTTTCCTGATAAAAAGGACAGACTTTCAGCCCTGATGATCTTACACAAAAGCAGCATGTCTCCAAGGCCCATCACAGCAGTTCATTTTAATTTCTTATTCACCAGTAAGCCTGATAAAAAATACCAGACTACAACCTCACATTTTCCAATAAACATAATTAAATTTCCTGCTCCGTCCCACCCCAAACAGAATGGTAACTACGAGGACACCCATGGGTCAATAACGTTACAATAGTACATGCACTGAAGTTAAATTACTAAAAACACATCAAAGACCACCACTTTCAACATCACCATGCTCACTGAATCATTTATGAGACTCATCTGGCCTGAGCATTTCAGAATAATCTCAGCGCTTACATGGTTACGCAAATACAAATAAATTGACAGTAAACACCTCATTCCCTGTGCAAGTGTTGTACTGTAAAGGACACATGGTAAATTAGGGATGGTGGGAAAGGGAAACAGAAGCACACCTGGTACAGATTTTCAGAGCTAATACTTGCTTGCAAATCCTTGTCGCTGGCTGCCAGCCGGAGCACAGGCGAGTCACTGCACTTCAGCTGCCACAAAGGAAGATCAAGAATGGACCAAACAGCAAAACCCTCGCCTCTTAATTCCACTTCAATAAATCCACAAGTCTCTAGGATTTTGCATACAATTGCTAAGTGTTTTCAAGATATACTGGCCAGTCTGATACTTCTCCAGCGTAGGCACCATGAACAGAATACAATGCAGATTTTGCACATAGATCAGTGGACAGATTCTGATGCAGCCACCAAGCACTGTCTTCCAGTTAAATTCCTAGACCAATAACAATCCAGTTACCCCCCCCCCGCCCCCCCACAACTGATAACCGTTTGGCCAATGAAAAATGTTCAGCTGAAATCATTATCATTTTCTATCTGCAGCTGAACATACAAAAAATGTTTTATGCACTCGAATCTAATTTTACAATACAAGTTTAAATAGCAATCTTTTTCTACATCTTGATATATGTCAACCGAAAGTAGAGATCTAAAACAGTATAATTAAATTACAAATGCTACATGAAAACACTTTAAGAACATTGGCTAGATGCTCAACTGGAATACAAATTGCTTTCAATACATGTAAAGGAAATAAATGAGAGTATGGGTGGGGTCAGATAATTGAATGTCTGTTCGATCCAAATACAAACAAGTGATGGTTTTTATTTTTTTTTTTATTTAGAGATACAGCACCCAAGTCTGTGCCGACCAACAACCACCCATTTATACTAATCCTACATTAATCCCATATTCCCTACCACATCCCCACCATTCTCCTACCACCTACCTACACTAGGGGTAATTTACAATGGCCAATTTACCCATCAACCTGCAAGTCTTTGGCTGTGGGAGGAAACCGGAGCACCCAGCGGAAACCCACGTGGTCACAGGGAGAACTTGCAATTTCAGCCGTTCTTTTAGAACTAACTATGGCAAAATTCAGAAGTAACTTAAAAGTTAGATTATAATATTTACTGAAGCCACAATATGATATTGCATCTGTGTTAATTGGTTGCAATTGTGCATCATCAAAAACATTTTCATCCAGTGCATCACTGCAGCGAGTTTATCAGCAGGTAAAATGGACTCTAGACAGTGGAACAGCAGAAATTTCCCAACACCTAGATTAACAATCTTACCAACACACTTGTTACCCAAATATGCAATCTGATGGCAAACGACTGACATCAAAACCTGGGCAATGGAAGCAGGCTGGAAAATAGCAAAAATTTGACAGCTACAACATTTCCTGTGAGCAAAGTATTTTTCAAGAAAAATGTTACACCAGATTCCAAATACAGGATTAATTTACATTATTAAATGGAATTAGTTTCTCAGTCCCAGAGATTTTGGAACTGTGGAAACTGTTCACACTGTGTGATGCAGCTCCTATAGAAGCTGGTACTTAACTCTGCAAAAAAACAACTTGCATTTATATTGTGTCTAAAATATAGTAAAAAGTTCCAAGGTGCTTCACCAGAATGTTAACAGAATTTGACAGAAAGGCACACAATGAGATATTGGAGAGATAGCCAAAAGTTTGGTCAGAGGTAGGTTTCATGGAGTGCCTTAAAGGAGGAAAGAGACACAGAGAGGATTATCAGTTGACTTATGGTTTCAGCTTGCCACTAATTTAACTGATGTGAAAACCTCTCAAATTCTAGCAAGGTTTGTTACAGGCCACCAAGTGCAAAACCAGAACTGGCAGCAGTAACAAGCAACGTGGATACAGGAGAATCTGTGGATGTGGTGCACTTAGATTTCCAGAAGGTATGTGACAAGCTGCCACATTGAAAGTTACTAAACAAAGTAAGAGCCCATGGTATAGGGGGTAACATGAGCATGGATGGAGGATTGGGTTGCTAAAAGGCAACAGAGAGTAGGCATAAATGGGTCATTTTCAGGTTGGCAAGAGGTGTCTGCAAAGGGTCATAGCTAGGTTAAAGATTTGGCAGATGGAGTATAATGTGGGAAAGTGTGAACTTGTCCACTTTTTTTTTTCAATTCATTCATGAAATGTGGGCATCGCTGGCTAGGCCAGCATTTATTGCCCATCCCTAATTGCCCTTGAGAAGGTGGTGGTCAGCTGCCTTCTTGAACTGCTGCAGTCCATGTGAGGTAGGTACACCCACAGTGCTGTTAGGAAGGGAGTTCCAGGATTTTGACCCAGCGACAGTGAAGGAACGGCAATATAGTTCCAAGTCAGGATGGTGTGTGGCTTGGAGGGGAACTTGCAGGTGGTGTTCCCATGCATTTGATGTCCTTGTCCTTCTAGTTGGTAGAGGTTGCAGGTTTGAAAGGTGTGACTAAATTTCAAAAGCAATTCACTTCTAGGATAACCCGAGGATAAGATAATATACAAGTTATTTTACCTCCGGTAACCTAGCTTATGTTAAGAAGTGCTCACCAAACTAGAATTTGTCATGATGCACACCCCCTCACTCACTTTGTTGGTCGGCCACAAAAGAGCAAGAAGGGGTTGTACAGCATCAAGGCTGCTCCACCATTTAATTAGATCATGGCTGATTGGTACCTCAACTCCATTTACTCCCGAATGGCTTGATGATGTAACCTTTGATTTATATCCCTTGATACCTGTAACTAATACAAATCTGCTGATCTCAGGCCTGAAAATTAAGCGACCCAACATTCACAGCCTTTTCAGGGGGCAGAGTTCCAGATTTCTACTAGCCTTTGTATGCAAGAGTTTCCGGATTTCACTCCTAATTTTAAGTTTGTGCTCCATTATTTTGGATTCTGTCACAATAGTAAATTACTGTCTCAAAAGCTTTAATCATTTTAAACACCTCAGTGAGCTTACACCTCATCATTCTAAACTCAAGGAAATACATGACAAGTTCATGCAAAATGTCCTTTTTAACCCTTTCTGGTGAGTCTGTGCTGTGCCCCTCTAAGGCCCTTCCTGAGTTACAATGCCCAAAACAATGCCAATACAAAATTCTGTATAAATGAAGTACAATTTCACATCCTTAATATATTCAAACCCTCATTTAGATAAAGGCCAACATTCAATATCGTTCATGAATACATATCTTTTATTCACTGTTAGAAACCAAATCAAGGATTAGTTAAAAAGGTCTTCCCTTCCCTATTATGCATTATAGCATCACCTGCATTTGTCTTCAATGGACATGCATTCCTCCTGATCACCTACAATGTATTTATAGAAACTATTAGCTATTATGAACACTCGCGCAAGTTTTTGGTCATGCTCCCTTTTTGCCCTCCATTACTTTCTTTGTATCACTATTTTTTCTATAACTTTTCCAGTCTGCTAAATTTCTACTTTTCCTTACATTTCTGTAAGCCTTGGCTATTAGCTTAAGTCTTACTTAGTTTCTTGAATGCAGAACTGCATAAGTAGAGCAATGGCCTTTCAGGGGTATGTACTGGTATTTTATTTCAGCAAATACTACTTTGAATATTTGTCAAAAGTTAAGCTGCCATAGGCAACAAAATGACAGTAAAGAACATTCTGCTTATTTTGTTTAAAAAGAAAGTTTATTTCCTTCTGTCTGGAAGCTACAAAAAAGTACTGCAACACCTAAAGATGCAATACAATAAAAGCAAAATAATGCAGATGCTGGAAATCTGAAAAAAACAAAGTGCTGGAAATACTCATCAGGTCTGCCAGCATCTCAGGAGAGAGAAGCAGAGTTAACGTTTCAGGTCAGTGAACTTTCATCAGAACTGGCAAAGGTTAGAAATGTAATAGGTTTTAGGCAAATAAAGCAGGGGTGGGGCAAAAGAGAACAAAGGGAAGGTGTTTATTAGGACAGAGAGTCACAGAGAATAACTGACAAGGAGGTCATGGGGCAAAGGCAAAGAGTGTGTTAATGGTGTAGTGAAAGACAAAGCATTAATGCAGAGCGGGTATTAAATGACAGAATAATGAAAGCCCTAGCCAAAAGCACAAACATGAAAGAAAACAGTGGGCAGGCACATGGTAAAAAAAGTTGAATGATAAAACAAACTAAAATGTAATAAAAATAAAAAATAAAGCTAAAAATAAAAAGGGGAGCCAGTCATGCTCTGAAATTATTGAACTCAATGTTCAGTCCGTTAGGCTGTAGTATGCCTAATCAGTAAATGAGGTGCTGTTCCTCAAGATTGCGTCGATGTTCATTGGAACATTGCAGGACAGAGATGTGGGCATGAGAGCAAGGGAGTGTGATGAAATGGCAAGCAACAGGAAGCTCGGGGTCATATTTTCGGACTGAGCGGAGGCGTTCCGCAAAGTGGTCACCCAATCTGCGTTTGGTCACCCCAACGTAGAGGAGACCGTATTGTGAGCAGTGAATACAGTATACTGAATTTAAAGTACAAGTAAATCACTGCTTCACCTGAAAGGAGTGTTTGGGGCCTTAGATAGTGGGAAGAGAGGAGGTAAAGGGCCAGGGGCACCTTCCCTTTGGTTCTCTTTTGCCCCACCCCCACTTTATTTGCTTAAAACCTATTACATTTCTAACCTTTGCCAGTTCGGATGAAAGGTCACTGACCTGAAATGTTAACTCTGCTTCTAGTTTTTTTTAGTTTTAGAGATACAGCACTGAAACAGGCCCTTCGGCCCACCGAGTCTGTGCCGACCATTAACCACCCATTTTATACGAATCCTACACTAATCCCATATTCCTGTCACATCCCCAACTGTCCCTATATATTTCCCTACCATCTACCTATACTAGTGACAATTTATAATGGCCAATTAACCTATCAACCTGCAAGTCTTTGGCATGTGGGAGGAAACCGGAGCACCCGGAGGAAACCCATGCAGACACAGGGAGAACTTGCAAACTCCGCACAGGCAGTACCCAGAATCGAACCCGGGTCCCTAGAGCTGTGAGGCTGCGGTGCTAACCACTGCGCCACTGTGCCGCCCACAGATGCTGTTAGACCTGCTGAGTATTTCCAGCACTTTGTTTTTATACCTGAAGATACAATATAGGCTTGAGACTATATGTTCTAAAATTCTAATTTTGCCATGTTTTAACATGTGAACATCCCCATCCTCTTTGACAATGTATAAAGCAGCCCTCAGCCCCAAAAAGAATCAAAACACCAATTGGTTAATGCATCTTCACTGTATTTATAAAACACATAGGAAAAAAAACTCCTCATCTACTGTGTCATTGGGACATCTCAAAGCACTTCATGGCCACTGAATTATTTGCACGGTCCCAGAAACAAGCGAGATAAATAACCATTTAAAGTAGCTCAGTGATCAGAAGTTAGCCACTGGAAGAATTAGCCTGCTCTTCATCAAACAGAGACCTTTAAACGTACACCTGAACAGGCAAGTGGGATCTCAATTTATCATAACCCGATACATAGCACCTCAGACATTGCATCACTTCATTTGTATAGTACTCATCAGCGTAGATTGTGTGTTCAAAATATTGAAGTGGAGAATTATTTTAAATTGTTAGATTTAAAACCTTAAGATTTAATTACAAACTTTTACAGTAATCCGAGAACTGATCCAGACAGACCTGTCGGAACATACAGCACTGTTGTGATTAAGAGTTAAACTAGAAGATTTTCCCCCATTCCGCTCTCACTAACCCTGCAAATCAATGCTGTAACTGGTAGGGTGGTTATAGCTAGATAAGCAGCAAGATGCTTATTACAGTTCATGCATTAATAAGGATGCATACACTTAGTTGGATGAACTCCAGCAGCAACTTGCACAAATCTGCATGTCCCCAAGTTATGACTTATGCCAACATGTGCCCAATTTGGGTTTAGATAAGGTGATACTGACCCCATTTGGGAATCTAGTGTACAACATCTCCTGAATATCTCCGTAATTTGGTTTAGATAGTCTCAACATTCTGTTATTGACGTTTCTAAGCTCGAGCAAGCAAAAGTTTAAAAAAGTGAAAATGTACGAATAGTTCAAAACCGTAAGAAGCAGAAAACTAGAGTCATAAGATATGAGAACCCTATAACCAAATCTTTTTCAGTCTACTGCCTAGTAAGAATGACTGTTTAAAAAATGGTGGAAAGATAAACAAAATATGAGTTCACAAATGGTAAAGTCAATATGGAACTCAATCCTTCTTTACAGAACAAGAGAACAGGCTTTTCCTTCATACAAATGAAACAATAAACTGGCTTTTCCCAGGTGGCAAAGGACTAGCTGTGTATTTCCCGGAATGTGTTTCTCTTAGATTTCCAGCATCCCCCACACCCCCAATCCCTAAATACTTCCCGGTAAGGATGATCAATAACTGCCTTGGGAAATTCCGATACAATTCTGTCAAAGTTCTCCTGATAAAGATTCTCCAAGGAATGAAACATATATTTGATATAGCAGAAACCTCAGCTCAGCTACCATTTGAAGTTGTGATTTTTGTCAACTCATGGTATGGGCAGTGAAGCTAATGAAACAAAAGACAGCATTATTACAAATCCTCTGCCACTGCATGTTATGATAGGAGCCAAAGTACCATTTATCAAGGATGTACACTTGATAGCCACTTAACTGTGCTTTTTCGACAGTTCTATTTCAAAAGTTAATAGCATTGAAGCACTCAATATCTGCTGCTGTATGAAAACATCTTGTATACCTCAAGATACTAATTAAGACATCTAATGGTTTTGACAGGAAACTAGCACATGGACAAATATTTCATCTTGGGAATAGTTTCATCCTGGTGCAGGTAATTTCATAAAAGCTACACTGTGTGACAAAAAACATGATAAATTGCAGGGGGAGGAATAAATGTACAACTGCCAGCAGCTTGCGAGAAACAGGAATAATTAGATGCCAATATACTCAGCTGTGGGTGCAAAAAATAAGCTTTCAATATCTGCCAAGTTATTACACCAAAAACACTTTCAACATTGTTTCATTTTTCGATTAGGCATCAAAAGTATCAAATCATATTACTCCCATTGTGGTATAGAAAACTTACGGATTTTTGAATATCCATGCAATTTAAGCATCTGCTTTTCCCAGTCATTGACTATTTATAGTCAAACCTTAAGGCACCTAACTGCTATTTCTCTATTTATCTGCTCTCGTATTACTCTTAAACCTTGAGCCATGAAGAACATTGGCTCTTCTCAATAGAAGAAACTCATGTCATGTGCCGTAAATCATATTGTGCATTGCAACAGTAGTGGGATATTATTCCTCCAGTCAACCCGACTACTGCTAGCACACTTGTATTGAAGCTGATTAGAAACATCGAAATAAAAATGCCAATGTTCCATTTCTCATCGTAAAACAGGCTTATTACGACAACACAGAAGTACTTTCTTCAATAAAAACACCAGACTTACAAACAGAGTTTATTACCAATAAAATTTGCCTTCATGTCCAACTCAAAAACTCTGCCAGTTACAAACCAATTGCTGTTGCTTAAACTTAACTTCTCTTCTAAAATTGAAAAAATTGTTCCTCACTGTTCAATCTGGATTCATCAATTTCCATTATAAAATAACAGGAAGAACATTCAAAGGAGTGACTTGAGCTTCACGCACGATTTATATGTCATCCAAACTACAGCACATTTATCGCCATGAACACTGCCAACCATGTGGTAGTTTCAAAACAGTACATCATGGCAAAGCGAAAATTCAGCCATGCTTCAGTGCTTTCAGTTAGGAAAGCAGCTATTGCCATTCCCAGTTATAAAAAGAAAATGGAGTTTTCAAAAAAAAGGCATGGACTATCGAATAAAGCAACCAGAAATGGAATTAAAACCACAATCCCCAACATAGGCCGGCATGAATTACATTTGCTGCCTTGATTATTGTGGATGCTCAATGGCCAATAAAAACAGTGAAATAAATGTCGCTCCCTTATTACCCAGAGTGGAAAGTGAAACTAAGGGCAAAGCAAGTTGGGTGGTCATATTTGCATTATTATAGCCACAGGCTGAAGAGACATGTCAGCAAGCTTTGGCATACAAGCCTCAAATAGCACAGGACAGAGCACAATGAGAGCCTGAGGAAGACCTTCAACCGACGATGTGCTTTTTCTCTCACGAGAAAGATTTTTGGTCTTTTATGTAAGCATGCTTCACAGCTTCAGCCAAAAATCAAGGGGTAAATCTTCAGGATGCCAATCAGTGCCAGGAGCATTCGGCACACTTGAACGTGCAAAGCATCTCAAAAGCAGACAGGATTGATCCCATGGAATTGGGCCTTGTGCTAACTAAAGCTGAAAGTGAAGATCTTTCAGCAATTTCCCAGACATTTCTCAAGTTGGCTTTACAAAGCAACAAATAATGCAAGAATGTTTTTTTTTTTTTTACATCCAATTTTCCTGTCGACATTTGCTGGGATTTACCTCATTGTATCAGCAATGCTTCAAGGACGTGTCCAAGCGTCAGTTCTTCATGCGTGAAGACATTAAGTAATAACAGCTTATTCAACTATTACAGGGGCAGGGGGTGAAGAACTATGGCCAATCATGTCCTCACCCAAGATAGGAAAATAGGAGGAGTCGGCCATTCAGCCTGCTCCGCCATTCAATACGATATGGCTGACAATCCAGTTCAATGCCTTTTTCCCACACTATCCTCATAGCCCCTTATGTCATAGAGTCAGAGAAGTACAGCACTGAAACAGGCCCTTCGGCCCACCGAGTCTGTGCCGACCATCAACCACCCATTTATACTAATCCTACATTAATCCCATTTCCCTCTCATGACCCCACCTTCCCTCAATTCTCCTACCACCTACCTATACTAGGGGCAATTTACAATGACCAATTTACCTATCAACCCGCAAGTCTTTGGCATGTGGGAGGAAACCCACGCGATCACAGGAAGAACTTGCAAACTCCGCACAGGCAGTACCCAGAACAGAACCCAGGTCGCTGGAGCTGTGAAGCTGCAGTGCTAACCACTGAACCGCCCCATTTGTCATTTGTATTTAGAAATCTGTCAATCTCTGCTTTAAACATACTCAATGACTGAGCTTCCACAACCCTCTGGGGTAGAGAATTCCAAAGATTCACACCCCTCTGAGTAAAGAAATTTCTCCTCATCTCTGTCCAAAGTGGCTTCCCCATAATTTTGAAATTGTGTCCCCTGGTTCTAGACTCGCCAACCATGGGAAACATCTTACCTGCATCTACCCTGTCTATCCCTTTAAGTATTTTGTAGCTTTCAATTAGATCACCTCTGATTCTTCGAAACTCTAGAGAATACAGGCCCAGTTTCTCCAATTTCTCTTCATAGGACAGTCCCGCCATCCCGGGAACAAGTCTGCTGAATCTTTGTGGCACTCCCATTCTCTCTCTGCATGCATACTCCTAACCTGTAGTGTGACCACCACCCTAAACATGCTATCCACATAGTCCTCTGCATCACGGATGCACAACAGTGACTCCAGCCGCCATTCAAGTTCTGAAACCTGGAGCTCCAGCTTCTGCAGCCGGTGACACTTCCTGCAGATGTATTCGTCTAGGACACGTGGTACGTCCATGACTTCCCACATACCACAGGACATACATTCCACTTGGCTGAGCTGACCCGCCGTAACGCAACTTTAAAAACTTATAACAATGAGAAGTAAAATAACTTACCAGTTACTCACTAATCAACTTGTTTCGCTGTACCCAAGAGACAGGCAGTTACTGGAGGCTGAAAAAAAGGGAGAAGAAAGAAAGAAGCCCCTCCCTCATGCACCGAACTCCCAACTTTACACTCGGTGCACTCAAATTTATTTTAATTTATAGTTCCCCTCCTTACCGAACTCTCACTTACCAAACTCCCTTCTTCACACTGTGCCCTCTGCAGCACTCAACGCAGACAAGCAGCACTGAGAGTCGCCTCAATTTATAGTCTCAAAACAATGCTGTGCAGCTCTGCGAGAGCTCTGCTAAAGCTCAGAAACCAGTTTAAGCTAGCTAACTAATTAACTAGTTTCAGCTACTCTGTTAGTATATCCCGGTTTAAAACTGCAAGAAACTTAACTTATCTCTTTACATTTAGCGATTTCTTTCAGTTATCGAAACAAAAACTAGCCCCGAGATTAACCCTTAAAATTCACTCACTTACCAAACTCCCCTTTTCACTCTCAGTGCAGACCAACTGAATTTTAATATCCACCAGCTGCTGTGGTGGGATTTAAACCCATATCCCAGAGTATTAGCCTGGTCTCTGGATTATTAATCTAATGATATTACCACTAATAGTTTCACGATCAGCATTAGCTTTTAATTTCAAATTTATTAGTTGAATTTAAATTTTACCATCTGCTGTGGTGGTTTTTTAAAAATTCATTCTTGGCATGTGGGCATTGCTGGCTAGGCCAGCATTTATTGCCCAGTCCTAATTATCCTTGAGAAGGTAGTGGCGAACTGCCTTCTTGAATTGCTGCAGTCCATGTGAGGTAGGTACACCCAAAGTGCAGTTAGGAAGGGAGTTCCAGGATTTTGACCCAGCGACAGTGAAGGAACGGCGATATAGTTCCATGTCAGGATGGTGTGTGACTTGGAGGGGAACTTGCAGGTGGTGGTGTTACCATGTATTTGCTGTCCTTGTCCTTCTAGTTGGTGGAAGTCGCGGGTTTGGAAGATGCTGTCTAAGGAGCCTTGGTGTGTTGCCGCAGTGCATCCTGCAGATGGTACACACTGCTGAAACTGAGCATTGGTGGTGGAGGGAGTGAATGTTTGTGGATGGGGTGCCAATCAAGCGGGCTGCTTTGTCTTGGATGGTGTTGAGCTTGAATGTTGTTGGAGATGCACCCATCCAGGCAAGTGAACAGTATTACATCACACTCCTGACTTGTGCCTTGTAGATGGTCGACAATCTTTGGGAGTCAGGAAGCGAGTTACTCGCCACAGGATTCCTAGCCTCTGATCTGCTCTTGTAGCCATGGTATTTATATGGCTACTCCAGTTCAGTTTCTGGTCAATGGTATCCCCTAGGATGTTGATGGTGGGGGATTCAGCGATGGTAATGCCACTGAATGTCAAGGGGAGATGGTTAGATTCTCTTTTGTTTGAGATGGCCATTGCTCAGCACGAATGTTACTTGCCACTTATCAGCCCAAACCTGGATATTGTCCAGGTCTTGCTGTATTTCTACACAGACTTCTTCAGTATCTGAGGAGTCGCGAACGGTACTGAACATGGCGCAATCATCAGCGAACATCCCCACTTCTGACCTCATCATGGGGGGGAAAAGGTCATTGATTAAGCAGCTGAAGACGGTTGGGCCTAGGACACTACCCTGAGGAACTCCTGCAGTGATGTGCTGGAGCTCAGATGACTGGCCTCCAACAACCACAACCATCTTCCTTTACGCTAGGTTTGACTCCAACCAGCGGAGAGTTTTCCCCGTTTCCCAAAGACTTCAGTTTTGCTCGGGCTCCTTGATGCCATACTCAGTCAAATGCTGCCTTGATGTCAAGGGCAGTCACTCTCACCTCACCGAGTTCAGCTCTTTCGCCCATGTTTGGACCAAGGCTGTAATAAAGTCAGAAGCTGAGCGGCCCTGGCGGAACCCAAACGGAGAATCACCGAGCAGGTTATTGCTAAGCAACTGCCGCTTGATGGCACTGTTGATGAAACCTTCCATCATTTTACTGATGATTGAGAGTAGTCACATCCCCTGGGTGCTGGATTACTAATTGAGTGACAATACCACTACACCACTGCCTCCCCTTTTAACCATTACAGTAGCTTTTTTTAATTCCAGGCTTTTTTCACCATCTGCCATGGTGGGATTCAAACCCACGTCACCAAAGCATTAGCCTGGGTGCTTGATACTAAGCGAGTGACATTATCACTACGCCATTGCCTGCCCTATATATCCGATAAGATCCCAGTGATCAGCTGACACCACACAGATTGTAGTTTACATGCAACATCTTTCTTGTCCACACACCCCCATCTAAATCAGGTCTGAAACTTGCACCTCACAAATTTGAAGTCAGAGTGGTAGAGAAGGATTTTAAAAATCATTTAGTGTTTTGAAAAAAGGTTTAACACCAAATGTTAGCAAGCAATGATCTGTTGCATGGTAGCCATAACAGCTGCAATCGCAACACATTATGTAAAAGGATAAATGTGACATGTCAGTGCTGTCAGGGCAAGAAAATAACATTCTACCATATTAGCTCACTGCAAATTAATGTGCACGTTAATCATCTTATTCAAAATACAACATACGACAGAGCACGGACCATGATTAAAGCAGGGAATACTTTCACTGACATAACCAGCGACCCAATGAATTGCGAGTATAGTATGCGGCATGGGGCATTTCACAGTAGTTTCTTCCTTCTCCCAAAGCAAATACAGACAGCACTTTTGTGGGAGTACACAGCTCAACAAAGTGCAGCACCCAACAGTTGAGACCAACTACAGAGCCATTTGTAAAGGTGCATGTAGCTTCAATAAACCTTTACTAGCTATGGGGGTGGGTGGCAAAAGAAAATAATCAGCTTTATCCCTGTAAGATATATAAATCAAGGACAGTTTAATATATGAATTAATCATTCAAAAACAGGCATATTAAATCTGAAATGTGTTTTAACAATGCTTAAGCCTCAAGTTCCATTCAAGTAACAATGCTGCTTGGGGTGAATGGCAGCAATAATGTAAATACATTCTAAACCAGCAAATGTTATGATTTCATTAGCTATCCCACAGGAGTTATTTATTCCCTTGTGCTTGGCCTTACTAGAAGTCTCATCCTCCCTTTCAGCAAGGGAACAGTAGCTTGGTGGTTATATTGCATTACTGGGCCAGTAACCCAGAGGCCTGGTGTGGAGACAGGAGTTCAAATCCCACCACTTCAGCTGGGGAACTGAAATTCGGTTAATTAATAAAATCTGAAATAAAAATTAAGTAATGGTGACCATGCAACTACTGGCTTGTTATAAAAACTGATCTGGATCGCTAACGTTCTTTAGGGAATGAAATCCTCCATCCGGGCCTTGTCTGATTTATGTGCGACTCCAGACCCACAGAAACGTCACATTTAAGAGAAATTAGGCCTTGCCTTGCCAGAGACACCCACATCCCAAGAATGAATTTTTTTTTTTTTAAAAACTTGATTTGAACTCTGTTCTCAATACTTGTGTTCCTAATTAGGAGCAGCAGTAAGCCACTCGGCCCCTTGAGCCTGCTCCGCCATTCAACTAACTGATTTCCTACCTCAGCTATACCTTTCCACACCAAGGACAAGTATAAACTTCTAAAAGAAAAAAAAACGAACTGACACCTGTTGAATTAATTTTTTAAAATTAATTCATGGGATGTGGGCACACTGGCTATGCCAGCATTTATTGCCTATCACTAATTGCCCTCAAGAAAATGGTGGTGAACTGCCTTCTTGAACCGCTGCAGTCCATGCTCGGTAGGTACACCCACAGTGCTGTTAGGAAGGGAGTTCCAGGATTTTGACCCAGCGACAGTGAAGGAACGACGATATAGTTCCAAGTCAGGATGGTGCGTGACGTGGACGGGAACTTGCAGGTGGTGATGTTCCCATGCATCTGCCGCTCTTGTCCTTCGAGGTGGTCGAGGTCGCGGGTTTGGAATGCGCTGTCTAAGGAGCCTTGGTGCGTTGCTGCAGTGCATCTTGTAAATGGTACACAATGCTGCCACTGTGCGTCAGTGGTGGAGGGAGTGAATGTTTGTGCATGGTGTGCCAATCAAGTGGGCTGCTATGTTCTGGATGGTATCGAGCTTCTTGAGTGTTGTTGGAGCTGCACCCATCCAGGAAAGTGGACAATATTACATCACACTCCTGACTTGTGCCATGTAGATGACTGACATGCTTTGGGGAGTCAGGAGGTGAGTTACTTGCCGCAGGATTCCAAGCCTCGGACCTGCTCTTGTAAACATGGTATTTATAAGGCTATTCCAGTTCAGTTTTTAGTCAATGGCAGCCCCTAGGATGTTGATAGTGGGGGATTCAGTGATGGTAATGCCATTGAATGTCAAGGGGAGATGGTTAGATTCTCTCTTGTTGGAGATGGTCATTGCCTGGCACTTGTGTGGCGCGAATGTTACTTGCCACTTATCAGCCCAAGCCTGGATATTGTCCAGGTCTTGCTGCATTTCTACATGGACTGCTTCAGTATTTGAGGAGTCACGAATGGTGCTAAACATTGTGCAATCATCAGTGAACATCCCCATCTCTGACCTTATGATTGAAGGAAGGTCATCGATGAAGCAGCTGAAGATGGTTGGGCCGCGGACACTACCCTGAGGAGCTCCTACAGTGATATCCTGGAGCTCAGATGATTGACCCCCCAACAACCACAGCCATCTTCCTTTGCACTAGGTATGACTCCAACCAGCGGAGCGTTTTCCCCGATTCCCATTGACTCCAGTTTTGCCAGGGCTCCTTGATGCCATACTCAGTCAAATGCTACCTTGATGTCTAGGGCTGTCACTCTCACCTCATCACGCGAGTTCAGCTCTTCTGTCCATGTTTGAACCAAGGCTGTAATCAGGTCATTGGCTGAGTGGCCCTGGCGGAACCCAAACTGAGCAGGTTATTGCTAAGCAAATGTCGCTTGATGGCACTGTTGATGACACCTTCCATCATTTTACTGATGATTGAGAGTCGACTGATGGGGTGGTAATTGGCCAGGTCAGACTTGTCCTGCTTTTTGTGTACAGGACATACCTGGGCAATTTTCCACATTGCTGAGTAGATACCAGTGTTGTAGCTGTACTGGAACAGCTTGGCCAGGTGTGCGGCAAGTTCTGGAGCACAGGTCTTCAGTACTATTGCCAGAATATTGTCAGGACCCATAGCCTTTGCAGTATCCAGTGCCTTCAGTTGTTTCTTGATATCATGCGGAGTGAATCGAATTGGCCGAAGTCTGGCATCTGTAATGCTGGGGACTTCAGGAGGGAGCAGAGATGGATCATCTACTCGGCACTTCTGGCTGAAGATTGTTGCAAATGCTTCTGCCTCATCTTTCACACTGATGTGCTGGGCTCCCCCATCATTTAGGATGGGGATATTTGTGGAGTACCCCCTCCAGTTAGTTGTTTAATTGTCCACCATTCACGGCTGGATGTGGCAGGACTGCAGAGCTTAGATCTGATCCGTTGGTTATGGGATCGCTTAGCTCTGTCTATTGCATGCTGCTTATGCAGTTTGGCATGCAAGTAGTCCTGGGTTGTAGCTTCACCTAGTTCACATCTAATTTTGAGGTATGCCTGGTGCTGTTCCTGGCATGCCCACCTGCACTCTTCATTGAACCAGGGTTGGTCTCCTGGCTTGATGGTAATGGTACAGTGGGGGATATGCCAGGCCATCAGGTTACAGATTGTGGTTGACTACAGTTCTGCTGCTGCTGATGGCCCACAGCACCTCATGGATGCCCAGTTTTGCATTGCTAGATCTGTTTGAAATCTATCCCATTTAGCACGGTGATAGTATGACACAACACGATGGACGGTATCCTCAATGCGAAGGCAGGACTTGGTCTCCACAAGGACTGTGCGGTGGTCACTCCTACCAATACTGTCATGGACAGAAGCATCTGCGGCAGACAGATTGGTGAGGACAAGCTCAAGTATGTTTTTCCCTCGGGCTGGTTCCCCCACTACCTGCCGCAGACCCAGTCTAGCAGCTATATCCTTTAGTACTCGGCCAGCTCGGTCAGTAGTGGTGCTGCCGAGGCACTCTTGGTGATGAGCATTGAAGTCCCCCACCCAGAGTACATTTTGTGCCCTTGCCACCCTCTGTGCTTCCTCCAAGTGGTGTTCAACATGGAGGAGTACTGAGTCATCAGCTGAGGGAGGGCGGTAGGTGGTAATCAGTAGGAGGTTACCTTGCCCATATTTGATCTGATGCCATGAGACTTCATGGGGTCCAGAGTCGATGTTGAGGACTCCCGGGGCAACTCCCTCCCGACTGTATACCACTGTCCCACCACCTCTTGTGGGGGGGGGGGTTCTGTCCTACCAGAGAGACAGGACATACCCAGGCTTAGTGATTGCAATGTCTGGGACATTATCTGTAAGGTATGATTCCGTGAGTATGACCATGTCAGGCTGTTGCTTGACTAGTCTGTGGGACAGCTGTCCCAACTTTGGCACAAGCCCCCAGATGTTAGTAAGGAGGACTTTGCAGGATCGACAGGGCTGCGTTTGCAGTTGTTGTTTCCAGTGCCTAGGTTGATGCCGGGTGGTCCGTCCGGTTTCATTGCTTTTTATTGACTTCGTAGCGGTTAGGTACAACTGAGTGGCTTGCTAGGACATTTCAGAGGGCATGTAAGAGTCAACCACATTGCTGTGGGTCTGGAGTCACATGTAGGCCAGACTAGGTAAGGACAGCAGATTTCCTTCCCTAAAGGATATTAGTGAACCAGATGGGTTTTTACAACAATCGACAATGGTTTCATGGCCATCATTAGACTAGCTTTTAATCCCAGATTTATTCTTCTTCTTCTTCTTTGGCCTCCTTGTCTCGATTTATTAATTAAATTCAAATTCCACCTTCTGCTGTGGTGGGATTCAAACCCATGTCTCCGGGTTACTAGTCCAGTGATAATACCACTACGCCACCGCCTCCCCTTGCATGTAATTTCATGTTCTCTATGAATGCTTTTATTTGCAATAAACCACAATTATACTGCTGAGAAACTGAAAATTGATAAAGGAGCAGCTTTTTTCTTTTAAAGTAAAAATTAAATTTGAATCCCCTCGAATCCACACTGAAATGACTGCAGTTTGAAATTCTCTTCAATTGAGCTATTTCTTCAAGCAAGATAACTGCGTGAGTGTAGTGACTTTATTTAGGAAGAAATGCCATTTAATGGCCAACAACCAACAATGCTCGCAAATGGCAAACAAGATTGATGGGAACACATTTGTCAAGCTTGGACATGGGTTTTCACATCAAACAGGAAGGGGTAAATGAATTAAGTATGAAGCAACTGCAGGATTACAAACTAATCAACTGCCGATGGCATCCTTGTATACCTTCTCAATCTGCTGAGTGAAATCTGATTTGCAATGTTTAATGATAAAGCTCTCTACACTAGTTTTACAAAGAGAATTGAGCACTATGCAACACGGAGTATGACATATGCTGAGCAGCTATTGCAATATACTTGAAGTACAATTAAATTACAACACTTCGTCACCATCCACGTAACAGAAGCTACAGATGTGCACTTGCACTAAAAATACTCATACAAGGAGGAACTGAAACATAAGTATTTTGAAATGCATTTTTTTTTGAACTAGCACTGTGTGCTCAGCTACTGATGACCCATAAGCATGTGTGTACATTGCATTTTGGCCTGTGGACCTGGTATAATTGAGAGATACATTGAATAATCTACTGCATCTGGTCAATGTTACACTTGGTGGTCACAAACAAAAATGCATAGCGATTTCACCTTTGCTGAACCAGTTCTGAAAATGTTAGATGCTCTGCTTGCTTTGTGCTGAATTTTCTTTTTGTGGGAGGTGTTCAGGTGTCATTGAACCTTCCAAAAAAGGAAGTGAGCACATTGCTGAATCCTCCCCTCAACCAACAGTTATGAAAAGCAGCATGAAAACACAATTACATAAACCCTTAAAAGGAATCTGAAAATCTACATGACTTACAGGACAGGAAACCAACATGCTAGGTAATGAAAAACAATCCATAGTTAAGTGTAGGGTGCGAGTACTGGCCTAAATGAGCCATGGAACCAAGTTATGCCAATATTAAAGTGGGGGGGCATTAGTTGACGACAATTAAAATCTATTTCCAAAATGCATCAAGGCCAGTAAAAACACAGCAGTTGCCGATACCAAATGGAAATGGAATACAGACAGATTGCAAGGGCTTTGATTGTAAAGGAAGAAAGTGAACATTGGTCCCTTAGAAGCAGAGACAGGAGAAATTATCAAGGGGAATGAAGAAATGGCAGACACTGAAAAAATATTTAGTGTCTGTCTTCACATTCGAAGACACAAGTTCCATACCAGAAATCGCCACTAACCTAGGGGACAGAGAGAGTGAGGAAATTCATAACAGCAGAGAAGTAGTATGGAGAAACTTAAGGGACTAAAATCTGACAAATCTCCAGGATGTGATGGCCTATATCCTAGGGTTCTAAAAGAGATAGCTGCAGAGATAATGGATGCACTAGCTATGATTTTCCAAAATTCCTTAGATTCCAGAATGGTCCCATCAGATTGGAAGTTGACAAATGTTACATCATTTTTCAAGAAAGGAGGGAAGAGAGAAAACAGGAAACTACAGGCCAGTTTGCCTGTCAGTCCTTGGGAAAATGCTGGGATCTATTATTAAGGAAGTTTCAACAATGCACTTAGAAAAGCACAGTATGATTACAAGAATTCATCATAATTTTACTTAAGGAAAATCCTGTTTGACAAAGTTATTAGTTTTTTGAGAATGTAACTAGTAGGGTAGATAATGGGGAACCAGTAGATGTAGTATACCTGGATTTCCAAAAGGCATTCAATAAAGGTGCCACATAAAAAGGTTAATAGGCAAGATAAGGGCTCATGGAGTTGGGAATAATGTATGAGCATGGACAGATGATTAACAGACAGGAAGCAACGCATGGGCATTTTCAAGTTGGCAAGCAGTGAATTGTGGAACGCAGTAAGGATCAGTGCTGGGGCCTCAGCTATTTACAATCTATCTTAATGACTTAGATGAAGAGACAGAGAGTAATGTTTGTATCCAAGTTTGCTGGTGATAAAGGTAGGTGGAAAGGTAAGCTGTGGGGAGCAGAGAGAGAGGCCGCAAAGAAATATAGACAGGTTAATTGAGTGGGCGACAAGATGGCAGATGGAGTATAATGTAGGTAAGTGTGAAGTTATTCACTTTGGTCATAAGAATAGAGAAGCAGAATTTTTTTTTTTTAAAAAGGTGTGCAACTTTTAAGTGTTGTTCAAATAGACTTGGGTGTGCTTGTTCAAAGAACGCAGAAAGTTAATGTGCAGGTACAGGCAGCAATCAAGAAGGCAAATGGCATGTTGGCCTTTATTGCAAGGGGATTGGAGTAAAGGAATAAGGAAGTATTGTTAGGGTTATACAAGGTTTTGGTCTCTAGATTTTAGAAGGGATATACTTGCATTGGAGGCAATGCAGCGAAGGTTCACTAGATTGGTCCCTGAGATGAGGGGATTGTTCAATGATGATAGACTAAGTAAATTGGGCCCATATTCTCTGCAGCTTAGAAGAATGAGGGGTGATCTTATTGAAACATATAAGATTCTAACAGGACTGCATACGGTAATCTGCACAGAGATTATTTCCGCTGGTCAGGGAATCTAAAACACGGGAGCACAGTCTCAGGATAAGTGACCAATCATTTAGGACTGAGATGAGGAGAAATTACTTCACTCAAAGGGTTGTGAATCTTTGGAATTCTCTACCCAAGAGGGTTGTGGATGCTCCATCGTTGAATACATTTAAGGCTGATACAGACAGATCGTTGGTCTCTCAGGTGTCATGCAGGCCCCCACCTGCCGAGAATGAGGCACACATTATTTTGCCACGAACATTAAAACTTAAAATTGCTGCTGGGAAGAAAACCAGGCCTATCACAAGGAATTGCTAGGCCCCTCGCCGGAAAGACCTTTTTTGCATCTAGAAGACAGTGTTGGAACAAAGGACCCAGTCCTTGCTTCCCCAATACATAGAAGGCATGGTCAGACCAGTTTAGTCACATGACTAACTGGTGGCTGGAGTTTTTTTGAATTTGAACTTGCCACAGAGTTTTAGAACTGAAAGCTGTTTGCTCCTGGACTGAAGAGACCTCTCTCCTGTCTGCTCGCATCTCGCCCTCACCAGCTTCGGAAATCATGAAGACATATGAACCCCGAGAGAGAAAAGACTCCTACTGTGAACAAAGTTCAAGAATAATACTGGGCCCCAACGAAAAGCAAGACCACCTACAATCAAGCAGCTCGAAGAACAGTAAAGAAAACCCTCTTCAGAGATTGCCTCAAACCTCTCTATTTTTTCTTCTGCTCTTTTCTGTCTCTGCATTTGCGTATTGCGTATACATGCTAACATGCGGCGTGGCATGTATCCGTAGGCATTAACCAAAGCAGAGTTTAAGGTATAATAAGTTTCACTTTTCTTCTTTAAACCCAAGAAAGTCTGCTCATGCTCATTTCTTTGCCTTATAATTGGAGCTCAAAACTGTGTTTAAAACAAAATCCTGTTAAAATAAGACCAGGTGAAGACAATAAAAGACCCCTAGACATCTTTCTCACCTGGTCGTAACAGGGAATCAAGGGGTATGGCCAGTGGGCAGGAAAGTGAAGTTGAAACGCAAGATCAGCCATGATCATTTTGAATGGCCCAGCAGGCTCGATGGGCCATATGGTCTACTCCTGTTCCTATTTCTTGTGTTCAGTAAATTATCTTCACAAATCGCTTTTGCCCCATTTCCTATACATAATTGAACCACGATTTATAATTATAGCTTACAATATTGACATGAAGACCCCCACCTGCCAAGAATGAGGCATATTCATTTCATCCTATGAACATTTTAAACTGTGGCTGGAGTGAAGAAATTACTTGTTTAAAAAGAGATTACCAGACACTTGGCTGGAGGACATCTGCATACTAAGAGACAGTGCTTGGAGACACAAAACAATTGCTCACTGATTCAATTAACAGAGATTGGGCAGGGCAATGATGATACACACCTTGTCGGGGTAAGAGACAGCACTACACCTACTACCACCACCTCCCCCCCCACCCCCCCCACAATGCCCCGCCGAGATCTCTGGCATATACAAACGCAGGAGAGTTTGTTGAAAAACTTAGTCACATGACTAACCCACTAGCCAACTTGGCCGTCTGAATTGTGCTCACAGGATAGTTTGGGGTCAGATGGCAGATTGTAACTGAACCTAGAACAAGACAGCCTCTCTCCTGGCTGGCGCTCTCTCACTTTCTTACAGACCTCCAGACCCACTGAAGACACGTAAACCTCAAGAAAGAAAAGACTCCTACATCGAAACAAGTTAAAAGCGTGCACTGGGCCCCAATAAACAGCAAGACCTATCGGCAACCAAAGAGTCCACATTGAACTCAAAAGGACCGTAAACAACTACCAGATATTGCGTCAAACCTTTCCTCTTTATTCCTTCTACTTTTTCTGTCTCTATCGTGTTTATCGCACAAGCATGCTAGCGTGGCCACGTCGCATATTCAGAGCCGTTACCCGAATTAGAGTTTAAGATTAATAAACTTCCACCTTTTTTACTTAAATCTAAGAAAACCTGTCTGATTGATTTCTTTGCCTTACAATTGGAAAGCAGTGAACAAGGATTCACTGAGGGGGAGCTAAAACACAGTGTTTTTAAAAATTAAGCCCTGTTACAGTTAGACCAGGCAAAGCCTGAGAGAGAACCCCTAGACCCCATCTCATCTGGTCGTAACAATATATGAACATAAGTACATAGGAATTAGGAGCAGGAGTAGGCCACTCAGTCCCTCGAGCCTGTTCTGCCATTGAATAAGTTCATGGCTGAACTGATGACTCCACATTTCCACCTACCTCTGATAACCTTTCACCCCCTTGATTATCAAGAATCTATCCACCTCTGCCGTAAAAATATTCAAAGACTCTGCTTCCACCGCCTTTTGAGGAAGAGAATTCCAAAGACTCACGACCCTCAGAAAAAATTTCTCATTGATTTAAATGGGAGACACCTCATTTTTAAACAGTGACCCCTAGTTCTAGAATCTTCCACAAGGGGAAACATCCATTCCACATCCACCCTGTCAAGACCCCTCAGGATCTTCTATGTTTCAATCAAGTTGTCTCTTACTCTTCTAAATTCCAGCAGATATAAGCCTAGCCTGTCCAATCTTTCCTCGGAAGACAGCCCGTCCATTCTAGGTATTAGCAGTACAGAGAAGGTTTACTCGGCTAACACATTTTCATCCTTGCTTATATAAAGGAGACCAGTACTGTACACAATATTCCAGATGTGATCTCACCAATGCCCTGTACAGCTGAAGCATAACCTCCCTACTTTTGTATTCAATTCCCCTCGTGATAAATAACATTCTATTAGCTTTCCTAATTACATGCTGTACCGGTGATACATGCACTAGGACACCAAGATCCCTCTGCATCTCAGAGCTCTGCAATCTCTCACCATTTAGATAATGCTTTTATATTCTTCCTGCCAAAGTGGACAATTTCCCACTTTCCCACATTATACTCCATTTGCAAGGTCTTTGCCCACTCACTTAACCTATATCCCTTTGAAGCCCCCTTATGTCCTCTTCACAAGTTACCTACCTATCTTTGCCATCAGCAAATTTAGCAACCATACCTTCAATCTCTTCATCCAAGTCATTTATATAAATTGTAAAAGCTTGAGGCCCCAGCACAGATCCCTGTGGCACACCACTCATTACATCTTGCCAACCAGAAAAGGACCCATTTATGCCTGTTTCCTGTTAGCTAGCCAATGTTCTATCCATGCTAATATGTTACCCACTACACCATGAGCTTTTATTTTCTGCAATAACCTTTGATGTGGCACCTTATCAAATACCTTCTGGAAATCTAAATACAATACATCCACTGGTTCCCCTTTATCCACAGCACAAGTAACTCCCTCAAAGAACTCTAATAAATTGGTTAAACCTGATTTCCCTTTCACAAAACTATGTTGACTCTGCACGATAACCTTGAATTTTTCTAAATGCCCTGCTATAACGTCTTCAATAATAGCTTCTAACATTTTTTCCAAGACAGATGTTAAGCTAACTAGCCTGTAGTTTCCTGCTTTATGTCTCCCTCCCTTTTTGAATCAAGGAGTAACATTTGCTATTTTCCAATCTAATGGACCCTTCCCCACATCTAGGGAATTTTGAAAAATTAGAATTAACGCAACTATCTCACTCACTACTTCTTTTAACACCCTAGGATGAAGTCCATCAGGACCCGGGGATTTGCCAACCCGCAGCTCCAACAATTTGTTCAGTACCACTTCCCTGGTGATTGTAATTTTCTTGAGTTCCTCCCACCTTTCCACTCCCGGACTTGCAGCTAACCCTGGGATATTAGTTGCATCCTCAATAGTGAAGACAGATGCAAAATATCTGTTTAATTCATTGCCATCTCATTATCCATTATTAATTTCCCAGACTCACTTTCTATAGGACCAGCACTCATTTTGTTAACTATTTTCTTTTATAAATATCTATGGAAAGTCTTACTATCTGACTCTATCTTGCTCTCGTACTCTAATTTTACCTTCATCAATCTTTTCGTCATTCTTTGTTTTTATATTCTGTCCAATATATTCAAAAAACAAATTAACACTAAGTGAACAAAGTGTGTGGAAGAATACAGCACCAGGTCATGTATCCTTAAAGACAAATGCTCAACAGAAAATACTAAATTAAGTTCAAACAAAGCTGTTAATTTAGAACACAGACCATTTTTAACTTGCGCAACAATTTCAACACAAACTTAAATTTTTCTCATTTTCTCTCCTTAAAACCGACAACACAGATGAAGGTTGGAGGTGAAACTTCGCATTTTTGAACTAGATTTGTGGAGAGACTTCACTAACATTTCTAAATCTAGATCCTCGCATTTCAAGTGGAGACTGTGCCAGAAGTCCATAACACACGACTAACCCTCTCTCCACAAGACAAAGCACGTGTATAAATGCTTCTTTTCACCTGGAGCACTCTAACGGACAAGGAGAGACATCATGTCGCACCACAGATATTTGACAAAATTACTGACTCAGTCATGGACGTGGGGGCATTAATCTGTATATAAAGTGTGCAGTCAACCTAATGCCATTAAAACACGGTCAGATTTAAAATATTTCTCCCTATTTGGTGACGGACCTGGCATTGGTTTTGTGTGCACAAGTAGTCAATGTCTGCCACACACGAGATGTAGCGATAAGGAGAATTGCGACCGACGTCCATCTGTCAGGATGCATCTGGATCTCCCCCTCCCAGTTTCTCTCTCATTTTAATTCTGATGGTACTATATAAATGCAATTTGTTGTTGAATAATAGTCTAAAAATTGGATGTCGAAGCAGTCAGGTTACAAGATCTGAACAATTCAAATCTACAACTAACTTGGTTCTCTAAAATAAAAAGCTGGTAAATACTGAATGATCCATCTACCCTCACATCACCGTGAAGGAACATTTTACTCAGTTTACCCAGGGCTGGACACAACTGGCAGCCCCTGATTTGATGCAGAAAATTATGCCCATTCTACAACTGCACTCCTTGATGGGACAACAGTGTCTCACTATCCAAAATGAAAGAGTTAGCATTTAATAACCAAGCTCCTATTGAACTTATGACCACTCTTGCCGTCCCTTTCTTTTGGTCAGGTGGTGCAAAGTTTGACTTCTAAAAGTTTGCAGATTGCAGGAGAAAAGTAGCAAGGCTTGATTTCAGTCCTGTTGGTTACAATTTTTCCGTCATTTTACAGTACTACAGTAATTAGGTCATTCAATTCTTCCTTAGTGCTGACAAGCTCCAAAATAAATACCCATCTGTGACACTCTTCTCTTTCCTGCATCCTCAAACCAGGACTCATGAAATCAGTGCGCCATCCCCAAGGAGCTCAAAACTATAGAATTCCTTACCCCTCGATGCCTTACTGTCAGACCTCCAATTCAACCCCAAGGTGGAACTCAAGCTAATTTGGAAGAGTCCAGCACAATTAAGTAGACTGAATTCACCCCTCAGGCAATCACAAGCTGCAATCTTAAGACTTAAATGGCTGACTGATAGCTCTAAAGTTTGAGAATTTCTTCCTCCTGTAGAGTAAATCAATTCATCCCAAATCGAAACCAAATTTTACGAGTTCACCTCTTGTTTGCCACTGTAAAAGTCAGAGTAAAGTTCAAAAAATGAAAAGCACTGTATGCCTGGAAGAGATGGGGTTGGGGGGAGGGGTGAAATAGGGGAGAAATACAGAGGAGACACTGTACTTACAATTTTTGTAAAGGCTCAAGTTTTTTGCATAATTAAACAGGTATGACCTTCATATGAACAAGAATTTGCCATAGTTTTTCTGATGATTGCCATCTTCAAAGAACACTGCAGGCAAGAGCAGGCATAAACTGGTACATGTCAGCATTAACAAACCACAAAAATATGAAGCATGTCCATATAAAGTAATTTGCTTAAAACAAACGGAGGCAAAGAGGCAAGATGAAATGTGTTAGTGATTTCTTCAAACCACACAGAAAGAGGAAATGATGTTACTTAGGTTTACAATGTGAATCGGATGCACTGCGCGGCCAAGTGCTTGTTCCAATTCACCAGCCATCCAGAAAACACCTGTTTCCACAAAACCCAGTAATAATGATCGATGCCTTATGCTCATTAAACCACATCATGCTAGCTAGAAAAGTGAACAGGAGAGACAGAATTGCAAATCATTATCAATGCAATGGATTATAGAAACAGGAAGTAGGCCATTCATCCTGTTATTCATTCATTAGGGGAGACAGTGGCATTGTGGTAATGTCACAACTAGTAACCCAGAGCCCCTTGCTAATGGGGACATGGGATCAAATCCACACCACAGCAGATGGTGGAATTCGAATTCAATTAATAAATCTGGCATTTAAAAAGCCTAGTCTAGTTTTACCATGAAATCATTGTCGATTGTTGTAAAAACCCATTTGGTTCACTAATGTCCTTAGACTCCAGACCCACAGCAATGTAGTTAACTCTTAAATGCCCTCTGAAATGGCTAGAAAGTCACTCAGTTGTATCAAACCACTACAAAGTCCAAGAAGAGGAATAAAACTGGACGGACCAGTTGACATCAGCCTAGGCACCGGAAGCGACAACAGCAAAACCCAGCCCTGTCGACTTTGCTAAGTCCTCCTTATTAACATATGGGGGCATGTGCCAAAATTGGGACAGCTGTCCCACAGACTAGCCAAGCAACAGCCTGAGAGTCCTGACAGTCATACTCTCAGAATCATACCTTGCGGACAATATCCCAGGTACCACCACCACCACCATCCCTGGGTATATCCTGTCCCACCGGCAGGACCAACCCACTAGAGATGGCAGCCCAGTGATACACAGACGGGCGGGGGTTGCCCTGGGAGTCCTCAACATTGATTCCGGATCACCTGAAGTCTCCATATTGAACACCAATTGGAAGAAGCACTGAGGGTAGCAAGGGCACACAATGTACTCTGGGTGGTGGACTTCAATGTCCACCAGCAAGAGTGGCTGACTGAGTCTTAAAGAAAATAGCTGCTGGACTGGGTCTGCGGCAGGTAGTGAGGGAACCAAGAGGACAAAATCTACTTGACCTCGTCCTCACCAACCTACCTGTCGCAGATGCACCTGTCCACGACAGGATTGGTCAGAGTGACCATCTCACAGTCCTTGTTGGGATGAAGTCCCATCTTCACATTGCAAATACCCAACATCGTATTGTGTGGCACTACCACCGTGCTAAATGGGATACATTTTGAACAGATCTAGCAACTCAAAACTGAGCATCCATGAGGCGCTGAATTGTACTGAACCACAATCTGTAATCTCATGGCCTAGCATATCCCCCACTCTATCATTACTATCAATCCGGGGCACCCACCCTACTTTAATGAAGAGTGTAGGATGGCATGCCAGGAGCAGCACCAGGCATATCTAAAACTGAGATGTCAGCCTGGTGAAGCAAAAACACAGGACCACTTGCACGTCAAACAGCAGATGCAGCACGCAATAGATAGGGCTAAGCGATCCCACAACCAATGATCCGATCTCAGCTCTGCAGTCCAGCCACATCCAGTCGCGAATGGTGGTGGACAATTAAATAACCGACAGGAGGAGGCTCCACATAAATCCCCATTCTCAATGATGGGGGAGCCCAGCACATCAGCGCAAAAGGCAAGGCTGAAGCATTTGCACCCATCTTCAGTCAGAAGCATTGAGTGGATGATCCATTTTGGCCTCCTCCTGAATTCCCAAGCATCACAGGTGCCAGTCTTCGGCCAATCTGGTTCACTCCACGTGATATAAACAGCTGAAGGCATTGGATACTGCTGAGGCTATGAGCCTGACAACATTCCAAGAATAGTACTGAAGACTTGTGCTCCAGAACTAGCCACGCCCCTAATCAAGCTGTTTCAGTACAGCTACAACACTGGCATCTACCCAGCAATGTGGAAAATTGCCCAATATGTCCTGTGCACAAAAAGCAGGATAAATCCAACCCGGCCAATTACAACCCTATAATTCTACTCCCGATCATCGGCAAAGTGATGGAAGGGGTGGTTGATAATGCTATCAAGTGGCACTTGCTCAGCAACTAGCTGCTAATTGACACTCAGTTTGGATTCCGCCAGGGCCATTCAGCTCTTAACCACATTACAGCCTTGGTCCAAACATGGACAAAACAGCTGAACTGAAGAGGTGGAGAGAGAGTAACTGCCCTTGACATCAAGGCAGCATTTGACCGAGAATGGCATCAAGGGGCCCTTGCAAAACTGGAGTCAATGGGAATCAGTGGGAAAACTCACCGCTGGTCGGAGTCATACCTAGCATAAAGGATGATGGTTGTGGTTGTTGGATGTCAATCATCTCAGCTCCAGGACATCACTGCAGGAGTTCCTCAGTGCAGTGCCCCAGGCCCAACTATCTTCAGCTGCTTCATCAATGACCTTCCTTCAATCATAAGGTCTGAAGTAGGAATTTTCACTGATGATTGCACAATGTTCAGCACCATTCACTATTCCTCACATACTGAAGCAGGTGTCCATATGCAGCAAGACCTGACTGACATTCAGGCTTGGGCAGATAGGTGGCAATAAACATTTGCGCCACCCAAGAGCTGGGCACTGACCACCTCAAACAGGAGAGAATCTAACCATCTCCCCATTCAATGGCATTAATATCACTGAATCCTCCATCAAAATTGACCAGAAACTGAACTGGACCAGCCACATAATACTGTGGCTAAAAAAGGTCAGAGGCTCGGAATTCTGAGGCGAGTCTCCCCAAAGCCTGCCCACCATCTACAAGGCACAAGTCAGGAGTGTGATGGAATACTCTCCACTTGCCTGGATGGGTGCAGCTCCAACACTCAAGCTCGACACAATCCAGGACAAAGCAGCCCGCTTGATTGGCACCCCATCCACCACCCGAAACATTCACTCCCTCCACCACCGACAGAGTGACAACAGTGTGTACCATCTACAAGATGCACAGCAGCAACTCAACAAGGCTCCTTCAACAGCACCTTCCAAATCCAGTACCTCTACCACCTGGAAGGACAAGGGCGGCAGATGCATGGGAACACCACCACCTGCAAGTTCCCCTCCAAGCCACACACCATCTTGACTTGGAACTATATCGCCATTCCTCCACTGTCATTGGATCAAGATTCTGGAACTCCCTAACAGCACTATTGGTGTAACTACACCCAAAGGACTACAGCATTTCAAGAAGGTAGCTTCTCAAGGGCAGTAAGGGATGGGCAATAAATGCTGACTTAGCCACGACACCAAATCCCCTTGAGCCTGTTCTGCCATTCAAATAAATTACTGATCTGCATCTCAACCCTAGCCTTGGTTCTGTAACCCTGAACACTGTCGCCTAGCAAAAATCAGAACACAACTGCTCTACATAGTTCAGAAACTGATGCCATGTTCATTTTGCTCTAAGGATATTTTAAACAAATTTACACCAGTCAAGATTTGGTACAACCTATTGTTGCCAAAACTTTTTTTTTTTTGAAATGAAATAAATTGAAATTCCACCGACACAGTAAATGCCCTTGGTTAGACATCCAGTCTCGCCAGTAGTTGGATCTTGGATATTATATTTCCTTTCTCTCCAGACACATATTGGTGCACATATATTTTTGAAATTATAACTCCAAGCCATTTAAATTTGAAAACAAATCCACTTTTCACTTCAAATCATCATTTACTCCTACTTTTAGCCCAATTGACTTCAGTTGTAAAGTATCGCCAATTCGATCCTGCTGGAACATCGACAAGTACAGTTAAATCAAAGCACAGTTGTGCAGTTTGAGCTTGGAAACTATGCAAAATGAGTACCTGGGTTAAAAAGATTTCATGAGAAGGCAGAATGACAGCTGAAAGATCAACGTGGCAGTGCCAGAGGTTGAGCTTCAAACTCAAGCCAACACATCATAATGGCTGGTCCCCATCTGTGGTTTTGTGTTCAGCAAGAGGGACAAAGTGCAGTTATTACCTGGACCACTCGTGTTTACGGCCTGGAGCTGTTGCAATGAGAGTTGCCAACTTAGGTTGGATGTATACCTAGAGGCTTGGTCAGCTGATGGATGCTTGATTAGAGTTTGCAAATGTTACCGCATTTACTTTTTTAAAAGGTAGAGTCCTTATAGTTGAGTGGCTTTGTTGAGAGTCTAAAATATATTTTCACTCACTGATAGGTAGAGACTGGGTTTCAAGGGCAGGGGGAAAAAAGCTGGAATTTTCCAGTGTTCCCTTGGAGAAGCTGGGGTGGCCCTCTTTAGAGAAGGGAAGGTTGAGAGATTTTATGGAAGACTTCAAAATTATGATGGGCCGATACAGTATAGAGAGAGAAAACTGTTCCCATTGGTGAATGGGCAGAGAACCAGGGGACATTAATTTAAAGGTGACTGGCAGAAGCAACAATGACATGAGGAAACTCTGGTATACAGCGAGTGCTTAGGATCTGGAATGCACTGCCCAAGAGTGTGGTGGATGCAGATTCAATGTTGGCTTTCAAAAGGGAATTGGATAAGCACTTCAAGAGAAAACAACTCTGCAGGACTACGGGGAAAAGGCGGATAAGTGGGACTAGCTGAGTTGCTGTTGCAGAGAGTTGGCATGGACACAACAGGCCGAATGTCTGCCTTCTATGCCATAATGCTCATTCATGCATTTCTTCAAAGCATGCCACACCCAATTTTCCAGTGCACAAGCCTCATGCTGTTAACTTTGCCACCTCAAGCTGTCCCATTGAGCATTCCTTTGAAGAGTATCTAACTTTGCTCAGTGTTACACCATCTCAAAAAACTGGAATTCAGCTGAAACTCAGAATTAAACTAGCGCCCTGACTGCCATATTCTCCAACTGGGTGTCTGAAATGTACACCACTTTTTGATTTCCAAATTTTGCATTTCTTATTGCATTTTTGGGTACCTGACCAAACCAGCAGTTATAAATTATCCTTTTACATGGTAACCTGATTCGTGGAATGATGTCTCAAGAGAGATGCAATAAACACAAATACTCCTTGGTTGGCAAGCACACATCCATCACATGTGCCCACTAGCAAAGCACCTGAAAGCATTTGTTTTAACCAACCTCAGAAAGCCATGGAAACACAGTCTACAGTTTGCTTTGAAAGATAACACAAGGTTCTCAACATTTTCAGTTCATCAGATATCTCAATTTAAAGAGTTGAAATATTGAAAAGTAATGCACCAAGACATTTACTTTTGGTAGTCAAGGACTGTACATAGAGTTATTCCCATCTGTACCTCCAAAAGTCTCCGAAAATGAATATATATCACACAGATATATGAGCCATCCATGCGTACTGACATAAAACCATAAAGAGTAATTGCTGAAACTCAGCAATTGCTGACCAGAGGCAGAAGAACAAGGATTTCAATCCCACATTATTCGTAAAAGCTGTTAACTGATGAACACACATAACCAATACTATTTGCTGAAATAGATCGCCAAGATGTATAAAGCACTCGCCTATTTAAAATTTCAGAGATGGGTGAAATGCTTGATCATTTTCTTCCACAGCAAGGTTATCTAAATTTTCAAGGCCTATGAAAAGATGGTTTGGCTCAGTATCTTGGATCCATTTGGCTCAGTATCTTGGATCATACTAAAACAGCAGCGAGACTTTCGAGAGACAGGGGAGAAAGCAAAAATCCACGTTACCAAAGAACTGGTATATATGCAAGAAAGGAAAGTGCCGATATTTTTGTCTCGTTTTTCTTCTCTCCAATGCCATGTACCACTTGCCAGCCAAGTTGATGACCATGCTATTTGTTTCAGGATTCCATGGTCCCTCTTCAGTTGCATCCCAGGAATGGGCCTGGCCTGTTCTGTAGTAGCGTTGAAATTAGATGGGTAATTAGCATGTGGGCTCAGGGAGGGGCATAGAAAAACAATCCGATCACACTGTGGCCTACTAAGTGGCATCAGTGAATTTCAACAACACAACTGCACCCCCAGGATCAAACTGGAACTTAGAACAAAATAGCAGTATAAAAACTTGCCAGTATATAAAGACACCAAAACCCACAATTTTATCCCATGAGTAAATATAACACTGTTATTATGCTTCCAGGTAAATTCCTCTTTAAAATGTCACAATACCTCTTTGCAGGTTATATTACTGACAATTATCCAATTCAATTGAATATTAAAGCAACATAAAATAAGGCAATGATGGAACAAGCAACATTGACTGGATGTGTGTAACATTTAGCATAAATTGAAAACCGTCTGTGACAGTTTCCTTTGAGAAGCTGTCAACCCAGCGGATTCAGTTCATTCCCTCATCTACATAATTGCACACATCCTGAGCAACGTCTTGATGCACCAATATCAAACTGCTCCTGCAACTGTGAAACTAGCTATGCAATAAAATGTCCGCAAACATTATAATCAGCCAATTCACTGACTTGCAATTAAAAATATTGCCTTTCATATTTTGTTGCCATTTAGTTGGCAACTGGATTGAAACAAAAATTACTTTCTCCACTGAACTTATGCACAATTCCAACTATTGTTTGATACTATGGAAACAAATATGTGTGGTCAGTAATCCCTTAAAATCTGATACTTGAATTCTTTTTCAAGCACCCAAATTCCTATTTCCTTATTCAGGCTGTTTTAATCAAAATATTGGAAAATTCCATTTATTTCTGATCAAAAAAATCTTGAACAAACTTCACTCTCCCCTATAAATTACATTTTCCAGTCCCTAACTTGCCCGACCCTACACACAGCAAGTAGGAATTCCTAATTTCATATTCATTCCGTTAGATCAGAAATTCATACCCACCCGTCAATCCCAATCCTCTGAAATTCCCTCATCCTTGACATATCCCTCTTCATCTTCCAAAGCATCCTGAAGACCTTTTTTTCTGACTGTGTTGTCTCCATCAATCCCACTTTCTGCCTCCTGGTCAGTGTCTGTTCCTTGGCCACTGCCTGTAAAGCCCACATCATCTAAATGAGGAGAACTATCTCAATACAAATATTAGTTACCCATGTGTTTAGATATAAATACGTGGAGACTTATGTTGCAGAATCTATATATTAAAAATCTTTTATTTGGCATGTACTTCCTGTTCACAAATCTAGTTTCCCATTAGAAGTTTTCCTCATGTTTTTTCATCAACATTGACCATAATTGATGCTATATCAATGACCATGATTCAGTTGCAGGCTCTAGCAACTAGCTAGCTCAGTGCAGTGAGCTTCTGAAGTTCCCCTCCCTACTCAGCTGCCATCTTGTTGTACATCAACTGACCATGGGCAACGCAATGAGCAATTTATGAGTTATCTGAATACTGCTTATACATTACTGAACTAAAGCTTCCCAAGATTCTCCAATAACAATTTCCTTTTATCTCTTTATATTTTAAGCAAGCAATAGCTGGTCTGATGGAATCAGGCGCTTTGTCAAGATCAAAATAAAGCACAGAATTAATTTTATAACTGTACTTTATTATTCACAATCCAACTTAAAATTATGCAGCTCTTTGCAAAATGCACCTTTCAAAGGACCTTCAAAAAATCAATTGCAAATGCATTCCTTCTCTTCCCAGCCAGCCAAACTTCTCTGTTAACCCTGCACGATATAATCTTGAGGCTATTTCCTCACAGTCAGAAAATCAAGCATTTAGAAAGACTTTTACTACTGTCACCACTTGCAATTTTTTCATTGCATGGAGATGGCCAGCTAAATCTATACCCCAAAAGCAAAAAGCTAACAATGAGAACTGGGTGTTCATACAGTTGATGAATTCAATATGTATACACTACCTACTCTGAACCCATACATGTCTGAAAATCATACTACATAAATGTCCACAAGACTACTAAAATTGGGGGGGCGGGGGGTACAGTTTGGAAATATTTGTAAATACTCAATGCTTGCAATTAGCTACAAGAGATTATGCACTCCAACTGAACCGTCAGCCTGGGAGCAGAGGGGAAAGGAGAGCAGCTGGAGGGGACAGAATGTAGGGTCAGAGGAATTCTGCAGATCCAACAGCATCACAGAAGATACTAATACACAAAGCACCTCCAAAATCACAAAGGCAAGATTTCTACTACCTCAGAAGTAGCTGGCAATACCTTTATAGTTTTTGGCAATTAATTACTTGAGAGAAAAGTACCACCTGGTCGTAGGATTTTTCAATTAAATATTTTGCAGTATAACGTATTTTTTAATGAGTTCAGTTATCAGTTGGCTGCAATTTTTATCATTTATTAGACTTACTAGCACATTTTCGGCATATTTATATTTTCTACAATGAGGGTATCTTAAATAGATCAGGACAAAGTTGAGAATATTTGAAGGGGGCAACTCTCTTACCCACAAAACTTCGAAAACCACTGCTGTACAAAACAACAGGCAGAGCAATTCGGAGATAACCTTGCCAGATATTAACATGTGCAGCATTTAAATTAATAGTTGCTAACAATGACAACCTGCTGGTGATATTTTTCACTTCATCCTTTTTGAGTTTCATTTTGAAACAAAGGGATAAAATTCCAGTTTACAATTTTAAAAGTTATAGTTAGACATAAATTGAATGCTAAAGATTACAGATGGGCTTCCATGACAATATCAATAAGTTTCACAAGTGCACATGTGCTTGATCATGGAAATATTAGTTGGGAACATAGGAAATAGGAGCAGAAGTAGGCCATTCGGCCCATCGAGCCTGTTCCACCATTCAAACAGATTATGGCTGATCACCATTCGTCCCCATTATTCCCATATCCCTTGATGTCATTTTCTTTGGCCTCCTTATCTCGAGAGACAATGGGTAAGCGCCTGGAGGTGGTCAGTGTTGTATGGAGCAGCGCCTGGAGTGGCTATAAAGGCCAATTCTAGAGTGACAGGCTCTTCCACAGGTGCTGCAGAAAAATTTGTTTGTCGGGGCCGTTACACAGTTGGCTCCTGTACAATTGCAGCTCCTGTACTCTAATCCCCTTGCAATGAAGACTAACATACCATTTGCCTTCCTAATTGCTTGCTGCACCTGCACACTAGCTTTTAGTGACTCATGAACAAGGACACCCAGGTCCCTTTGGACATCAACCCTTCCCAACCTCTCACCATTTAAGAAATATTGTCTATTTTTTCTACCAAAGTGGATCACCTCACACTTACTCTCATTACATTCCATCTGTCATGTTCTTGCCCATTCACTTACCCTGTCCAAATCCCCTTGAAACCTCCTTGCATACTCCTCACAACTTACATTCCTATCTAGCTTTGTTTTATCAGCAAATTTGGAATTATTACATTTGGTCCCCACATCCAAATCATTTATATAGATTGCGAACAGCTGTGGCCCAAGCACTGATTCTTATGGTACCCCACTAGTAACATCGTGCCAATGACCCGTTTATTCCTACTCTGCTTTCTGTCTGTTAACCAATTCTCAATTCATAGCAGTATATTACCTCCAATCCCATGTGCTCTAATTTAGTTCACTAACCTGTGTGGAACTTTATCAAAAGCCTTCTGCAAATCCAAATACACCATATCCACTTGTTCTCCTTTATCTATGCTACAAGCAACATCCTCAAAAAACTCCCAACAGGTTTGCCAAGCATGATTTCCCTTTCATAAATCCATGTTGACTCTGCCCAATAATATTATTTTCGAAGCGTCCAGTTATCACATCCTTTATAATAGATTCTAACATTTTACCTACTGATGTCAAATTAACAGGCTTGTAATTCTCCACTTTCTCTCTCGCTCCCTTCTTAAATCGTGGGGTTACACTTGCTACTTTCCAGTCTTCAGGAACCCTCCCAGAATCCATAGAATTTTGAAAGATAATCACCAATCCTCTATAGCTGTCTCCTTCAATACTCGGAGATGTAGCTCATCTGGTCCGGGGGATTTATCAACTTTCAATCCAGTTAATAAAGAGGTAGCACTCAGAAAATTAATACTAATTTCTCTCAGTTCCTCATTTTTACAAATCCCTTGGTTCCCTAATATTTCTGGGACATTTTCTGTATCTTTCTCCGTAAAGACAGACACAAAGTAATTGTTTAGTCTCTCCACCATTTCCCCATTCTCCACCACAAATTCTCCTGTCTCTACCTGTAATGAATCCACATTTGTCCTTTCTAATCTTTTCTTTTTCACATACCTAAAGAAGCTTTTACAGTCTGCCTTTATATTTCTAGCTAACTTGCATTCATATTCTATTTTCCCTTCATCAGTTTCTTGGTCCTCCTTTGCTGGATTCTAAATTGTTCCCAATTCTCAGGCTTACCACATTTTATGGCACCCATATACGCCACTTCCTTTGATCTAATGCAATCTTTAACTTCTATTGTTCGTCGTGGTTGATTCACCTTTCCTTTTGGGTTTTTGTGTCTTAAAGGAATGTACATTTGTTGCAAATCGTGTAACACTTCTTTAAATACTAATTGCCTTTCTATCGTCAAACTTTTTAATGTCTTTTCCCAACCAACCATAGCCAACTTGCCCCTCATACCTTCATCGTTTCCTTTGTTCAGATTTAAGACCGTAGTTTCACAATGAACTACATCTTTCAAACTTAATGCAAAATTCTATCATATTGTGGTCACTATTTCCTAAGACTTCTTTACAGCAAAGTTATTAATTAGCCCTTTCTCATTACATAATACTAAATCTAAAACAGCCCAATCCATACTTCGTTCAACATACTGCTCCAAAAACAATTTCATACACACTTCAGTAATTCATACTCCACAGCATTAGTGATTAGGTTTATCCAGTCTATAAGCAAATTGAAGTCACCCATTATTACTGTACTGCCCATGCCACATGCAGCTCTAATTTCCTGATTTATATCGTGCTCAACATTACCACTATTGTTTGGTGACCTATAAACAACTCCCACCAATGTCTGCTGCCCTTGCTGTTTCTTAGCTACACCCAAACTGATTCTACATCTTGCTCTTTGGATCGACGATTCTCTCTCACTAATGTGCTGACTTTGTCCCTAATTAACAGCACTACCCCATCCCCTTCACCTATCCTTCCTAAATGACTAATACCCCTAAACATTCAGTTCTCAGTCCTGGTTACCCTTTAACCACAACTCAGCAATGGCAATTAAATTATACCCATTTACCTCTATTTGTGCCTTCAAAAGTTGCTCTGTTAACTTTTTTGCTCATAGAATCGTGAATTATAGAAAACTTTGCCAAGAACTTATCTCCGCCATTGATTTCCAAGCAAGATTCCCAATTGTCTTGCACAGTAGCTTTGTTCCCAAGTCAAGCAGACCTCAATATGCACTTCATGCTTTTACTTATATATTTCAACTAAGATTTGGTACAACTGGCTGTCCCTGAAATGCAATTTAAAAAATTTGAGATGACTGGGAGAATGTTAGGGAAATTTCTATGTTAAACTAGATACATTTCAGTTAATTATAGTCATTATTTTTCTTAGTTCATGTGGCAGCATAATTGCTAATAAATGACTTGAGATTTCTAAGAGGGCAATTGTTAGAGGGATCGGGCATTTTTTGTAACATATTGACATGTATTTAGACACGTGAAAATTCATGTTATTATCTAGCCTGAATAAAGTAAAAGAAGGTGTTGCTGGGAAACCAGTTACACTGGCTCTGAACTGAGACTTGTGTAACAGACACTTTCCTTAAACTCCTACATTACAGAGACTGGTTCATCCTTGGCACACTCCCTTCAATTGAACCTGCAACAATGCAATATATAATGTTACATAAGCAACATAATTTCACCCAAAAACACTGACACTTTGTCAGAAGTCAATGGATATTTTTTTTAAAATCAGGAATTTAGGTTTACATCTCCATCACCAACATAAAAATTAGGCTACTTATACCCCTACCACTAGAAATCAGCTACCTCAGTACAAAACTAGGGGTGAAGCAGAGGTCTTTCTGGCTCACTGACATACCATCACAGCATATTTTAGAGCCATCCAGCAGAAGTACTTTAAAACATTTTAAGACATCATTTATTATGAAGTGCTGCTTGAACATTTCAAAGGACTTTAGTTTAGAGATACAGCACTGAAACAGGCCCTTCGGCCCACCGAGTCTGTGCCGACCATCAACCACCCATTTATACTAATCCTACGCTAATCCCATATTCCTACCACATCCCCACCTGTCCCTATATTTTCCCTACCACCTACCTATACTAGGGGCAATTTATAATGGCCAATTTTACCTATCAACCTGCAAGTCTTTGGCATGTGGGAGGAAACTGGAGCACCCGGAGGAAACCCACGCAGACACAGGGAGAACTTGCAAACTCCACACAGGCAGTACCCAGAATTGAACCCGGGTTGCTGGAGCTGTGAGGCTGCGGTGCTAACCACTGCGCCACTGTGCCGCCCGCTTTGTGCAAGGCTGAAGGTATTTTGTTCCTTATTTCAGTTATACAACTGCGGTAAAAGCCAAGCAGAAACCTAGTGATGCCCCGAATAAAGTTCAAGTCAAATGAACTTTCTTGCGCTTTGCTGGTAACCAAAGCAGAACGAGTAGAGACCTCAAAGCAAATCCTGAACTCTTTTCATCCTCACACTGTCAGGCAAATACTTAATTCTTAAGACACGGAGAGAGGAGCAAAGTGAGGAATGGAGTGGAAAGAGAGTTGGAGGAGGGCAAGAAAGGAAAGAAGCTACCCCCATTCACATTGCAACACAGGATAAATAATTTCCAAATGCTTTCACATCACCCATGCTATTAAAATTTGTATATGCTTGAGAGAGAGACCTGGCCAAATCTCATTTAGCTCAAGGGAAGGAAACTGGCAAAGCAGCAGCAGCACAGAGACTGCAAGTAGTCAAAAATCTCAGAATTATAAATGCTGAAATTTTGATATCTAACAGCAAAGCCACTCACTGTTTCATGCTTAGACAGAAGTGTGATGGAATACTCTCCACTTGCCTGGATGGGTGCAGCTCCAACACTCAAGAAGCTCGACACCATCCAGGACAAAGCAACCCGCTTGACTGGCACCCCATCCACAAACATTCACTCCCTCCACCACTGACGCACAGTGGCAGCAATGTGTACAATGTACAAGATGCACTGCAGCAACACACCAAGGCTCCTTAGACAGCATGTTCCAAATCCGCGGCCTCTACCAACTAGAAGGACAAAGGCAGCAGATGCATGGGAACACCACCACCTGCAAGTTCCCCTCCAAGTCACACACCACCCTGACTTGGAACTATATTGCCCTTCCTTCACTGTCGCTGTCAAAATCCTGGAACTCCCTTCCTAACAGCACTGTGAGTGTACCTACCTCACAGAATGCAGCAGTTCAAGAAGGCAGCTCACCACCACCTTCTCAAGGGCAATTAGGGATGGGCAATAAATGCTGGCCTAGCCAGCGATGCCCACATTCCATGAATGAATTTTTAAAAAACTGCTGCTGGACAAGTTTCATTGTCAACTTCTGTAACACCAGTGAAAACCTGTACTGGCATTCTTTTGGCATAATTTATTTTAAAAGATTGCAGTGAACAAGCAAAATTAGGTCTAGTTATCCACATGTGATGAAATCTTATTAAATCCCAAATAACACTAAATTAAAAACCATCACACTAACATTTTACTTTAATCCAGTCCAAATGCAACTGTTAAAATGAAGACAGGATATGTACTACAAAGCTATGAAGTCTAATTGCCAAAGGAATTCACTCCACATGCCTACGAACCTTCTTTAGTCATTCTTAATATAGCTTTTTACTGTGATATTTAATGCTCCAGGTTGAATATTCTATGACTGGATGTGGGAAGAGTGTTAAGATATTTAGCACAAAGTTTTGACAAAATCAATGTGAGCACTTATGTTGAAAGCTATAAAAAGAAATGTCAAAAACTGAAAAATTGAAAAATGTTGGACATTCTGAATTGAACAGAGCCCATCCAAATAGGACTTGCAAATTTTGCAATAAGCAGTTTCGGCAACTAAGCGGATAACACCATTCGAGCACAAGTGGAAAAAACAAGTTTGAGAGAGTAATTTATGTCATGTCCAAGTCAAATAGAAGATTGTGTCACAGTTCAAATAGACTTTATATAAGAAATACTAACCATCATGAAATGGCCTCGGGTACATTCCATTTACTTGGGATAGCATTCCAAATATTGAGTAAATACCACAAGCTTGATTGGATCACAAATAATCACGAGCTTCTAAAATATAATTTCTAGGTTATAGCTATATCTTAATGTCCAGCTCCTTTGACAAATTCAATGACATGACTTTGCCCCCGCCCCCAAATTTGTTTAGTCAAAACTTAATAAAAAAAACAATGGAAATGTAAAACACGGCAAACCTGAAAGAGAAAGATTCACTAACTTTAATGATAAAAGATCACACCTTGAAAGATTTATCCATCTTTGAGTTATTGGTTAATCTGATGTGAAAAGTTTTTTTGTAATTCAAACTCACATGATCAATACACACTAGGGGGTGGCAAGGAGAGAGGGGGAAAAAGAAAGAGGATTGACTGGAATGCACAGAACCATGACTTAGATGAGTCGACAATATTTTTCAGAGGGGAGCAAAGAAAACTGGCAAGCAGAAGGAAAAATAGCAATTAGTTAGGGATGTGACAGGCCTAAGCATTTATGCAGTTGCTGTGTTTATAATTTAAACACTCAGCAACACAAATCATAGAGTTGCTGTGATTGTAAAAAAATCCAATACAAAGCACATTAATTTAAAACAGAATCACCTGAGCCGCATTTCGTCCATGAAGTTAGGGTGCCTGCCTTTGTAGCCATATGGATTGCTTTGAGCACCAGTGAGGAAGGAACAACAAAGAACTTTCATCTATAAAGCACCTTTCAGATCCTCAGGAAATCCCAAAGCACTTCAGAGCCAGTAAGCTACTGGCTTATGTAGATGCTTATTTTGTAGACAAGTACAATAACCAATGCGCACCCAGCAACATAGGAATAATGAATATGGGCAGGGGTAGCCCATTCAGCCCCTCGAGCCTGCTCTGCCATTCAACATCATGGCTGAACTCCATTTTCCTGTCTGCCCCCCCATAATCCTAGACTCCCCTGTAGATAAAAAAAAGTGTCTAACTTAGCCTTGAATATATTCAATGACCCACCTCCATTGCTCTCTGAGGAAGAGAATTCCAAAGATTAACGTGCTCAGAAGAAATTCCTCCTCATCCCCTTAATTTGAAACTGTGCCCCCTAATTCTAGATACCCCCATGAGGGGAAACATCCTCTCAGCATCTACCCTGTCAAGCCCCCTCAGAAATGTATGTTTCAATAAGATCACCTTTTATTCTTCTAAACTCCAATGATAATAGGGCCAACCGCATCAAACTTTCCTCATAAGACAACCCCTTCATTCCAGGAATCAGCCTAGTGAACCTTCCCTGAACTGCTTCCAATGCAAGTATATCCCTCAAGTAAGGAAACCAAAACTTTAACAGAGTACTCGAGGTGCGGTCTCACCAATTCCCAGTTTAGCAAGACTTCCCTACTTTTATACTCCAACCCCCTTGCAATAAAGGCCAACATTCCATTTATCTTCCCAATTACTTGCTATACCTGCATGCTAACTTTGAGATTCATGTACAATGACACCCAGATCCTACTGTCCTGCAGCATTCTGTAGTCTCGCTCCAAGTAAATAATATTCTGCTTTTCTATTCTTTTTGCCAAAGTGAACAACCTTACATTATACTCTATTAACAGCGATTTACTTGTACTTTTAATTTAGTATACTGTATTCTCTGCTCACAACGTGATCTCCTCTACATTGAGGTAATCAAACGCAGATTGAGTGACCGCCTTGCGGAACACCTCCGCTCAGTCCATAAGCATGACCCCGAGCTTCCGGTTGCTTGCCATTTCAAAACCCAACACCCCTCCTCTCTCCTCCCCCCACCCCCACTCCACTGCTCTCATGCTCACATCTCTATCCTGGGATTGCTGCAGTGTTCCAGCAAACATCAACGCAAGCTCGAGGAACAGCACCTCATTTACCAATTAGGCAAGCTACAGCCTGCTGGACTGAACATTGAGTTCAATCATTTCAGAGCATGACGGGCCCCCCTTTTTATTTTTAGTTATTTTTTATTTTTTCTTTGTTTAATTTTATTTTAGTTTGTTTCTACTGTGCCTACCCACCCGTTTTTCTTTTATATAATGTCTGTGCTTGGAGCCAGGGCTGTTCATTTTACAGTCAATTGACACCCTCTCTGTACTAACGCTTTGTCTTTCAGCAAACCATTAACAAACCATTTGCCTTTGTTCCATGACCTTCTGGTTAGTTATTCTCTGTCCTATCAACACCTTCCCTTTTGTTATCTCTTGCCCCACCCCTGCTTTACTTGCTTAAAACCTTTTACATTTGGGGGCGGCACCGCGGCGCAGTGGTTAGCACTGCGGCCTCACAGCTCCAGCGACCCGGGTTCGATTCTGGGTACTGCCTGTGCGGAGTTTGCAAGTTCTCCCTGTGACCGCGTGGGTTTCCGCCGTGGGTTTCCCACAGCCAAAGACTTGCAGGTTGATATGTAAATTGGCCATTGTAAATTGTCCCTAGTGTAGGTAGGTGGTAGGGGAATTGAGGGGATGTGGTAAGAATATGGGATTAATGTAGGATTAGTATAAATGGGTGGTTGATGGTCGGCACAGACTCGGTGGGCCGAAGGGCCTGTTTCAGTGCTGTATCTCTAAATAAATAAATACATAACATTTTTTTAAAAAATAACTGTAAAAAAAAATTCTAATATTTGTCAGTTCTAGTGAAGGGTCACCTAACTGAAATGTTAACTCTGTTTCTCTCTCCACAGATGCTGCCAGACCTGCTCAGTATTTCCAGCATTTCTTGTTTTTATTTCGGATTTCCAGCATCTGCAGTATTTTGCTTTTACTTATATTACACTCATCTGCCAAATTGTTGCCCATTCACTTAAACTATCTATATCTCTTTGCAGGACACTTTGTGAGGAAGACACAGTGTCTATCAGCCTGTTTAGACCCTGCTTGCTTAAGGGATAAAGGCTGGCCACGACAGAGGAGAACTTCACTGCACTTCAAAAATGTCACAGGATCTTTCCACCAAAACAGGTAGATAGGACCTTAAAGCTCTCATCCAAACCATGGCACATTTGCCACCCCTTACAAATGAATTTAGGTTTTAGCCTAGGTTATGCATCAATGACAAAGTGTCAAGCTGACACCTTGTAATTCTCTTCCCCAATCCGATTAAACACCCATCAGCCCACAAACCTGATTCGTAACACCATGGGGCACAGATAAACGTGCTTATGCATTTTAAAAAAGGTAGCAATTAAAGAGTCTATATAAGCACAAGACAAAAGTCTCTTTTACCTTGTTCACCTTCATTGCTTTCTATTTACCTCCTTTGTTATCTCTTGCCCCACCCCCACCTCACTTGTTTTAGTTTAGTTTAGAGATACAGCACTGAAACAGGCCCTTCGGCCCATCGAGTCTGTGCCGACCATCAACCATCCATTTATACTAATCCTACACTAATTCCGTATTCCTAACACATCCCCACCTGTCCCTATATTTCCCTACCACCTACCTATACTAGGGGCAATTTATAATGGCCAATTTACCTATCAACCTGCAAGTCTTTGGCATGTGCTTATAACCTGTGACTTTTCTAATATTTGTCAGTTCCGATGAAGGGTCACTGACCCGAAACGTTAACTCTGCTTCCCTTTCCACAGATGCTGCCAGACCTGCTGAGTGATTCCAGCATTTCTTGTTTTTGTTTCAGATTTCCAGCATCCGCAGTATTTTGCTTTAACAAAATAAAGTTGAATGGGAATAGGCAATTTTGTTTCCAGTCTTCAAGTTAGGAGTAGTTTTTTTAAAACTGTGTATCGTCAATATTATTTTGTTACATGAATACAGCTACAAGTGGCATAGTCCCATTACTTCAATATTAAGAATTTTTTTAAAATCAGTATATGAATTGCTAAGCTGAAAAGAATTTCCTTGAATTTACTTTGGAGCAACGAACAGTTTAAGGATAAAGAGAACTAAACTAGAAGAAGGAGGACCAATGCTGATATAGTTTCATGCAGTTGCTGGATATCAGGTTAGAGAAAGTTCAAGGGGTGGGGCACAGGAAATAAGAGATAGATCAGTAATTATCATTTTAAGATTCGCTTCTCATTTTGAAGAAAACTGAACTTAAAGATCAGGCAAAAAATGCTGGGCAGTTTCCGTATTGCTGGTCATTTATCAGCCTCAAAAAATTGAAGATCTATTGCAGGACTAGCCGAGTTGCTCTTGCAGAGAGCCAGCATAGACACAATGGGCTGAATAGCTTCCTTCTGGGCTGTAACCATTCTATTCTATTTGACTCAACACTGCGTGAGCCTCAGGCTCCGTATGGTCACGCCTGTGCAGGCCACTCAACTAAAACAGGAACTGGTACAAACACAGCAATACTACCTAAGTGCAGGAGTTGCTGGAGGGCGTGTGGCTGCAGGACTGGACAGTCAGTGGACCCGTGTCTGAAAAGACAAATGACAGCCTGTTCTTCTTTGATACAGGAGAAGAAAAGATCTACTCCATAGTAAAGGAAAATTGAAGTCACTGCTAACTGACCTAATTCTACATTCATGCTCTGGTTCTACACTGAGTGCAATGAAGAAAATGCTGATAACCCAAAAAGGTCATTACTGTATAACAGTACATGCTAAGGTTAAACATGTAACATGAACGAGTCCCAGTACTGAAGCTGCTCTATCAGTACTCAGGCTCAAAACTTAAAAATGCTGTCCCACACAATACACACAACTTCTGTTCATTTCAAAAGAAAAAGCATATCTTTTTCCCTTCATTCAATTAACCATCTACCTTTACCCAATCAAGAAACTTGGAAGATATTTCACTATAATTTAATTCATTCTTAGTATGGATAATGGGGTCAGTTTTCATACTAACGACTTTTGTCCCAAAAAACCATCAGTTACACTGTAGAAGTAATTTTCATGAAAATAACTTCTCTATTCAGAGGTTGCTCAGCCAAATAAAAGCAAAATACTGCAGATGCTGGAAATCTGAAATAAAAGCAAGAAATGCTGTAACCACTCAGCAGGTCTGGCAGCAAAAGTAGTGTTAAGGATTTTGGAAGAAAGATTATTGGAAAAACTCATTTTCTTGTTATATGATTGGCTCCTGTCTTAGGCTGAACACAAATCCTAGTTCTTCGGTTTTTACTGAAGAAAATAGTAATTGACTTTGAATCAGAAAGTAAATTCTTTTGCTGGTTTTACTAGTCAAGGACCACTGTACTCAAGGAAGTATTAGCTTTCGCTTGCAAGTTACACATCAAAATACAGTCCTATTTATGAGAAAAACTACTTGATCAATTCACAGGTCTATTTTGCACATGGAAGATTAAAAAGTTGCCCTACCCGTTAATAGTTCCAACTAAGCCAACAGATGCATCTGTTCAACGTGAAGAACTGAACAGCAGAGGTAAGAAATGGTGGGACGCTGGTTCAGTCTTAGCTCCACTGAAGTGCGCAAATTGAAGCCGTGCTATTTTGAAGGCTCTACAAGAATAAAGAAAATGAAAATGGTGTCACTAAGTTGATTTTTTAAACCTAGCACACGGGTTAATGGCAACATACATGGAACTGTGGAGCTGGTCGCCTCCAGTGCTTTTAACTGCAATATCAGCTTTGGAAGTCAGTCAAACACTTGGTCCACACTATATTGGAGCTTCTGGGTGTTGTTAACAGTAATAAGCCACAAGCTAAGGCTGATGAATACCCATATTCAAATAGGTTAGCACAGGGAGGCCAGCAGCTTTCACACAAACAGGAATCAACCATTAACAGCAGGTCTGCAACCACTAAACTCCCCTTTAAAAGGTTTTATTACAGCTATCCACGTTCATAATCAGCATTTTACCCATTTGGTTCCACCTTGAAGTCTTTTTTTCAACAAAACGGTGAATGGAATACCTACATTTTGGGTGCCAGAGGCATTCATTAGAACTGATGCTGAATGTAAAATTGATACTTCCCTCCATTCTATGCTAATCTCAGAAGGACATCACCCACCACACCAACGTGAATATCGCCAACAAACCTTGTTCCCTTTAAATGAGCTCAATTTATTACAATTTATAGGAAATTGCGTGCTTTGAAGAACTGTCAAGTTTATTTCGGGCAAATAAAGAGAGAAGACTGCCTTCTTTTATTAATTAGGGCTGATCTGAACTCATCCTCAAACTATAATCGCCGAGTCTCATGCAGCCGGCAAGCCATGGCTGTCAGCCAGGGAAACCCATTTCCAACTCACTGATTTGTCCTTTTTGAATTTCGTGTGTTTCAGAGGTTAATGCCGATGCCTGATGGGTGGGCAAATCCGAAATCAGAACATCTAGATCAGTATGTATGCAGAACTTCAAACATATGAAAAATTACGAGAATGTAGACATACTTTGTATGTGACCATCAGGATCCCTTACTGTGTACCTAAGCAGTCCATAAAAGCAAAACATTTGGATATTCCTACTCTATTAATGCCTCAAAGCATTAATATTTTCTGATGGGCTTGGCTGGGATCAAATCAGTTCAAGTAGCATGCCATGCTGTAAATAATAGGTTGTTTTATTACAAAACTTGATTTAACTGGCCCATTGCTGGTCTGATTGGTTTTACAAATTATTACTTCTCTAAAAAAGATACCTGTCACATCATCAAAACAGATTATACACAATGCTAAGGGTAGATTCACAATTTTACTTTAAAAATGTAGATTACACCAACCCACCCAAACTTGCAATATTTTTGGCTTACATAACTTGCGTTTTTTTTTCATTGCTCACATTCACTAACACGAGTCAGAACAACAGATAGTGCCTTTAGTAGAGCAAAAAGTTCCAAGGTACTTCACAGGAATGTTACCAACAAAATTTGACAAAGCCCATATAAGGATCTATTAGGACAAGTAACCAAAAGCTTGTTCAAAGAGGTAGGTTTTAAGGAGCACGCTGAAGGGGGAGAGAGGTGGAGAGGTTTAGGGAGAGATTTCCAGAGCCCAGGGAACAGAAGGCAAAGCCACCAATGGTGGAGCGACTAAAATCAGGGATACACCAGAATTGGAAGAGCACAGAGGGGTCAAAAGTTTGTAGGGCTGTAGGTAATTACAGGAATAGGGAGGTGTGAGGCCATGGAGGAATTCAAAAACAAGGATGAGAATTTTAAAAACCAAAAGGTGTCGCTGGATGGAGAACCAATATTAGAAGTAATACAACAGACCATAACTTAATTCAAATTTAATTTGTAATTCTGATGCTTGGCACTTCCCAGCAAACAAGAGCATTATACAAGTGCACAATAAAAAAAAGACAAATTCATAAATGCATGATGTAGCCCCAGGTTCACAAAGTATGGCCTCAAAGTCAACATCTGGATTGAGCATCTTAATACACTTCACAAGCACCTCCATCCATTTGTGGCCTTGGTTGACAGGAAGTACTTATAATGCAACAGGTCCATGCCAATCTTTATGCTCCACATGTGCCTCCTCCCATCCTTCATCTAACTCCATCAACATATTCTTCTATTCCTTGCTCCCTGATGTGTTTATCTAGCTTCCGCTGAAATGCATCTATGCTAGTCACCTCAACTACTCTATGTGGCAGCAAGTTCCACAGTCTAACCAGTCTCTGGGTAAACAAGTTTCTCCTGAATTCCCTATTGAAATTCTTAGTGACTAGCTTCTATTTATGGCCCCTAGTTCTGATCACGCCTGTAAATGAAAACATCAAACCCTTTCATAATCTTAAAGACTTCTATTCGGTCACCAGTCTGCTCTCTTCCAGAATAAAGAGTCCAGCTTGTTCAGCCTTTCCTTATAGGTGTAACCTCTCAGTTCAAGCATCATTTTAGTACATTTTTTAACCTTCTCCAGCATCTCTATATCTATTTTATAATAGACATCAGAACTGTTTACAGTACTGCAAGTAACGTCTAACCAAGGTTCTATACAACTTCAACATCACTTCAAAAGGTTAAAACAGAAGTTAATTTCCAGAATATTTCCAGGTTAGCGAGTCACTCAATGGACGGTTCTAGGATCTGCAGTCAAACTGGTAAACTGCACTAGCAAGTCCCTGCACTGCACGTCCCTGCTGAAGCAACCGAAGTACAGGTTCATAAATTTGGATAGTTACTTGTCCCTTTCTGAATCAAGACCAGCAGCTTCCCACACATAACTGGATCAGCAGTAATTTGCCCCAAGCATGCTATATGGACTCCTGCTTGGTTGAACTCAATAAAACAAACCAAAAGTTTTGAATGCTTCTTCATTTCTGCGTAAATGGCAATGTTTCAAGGCAAAGCATGCTACTAGGCCAGTTCTAAACCTGCGTGAAATCATAAGAATCTACTTGTGGGTACAAAATATGAACTTCAAAACAGACAGTTCTCAATGTCAGACATAATTGTTGACCTCAAAATATTCAAATTTTCCCTCAAATACTGACGGGAAATGCAGGTTTTCAAATTTTCACAAATCAAAGAGAAATGGGTGGAGTGAATCGGACAACAGGGAAGACAAATGTAATTAAAAATGAAGGATGCGTTTCACTGCAAAATAGAAATTGGTTGCTTTAAATTGTGGCTGATCATGCAGACAATGGCTGCACAAGCAACATGACTCACAGAATCAGATTAGATCAGAAGCTTTCAACTTGCATTTTTAATCACTCATTCTGCACAAGATACAAAATACATCCTAACCACAGTCTAATAATGGTTATATGGACGACATAACCTTGAGATGCACAGTTTTCTGTACTACGCTTATCTTTCAAAACTTCAATGGTTAAAAGATAAAATATTTCAGTCAGGCACCTTATTGCTTTGGCAACAATGTACAGCTTTCAGCACACACGTTTCAGCATTCAATGCCATGTCAAACCAGTAACATGCTTCGACTTCAATTTCCTCACACATCCCTTCTCAAATAAACGCTCAAGACAACTCCACTTTGAAAGGTGTATTCATTTTCTTACCACGAGGTCTCATGGAATAATTCAAGTCAAAAAGACTAAATGGAATATATGGATATCTCAAGAAAATGCATTAAAAATTAACATAGTTGCTACACAAAAATACAGAAAAACAAAATGATCGTACGCCAACAAATCACCGCCTAGTAGGAAAGAGTGACGGTGGTGGACACTAACTCCGGTTACAGAAAGAGGTTTGAGAGAATTGGATACAGGTATTCTGTCAGTTAATGCGTTGAAGAGGCTCAAGCAACAAAACATATGTGGGGGAAGGAAGAGGAAAAGAAAAACAGAAAATAGGAGTTGTAAAGCCAGGAAAGACACAAGTGAGACACAGGCCTGGATTTTTATCAGCAGCAAAGGAACGGCACTTCGCATTCATTGGACTTTTCTCAAGCTTTTGAATGGCAACTTTCAATATTTAAAGATTCTTTTCAGGGCCATGCCCAACAAAGGAGGATGTATGGCGTGTGTGAGCAAGACAAACAGCATGTCCCTTCAACCAATTAGAAGCAAGAATCCCAACAGTCTAAATCAGGAAGTACAGATTTGAATATTTGACTCAATGTGAAATCATAAACAGAAAGCAAAATAAAGAGGGGGAAAGGAATATGAGAAAAAAGTTACAAAAACTTGGTTTGAAAAAAATCTCCAACAATAATTAAATTTTACACTTATAAAATTAAAACCTTCAGGGCCAGGGAAGTTGCTTGCTAGTAATGAAGACATCACTTACACCTGAATGCACCAGCACTTATTTTCTGACATGGTTAGTGGGTACCTAGTGGCCAGTTCCACAATTTCATGCCCTTCATGTATGTTAATGCCGAATCTCTCAGTAAGGTATCAGTGCAGCTAAGCTTTAAAAGGAGCAGGGCAACTCAGATGGCAACTTTCAGATTTCTGCACTGAACTGCACGCACGTTTGATGGAAGTTGCCTTTCAATTTACTCAATAATCGCAGTGAACACCAATAACCTCAAAGTTATTCCTATTGCAAAATCCAGGCCAAGATAAAGGTAGTTTACCTAAAATTCCAAGTGGAAGAATACGATGCACTTTACCAGAATAAACAATTGCAGAAATTATTTCCTGAACACATTAATGGTAAAGCATTGTTCACTAATTGAAGTCCATTACTGTTGAATTAACCATAATTCAACTTGAGCTTTGGCATAGTACTCAATATGTTCTGTGTTAGAGTTAACTAGTTTGTTTTTCTGCTGTTGGAGTGTGCCTTTCAATAGCAAATAAAGGGAATTTTTAGCATCCAATGATGCATTTCACTCTGTTAGCAAGTTCTATGACAGACTTTTGTTGCATTCCTCACTTTCAAATTACTTTCCCCCAACATTACAACTCAGAAGGCAAACAAGCAGGCTATTGCCTCTAATCCTCCAAGTTTCCTAAAACCCTCAGACAGACAGAAGGGAGTTAGATTAAAATTACGCAGTGCAGGTAAGGGTAACAAACACTGTTCCCATGCCACTGGTTGCAGTCAAACATAAATGGCGTAACTTGCCCTGTTCTGTTAATAACTAAGAAATTTCACCAAAAAACATTTCTTCAGACAGATTCACCAGTTCTAAGTACTGTACCAGTTGAGTCTGCACACCACCATGACACTTGTGTTAAATCTCACCAATGAGGACTCAAGCTGCAACAAAGAACTTCAGTGACATCAAGGTGCTGCACATTGATCGCTCAAACACTCAAGTTGACTTGTGTCAAATTTCCATTTCTTTGCTGTTGGCAAAGCACTGGAAGCTCATTCCACACTCCCTGGTAGTTTGTCCAAGGTTAGAATTCCTACTGTTGAGAATTCTCCATTCCCACTCTGGGGCACACTGGATATGGACACCTTGTCAAACTCCACCAGTACACTACAACCAACAGCATTTAATCTAAAAACAGCCCCATGTACTCAATTTAAAGTTTGCAAGAACAGCACAATTAAAAGTTCAAGTAGTAAGGAACACCAACTAACAGGAGAGGAAAACAAGTAATTTGCAATAGCTGTCATGTTTCACAAAATCACACCCATTTGGAGACTCCCAAGAAAAGGAACCCCAAACACCTTCACTCATTATTTACAGATGCTGACTAAACTACTGTGCATTTCTGCAATTTTTGCCTTTTTTCTTTAAACTACGGCATATACAAAGAGAGATTTAACTTCATTATAATAATTTTCACATCACATCAAAAACAGCAGCAGCCAACAGCATCAATCTCTCATTTTCCATTAGGTGGGAAAGGGAGGACAAACAGAGGAATACACTGTCATCTACATGCTCATCTCCCCAAGAAAAACACACGTTTTTACACACCACCTCCACCATCCAAAAAGAGTTATATGCAGGTTTCCTTCAAGCACAAAAAGGTAACAAAGCATTTATCAAATAGAAACTTTAATTATCCTAATAGCTGCATTATTTAGAAAATAAATTATAAAGTGAGGACTTTACTCAGTCTCCTGAAATTAGGAATTTGCAATATACTGCACTTTACTCAAGTACAGGAGGCACATCATCCTTCAATGAGGCAATACATACACAGTTGTTAAAAAGTTAATAGCCCAATTAAAGAGAGAATGTGGAAAAGCCATGGAACCCTACCTGGCTTTCCTGCTACACAAACTATATTGTAAATAACTTAGCAAATGAAGCGGCTGTAAGTACAATGTTCAAGTGTCAGATGAGTATGACAACTAACTTTGCTTTCACGGCAGCCTCATGGTGCTAGCTGCAAGCTTAACTCCTGTACCAATTCCTCTGCATTCCCAGTTCTAAGAAGAATTAATTTTCTCTCACTAAAGATGAGTAACATGCTATATACATAATTCATGCTGGTCTTATATAAGTAATGAAGTTTGTACAGAACAGTTCCATTTGAATCTCACGTAATGTAAAAAGTTCACCTCTGGTTTGTTCAGATCAGACATCACGTCCTCAACTTAAATATCCATAAAATCACAATACCTGTATTTACAAGTTGACAATTAGATGCATTTTGTAAGGTAGCAACTGAGGTTGACTCTTTCACTTTAGGATGTCCTTGATGGATATAGTCTATTAACATTCTTAGACATTACTCAGTAACTCTCTATTCCGATTCATTCCTCCCTAAACCTCTGCTTTGCAACTCTATTTGCCATCATTAAAACAACCAAACATATTTTTGTCGGTGACTTTAACCAACTTTCCAAACTCCTTCACTTTTCAGTCCATCATGTGAAACGCCCAGGGACATTACATTAGAACAAAAGCATGATAAACATGCAGGTTGCTGTTATTCTTAAAGCCCACATTGTAAGCTGTTCATACGTGGATGATACTTCTAGGATCACAAGTAAAACTGCAGAAAATGTATAGCCACAATAATTGAAATAATTTCCCCTTTCAATTGAATGTTGCACTTTTTTAAAATTTAACAAGCTTCTCTTCACACAATGGTTAAACCACAAGATTCATGGCATTGAAAAAGTAAAACTTGGAGCAATGTTTAATTGTTTACCTCTTGATCCTCTAATACACTGTCAACTTATCTGCCAATTTGCATGAATTCACATCTCCAACTAAACTTCTCTGTGAACCTTAACCCACACATTGAAGTGTTTAAGCCTCTGAGAATACAATCCATGTTTGCTTTGCACAACTAACCCCCATCATTATGGTTACAGAATTATCAACTTTGCAAACTCAGCTTTGACAATTACAGGGTTAAAGTATCAGCTGAATTTGTTTTTTTATATTCATTCATGGGATGTGGGCATCACTGGCTAGGCCAGCATTTATTGCCCATCCCTAGTTGCCCGAGAAGGTGGTGGTGAGCTGCCTTCTTGAACCGCTGCAGTCCTTGGGTTGTAAGTACACCAGCTGTGCTGTTAGGAAGGGAGTTCCAGGATTTTGACCAGTGACAGCGAAGGAACAGCAAATTAGTTCCAAGTCAGGATGGTGTGCGGCTTGGAGGGAAGCATATTCCCATACATTTTCTGCCCTTGTCCTTCTATGTGGTCGCGGGTACATGTTTGGAAGATGCTGCTGAAGCAGCCTCGGTGAGTTGCTGCAGTGCATTTTGTAGATGGTACATACTGATGCTAGTGTGCGTCAGTGGTTAAGAGTCAATGTTAAAGGGTGGTGGATGGGGTGCCAATCAAGCAGGCTGCTTTGTCTTGGATGGTGTCAAGCTTGAGTGTTGTTGGAGCTGCACCCATCCAAGCAACTGAAGAGCATTCTATCACACTTGTGACTTGTGCCTTGTAGATGGTAGACAGGCATTGGGGAGACAGGAGGTGGGTTACTCACCGCAGAATTAGAGTCAGAGTTTTACAGCACAGAAACAGGCCCTTCGGTCCATCGTGTCTGTGCCAGCCATCAAGCACCTAACTATTCTAATCCCATTTTCCAGCAATTGGCCAGTAGCCTTGTATGCTATGGCATTTCAAGTGCTCATCTAAATACTTCTTAAATGTTGAGGGTTCCTGCCTCTACCACCTCATCAGGCAGTGCGTTCCACATTCCAACCACCCTCTGGGTGAAAAATGTTTTCCTCAAATCCCCTCTAAACCTCCTGCCTTAAATCTATGCCCCCGGTTATTGACCCCTCCGCTAAGAGAAAAAGTTTCTTCCTATCTAATTTGTCAACGCCCCTCAATTTTGTAAACCTCAATCATATCTCCCCTCAGCCTTCTCTGCTCTAAGGAAAACAACCCCAGCCTTTTCAGTCTCTCCTCATAGCTGAAATGCTCCAGCCCAGGCAACATCCTGGTGAATCTCCTCTGCACCCACTCCAGTGCAATCACATCCTTCCTATGGTGTGGTGACCAGAACTGTACACAGTACTCCAGCTGTGGCCTAACTAGCGTTTTATACAGCTCCATCATAACCTCCCTGCTCTAAGATTCTCTGCCTCGGCTAATAAAGGAAAGTATCCCATATGCCTTCCTAGCCACCTTACCTACCTGTGCTGCTGCCTTTAGTGATCTATGGAAAAGTACAACAAGGTTCCTCTGACCTTCTGTACTTCCCAGGGTCCTACCATCCATTGTATATTCCCTTGCCTTGTTAGTCCTCCCAAAATGCATCACCTCACACTTCTCAGGATTAAACTCCATTTGCCACTGCTCCACCCATCTTACCAGCACATCTATATCGTCCTGTAATCTAAAGCTTTCCTCCTCACTATTTACGACACCACCAATTTTCGTGTCATATGCGAACTTATTGGTAACACCTCCTGTATTCATGTTTAAATTATTAATGTACACTACAAACAGCAGGGATCCAGAACCGATCCCTGTGGTACACCACTGGTCACAGGCTTCCACTCGCAAAAATAACCCTCCATCATTACCCTCTGCCTCCTGCCACTAAGCCAATTTTGGATCCAATTTGCCAAATTGCCCTGGATCCCGTGGGCTCTTACCTTCTTAACCAATCTCCCATGCGGGACCTTATCAAAAGCCTTTCTGAGGTCCATGTAGACTACACCAACTGCTTTACCCTCATTGACACATCTAGTCACCGCCTCGAAAAATTCAATCAAGTTAGACAGACACGATCTCCCCCTGACAAAGCTATTCTGACTATTTCTGATTAATCCCTGCCTCTCCAAGTGGAGATTAATCCTGTCCCTCAGAATTCTTTCCAACAGCTTCCCAACCACTGATGTTAGATGCACCGGCCTGTAATTACCTGGTTTATCCCCGATACCCTTGAATAATGGTACCACATTTGCTGTTCTCCAATCCTCTAATACCTCTCCTGTGGCCAGAGAGGATTTGAAAATTTGTGTCAAAGCCCCTGCTATCTCCTCCCTTGCCTCACATAACAGCTTGGGATACATCTCATCTGGGCCTGGGGATTTATCCACTTTTAAGCCTGCTAAAACAGCTAATACTTCATCCCTTTCAATGCTAATATGTTCAAGTATATCACTATTCCCTTCCCTGATGTCTACACCTACATCGTCCTTGTCCATAGTGAACACAGATGAAAAGTTATTTAAGGGTAGGTCGTACCTCACAAACCTTATTGAGTTTTTCGAGAAGGTGACCAAACAGGTGGATGAGGGTAAAGCAGTGGATGTGGTGTATATGGATTTCAGTAAGGTGTTTGATAAGGTTCCCCACGGTAGGCTATTGCAGAAAATACGGAAGTATGGGGTTGAAGGTGATTTAGAGCTTTGGATCAGAAATTGGCTAGCTGAAAGAAGACAGAGGGTGGTGGTTGATGGCAAATGTTCATCCTGGAGTTTAGTTACTAGTGGTGTACCGCAAGGATCTGTTTTGGGGCCACTGCTGTTTGTCATTTTTATAAATGACCTGGAAGAGGGTGTAGAAGGGTGGGTTAGTAAATTTGCGGAAGACACGAAGGTCGGTGGAGTTGTGGATAGTGCCGAAGGATGTTGTAGGGTACAGAGGGACATAGATAGGCTGCAGAGCTGGGCTGAGAGATGGCAAATGGAGTTTAATGCGGAAAAGTGTGAGGTGATTCACTTTGGAAGGAGTAACAGGAATGCCGAGTACTGGGCTAATGGGAAGATTCTTGGTAGTGTAGATGAAGAGAGAGATCTTGGTGTCCAGGTACATAAATCCCTGAAGGTTGCGACCCAGGTTAATAGGGCTGTTAAGAAGGCATATGGTGTGTTAGCTTTTATTAGTAGGGGGATCGAGTTTCGGAGCCACGAGGTCATGCTGCAGCTGTACAAAACTCTGGTGAGACCGCACCTGGAGTATTGCGTGCAGTTCTGGTCACCGCATTATAGGAAGGATGTGGAAGCTTTGGAAAGGGTGCAGAGGAGATTTACTAGGATGTTGCCTGGTATGGAGGGAAGGTCTTACGAGGAAAGGCTGAGGGACTTGAGGTTGTTTTCGTTGGAGAGAAGGAAGAGGAGAGGTGACTTAATAGAGACATATAAGATAATCAGAGGGTTAGATAGGGTGGATAGTGAGAGTCTTTTTCCTCGGATGGTGATGGCAAACACGAGAGGACATAGCTTTAAGTTGAGGGGTGATAGATATAGGACAGATGTCAGAGGTAGTTTCTTTACTCAGAGAGTAGTAGGGGCATGGAATGCCCTGCCTGCAACAGTAGTAGACTCGCCAACTTTAAGGGCATTTAAGTGGTCATTGGATAGACATACGGATGAAAATGGAATAGTGTAGGTCAGAAGGTTTCACAGGTCGGTGCAACATTGAGGGCCGAAGGGCCTGTACGGCGCTGTAATGTTCTATTCTAATCTAATCTAAACCCTCACCTATGTCCTCCGGCTCCACACACAGATTGCCACTTTAGTCGCGAATGGGCCCTACTCTTCGCCTGGTTATCCTCTTGCCCTTCATATACTTATAAAACGCCGTGCCTCTGCTGTTTTCAGTACTCTGAATCTATTATAAGCCTCCTTTTTTTCCCCTTATCCAATCCTCTATATCCCTTGACATCCAGGGTTCCCTGGACTGGTTGGCCCTACCCTCCATGGGTACATGTTGGCTCTGAACTCTCACTACTTCCTCTTTGAATGACTCCCACTGGTCTGATGTAGACTTTCCTACAAGCAGCTGCTCCCAGTCCACTTTGGCCAGATCCTGTTTGAACATATTGAAATCTGCCTTCCCCCAATTCAGTATCTTTATTTCCGGTCCATCTTTGTCCTTTCCCATAACTACTTTAAACCTTACAGAATTATGGTCACTACCTCCGAAATGCTCCTCCACTGACACTTCTACCACTTGTCTGGCTTCATTCCCTAGGATTAGGTCCAGTACTGCTCCTTCTCTTGTACGACTTGCTACGTACTGGCTCAAAAAGCTCTCCTGTATGCATTTTAAGAATTCCGCTCCCTTTAAGCCTTTTGCACTAAGACTATCCCTGTTAATATTGGGGAAGTTGAAATCCCCGACTATTATTAGGGTGGCACAGTGGTTAGCACCGCAGCCTCACAGCTCCAGCAACCCGGGTTCAATTCTGGGTACTGCCTGTGTGGAGTTTGCAAGTTCTCCCTGTGTCTGCGTGGGTTTTCTCCGGGTGCTCTGGTTTCCTCCCACAGCCAAAAGACTTGCAGGTTGGTAGGTAAATTGGCCATTACAAATTGCCCCTAGTATAGGTAGGTGGTAGGGAAATATAGGGACAGGTACGGATGTGGTAGGAATATGGGATTAGTGTAGGATTAGTGTAAATGGGTGGTTGATGGTCGGCACAGACTTGGTGGCCGAAGGGCCTGTTTCAGTGCTATACCTCTTTAAAAAAAAAATTATTACCCTATTATTTTTACACCTGTCTGAGATTTGTCTACATATCTGCTCCTCTCTCTCTCCCTGACTGTTTGGAAGTCTGTAGTACACTCCCAGTCAAGTGATTGCCCCCTTTTTGTTTTTAAGTTCTACCCATATGGCCTCATTTGAGGAACCTAAGATGTCATCCCTCCTTATGGCAGTAATTGACTCCTTGCTCAACAGTGCAATGCCACCTCCTCTTTCACCCCCTCTCCTGTCACACCTGAAGATTCTATACCCTGGAATATTGAGCTGCCAGTCCTGTCCCTTCCTCAACCATGTCTGTGATAGCAATATCATAATCCCATGTGCTAATCAACGCCCTCAATTCATTTAACTTACCTTAGTAAGACTCCTTGCATTAAAATAGATGCAATCCAGCCTTGCAGTTTTCACTTGTGCCTTAACAGGTCTATATTTGCTCTGCCTTCCAGACAGACTCACCTTCTGTTCTATATTACCCCTTGCTGTATCTCCACTCTGTATCCCAACCCCCTGCCAAATTAGTTTAAACCCCCAACAGCACTAGCAAACCTCCCAGCAAGGATGTTGGTCCTGTTCCGGTTCAGGTGCAACCCGTCCAACTGGTACAGATCCCACCTTTGCCAGCAACAGACCCAGTGATCCAGGAAACTCAAGCCCTCCCTCCTGCACCACCTCCTCAGCCACACATTCATCTGCGCTATCCTCCTATTCCTATACTCACTAGCACATGGCACCGGGAGTAATCTAGGGATTACAACCTTTGAGGTCCTGCTTTTTAATTTGCTACCTAGCTCCCTAAATTCTTGTTGCAGGACCTCATCCTTGTTTCTACCTATGTCATTGGTACCAATGTGTACCACGACCTCGGACTGTTCACCCTCCCTCTTCAGAATGTCCTGTAGCCGCTCCAAGACATCCTTGACCCTAGCACCAGGGAGGCAACATACCATCCTGGAGTCTCGTTTGTGGCCACAGAAACACCTGTCTGTTCCCCTTACAACTGAATTTACGATCAGCCTCTGACCTGCTCTTGTAGCCACAGTATTTATATATCTGGTCCAGTTCAGTTTCTGGTCAATGGAAACCCCACCCCCCCCCCAGGTTGTTGATAGTGGGGGTTCAGCGATGGTAATGCCATTGAACGTCAAGGGGAGATAATTAGATTCTCTCTTGTTTGAGATGGTCATTGACACTTGTCTGGCGCAAATGTTCCTTGCCACTCATCAGCCAGCATGGATGTTGTCCAGGTCTTGCTGCATATGGACACGGGCTGCTTCAGTTTCTGAGGAGTCACAAATGGTGAACATTGCGCAGTCATCAGTGAACATCCCCGCTTCTGACCTTATAATGGAGGAAGCGTCATTGATGAAGCAGCTGAAGATGGCTGGGCTTAGGACACTGCCCTGAGGGATTTCTGCAGTGATGGCCTGAGATTGAGATGATTGACCAACAGCCACATCTTCCTTTGTGCTAGGTATGACTCCAACCAGCAGAGAGAGTTTTCCCAGATTCCAATTGACTCCAGTTTTGCTAGGGCTCGAGGTCAAATGCTGCCTTGATGTCAAGGACGGTCACCCTCACATCAGGAATTCAGCTCTTTTGTCCATGTGTGGACCAAGGCTGTAATGAGGGCAGGAGCTGAGTGACCCTGGCAGAACCAAAACTGAGTGGTACTGAGCAGCTTATTGCTGAGCAAGTGCCGCTTGATAGCACTGGCAATGACCCTTTCCACCACTTCTGTTTGAGAGTAGACTGACAGGGTGGTAACTGGCCGGGCTGAATTTGTCCTGCTCTTTGTGTACAGGGCACACCTGGGCAATTTCTACATTGCCGGGTAGATACCAATGTTGTAGCTGCACTGGAACAGCTTGGCGAGGAGCACAGCTAATTCTGGAGCACACGACTTCAGTCCTATTGCCAGAATGTTGTCAGGGCCCATAGCCGTTGCAGTATCCAGTGTCTTCAGTCGTTCCTTGATGTCATGTGGAGTGAATTGGATTAGCGCAAAACTGGCATCGGAGATGCTGGGGACCTCAGGAGGAGGCTGAGATGGATCATCCATTTGGCACTTCTCGCCGAAGATGGATGCAAATGCTTCAACCTTGTCTTTTGCACTGATGTGCTGGACTCACCCACCATTGAGGATGGGGATATTTGTGGAGCCTCCTCCTCCTCTTGTTTAATTGTTCACCACCATTCACAACTGGATGCGGCAGGACTGCAGAGCTTAGATCGGATCCGTTGGTTGTGGGATCACTTAGCCCTGTCTATCGCATGCTGCTTCTGCTGTTTGGCATGCAAGTAGTCCTGTATTGTAGCTTTACCAGGCTGACACCCCATTTTTAGGTATGCCTGGTGCTGCTCCTCCTGCACTCTTGATTGAACCAGCATTGGTCCCCCAGCTTGATGGTAATGGTCGAGTGGGGAATATGCCGGGCCATGAGGTTACAGATTGTGGTTAAATACAATTCTGCTGCTGCTGATGGCTGACAGCACCTCATGGATGCCCAGTTTTGAGTTGCAAGATCTGTTCGAAATCTATCCCATTTAGCACGATGGTAGTGCGACACAACACAATGGCTGATTTCCTCAATTCGAAGACGGGACTTGGTCTCCACAAGGACTGTGCGGTGGTCACTTCTACCAATATTGTCATCGACAAATGCATCTGCAACAGGTAGACGGATGCAGATAAAGTCAAGTAGGTTTTTCCTCTTGTTGGTTCCCTCACCAACTACCGCAGACCCAGCCTAGCGGCTATGACCTTGAGGATTTGGCCAGCTCAGTCAGTATTGGTGCTACCGAGCCACTCTTAGTGATGGAAATTGAAGTCCACCACCCAGCGTATTCTGTGACCTTGCTACCCTCAGTGCTTCTTCCAATTGGTGTTCAACATGGAGATACACTGATTCATCAGCCAAGGGAAGCGGGGGGGGGGGGGGGGGGGGGGAGAAAAGAGAGGGGCGATAGGTGATAATCAGCAGGAGGTTTCCTTGTCCATGTTTGACCTGATGCCATGAGAATTCATGGGGTCTGGAGTCAATGTTGAGGACTCCCAGGGCAACACTCTCCGACTGTATACCACTGTGCTGCCACCTCTGGCTGGTCTATCCTGCCGGTGGGGCAGGACATACCCGGGGATGGCGATGGTGATGTTTGGGACATTGCAAGCTATGATCCCGTGAGAATGACTATGTCCGGCTGTTGCCTGACTAGTCTGTGGGACATCTCTCCCAATGTTGGCACAAGCCCCCAAATGTTAGTAAGGAGGACTTTGCAGAGTCAACAGGGCTTGGGTTTCCCGTTGTCATTTCCAGTGCCTAGATTAATGCCAGGTGGTACGTCCAGTTCCTTTTCTTATACTTCGTAGCGGTTTGATACAACTGAGTGGCTTGCTAGGCCATTTCAGAGGGCATTTAAGAGTTAACCACATTGCTGTGGGTCTGGAGTGACATGTAGGACAGACTGGGTAAGGACAGATTTCCTTCCCTGAAGGACTTTAGTGAACCAGATGGGTCTAATGGTCACCATTAGACTAGCTTTTTTTAATGCCAGATTAATTGACAATTCAAATTTCACCATCTGCCAGGGTGGGATTTGAACCCCATGTCCCCATAGCATTAGCCTGGATTATTAGGCCAGTGACACCACTATGCCACCTCTAAAGGCCTGCTATACGACCCGAAGGGACCCGACAAGGGTCAGGTCGGGCCTGGCCGGACACACATGGTAAGTGCTCTGTTGTTAAGTTTTAAAATTAAAAAAAAAAACTTAACTGAGCTGCGAGTCCGGGACGTCAAGCAGGGAAACAATCTGCGCAGTCAGTGAGTGAGTGACGTCATCACGCACACAGTGCAGCTTCCTGACAGTTCAGAGTTGGAAGGTAGGTAAAGTAATGGTCGGGTCGGGCACAGGGCAAAATTGGAGGGACTCGGGCCGTTCAGGCTCGGGTCCACTGTGGTTCAGTCGGGTTCGGGTCGGATTCTTTTTCCCTGACCTGAGCAGGCCTTTAGCTACCGCCTCCCTCCACTGTACTTGGGTATTTCATTTGCAATGGCTACACAATTAATTACTTCCATTTAATTAAAATATTTATTTTATATTTATGGGAGGATTGGTTTTATTGGGAACAGAAAGTAGAAAATTTTACTGAAAGTAGAAATGACAAAATTAGGAAAGCATAACTGATGATAAACATTGTGACCAGGAAGCTGGACTTCAATTTAAATTTTTTCAACAAAAAGGCAGTTATCTGAAATCCTCAAACCAATGTACCTTAAAATGCCATTAAAAATAAAAAAAAGACTTGTACTGATATATCACCTTTCACAACCACAGCACATCCCAAAGCACTTTACAGCCAAGAAAACATTTTAGAAGCATAGTCACTGTTGTAATGTAGGACACATGGCAGCCAATTTACTCACAGCAAGCTCCCACAAACAGCAAAGTGTTAATGACCAGATAATTTGTTTTTTTGATGTTATTTGAGAGATAAATACTAGCCAGGACACTGGGATAACTCCCCTGCTTTTCTAAATAGTGCCATGGGATCTTGAAGATGCACCTGAGGGGGCAGGAGGAGCCTTGGTTTAATGTCTCATCCGAAAGACAACACCTCTGACAAGTGCAGCATTCCCTTGCTTAAGTGTCAGCCTTCATTCTTGTGAAGTCAAAAAGGAGAGCTAATTAACAGGAGTTTAAGAGCATACCGCAAAAAAAAACAGCATGAAGGCTTCCACTTAGGTTGAAGTGTAAAATGACTCAAAGGCGTTACAAAAACTAAAAGCAGAAATAGATTTTGTCCTTTTGAAAGATGTTAACTGAGCTCAGTTGCATAAAATACTTTCAGTAAAGCAGTCAACGTTCTCTGAACTGCCAACATTAGAAAGTTGGTATAGCTCTTTCTCCAAGATAGATAAACACCATTTTCTTTATTGCCCAGTAGCACTTAGCACACTCCAAACAAATCTGATCTAGTGCAAGTTGCAAAGAACATAACCAAGCTGAAACAATAAAGAGACACAGATGACAGAAAATGTAAAAACTAATAACCCATTTATGCTGCCTTCTCCCAGGCCTATTAGTTTCCATTATTCATCTTTAGTACAGTAGCCATGCCAAAACATAGTGCAGTGACTTGCCTTCTAAATAGTGAGCAGTGTGCTTACACAGAATGATATAGTACAATCGGCAGCCATTCCGCCCATTGCGCTTGTGCTGATTCTGAAAGCTGTTCAATTAGTCCCACTCCCCTGTTCTTTCTCCATAACTCCATAAATGTTCTCCTTAATTATTTAGCCAATTCCCTTTTGAAAGGGATCATTGAATCTGCTTTCACTGCCCTCAGGCAGCAAACCTGCAGTTCTGTCCATATGATATTTTTGTTCACTCATCAGAATGGATGTTATACCTGGACAGCATTCAAGCAAAGAGCATTATACGATTGTATTATATATAAAACAGATCGTAACGCCTGCTTCCACTGCTATGTCCAGACTGGCCAAGAGAGAGTGTGGGAAAATGGCGCACTGACACGGAACACAAATGTCCGAGTGTATCAAGCCTGTGTCCTCAGTATCTTGCTCTACGGCAGCGAGGCCTGGACAACGTATGTCAGCCAAGAGCGACAACTCAATTCATTCCATCTTCGCTGCCTCCGCAGAATCCTTGGCATCAGGTGGCAGGACCGTATCTCCAACACAGAAGTCCTCGAGACGGCCAACATCCCCAGCTTATACACCCTACTGAGCCAGCGGCGCCTGAGATGGCTTGGCCATGTGAGCTGCATGGAAGATGGCAGGATCCCCATGGACACATTGTACAGCGAGCTCGCCACTGGTATCAGACCCACCGGCCATCTATGCCTCCACTTGAAAGACTTCTGCAAATACGACATGAAGTCCTGTGACATTGATCACAAGTCATGGGAGTCAGTTGCCAGTGATCGCCAGAGCTGGCGGGCAGCCATAAAGGCGGGGCTAAAGTGTGGTGAGTCGAAGAGACTTAGCAGTTGGCAGGAAAAAAGATAGAAGCGCAAGGGGAGAGCCAACTGTGTAACAGCCCCGACAACCAATTTTATCTGCAGCACCTGTGGAAGAGTCTCACTCTAGAATTGGCCTTTATAGCCACTCCAGGCGCTGCTCCACAAATCACTGACCACCTCCAGGCGCTTACCCATTGTCTCTCGAGCCAAGGAGGCCAAAGAAGAACTCCTGTGTAATTTTTTTTTTCATGTCATTTCTGGTTCTTCAGCCAATTACCCTGAAACAGTGCCCTCTGGTTTCCACCCCTTCTGCCACTGGAAACAACTTGTCCTTATTGACTCGACCAAAACCCTTCATGATTTTGACCACCTCTTATTAAATCTCCCCTGAAACGTTTATGCTCCAAGGAGAACAACCAAAGCTTCTCTGGTCTATCCACACAACTCATCTCTAGTAAATCTCCTCTGCACCGTCGCCAAGGCCTCGACATCCTTCCTCAAGTGCAGTGCCCAGAATTGGCCACAATATACCAGCTGGATCCTAAAAAGTGCATATTTGACTCTAGCATCACTAATACTGCTTACTTCCACCTCCATAACTTTGACTTACTCCATCTCTGCCTCAGCTCATCTGCTGCTGAAATCCTCAATACGTCAGTTACTTCTAGACATGACTTATCCAATGCACTATAAGGCTCCCATCTTTCAGCCTCCATAAACTTAAGATCATAAAACTCCGCTGCCTGTCTCCTAGCCCATGCCAAATTGCATTTGCCCATCAGACCTAGCTGACTGAGCTACACTGGCTCCTCATTGAACAGCACTCTAATTATCATCCTTGTTTTCAAAACCCTTTATGGCCTCTACCCTCCCCATCTCAAACATCTGAGATATTGGTGCTCCTAAACCCTGGCATCTTGCACATGGCCCATTTTACCATTGGTAGGCTGTGCCTTCAGCTACCGTTGTAACTTTTTCAATGATTTGTACAGCGAGTCCAACAGCCCAAGAGTGGACGTTCTTGTCAATCCACCGATTTCCCATTGGTTGCAGTCCGAGTGGTCCTTAACAGAACACCCTCTGGAGAAGTGTAGAATCACTGACAGCAACATCTGGATTTCCACATTTTCCACACTTGCAGACTCCTGAAGTTGCTGTCAGTTTCACTGGTGTAATGAGGCAAACGCTGACAGTTTCACTGTTACTACCACTTCAACATCTGGGCCTATACACCTACTGATCTAATATTGTCAAGATCAGAACACAAAACTTTGGTATTCTAAGTGCGATGGAAACCACACCTGCCAAATAGAGATATTGATTTCATCATATGGAACATTATTTTTTGAACTGTTACAGGACTGAAATAACTTGTTCAAAAAGACAACAGTAGCTGAAAACATGGCTGCACATTTGCATTCTAAAAAACAATGGGAGAGCCTCCCTGATTCAATTAGCCAGATGGATTTTTGTCAAGAGATGATCAAGAGACACTGAGCCAGTATTCCACAACCGCATCCCCACTGAGAGTGTCCAATAAGCTTGGGGGAAATCCACAAACCTTGCAGGAGAGGCTGTTCCAAATAAGGAGCTAATCACATGACTAACCTGCTGGCCAACGAACTGAATTGTCCTCACAGAACAGTTTTGGGAAGAGGCAACAAGTGAACTTCAAGAATAGAGCATCTCTCTCTCTCATGAAAAATTCCAGGGACCCAAAATAACTTAAGCCTCAAGACAGTCTGAAAGTATGCACTGGGCCCCGAGAACTGCAAGATTTAACTTCAAAGAATTTACATTGAATCCAAAACCAGTAACTAAATTCCATCTACTGCTTCAAATTTTTCCCCTTTGAGTCTCTCTCCTTTTCTGTCTCTATTTGCGTGTGTTTATTGCGTATGCATGCTAGCATGGTTGCGTCGCCTATCTTTAACTGAATTAGAGTTTCAAGGTTAATAAACTTCCACCTTTCTTGTTTAAATCTGAGAAAATGTGTCTGGTTGATTGCCATTACAATTAGAGAGCAGTGAGCAAGGACTCACTGAGAGGGGAGCAAAAACACGGTGTTTTAAGAGTTAAACCCTGTTACGACCAACCAGGAAAAGGCTGAGAGGGGAGCCCTAGAGCCCTTTCTCACCTGGTCGTAACATAAGGTAATCAGTCTCGAAACAGAAATCAGTGCATCTCAAATTTAGATTACATAGCCTTTCTATTGTGAAGAGCAGGGCAATCACCTTGGCAACATCGCCAAGAGAAAGAGTAATTGGGAGCACCTATGCAGCAGGCCATCGTGCAAAGCACCCACCATATCCCAAACACTATTCAAACAGCACTTCGACACCGCCAAAACAAGAAACTTGTCCGTTAAACAGCAGCACTTTTCAGTCTATCTACAAAGGGCAATGACAGATCAGCTGTGGCTGCTGAATGGCTCATTTACAATTCCATTGAAAGCCACTTCACAGGAAAATCACAAAAAAATTTGTGAAAGGAAGTTCCATTTACCAGTTTTTCTTCCAAAACAGGGAACACAGCTGAGAAAAATATATGCATCCTTCAAATGCCATGTCTCTCAAGAATTCTCCCCAAAACAAGAACATAAATGGTTCTAAAAATTCTGACACAAAGCATTTTATTTCAAAAAGTCAACAGAACCTTGACTGATTTTATTTGGGGGGCGGGGGGGGGGGGGGGGGGGGAAAAAAGAGATTTTGAATGAATCTGCATTATTCTATACACCTTCAACATAAGCATCATAGATCTATTAGATCAATCAATAATGTAACCTACAGACAGCCATATGTTGAACATTACCATAGATTAATCAAAATAATGAAAACTAGCAAATGCATTGGGTTAAAAAAAATACTTTACTACAATACAGTACTAATCACTAATTTTTCCAAAAAGATGACTTTAAAATGGCCCTACTTGAAACTGAAGCATTCAGGCACAATTGTTTGATGCAAAGTCTCATGTAATATCGGCAGAGATGAGAAAATATTATGCAAAACTGCATAAATGGATAATAGTTAACAGCTTTTAAAATCACACTAACAGAAGACTGCTCGACTGGGTCATTCATCTGCAGCAAAACCCAAAGACCGATCATAAAAAGAAACTGAAAAATAAGTTTATGGAAACGCACACGCGGGTACTTGGAGGAAATTTGCAATACATTTAACAAGTTGTCTTTAAGTGGTAGCCGTCCAGCGAGTTGATGTTTGAAGGCATTCAATGGGTCAGTGGTGAAATCACACACATTCTATCCCTGGAGCATTTATAAGTATACCGGTCTCAAAAAAAAACAAAACCAGTACACAATGCTAGAAATTTATAGCACTGGATGCCACCCAATAGACTGGTAATATTGCACTATGTCACTGGGGAGGACGGCATTACCCCTGAAATAATCAAGAGTGCCAAGTCTGCTGTACTCTCAGCACTCCATGAACTGCTTTGCCTGTGCTGGGACGAGGGAGCAGTACCTCAGGACATGCGCGATGCCAATATCATCACCCTCTATAAAAACAAAGGTGACCGCGGTGACTGCAACAACTACCGTGGAATCTCCCTGCTCAGCATAGTGGAGAAAGTCTTTGCGCGAGTCACTTTAAACAGGCTCCAGAAGCTGGCCGAGCGGGTCTACCCTGAGGCACAGTGTGGCTTTCGTGCAGAGAGAACGACCATTGACATGCTGTTCTCCCTTCATCAGGTACAGGAGAAATGCCGTGAACAACAGATGCCCCTCTACATTGCTTTCATTGATCTCACCAAAGCTTTTGACCTCGTCAGCAGACGTGGTCTCTTCAGACTACTAGAAAAGATCGGATGTCCACCAAAGCTACTAAGTATCATCACCTCATTCCATTACAATATGAAAGGCAGAATTCAGCATAGCGGCATCTCATCAGACCCCTTTCCTATCCTGAGTGGCGTGAAACAGGGCTGTGCTCTCGCACCTACACTGCTTGGGATTTTCTTCTCCCTGCTGCTCTCACATGCGCTCAAGTCTTCAGAAGATGGAATTTTCCTCCACACAAGATCAGGGGGCAGGTTGTTCAACCTTGTCTGTCTTAGAGCCAAGAGCAAAGTACAGAAGGTCCTCATCAGGGAACTCCTCTTTGTTGACGATGCTGCTTTAACATCTCACACAGAAGAGTGTCTGCAGAGTCTCATCGACAGGTTTGCGGCTGCCTGCAACGAATTTGGCCTAACCATCATCCTCAAGAAAACGATCATGGGACAGGACGTCAGAAATGCTCCATCCATCAATACCGGCGACCACGCTCTGGAAGTGGTTCAAGAGTTCACCTACCTAGGCTCAACTATCACCAGTAACCTGTCTTTCGATGCAGAAATCAACAAGCGCATGGGAAAGGCTTCCACTGCTATGTCCAGACTGGCCAAGAGAGTGTGGGAAAATGGCGCACTGACACGGAACACAAAAGTCCGAGTGTATCAAGCCTGTGTCCTCAGTACCTTGCTCTATGGCAGCGAGGCCTGGACAATGTATGTCAGCCAAGAGCGACGTCTCAATTCATTCCATCTTCGCTGCCTCTGGAGAATCCTTGGCATCAGGTGGCAGGACCGTATCTCCAACACAGAAGTCCTTGAGGCGGCCAACATCCCCAGCTTATACACACTACTGAGTCAGCGGCGCTTGAGATGGCTTGGCCATGTGAGCCGCATGGAAGATGGCAGGATCCCCAAAGACACATTGTACAGCGAGCTCGCCACTGGTATCAGACCCACCGGCCGTCCTTGTCTCCGCTTTAAAGACGTCTGCAAATGCGACATGAAGTCCTGTGACATTGATCACAAGTCGTGGGAGTCAGTTGCCAGCGATCGCCAGAGCTGGCGGGCAGCCATAAAGGCAGGGCTAAAGTGTGGCGAGTCGAAGAGACTTAGCAGTTGGCAGGAAAAAAAGACAGAAGCGCAAGGGGAGAACCAACTGTGTAACAGCCCTGACAAACAATTTCTTCTGCAGCACCTGTGGAAGAGTCTGTCACTCTAATATTGGCCTTTATAGCCACTCCAGGCGCTGCTCCACAAACCACTGACCACCTCCAGGCGCTTACCCATTGTCTCTCAAGACAAGGAGGCCAAAGAAGAAGATGTCACTGGTCCATTCAGAGCTCGAGTCAGGAGGCTTAAGGGGGATTTGAGGAAGAACATTTTTACCCAGAGGGTGGTGACAGTCTGCAATGCACTGCCTGTGAGGGTGGTAGAGGCAGGTTGCCTCACATCCATTAAAAAGTACCTGGATAAGCACTTGGCATGTCATAACATTCAAGGCTATGGGCCAAGTGCTGGCAAATGGGATTAGTTAGAGAGGTCAGGTGTCTCTTCTGCACTGTATTATTCTGTGATTCTGAGTTCCATTATTTTCCATTTGGATGAAGAGGGCAAGAGCATAAACGTGGCATAGATCAGTTGGGCCGAATTGCCTGTTTCTGTGTTGTAGACTTGATGTATTGATGTAGAACAGCAATTTCAAAATTCAATGTTTCTTTTTGGCTTCTGATTTCAAGGCAAGAGTGGGCCATCTGTAAGCTTGAGAGAGACGGGAAAGAATAGGATGCAACCGAAATTCAAGTCCCAAATGCTTGCATGAACCTCGTTTTGGAAGCTGTACATGCACGGTTAGATCATGACATTTTTCAACTCAAATAATCGTCTCGTAGTCGATAAAAATCCAACCTTTCGGAACATGCATGAACGATGTTCACATGTGGACTGCAAGAGGACCTCTGCTGTCCTTGATAATATCTCCTTATTTAGCTCAGTATCACTTTGCTTTATAATGCTTCTGTGAAGCACCTCATGACATTTTCTTAAGTTAAAAGGCTCTAATACACACACGTTGCTGTTACTGAAGCCTCATTTTTATTGCCATACAAGAGTAATCAACACATGGATACAGATTTCAGGGTCAGTGGCAAAGTGACGGTGCTCACCACTGGCCTCGATGAAAGCTGTCCCAATAATCTAGTGATCTATGGCGTGGATTTTCCCTTTCCTGATGTCAGTTTGAATCTGGCACCAAGTCAGATCTCTGCGCACCCAGCAACAGTGAAGTCATCAAGTAGGGTAAGCATCCAATCATATTGAAGTATTCTCAAAGACAGCTAACCATGAAGCCAAATGCTCTGAACCTTTCACTTTTTTTTGAACAAAGTAAAATAAATCATTGGGACATATGCAGAAGTTAAACTGAAATGAAAAATTAAAATAGGTGAATGTTATTGTAATGGAGAAATTTGCCACTCAGGGCCAGTGAGGCTGTTCAGCAGTAATCATGAATGTAGGCCATTGAAAGCCCAAATACACCTCATTCAACAAGGTGAAACTTTAAGGGCTTTTCCAGCAAGATTAATAGCATAAAATGGAAAGTTTTTGTCAGTCCTGTGATTTCTATTTGATTGCAGTTTGGGGACTTGAACAAAGCACCCTATGGAGAAGCTTAGAATACTAACTGCAACTTTTGGATTTCCATGTTTTAACTGCGGATGTGCAAACTCCATAAGCTGCTGTCAGTTTCAGTGAAGTAATGACAGTGAATGCTGACAGTTTCACCATCATTACTACAGCAAAATCTGGGCCATGGGATTGACTCCCAGATAGAGCTATACTTTTACAAGAGGAAATACATTGCCTTGGCAGCAACATACTCTTGCAATCTTAGTCACAGTTTGTTCAGACAGGCACTAGGTTTTGTATCAAAATGCAAGAGTTTCACCTTAAAAAAAAAGAAACTGCAACTTATTTTTCACTCTATTTACTCAAGATGACAAAAATGTGCAAACAAGGTAAACTAAAATTTGACCATTGAAAACCAGACGAACATTAAAACTCAAATGTCACATGACCTCAGTTCACAAGAGAGCATTTTTATGAGCATAGTGTCATGGAAAATGATTACTGCCATTTTCAGCTGCAACATTTAAACTTGTTTCACAATGCTCAACTCAAAATCATTTCCCCAGACAAATTTTTTCTTAATTTCAACCGAATTGCTTCCCACGCTTGAGGAAAACATTAAGAAATAAAGCAATGAAGTAATATTTGCTAACAGAGTGCAGCTTTAAAGAACAGACACATTTATGACTAGCTGGTGCTGAAATTTAGATTGAAAATATATCTTGTAGCCTTTCATTTTTGTGTGCATTTTAATAGGATGAAAATTTGGCCTTGACATTCATGAATGCTAGTAGTTATCAATAATCTGCAGTTTGAGTTTATTTAAGGCCTAAGTAGGAAATATCTACGAAACAATTCAATTCCATAGTTACCATACACCCCATGCTATAATGTTATATAGTTCATATATACGCTAAAGAAAACTAAAGTTTGCATTCTACAGAGAACTTGTAAGTACAGTTTATATAATGGGGCGGCACAGTGGCTAGCACCACAGCCTCACAGCTCCAGCGACCCGGGTTCGATTCTGGGTACTGCCTGTGCGGAGTTTGCAAGTTCTCCCTGTGACCGCGTGGGTTTTCACCGGGTGCTCCGGTTTCCTCCCACAACCAAAGACTTGCAGGTTGATAGGTAAATTGGCCATTATAAATTGCCTATAGTATAGGTAGGTGGTAAGGGAATTGAGGGAAGTTGGGGATATGGTAGGAATATAGGATTAATGTAGGATTAGTAGAAATGGGTGGTTGATGGTCGGCACAGACTCGGTGGGCCGAAAGGCCTGTTTCAGTGCTGTATCTCTA